>NC_070549.1:1276056-1914084 GCF_026873545.1 Fusarium falciforme | reverse complement strand
GGAAACCGGACTGATTCAGATTAGGAGCAATGCCCGAACGTTCAGACCATGCGCTCTTGACGAGAGAGGCGAGACAGGTCTAACGAACGGGGTGGCTGGCAATGGTGTTGATTCTGGGCGCATCATCTCGGCATCTGCGGTGTTTGGCAGCTGAAGGAAGAAGGTCGATTGTTGAAACATTGCTTCTAGCTGCCGCTAGCGGCCTTCTTGGCTGATGCAGTGGAAATGAGCAGTGTGACGGCATTGAGCGAGATATTGGTCATTCGTCACGTTTATGCGACAGCCCCAAGCTTTGACGGGGGATTATGCACGCTTATTTTTAGACATTCTGAAACTGTCACACTGACGGAGAATGTGAATGGCTCTCCCTGTGTGAAGACGGTTTCCAGTAGGGTGAGCAAACGACTGGTGGTAGGCCTGCAGGCTGTGGATGAGAGTCGCGCACACCTCGGGTCAAGACTTCATTCACCAACTCGCAGCCTTACGTCGGCACTTGATATGAAATGGTGGATACGTACTGTCGATCTGGCTGACAAGTCTGCGATGGATCGTTTCAACAATCTCATTGCCGTTTGTCGCTGATCAGCATCTCGGCTGAATTCCCAGCGGCCCAACGGATCTAACCTCTCCAGCCGACGAGCTGCTTTAATGAGCGTTTCTCGGCTGTGGAGACACCTTGCAAGGCTGTCGAAACGGGAGGAAACACCTTTGAGGAGTATTAATAGGCCATTTCCATTCGACTACTGTCTATTAACCACTTTAGAATATAAGAAACGTTTTGGCCTTTGTTTGTCAAGCTCTCACAACTTTGTTGGGCCGGAAGTCATTGTAATCCTCAGCACTTCGCCTGGCTGTCAAGCTATGAGTACCTGGTCCCCGTACATGCGCCACCATAGATACCTGTCCCCCCGGAGGTCTTTGTGGAAGCGATCCGTTTGACTGCGATGAAAGGTCAGCACGAGTTTCCACAATGCACTTGGAATACAAACATTGTTCCCACGTCAGAGGCTCACGGAGGTCTTTGACAGCATCCCTCCACACGCGAGCGCACCAACAAGCGACAAGCAAATCAAACAACTTCTCCTCAACCGTAGCCTTGATCGAAAGTCGAGGCGGCTCCTCAATCTTACCCTCTTTGTCGCGTTGTGGGCGTGTTTCCGCAGCAATGACCTTGCCTTGAGCATCCTTCCAAATTATCGTGTTTGCTCGCCCTGGACTAAGTCGTCCTCGTAGATCAGTGTCTGCCTTTAAAAGTCCTTCGACTTTGAAAGAACTTGTAGACAAGCCCTGCGACATTGTAACTTTGGGAAATGTCCGCTTCTGGCTGGTCTGCCCCGTGAGAACGACATTCTTTCCGTTCGTGCCCCCAAATTCGCCTTTGCTCACAAATTCGGCTTTAAAGTCGTATATGTGGTCGAGACGAGACTGGAGACTTGGTTCCGAGTCTGAGTTGGCGACGCGATATCGCATCTTTTCGATGCCATAGACATCGGTGGTGTTGTAGGCTGGGGGACTGTTGAGCTCATATAGAGTGCGAGAGGGCGCATATGCAGAGTAGATGCGGCAGTCGTCGAGGACGAGAATGGGTAGGTCTTCGGGTGCAGATGGTTCTTGTTGATGAGTGGCATCATAGGATGGAGGTTGCTCAACTAGTTGCTGCTCGACCTCTGCAGACTCCCCAGCCCTCTTGAGGTTTTCTTTTTCCATGGTTGCTTTCTGGCCAGTAAATGCGCGTAGTGATGTGTGAATTTTAGATATAGACCGAAATCATGAAGTTGAATGTAGTGCAAGTAAGCTCAATACAACATTTTACGGGAAAGCGCTGACGTATATATACACTGGTAGTGGAAATACAGCCTGAAATCCATATGGGCCTGAATCAGCGCAAGGTCATGAGATTGTCCGAGTTTGGTAAATCCGAGCGCTCTGTGGTCGCATTTAAAGGACCTTCCAGTCATGGCGTCTTGGCAGGCGTGTAAAAGCCTCAACTGTTTGTGCTACGGACCAATTTAGTTGACGCCCGGGTAAGCTGTATGGCTCTGCGCAAGCGAGCTCAAAATCCATGTCTTGGCATACTGCCTTTTGACATATCACCTTGTTCGGTTGTGCCTAAAGTATTCCTTTGACCTCGGGGATGGTTGACTCAAGGTTTACATTTCATGTAATAAAATGGGAGCCAATATGATAGATACATATGATTGCGAGGTATGAAGATGCTTGTGGAGGAGGAATTGTCTAGAAATGTTAGCATCTCTTCTCAATAATCCTTGGCATGGCAAGCGTACAGCCAGCCTGGTTTAAACGGCTCACTTTTGGAGTAATACCCTCTGTATGTTATTCCATTCCGCAGTTCCTAAAGTAAGTTTGTTCATGTCCTAGCGATCAACCTTGTATGGGACTTAGCCCGTTGCTTTTCATTGTTGATCGGTCATTGGGGACAAGCAACATATGATTTCCTATCTATGTCAAGACCCGGGATACCTTTGCCATCTACCATAGAATCCATATCCTCTGGGCCAAAAGTCATACTTGAAGGGCTCACTGGAGGGCTTATGTCCCGTCGTTCCCTAACCATTGCTTGGTCTACTTGCTGGGAAACGGTTCAGCTCAAGATAGGCCTTAACTAGTAAAGTAAGATAGCTTCTCCCTATGCTTGCAGTTAGCAAATGATGTGCTTAAGGCTTGTTCTGAGGTTTTCTATTCTTTTTACCTCTCTGCGACTGTTTTAGCCACCGATGCCGGCCCGATGAATTCGGCCGCCACAGACCTCAACCGACCGGCCGGCCCGACTGATGTAACCCCGGCCCGACGAATTGATAGAAAGACCACTTAACTTGCAGACGAAGCTCAAGCACACTAAAGCTCACTTCTATTTTTTGAGTTAAGTTCTTGCAGCTATAAGCTGAGCTTGCGCTGAGCTCGGGCTAGAGAGGCCTAAATTGAGGCTGGAGTAGGTCTAAATGTGAGATATACGAGAGACTACAAAGGCGGCACGTCAGTCAGATTCACATCGTTGCAGCCCTTTTTTTTTTCTTCGTCTGCGGATAGTTCTAGTTTCAGATCTGGCAGAAGCAAGGCTCGTTTCTCTCTTTGGTCTTAAGTAGGATGGAATAATGCAATCAAATTCAACTATCCGACCAAAGTACCTCAGCCGCACATCTTGCGGTGGGGTCATCATGCCTCTCAGATCACCATACTCTCCCGATAAAGCTTCGCCATGACCCGTTGGCACTCAACATCTTGCCAATCCCCCATCGTCTAGGTCGGTGAGGATTGCGTCCCCAGATGCAAAGCCTGCGGTGCTTCCGCTCACGAGCAGCTCCAGCAGCTGAGGGAGCATCCTTCCAACCCGGTTTCTCCGTTGCCGCCGGATGAAAAGGCAGGGCAGTTAAATCTCCACACACGAGAGAAGACTGCCGCATTGGCAGAAGAGATTCACGACTGTCTTCAAATCTCTGACCTGCCTTCAAGGACGCAAAAGTCTCTCATCCCTGGTCGCACTCTGGAAACAGACAAGTTTCGGCTTATATGCCTCACGGCTGAAGAGAAGGATTTGCCAGCAGACGTGGTTCACTTGTCATTGGAGACGTACAGCGATGGCAATTTCCCCGACTATGAGGCTGTCTCTTATACCTGGGGAGGTGAAGATGGAGACGACACCTTGTGAGTGTGAAACTAAAACACCTCATAGCCTGTATATCTCAAACCTACTCTAGGCGTCACCTAATCTACATCGGCGAGCACTGGGATATTCTCCTCTAGACCTGTAACTGCTGCGCAATGCTCCGCTACCTCCGTCCTTCGAGAGGCCTACGGATGGTCTGGGTCGACGCCATATGCATCAACCAAGAAGACATGCAGGAGAGAGGTAACCACATCGCCAAGATGGGCCAGCTCTTCACGGGATGCTTTCAGGTCTTTCTCTGGCTCGGTGATGACATAGCATTCAAGAAGCCAGGTGTTCATCCTCCACGGCTCCCTCTCCACGAGCTCGAAAACCTGGAGGAGCTGCAACTTCCGAGCAAGACAGAGCCAGTCAACATCCGAAGCCTTTTCGAGAGACGGTATTTCAGCAGGGTGTGGATCATTCAAGAACTCATCCTCCCGCCACGCATCGCCATACCCATCGGGGATAAGATCTTCTGGGCTGACCCTTCCACGCCGACGCACTTTGAGCGTCTGTCGAGCCGCGACTGGCTATGGGAGCAGACCAGAGCACCGTGGTTCCAGCATGCAACCCGAGGCTCGGTAATGCAGGAGAATCTCTCCGAGTTCATGACGCTCACCTGGAAGAGTCAGTCGTCCGACATCCGGGACAAGGTCTATGGAGTAATGGGCCTCTCCTCTATGAAGGAGGGTACCCAAATCCGGCCTGACTATGGAATATCTCTCCAACATCTCATAATAGGCTTCTTCGCCCACGGCATCATCAGCGGAGGCGCACCCCAGCTGCTCCTCAAGGCAGCGGGTAGATCAGCTGAAACCGGCATACCCTCTTGGATGCCTCACTGGAGAGGAGATGCCTGGGAAGAGCTGTTTAGGAGCAATGACAAAGATAATCCAGCCTGGGAAGACGTGGAGACTTTCCTTGTCGAGGTGAATAGCCGCCGGAAGAGCAAATGGACTGCAGCGGCCTGTCCGGAACACAAACAATTCCGTCTGGTCCGGTTCCTTCCCGGGTCCTTCTTCGAGGTAGAAAGTAAATTGCGCAAGACTGTCTTTGATAGGAGGCCTTGGCACCAGAATGCGACAGTGGACGCCGATACTGGGGCCATGTCTCTCAACCTGACGAGGCTGGTGTCGATCAAGAATCGTCCAGCCAAAGTTCGTGTTTTCGGCGGGGAAAGATGGTATAGGATCAACCACACCAGGGAGTTTCCTTGTGAGGACGTCATCTTCGCCATGAGTCGAAGCAAGCTGGACGAGGTAGTCGAAGCTGGGGATGAAATCTTTCTCCTCGACACCAATGTTAGGGCGCCCATCTATATGATCCTGCGCAAGACGGGCAATCCTAGAGAGTTCCATCTGATAGCTGCCTGCCCTCATCTGGCCTGCTTGCTCGTGACAAGATCCGCCAAGTCCGTCAATCCCGTCAAGCCCGTCAGTTCTGAACCACTCCCTCTAGGCGATCTCCAGGACAGCCTGCACAAAGACCTCACGATTCTGCGCATTTTCTACGACCACGAAGTATCTGGCAGTGTGGATAATGAATACCAGGGCATCCGAAAGCGGCTTCTCTTCCCAGGGAGGCGCGGACCGGTCACGTTCAAAGAAGTGCTGCCTCTCCTGTTGGGAATTGTAAGAGACGAGCGCAAGCAAAAGTTCAAGTCGTGGAGGGGTTTCCAGGAGTTATATTTGGAATCGATCGACCCCAAGTTCCAGCCGCGCGTATCCAACGGCTTTTGTGAACTGTCCCCCGACGCAGAGGACAAGGAGGAGATTGTTAACCTCCTAGACTGCCACGCGTATGGGGTCAAGATGAAAGGCTGGTCCAAGGGGACAGACAAGGAGGGCACTGGCAGAGTTGTGATCCGGTGTTGAGGAGGCTTGGGCTTGATGGGAGTACCTTTGGAGTGCGTATGGTATAAGGCTATTGGTATATTGGGTCTTTTCCAATAACCCTTGCCTTAAGAGGAGCCCTACGTAGAGACGACAATCAGGAACCCCTGTTCCTTAATTCAACTCCCAAATTGCCGTCTAACGCTCGTGTTTCGTTTAATAGTACCACTTAACTCAGAGACGAAACTTAAGCACAAAAATTCATTTCTTTCCAGAGCTGAGCTCATGCCTTAAGCCTTGCTCTTAGGTGTTTGTTAATAGGTGCGAAACGTAGTCAGGGCCGCCTCAAGGGAGGATTGAGATTATAGGCTCTTATTATGCCCTGACGTAATAGTATCCCCAGGGGTAGCTTATTAAGGTATAGAGTGTTTTAATAGAATTTTAATAACTCAAAAATTAAACTTATTGAAGCGAACAGTTTCGTCGTACAAGCTGAGCTACTCCGATGAACAGTTAGATGGGACACACTACTGGTGAACAAACTTCTACTACGGACTCCTCTCGGCGCGGGCTGCTGATTAACCAGCAGGCAGATTTTTGCTTGAACAATACCGCACGGGCTTGCCATTGCCAAATTAGGCTGCCTGCTTGGTGATACCTGGCATCCAAGACATCTAACTGGCCCTGAGTCCGTATAGCTGTGAAGGGTTGCTGCCACGTAACAGTGCATGATTTTGAGGCCTGCGATATGAAGTCCAAAAGCTTACCCCGAGGCCAATCATAGGAGTATAAGTAAGCCAGAGTGTATTCTTTTAGACAAGGTTTATTTCCCTCCTAACGAATCTACCAACGACCAGAAAATCATCGTAACACACCATGGCGGCAACGTTGCGACCGCAGCTGGAATTGCGGGCCAGCGCCCAAGACAGATTTAAAAGCAGATGAACATCATTTTGTCCCCTATAACCTAGACATGACTCAGTCTATAATAATTGTACAAAATGATTGCTAATGTTCCTGAACCACCTTTCGAAGACCACGGCTTTGAGTTCGCTGGCCCGTCAGTGCTCAAGTTCCGCAGTGAGAAAGGCAGGGAGGCCAATGCTAACTATATCCTAGCCTCGGCGCCTTCGGTATCTCGTTTTGTCTGCCGATTCTTGTATACATGTTTGCCTTCGCCTGTAATGACATCTCAGACTACCCTGTACACTCTCTTCTAAGTCCCAAGCTCTTTCCTTGGACCGTCTCAAACGCGAGGTTGGCTGGCCACAGACCGGAGTGATCGGATTGTTCAGTTGGAAAGCCCTTGCTGTCTCGATGGGCTATGTGTTGGTCAATGCCATCCTCTACCGTGTACTACCGGCTGCAGAAGTTGAGGGAACTGTCCTGAGGTTTGGTAAGGGGCTCAAGTACAGATTGAACAGTATGTGCCGAGCCCCCAGAAAGACGATGAGGTGTTAATGCCTTCTAGCCTTCTACTGCCCCACGGTTATTCTGGCTGTCTTAGCCGCCGATACGGTCGTTTCGGGCCCAGAATTCCCCGTGTGGGTCTTCATCAGTAACAACTATATTCAGCTCATCACCGCCAACATCCTCATTTCGTATGTTGTGGCCACATTTGTCTACGTCCGAAGCTTCAAGCCAAGCAAAGATGGAGACCGCGAGCTTGCGATAGAAGGCCAGTCCGGCAACTTGCTATATGATTGGTTTATTGGCCGGGAGCTAAATGCCCGAGTCACTCTGCCTTTTATTGGCGAAATCGATCTCAAGCAATGGCTGGAGCTATGTCCTGGCATGCTTAGCTGGCTTGTTATGAATTGTACCTGGTGCGCTCAGCAATATCGCAATTTTGAATACATCACGGACAGTATCATATTCATCACCACTATTCAGGGTCTATACATCTTGGACCTGTGGTGGCACCAGCCAGCCATACTCACGACTATCGATATCACGACTGATGTATTTGGTATGATGCTGTCCTTTGCCGACTTTGTTTGGGAACCCTTTGTCTTTTCCTTGCAGACCCGTTACTTGGCTACCCACCCTCTCCGTCTTGGACCTCTTCACCTATCGCTCATGCTTGCTATTCTCGGCGTCGGATTCTACATCTTTAGGTCAGCCAACAACGAAAAGAATCGCTTTCGCACCGACGAGAATCATCCCAAAGTTAGACACCTGCAGTTTATAAAGACTGAAACTGGCAGCAAGCTCCTCGTCTCAGGGTGGTGGGGTATTGCCCGCCATATTAACTATCTCGGCGATTGGTTGCAGTCTTGGCCTTATTGCCTACCTACAGGCATGGCAGGCTATCAGATTCTATCTGCAGGGACAAATACCCCAAGAACAGGTGTCCCTGGATCTTATGTCATGGTTGATGGCCGCCAGGTCATACAAGGCGAGGCAAGGGGATACGCTATCCCCATCCATACTTTTGCATCATCTACTTTGCGATTCTACTTATTCATCGAGATGGTCGAGATGATGCCAAGTGCCGTCGCAAATATGGGAAGGACTGGGATACATATAGGAAGATTGTCCGCTATAAAATTGTCCCCGGTATTTACTAAGATCCGATACAGTCAAGCAGCAAGGACTAGGGTAACAATGTGCCCAGTTTTTCCACTCTTCTATAGCTCGAAAATATTCGCCTTGGCGCATTTATCTTGCCGTAGATCGGCTCTATGCCCCTGCGCTACCTCAGCATCCTTAGAAAAACGGTTAGCCTTAGAAATCAAGCATTCTACATTTCCCGTCAACTGTCCAGTGTTGATGCTGGAACAACCCTGGTTGGCATCACGCGGCCACGGATTCCACGTTCGAATAGCCTCGTCTCAATGATAAACATAAATTCGTAGGTATCAATGGGGTTTGAAAATGCATTTCTTCTAATTGATTGACATTAGCTCTAAAAAAGCTGCCTCAGTTATAGTTCATCTGGATCTCTTCTCAACAATATACATAGAAGAAGCAACTACGCGGGGACACTTTGCCAGTAGTTCCTCTATCCCTTCAAGTCCAACTTCATTCATCGTGCTGAGTAGTCTCGCCTGCTTCAGCGTCGTTTGAAGAAGCTCGCCTCGGGCTTCCTCGTCTCGAACTTCTCCCCTGAGTCCAGTCAATTTTGCCTCTGCTTCAGTCTTTCTGCGAATCCACTCATCCATGATGCTTTGTGCTATGTTGAAGGCTCCCAAGGCATTGGCCTGGCTGAGTTTGGCCTTGGCCAGGCGGCTTCGTATGTCTGCAAGCCTTTTTGGAGATCCGCCCGGAAAATTGGCGTTGGCTTCTGCCAGTTCTTTGCGAATCTCCTCAATGCTAGCCCTGGCATCTTTGCACGCCGAATTCGATTTGGCGTGCAATAAAGCAGCTTGGTTCATATTGTTCTTGATCCCCTGTAGCTTGTTTTCGGCCTGCTTAATCTCCTTTCTCTTCTTAGGCAGGCCTCCCTGCCATTCTGACAAGGCGGTCGTCGCACTTTCAAGCTGTTGGGTGATAGCATCGGCAGCCGTTCGTACTTCATTCTGCAAATCCATCCGGATGCGATCAATGTCATGATTTGTACCCTATTCTAATTAGCAGTTGTACAATGCGGGAGTGATGGTCACTAACAGTGTTGGTAGTCCCCAACGAAGTGCTACCTGATGTGGTGTCAGACCGTGGCGAGCAAACTCGAATTTCCTCGCAGGCAGAGCTCTCTTCAGTATCAGACGAGGGACAGGCTGCGGCGACAGTTGCTCTGTGAGCGGAACGGGGTAACTCAGGATCGGCTGGCGTGTCGTTCTCAAGCCTTGTTCTCCTCCGCGTGGTCGAGCGAGTAGACATCCTAGAGACCTCAGAGATAGGGCGTCTCCTGTTGGGTCCAGTTGGTGTTGATATTCTTCGTTGTCTGACCCTTGTCCGGACATTGGGGACGGCCTCGAGAAAACCCTCTGTGCTTCCTAACTCATCTGATGCTGCAACCGCTCTTCTGCCAAAGAATCGCCTTTTGGTTTGGCCAATGTCCTGATACACCATTCCAGGCCCGTATGTGTCCTTCATGTATGAACATAGCGTCTCCAGTGAAACCCTTCTTGGCTCTTGTTGTCGCTCCCATTCATTTACCAGCGCACGAAAAGTCGCAAGAGAGTTGATGTTGCAGATATATCTGCAGGTAGGTAGCCATTCCCAGGGGTAACGGCCAGTCTTGTTTTTGACCGTTGTGGCAGGTCGCTGTGCCCTTCGGACATGCAAACTGTTGAATATGGCTGTGGAAATTTCTGTGGTAAATGTAGGGTTGAATTCAGAGTCGGTGGTCCCATCTGGCGAATCTGCCCTGACTATGTTGCTTGCCTTGTGCAAATTTGTAGCTCTGCCCATGGCTGCTTGACGGACTGTGGCGCAAGGCAAGCAGCCTATCCACTGCTTCGGGCTAGATAGGTAAAAGGGGAACGGTTAATGACAAACCACCGAGAAGATGATAGTGCGTTGGTTGCATACATAACCGATTGCGCGCTGGGGTTTTCGGTACAGCAGGCTCGGGACGTAACACTTTGAGTAACGGACTTTGCGACTTCGAAGCCACAAGATTGCTTAGAGATGCAACAGTTCTGGTTCGGCTTGGCTTCTGTGATCGATTTGTAGTTCCCGTGTCGAAGGATAAGTATGGAGAAGAAACGAAAATTTGCAGTGGCCGGGATTCAATGTTAGGTTATAAGGGACAGCGAAGGGAGAGAGAGAGAAACGGCCCCCAAGTGTTGACCAGGGTCTGAACGCCTCAATCCCCAGCCTCGTCTGTTACTTGTTGATACATCACCTTGGTTTTGCTCAGGGAATCCCCGCCTATTGGCCGAGCGCTTCAGGGCATCCAAAGGAGGCTTCCACTGCTGTGACTGACCAAGTGTCGCTGTAATTGGCTAGTATTTAGCATTATCGAATCGGGGTGAGTATTTATTGTATCTGTGGAGCGCTTATTGCTTCTTCCCTACCAAGGACTGTCCAACCCCCGTGTCCGTCGCAACAGGATAAGACATGCGGAAAGAGACAACTTGGAGGTGCAATTTCAGGAGCAGGGTTGATTAAAGCTGAGAGTTAAAGTTTGAGTTTTTAAATTAACCTCCGTTTTGCCCCTTTGATCGGTCTGGAATACATGATGCAGAACTAGGACGTAGGTATTATTCTTACAAAAAGTCTCTGTCCGTTTGCTTCCTCCTGACTGAGACGAAGACTACAATGTTTGACTGCAAGACAACTTAATTACATGTCGAATCGAGAACTCTGCGGGGCTCGGTCAGTGAAACATTCCGAGTCTGTGCCATGGATACCGTCACAGATGTACGGATAGCCAGCCGTACCACGCAGCCACCTATTGCCAAGACCAGGCTGGGAAAACACCAGTCGCGTAGGCCAGGGCGAAAGGTAACTCTCATACGAGGCAAAAAAATAGATCCGAGTAAGAAATACCCCTCTAATCGAAGTGCTTACATAAAACAGGCAAAATTATTATTCTTGGGGAGAATATGGACCCGTCATAACTTAATCTTGTAGATGCCAACCCAGGAGGTCCTTCGCCAAGATCTTACCCTCTGCTCGATAATGAAGTGGTAGATACCCTTGTGTCAGGGCAAACCGCAGGCTCCACTACGGGAGTGCTACTAAAGGCAGACGCCACTAAGCCCTCCTCCAGCTCGGTCTCGTCCTCGCCGCCCTCCTGCATGGAACAGCAGCGCAGTATGTGCCTCGCACGGGCTCAGCGAACATACGCGAGTTTTGCAGACATTACCCCAAGGAAACCACCAGGTGGACCAATCTCACAGGAAGATATCTGCTGGGATGGGCCCCAAAAGTTCCGCCATTGGGTCACGGGTCAAACCGAGCCAGCCTGCCACCTCGTCGTCCATGCGAGTGCTGGTACCTGGCGCTGCGACCGATTATTGCGTCCAGCCTGCAATACGTGCTGCACCGAGATTGAGAAGCTAGATTGCCTTGGTTCCGACACGCTCGGATTCAACTGTTGACCGACGGTCGATTGTTGGGTCGAGGTGCATCAAGTGACATTACTTGTCTCGGCTGTGCCTGCTGGGGCTGGCCCATTTTTTCTCGGGTGCCAACTCCAGCTCATGGCAGATCGAAGCCTCGACCCGCCGTGATCGCGGCCTCTGCAAGCTAGATGTGAACCTCAGGCATTGAAATTGGCTTTACTGGCTTTTGACAATGGGCTGCCGTTGGCAACTTCCCTAGTATACTATTTTATTTACTTTTACTACCACTTAAACTAAAACTCCTCTGCAGTCAATCCAACATTTCGCTCCTTGGCGAGCCGCAGAAGCTCTTGGCCGATAGCCAAATCCATAACGCCCGTTCCCACACTCTTGTAGATGACGAAGCCAGTCTCGAGCCACTTTGTCAGATCGGCTGGCTTCTCAGTGTTCTTTGTCTGAAGGAGCTGGCCAATCTCGAGCATCTTCTCTGTCGGAATCTCAGCCTTGACCAACTCTCCAGCTTCCTGCAAGCATCCGTCACGGCTGTCGACAGAAACAGCACCTCCTTGGTAACCGGAAGACGCGAAAACGCCGGAGGGATCCACCACTTGCTTCAAAAGTTCTGGGTCGATTTCTTGCATGTCCAGTCGGTAAGAGCCGATGGCCGCAAAGAATCGTGTCTTGCTTAGGGCCTTCTCAGAAGTGAGGTACTTGGCGGGGAACAGGGGCTGTGTGCTGGGTGTTGTAAAGAAGAGGACATCGGCATCGACCACCAATGACTCCAAGGCTGCGTCACGGTCTCCCTGGGGATCAAAGGCCTTGAGGTCGATGTGAGAAGGCCATGGGGAGTTCTGGTTAGACTTGAGCGACTCAATCAGCTCTTGTGTTCTCTGGGCTGAACGGTTGACAATGGTGACGCTCTTGATGTCCTTTTCCTTGAGAAGGAGGGCCAATCGGATATGCCAGAGGGCCTGCTTTCCTGCACCAAAGACCACAATGTTCTCGGTGTTTTTACGGAATCGATAAGGCAGCATGGAGCCCAGAGCCGTGCGGAAAGCAGTGAGAGCGGCAGCGTTCAAGGTGCCGATAGCCTGACCTCTAGCATCGCACAGCGTAAGAACACTCTTCAGGCCGGGTTCTGAAGGCTTGAGTTTCTCGGTTGGGGTGATGCCGACAATCTTGACACCCAGAAGCTGGTCGGTGGTTCCAGGCATGAACAGGCTGACCTGATCATCTCGGCTGACGACGGCGCGATGGGGCTGATACTGCTGCTCATTGTTGCAGGAGTACTGAATGAGAGCCCGTTCGAGTGCATTGGCAAGGTCAACGACATCCGAAGACGACAAGTTGTCGAGGATGTGGTTGACGTTGTTGTCTGAGAGAACAGTAAAAGCCATGATGTCTTGCTGTGTTATTGCTGAGATGGATGGTTAGAAAGTTGGCCCAGTACCAGAACTATATGGACCGAAAGACGTCCAATGAAACCGAGGCCTTTATCGATGGGGAAAGACATTCCGGCATCGGACTCGGGCTGCGTCGGCTTTGCCGATAAGCGTCATGTCAGAATCCATGTTTGGGCGGGGAAATGCCATGGAATGTCGGGACATTGGACCGACTTTTTAAATCGACTGAGATTGGAGAGAAGCTTCCATCAACACTGCCAAATATCATGTCAGTTGAATAACGATCGGTTGGATATATAAATTTAGATAGAAATGTTGCCATGGCCGTGGAAATGAGCTCTCTGCACCTCGCGCGGAGACATGCCTGGACTGCCATGCTGACTATCACGTCCCATTCTCGGAATTGATTACCTGTTTCATAAACTCCAAGATAACCACCTGCTTCTCTACATTTGTAAGCTATTGCTACATGTTCTATCTTTTCGGATGCTCCCTCCGCGATTGCTTACAGGTCCCGAATAAAAGGTCTTTGAGTCGGTCCGGGCAAGTACATTCGATCGTTTTATTTGCCTATTGGACCATGATTCGGCTATATGATGCAGTCTGTAACTTTCATTTGCGATAGGCCCAATATGTTGTTTGAGAGTAATTGATTTAGAGGGGTACTCGTGAGTATGCATCACCTATCTTGACTTCCAACATGTTACAAAGTATAAACCAAAACCAATTGCTTTGCGCTCGAGACTCCCTGTTCTGAGTACGACACTATCGATAGATATGGAAAGAAGGAAAAAACAAGTTCGACCCTAGTAGATGCTCGATGTTGATAACAATCTTCCTGCCTGTCTACTCTCGCTGACTCGGCATCTCGTAGCCCTGCTCAGTAGGAAAGGTGGTGTCCAGCTTGTGAATCTCCCGCTTCAACGACCTGGTTTTAATACCAACGACAAGCAGGATCAGAATGACCAGCATCTCCGGCACAACATTGAGACACACCTCGATCGCTGTGGAGGTAAGGAAGCCTGATGTTGGGTCTGAGATCTTGAGCTGGAGAAACGCAATGGCGTAGGCAAGTCGGAGGCCAGTGAGCGGCATTGTCAACAAGGTACCGTTCAGGAGCTAAAGGTGATGTCAGGTTAGCATTCACGCATCCCAAAAAATATGATCGGATAGCCTTACCAGTCTACCTCCTGACATCGAAGGTACAGGTCCAGCTATCGACGTGGATCGAGACTTTCCGAGAGACCACAAAGCCCAAAGCACCAGGAGCACCCAGGACAAGGCGACCAGAGCAGATGCGACCTTGAGAAGTATCTTCATAGTCGACACAGATTCCCCTTTCTGCAAGTTGATAACGGAAATAATGATCAGGACCATGGCGATTCCAACAAGGGTATGGTATTGGATCTCGAGTAGCACGTCTAGCTTTCTGTTGAGTCGAGGGTTCGTTGCTCGTCGCCTGGCATGGAAAGTTAGACATAGCTCTTGACTCGGAATAGGAATACTCACGCTTCATGCAAAACGCCTGATGCTGCAAGAAGCAAAGGAGACAGGCCAATGCTGCTGAGAATAATCGACCCGGTCGAGGTGTTGGAGCCATGAAGGCCGATGCCTCCAGTGACGATTCTAAGGACGCAGAAAGTCTGGACGTAGAACCAGCCCAGGAAGCCAACTTTGCCATGCTTGAACAAGCAGTACAAGGCAGGCTGGGCAAAGACGATGTAAATGGCGAGCTTGGCCGCTGAGATGGAGTCCGTCATGTTGTAGATGGATGATTGGATGCGTAAAGTGATGTCGAGAGGGAAGTCGAAGCCAAGAATGTCTTGCAGAGGATATTTTCTATAAACATTCCGCATGTACAGCACTCATATATAGTTAATCTCTTGGCTCCCTCTTCCTTGCATTCTCACTTACTGTGGTCGCTAACTTGGGCGTGTTTCTGATGATCTGCAGGCGTAGGGCTGCGCCACGTAACCGATGCACACCCAAATAGTTAAACGATAGCGAGAATGGCAGGACCCTTAGCGTGGTGGGCTGTTCATTTAATTCAGACCTCTTAAACGAGAGAATCGGTAGGGCTGTTCCATGGGCTGCGTAATCTCGTCGTTTATTCAGTCGTCATCAGTGAATACTACTTGCTCTTCCAACACTTGCTTCGGCCAGCGGAGTAATCCTTGCCATTCCTCCGGCACCACCTCGATGATTGCCTGCAGCTCACGGGGCCCAGAATCCCCAATCCACCAGAAGCTGCGTAACATGGCCATCAGAGCAAAATAGTTGGCCAGAATAACAAGTGCCCGGGGGCGTTGCTCCTCGACCAGGTCTACAAAGCGCTTATGGATCATCATGGGGAAGACAACAACCCTTCTTCCCACGGTCGCTGCAGGTTCGCGCTGGTTCATGGATTTCCAAATGCCCCCGATGAAACTGACTGCTCCCCCATACGCTGCTTCTATCTCAGCGTCCCAACTCTCCTCCAGCTCATGGGGCTCCTCGCGACTCATCAGGTGCATCAAGTCTCGCCGTAGTTCCTCATTCTTGTTATCGTCAAGATAATCCGACACGGCGTCAATCATTTTGTATGCCACAGAATCGGGCTTGTTTTTGATGAGATCCCAGGCTTTCCGAAACACAGCCGTACTGCTCCCACTGATGCGTAGCCAGTTGATAGGCGGGACGTATGGATCTAGAACTCGTTGCTGGATTTTGACGAAGCCGTAAAGACGCAGCATACTTGATACCAAGCAGATGGAATCTACGTTTTCGAGACTCATATTCTCAATGTCTTTGTGATGCTCGCGGAGAGCCATGTTAAGATATGTGCGGCAAGTCTCGGCAGCCTCCTCGTCGGTGTATTTGCTGCGATGTTCATTGTGAAGACAAACCACCATGAACATGGCGTAGAGAATGGAGTCCGAAGTCAATGCCCTCTTGCAAAGGCTGGTTACCCAAAATTCGTAGGCGATGTCGTCCATGGCAGTGGACGGGCCAGTGTCAGTCATGTATTGGTAGAACAGTCGCTGTTCGAGCTTTCTCCGCGCCTCAGACTCGGGAGGATCCACGATCCTCTCATCTGCAAGAAATGGTCGCGTAGATCCACCAGAGGCTTGAGAACTGGGGGACTTGGCACGATCGTAGACGCAATCTAACTCTAATCGAGTGCAATTGGAACATATTGGCTTGGCTTCATCACACTGATGATTGTTAGTGGACATGCCAACCACTATAGTTTGGCGCACTTGCCTTTACGCGGCGGGCTCTGCACCGCTGACAGCCTGTCCGTGACTTCTTATGAAACAGCTTCGCAGGGCGTTTCTTCATCGGTGGCTTCGACTGCCGAATGCTGAGATTGGCTGAATCGCTTGGATCCATAGTGACAGACGCATGCAATCCCAAGGATGGCCACGCAAGCAAGCCAAACTGAGGATAGAAAGAATGGGAGTTTAAACGATAACGATCGTTCAAGAGGCATCCAGAAAAGTTGAACGAGAACGAGCGATCGTCGTCAGCGACGTGCCGATTTCCGAGCGGGAATAGTGCTGACTGAGCTTCGATTCTGTAATCTGATTCGCTGATGGGACCATGAACGGCTTCACGGCAATTAGTGTCCTCGCGTGGTTATCGGTGACGAGGGTGCTTGTTTCGCTCGTTATCGTTCATGCAGGGATTGGGTGGCTATGTTGCAACGTTAAACGGAAACCTCCTTTGTTTGGATATATACGAAGAGAATGAGTATATAGCTGGCAGTTTCAACATGTTCAACTCATCCAATCCAGAATCATTCTCCTCATTCCTATTTAATCTCCAAATCCTTCTATACTACCTATTCCATTCCGACACTTCTTCGCGTTATTTTCGCTGCAAAACATCATGTCAGGAGAAGGTCTTGATCCTCTCAAGCGATACATTGTCAAGGGCATAGCCAGTGGCATTGGCTTGGCATCCGAGGGCATAACCTCTTACAAAGAACGTCGCAAGGCCTCATCATCACCACCAACCTCTGAAAACGATGCAACCTCAACTCGATCCTTTCCAACTTCAACAAACGCCACAGCTGCTGGCGTCCATGAACTCTCCGGTGATGCGAAGTCCCGGCCAGAAGAGGATGCTCAGTGGGAACTTGATGAGGCACAGGATGAACTGCTGCCACAATACGAGCCTCCACAAGAGACGAGCACTACCCCCGATCTCGGCCAAGATCTCTTCAGCAGATATCCTGCGCCTGCATATACGGAAACCATGAGCAAATTGTCCCAGCCAGTCATCCTTCCCCAGCGCAGACCAAAGACACGCAAACGAGGCTTCATCAGAGCATACGCCCCAGCCTTGAACGACACTGGTATAACCCAGGACATGTTTCTTGATTTTCTCGAGACATTCCACAAATCTACACAAGCATCGCCATGGATCGATGCCATCAACCTTGCCGCCATGCCTCTTTCACTGATCCCTCACTTCCCAATGGTTGTCGGACTGGCTATTCAGGCCACACTCATGGTAGCAAAGGACATCCAAAACAGGACGAGGACGAATGCATTCTTGGACAAGGCAAACAACGAATTCTTTGGACCTCGTGGGCTGTACTGTCTCATCATGACTTATAGCCCTGAGACCGACAAGCCCCATGAAGCTGCCAACGTCTCTTCTACAATTGCTACCTCCCAGAACCCCTCCACAAGTCAGAAGATGTTTGGCAAGCTCAAGGAGTCGAAGGGCAAGACGTATGGAGAAGTCGAGCTGCCAGAAGCGGCACCCCTCGTGTTTCCAGTTCTGGAAGACCCTGCCGCAGAAGGCGATGCAAAAAAGTCGACCAAGGAGAAGTTGGAAGGCACTCAGAACTACGTGAGAGAATACTTTGACAAGAGGGCACAAGCCAAGTTCGCTGCCAAGAACGATGGGAGCTCTCTGGTTCAGGGTCCAACCCCCAAGTTCACCTCTCGATACGCTGATCCCACCCATCCCGCAAGCAGCGGCTCTTTCCGATCGCTGATCACGGGAGGTCATATAAACCCGCCCCCCATGACTCGACAAGAGCGTATGGCAGGTGCTATGGGTAACTGGTGTTCGAGTTATGATGCCAGACAGCCGGGGGCCAACTACACTCTCAAGGATCATGTGTTGCGGACAAGAGGCATGATGTCACTGGGATCACCGAGGGCTGAGCATGCTCCCTATGGCGGACAGCCAGCTGAGCCAGCCACAAGTATGAGGCCGGGTCTTGGATCTCGCATGAGTGGAGACCGAGACAACATGCAAGTAGGACCGCTTTCAGTTCCATCGCCAAGAGGGATGATCAAGAAGGTAGTGAAGAAGGTTAGTCAAGTCACTTGATGTCAGCAGGGCGATAAGCTAACACTGAATTAGAACATCCTCTACTTGATGGTAGTCAACTTGCCAACGGACGAGGAGCTGGCTCAAGCTACGGAAGAACTTGAGAGAAGGAGGAAGGAGGGCGCCAAGATGTCTAACATTATTAAGAGGTTTGCAGATTATTAATCCCCTGTATTTTGTATATAGAAGTGGTCAGTTAGGAGTTGGCTAGAGGCAACTGTGTGTTATTGAACACCCCTAAGAGACTTGTTTTTGGAACACGTTTCAACATTAGAAGTGAATGTCACACTCAGTGACAGCTATCTATAGCATGACAGCGCGTGTTCTATCCACCTCATGAGCTGAGACCGTCTCTCTCGGTTTCCTTAGCACTCGCGCTCTTGAGATCGGGGCTGACAGCCGCTTCTTCGACAGCAACCTGAGCAGCCGGATCCACGGTTTGAGGACTGGATGAAGTTAGCATATGTGTGCTGCAAGATGATTATCATGACTTACTCTCGTCTCTTGAGATATTGGTTCAGCAGATGCGTCGCAATTACCAGGGCAACAGAGCATCCAAGCGAGAAGGAAAAGCCCTTAATGAAATGAGGAGCTTCGACCGTCTTGTAGACCAGCAAGGGCGTCCATGCTGTGGATGACTGGGCAATGGCGGTGATGAGAACAAGAGCAAAGGACCTCTCCGCTGGCGATGTTCTCAGCTGCGTGTTGACCCAGCCGTGAAGTGCTGGTGCCATGGCGTTGGCAGAGTAGATGGTTGAGAAGGCAAACCATTTCGCAGCTTCGGGGACACTCCAGACGATGAGGATAATGAGGCCAATGATATTCCAGGTATAGGCAGCCGTAATAGCCCAAGCAGGTCCAAGGTATAGATCAGAGGCAAAAGACACGAGGAGAACGTAGAAGATACCCAGCGCCGGGGCAATCGTGCCAAGTTCGTTAATGCGGGCCTTAGTATAGCGCTCAAGAGACTTGATCCAGAGCAGGAAACTTCCAGAGCTGGTATGCAGCTGAGAGTTCCAGAAAAGGACGTCGAGAAGGATGATGGTCCAGAACTGCGGCTTCATGGCGATCCGCTTGAGGGTGTTCAAGCCAAGCTTTCCATGGGACTGATGGCCAGCACGAGACAGTCGCTCAGTGCTGAGGTCGATGTCTTCCTGGGACAGGCACACTCTGTTAGGCTGTTCGGGGGTACCTGGGATGACGAAGTATCCGAGAATGCCGATCGGGATGGTGATGATGGCGCAGATGATGTACATCCAGCGCCAGCCGGCGAGGCCGTGGACATCGTCCAACTGGGCCGAGGCGCCGGCCTGGATGAGACCGGCAGTGAGGGTTCCTAGGTATAGGCCGATGTAAAAGATACCTCCACGTCTGGCCAGTTCGTCACCACGGTACCAAGCTCCTATGTGACATGAGCATGAGACAATCGAGCCTAGTGTGGGGTAACCTACCAAGAAGATAATTCACAGCGGGAAAGAAAGCAGCCTGTCGCGGCATTAGTTTGGATCGAAAGCAAGAGAAGCCAACGACGAACCTCGAACCATCCAACAAGAAATCGGTAGGCAGCGAGCTCAGCAAACCCAGTTACTCAATATTGCAGCAGCGTAAAGACACCCCAAAGAATGTCGAGAGCGGGGATCAACCAATGCATGGGAATATAAGTGAGCAGGAACATCAAAGGAATCTGTCCAGTGACGGCGCCGACGACGTAAAAGGTTTGCAGCTTGACCAGCTCATTGCCCTCAAACTTGAGGTCCTCTTTCATCCCTGAGACGTAGGCATTGTCTATGCAAGCGTTAGTCAGGTTCAAGAAGGCGGCGATAATTACTTACTCAAGTTGGATTGATCCATGTACTTGACCCAGTATGCCAAGACAGCGTAGGGAACAATGAGAAGATCAAGTTTGGTGATCAGCTTCCGCTCCCGCGGGCTATCGCCATCAGCGAACCATTTGAACCAGCTGCCTCGAGATTTGTTGGCCATGTTGAAGAGCAATTAGTAGAGGCGAACACGAAAACTGGACTGAATACTGCAGGTATAAACTCGGGATCGAAGCATTTAAGTATCTTCTGCCAGATTTTACTTCGCCTTCAATCGACTCCCATACCCATGGCCCTGGGACAGCTCTTCATGTTCTAGATCGGACCAGAAGCGTTCTATAGATTATCCAGACATTCGATCTATCCTAATCTTGCTAAAGATCGATTGCATCATCGCAAGGTTATCTGATGCAAGTTAATCTAAAGAGCCTATATCGACCAAGCTTCTTGTCACATGTACGGAGAATACCCAAAGGTAACCTATGACTGACCAGAACTGTGAGTACGCGCCGCAGTGGGCTGCTCAGCTATCAGTTCCGGATAGCGTGCGGCTCCGCGGCCGCGACAAATTTGTGCGGCTCCGACTTCATCTACCCGTACCCAGTTCGCAGTGGGCCCTGTTGAACAAGCTCCATCGGAAAGAGTCCGGCTGCGTTAGTGAGGTCTGAAGAGGGAGATCCTGTCCTCTTGAATGGAAAGAATATTGCGTGCTTGCTGGCTAGAAGCTGGCCGGAAGCTTGACGGTTGAACTGGGCTGAGAACTAATGAACTACACCACAACTAACGACAACGCCGGTACCGAAAAAAGCTCGTATTTGAATCACTGTCTTGATCAGAAATTGACTGCGGATGGGAGCTGGTACTGGCCCACGTCTTGGACCAGTCGTATAGCATGTCACTTCTAGACCGGCATCGATCCCGGTCCAACCCTGATGAACCCGTACGTGGTCAGATAATTATTGACATGGCGTGAAGCCCAGAATAAGCTAATAGAAAAGCTTGAAACTTTATTTTGCCATTAGCAAGGGGCCATGTCCTCGGGACCAAGGTCATGGCCACCACAGAGTGGATATTCAGGGTATCCGCAAGACAGACGAGGAGCCAGAATGGTCTCCTATATTGCCCAAAAGGAGTAACCCGAGAACTGAAGAGCTTGGCAGTGAGTCATCAAGGACTGAGTAAATACCGCGCGTCCTGCCTGGCAAGGACACGGCAAAACTCTTTCAACCATACCCCGTGCTCTTTGTAATCCTCTGGGAGGCTGTCTACCACGTCCTCGGTCCAGGAGATTACCATGTTTTTGCGGCCTGGACACTTTGGCTCCTCTGAAAGGGCGAGAACAGACCTTCCGATGATGTAGTCCAGCAGAAACGTGTGAATGATGAGAAGCTGGCCAACGTGGTTGCTTGGGTCGACAAATGACTGGAAGGTTTCGGTGCTTAAGTAGCTGGGTATCATAAAGAGGGTGACGAATTCCTTCCAAGCTGATATGTTTGGTCAGTGGTGATAACGGTCAGGCCCACTACTCTACTTACCCTCAAGTGAAGAGGTCGGGAGCCAGGATATGGCCTTGAGCATGGATTCACAGTATATCTTTTCACATTCTGTCCGACAGCGGGGCTCAAGAGCCAAAGCAGAGGCTTTGAATCCCTCTATAATCTTCATATCCTTGGGTTGATCCGTGATGATATCCCGGATATCGTCGATATGTGCGTCAGGAGTCCAGCTTCTAAACACAGACCGATGATATTCAGGCATCATGGAAGTCGAGACAAGCGTAGCTCCTCTCGACATGACCAGATACTCGGTCATTCCGTGTGGCATGAGACAAGATTGTGCAGCGATGCACACGAGGGCCGCAAACAGAGCATCTCTATCGGCAATGCTTTTGTGTGAAGTGTCGGCGATCTGCTGATTTATGAGATTGATGGCCGTGACTCTGTGCTGGAGCGCTTGAGCATTGTAATTGACATTGCCATTTTGCGATAGATGAGAAGCGCCAAGGCCCAGGGCAGCATGCGCCAGGTAGTTGTACTGAAGTCGTGTTAGTTATCTGCACAGTAAAAAAAGCCCGTTGAAGCTCTCACGTCGTGGGTCATGGCCGCACACTGCGACCAGATATGATCCCCCCTTAGCGGCAAACTCGGATATGCCACAGTCAAGAACTGATAGTGGAATCTCAGATCATCCAGGGCCAAGCTCGTCAGCGGAGCTCTTGGTGTTTCGGGCAGGGCTTGGCATGCTAACGGTGGGTATTGACACCTCAATCCTAGCCGTGCACATCGTGCGCATCCTGGTTGACGTTCATCGCATTTGACTCTTCTCCGCTTGCAGTTGAAGCACCCGAGTCGGGATTTGGAATGGCCTCTTCGGGATGGTTGTTGTCGTGCGAGAATGACCTGGTTGGGTGTGTCGGAGCTTGATGACACGGAACGCGACTCGACGGGTTCTTTATCATGCATGATGTGGCCTCAAATTAGGACTGCTCTTCTGTGTGATGGCATGCTGTGTTTGATCGAGGGGAGACTGTCGATCGTGTTGGAGATGCTGGTGGAGTGCAAGACACGGCACTCGCGTCGTGGGTTGCAGGGGTAACGGCAATTCTGCCTTGGCGTCAAGATGACTTGTTTCATGCCTCGCAGGCTTCATCACGTGCAATGGATGCCTGGCAAGACGCGCTGGCGTTGGTGACATGTCTCTGAACTCTGAGTGGCACTAGCGCTAGTGGTCAAAAGCAAACCGTGCTGGTGAGAGGCATGGATCGGCCAACCCTAGAGTTGCACGACTGTCGCTTGGCCGCCATACAGCAGCGATGTTCTGGGTGTGTGATATGTCAAGAATCAGTTAATAAAGGCCGAAACTTCCATAATTTGGGTCTCCCTCATTCCAGCATTTTCACTCAGTCTTCCCGCTTGACACAATTTCCTGGTTTTCTGTGAGGACTTTCTTTTGCCGAACGTTGGGGTTCTAATAGAGACCAAATTGTGGTATTTCAGCAACTCCAGGAGGTTTAGACATAAACTAAGTGAATCCCCCAGTCAGTTCTATGTAAAGACTACTACATATAGCCTGCGTATATCTAGACATCTGATCGACTACACCACAGAGATCGGCTAACAAAGCATCCATGGAATAACTGAACCCCATAACCACAATAGCTGTTCCAAAACCACCCTGAAAGCCACAGCTCTTCTTGTTTATCATCATTGCCTATCCTTGAAACTGTTATCACCACAGTCCGACCTTTGGTGGACCGAGGCCTTGCCGCCTGCTAGGCTTGTCGCAAAAAGGCGCAGCTTACTAACGCCGGGCCGATCCGAATAGTGACTCATGTTGGACAAAGTCAACAACCGACAGCTTCTACTTTACAAAGAACTCAGTCATACCTCCACAAAATCATCTCAAGCGGCAGCATCATGAGCGAACAACCTGTTGGTCCCCTTACTCCGGAGGGCAAGGCATTGCCGCCCTCACGTGTGTCCCTCGAC
This sequence comes from Fusarium falciforme, assembly GCF_026873545.1. Taxonomy (NCBI): domain Eukaryota; kingdom Fungi; phylum Ascomycota; class Sordariomycetes; order Hypocreales; family Nectriaceae; genus Fusarium; species Fusarium falciforme. The sequence goes on along the minus strand of NC_070549.1, from coordinate 1,890,586 downwards.
GGGAAGTACACCTCTTTGGTCCCTCTGGATGTATCCCACGCCGATGCGCTTTTCAAACACCTTGGTGGCGAGAAAAACGCCCATCTTTGGACTTATATGTTTGGAGGCCCATACCTCGACCAGGATGAGTGGAGGGACACGCAGAAGGTCTGGAGCAAGAGAGAAGACACAATCTTCTTCACCGTCCTCTCCGGTCCCCGAGAAGACCCTGATTCTGAGCCCGTGGGACAAATGTCCTATCTCAACATTGTACCAGACCAACGCCGAATCGAGATTGGTAGCGTCATTCTTGGCGGGAAGCTGAAGCAGACTCGGGCGGCGACTGAGGCATTTTACCTCCTCATCAAGCACGCCTTCGAAGAGCTCGGATATCTGAGAGTTGAGTGGAAGGCAAACCACCTCAACAAGCCCAGCTTGTCAGCGGCGGAGCGACTTGGCTTTGTCTACGAGGGAATCTTCAGGTAATTCCTCGCCATGTAACCCCTCTTGTGCAGATGTTGACAGTTACCAGGAAGCACATGATCCTTAAGGGTAGACGTCGAGATACGGCTTGGTTCAGCATTACAGACGATGAGTGGCCCATCGTCAAGAAGGCTTTTGAGGCGTGGTTGAGTGAAGACAACTTTGATGAGAATGGCAAACAAATCAAGGCACTCAAGAGCATCAGACAAGCTCTGCAGGAAGAACAGAACTGATAGACAGAAAACATACATCATGTTGATAGAAGTTAGAGATCGATAGAAAAGGAACTACTAAGGAACGTTCAACACCCTGGTGCTCTTCAATTGGTAATTGCGTTTGTGTTGAATGCCCAGACCCAACTTGTGTGCCATGAGTACCACTGCGGACCCGCCCGATGTTATTTTGTATTTGAGCCAGGTATTTCGATGATATGAAATCAGGACAGTGAATGACCCAACTATTTATGTTCCCGTCATCAAAGCCAATCCTCTCGACCTTGTAGCAGAGCAATCCGGCCCTGTCTTGCAGTTTTCATCGTAAAATGCACTAGGGCGATGCTTTTTTGACTATAGTTTTATTCGAGATAAATTAAATAAATTATTGTCTTAGTTCGCTATAGCAAGCTCTTCACTGTCTCTCTTTTTAGACTTTATCCCCTGAGTCACCAGGGATCTACGTTGTGCTAACGACAGTCTAGAACACAACGGAGATGACAAGAAAAAAGGCCCCGTTTTTCCGGTTGAAGAGTAAGGACCCTAACTCACAGGGCCTCCCGGCTCTGGGTTCATTCACGGAGAGCCGCCGGCTCGGTAGCTTGGAAACTCCCTCGTTCGGAGGTCCAAAAGCATTGTGGACGAACTTGGAGAAATAGCCCTATATAGTAACATCCAGCAGTTGGAAACCTGGCTCATGAGCCTTGTTCATCTCCAGTGCTTCTGTACCAGTCCTGACAAACACCATCGGAGCCAGCATTCCTCACTTCATGCTGCGTGCTGACGAAGGCGCAGCTAGGAAAGTCCCAGCCGCGGCAACCACGGCGTGTCCGAGACATTTGGCTCTGCCGGGCGAGAGTAGTGACGCCACAGGCTTGGGACGAGTCATGGGGCTATCAGTTTAAGACAAATACGGACCAAAGGCTCACTGAGGCGTCAACCGTGGCGTCCCAATCGAGGCAATCAACGATCTCCCCGGACAAGCTAAACAATAATGATTTCTAATCTAGAGAAAAGGGGCACCACCCTAAAACCGTTCACATCCCCGAGGCTAAAAAAGCTTGACTCCGGCTGGCCCCCGGATTTCCCATATCGAGGTTAGGCTACGTCACTGAGACAGAAGCTCATCAAGTGATGCAGGGAGGAGGTGAGGATCGGCAATGTGGCTGGCTGGCTGAACAGAAGCATCCACATCCCCATGGGATCTAGGACGTAATTAGAATGGCGGCCGCAGAGACATTTGCTCAAAGGCCATCGACGGGTAGGTCTGATCGTTAGAACGGCGCCATAGGCTATGGGACGAGCAGTTCTGGAATGTGTGTTGAAGAGAGCAAGAACGGACAGACATGTGAACCTCCAAGATCACCAATCCGAGGATATCCTCCCTACACTGTCTTTCAGAACACCATCGAACATATCTCTTCTCTCACACATGAACAGGGGTTGGCATCCCGTGGCGTTGGCTACGGGTGACGGCCCGGTTAGTTTCCGAGTGGGGGATGTTTCACTTTACATTCAAGGACGTCCAATCAATCGAAGCTAATGACAATAGATCTCGCTGCAATGTCGATCGCGGCCCCGTTGCGGACAACAGTTCACCGCCGTAAGACAGCTGAGGTCAAACACGGGCGATCCCTCTTTATTTTGGGCATGGTTTGTAGGGTCGTGATGAGACACATTTGACTTCTGCAAGATGAGATCGGTTCAGAGGAGTGGTTTAGATAGTGGTATTAAAGAGTATGATGCAGCAGACTCAGACAGCCAAGCGTGTCAGTTCCCTGTGCCCGCCCTTCTCTTGCTTCCTGCACGTCTCACTGTCACCAAGATGCCTACCCAGAGATCGGTTGTGGATTTTCTGCGAAAAGTGATCTCTGTATACGACCGGGAGGAGCAGGGTTATCCTCCTCCAGTTCCCAACCCTGGCAATGTCGCACCTGAAAGTCCACGCATTAACAGATCCTTCTCTGTCGCCACTACCGACGTTGCAGCTCTTGTCCCCTCTGGCGATAAGCTTCTCCTCTTCCGATCTCTCACCGGTATCGATACGGTCCCGGCATTGCGGGCCAACGGCCACTCGGTCCGTTCCGCGCCGAATATTGGCATCTACACTCGTGTTGTTCGCAACGAACAGAAAGCCTCCTTTCGACACAAGGGCTTCAGGATCCTTATTAGCACCTGTCTTGCGGCTCAAATCATAGTCGCCGCCACGCTTACTGCTCTCGGAGCTGCCAATGGCTCCCACAAGGCAGTCACAGCATTCGGGGCAATCAACACCATCATCGCAGGTCTCCTGACATACCTCAAAGGGTCTGGGCTACCCACAAAGCTCAAGACCAGGAAGGATGAATGGAAAAAAGTCCGAGAGTACATCGAGCAGCGCGAGCGAGAGTTCTGTCTGGCGGACTGTCCCCTCAATATCCAGGAAGAAATCCAGATTGTCGAAAACATGTACCAGCGCGTCAGCACCTGGCTAGAGACGGGTAATAACCCCGAAATGCCGCAGTACCCTCCCCCAGAGATTGAGAGGCCGAGAAGTATCTTATCCATGTCGCCTTCTAACAGGCGGTACTCGTTGCGCCCGGATATGACGACACCTGCGCCGATTGCGGAGGAGAAGAGAGAGAGAGACCAGGATGATTAAAAGATGTACTTTAATGTTCTTTGATGTTCTTTTATGACTCATATTTTGTTTTGAACTTGATGATAAGATATGTTGACTTGTCTCCGTTCAGCCTGGCTGTGCCTCACAAGACCGCTACCTCATGTACCCTACTTTTTCTAAAATTGGTTCAATATTGGAGGAAACACAAAGGAATCAACACGGAAGTGACTCTAAAACGATATCTGCACCTGAAACTCAAACTTGATCACGTGTGAAGACGTAAAATCCTCCCCTCGCCCTCGCTGGCTGACTGCACTTGGTCTCATAGAAAGCCCTGGCGTGTTATGACTATGCCCACTGGCTCGGTGCACTCGCAAAACCGATGAACAAAGCCAAAGGGAAACTATATTGAGGCTGCTCTACCTGAAACGTTGGCTTGCCAGTTTCCCTCTTCCCTCCTTGGTCTCTGGTCTCCCATATGACATGTCACTTTGTTACCCCCCAGGAATCGCCATGTAGCGGTACTTCATCCAGAACCCTGCAGAAGTCTTTGGTCAGGCCCTGAGTCTTAGTTTGTTCAATATCAGTGCCAAGTTACCAAGTGTAATGGACGCTGGCAATGCTGGTTCTGTTCTTTCCTCCTTTCACATTACCCTGGATCCTCTCACTCAGCACGAGTTAATGCGATAATGTTCTTTTTTGTTTTCCATTTATACAGTGCCAAGAAGAGATGATTTCAGTGAGTTTATGGTATTGCATGGGAATCTTGAGTGTTCTCGCCCTCCTTTTCATCGAAACTGCATACAAAGGGGTTAGAACGACATCTCAGCATTTGTTAATCCTCAAAACAGCTCTCAACTTCAATAGAACGTCAAGATGAACTTTGGTTTAAGCCGGGAAGAATATCTTAGTCAACAAGGTTCTCTTTGATCCTGAGTCCCAGGATTTCCTTACAATGGCCCCCCCTCCCCTTTAGGCTCCCTCTCGGTTCTTCACTCTTCACACACACACTCTTTCTCTGGACTTTGCATACCATCAACTCTAGAGTTGCCCTTTTCGAACCTCCTATTCTCTGCTATTCTATAGCATTGCTTAACCTTTCTACTCAAAGAACTGCTCGCCTTGCTCTTCATAGTATCGCCCATACTTCGGCTCTGCAGCATCGATCACGCTTACTCTTGACGAAACTGCTCGTCTTGCTCACCTCGACTTGCTACTATTAGCTCTTCTATGGCATTGATTAGCCTCTCTCTTAACGGAACTACTCACCTTGCCCTTCTTAGTATCGTTCATACTTCGGCTCCCGAGCATCACTCACACCTCCTTTTAATAGAACTGCCTGCCCTGTTCTTCTTGATATCACTCATACCTCGGCCCTGAAGCATCAATCACGCTTATCTTACGCGGAATTGCTCGTCTTCATTCACTTCAAGACTGATAAGACCATTCCTCTATCACGACTCTCACGATAAAACATTGTCTACCCTTCGGCCTCCTCTTCGGCATTGCTCTTCGTCATTCACCGCAGCTATTCTTCTCCACTTCTTCTTCTCCCCCTCCTCCTCCTTCTTCTACTTCTTCTTCTTCTTCTTCTTCTTCTTCCTCCTACATCAACGACGATTCCTTCATCGCTTCCAGAGTCCTCCTTGCTGACCTTCATCAGCTTCGGGTTAGCGGCAGCACCTTCATTCACTGCGGCTATCCTTCTCTACTTATTCCTCCGTGGCCTTCTTGCGACACTTCTCTTCCTTCCTACATCTTCACACGATTCTCGCATCGCTTTTGGAGCCCAATCTACGGCCTTCATCAACGGTACTCATCAGCGGCATCTCCAGAGGCCTTCATCAAGGTTGGTTATCAGCTATCTCTTCAGAGACTCAACCTCACGCTTCATTCAGCAGCACAGTGGCCCTGAACAAAGCGCCGATTCCTCGCCTTTGAAGGGCGCTTTTCCCACACGACTTCCGACCACCCCGCACTCCCCAGCATTGCTTGCCCAGATAGTTATGGACTTTTCGTGTATAGCATTGCGTAGACTCTTCCCTGAAGAATATCGACGATACCGCTTTCCGACTTCACTATTTCGTAATTGTCCTGAGATCACTTGGATATTTTTGAAGCTGTTAGATGAGCTCTAGCTCACTGCGACTCGACAACGATTAGCTGCTTCTTCTGACAGTACTCACGTATTATTGTCTCGATTACGAGACCCTGGCTATTGCTCATGTCACTCTCCACTGACAGGATGAACGCATCCGAATCGGATAGCACACACACGACAGAGCCAATGTCTCTCTCATCACTCCCCGGTCTGCGTTGCCCAGACTACGAGGGGAACGGATTTAACGACTGTGCGTCGTATTACTCCCTCACAGAGCTCGAAGAGACCAACCCCGTCCGGCGTGTATCAGCTGTGGAGGTGCGCCGACAAGCCCTTGCAGCTCCTGCCCAGCCCAAGTATGGTTGTAAATATCCAGAACTATTTCAGAACCACGAGGGGATCCCGCTTCGAGTCCCTGGGCCATGGATTGAATATCCGTTGGTGGCCACTAGCCGATACATTTCCGGCGAACCTGGTCCAGCTCGGGTGATCATCAGTGTGGATGGTTGTGGAGGATGTGATGTCATATATCACTTGAGAAAAGACCGTCGGGACTTTGTCCAGGCCAAATACCGTCCTAAGGGATACCAGAATGCGCTTTCGAATGATTTTATGAGCAAGTATGGAGACCCAATGTATCCGTCGATGGCAACCAATGGGTATCCCACGCCCTGCCAGTTCGATTACGCCGCTCACCAAGGCCTTGAGTGGCAGTGTCAGGGGTTTGACCAAGTCCCGTGGCTGATGCCTGAAAGTATGTTAGCACAGCCTTGCTACGGCATTCAGATCCAATCCCAGTCCGACCCGTACACGGGCCAACCAATGCCGTACTCCTTCTACCAGTATCCCTTGGTGAACTTGTCTGAGTTCGAGAGTCGATTTGATGAAAGATGACTACTAGTTAGAGTCTTGTTGGCAGGGGGTGGTTTGTCAGGAGGGGGCGTTTTGGGAGGAGGTGGTTTGGGTGGTCATTTGGCAGGAGGGGACTTGACAGGATGGGGGTGACTTGACAAGGAGGGTGGTTTGGCAGCAGTTGGTTTTGTAAAAATAAAAGTCTTGTTTGGTTGGGATGAATGCACTTCTTTACTGTGTGAGATCCCTGAAGTGAATTACTACTGTCTAGATCGAGTGCCTGCCCCTCTGCTTTCCTTACCCACTTTTCATATTGTTCTATAGCTGAGATGAGATGCTGAGGGGTAATTAGCCTCAACTCCAACAAGATAACCTTTTTGAACCCTTCAGCTCCCGATCCCTGCAAGGCACATCCCTTTTGACAACGCTCGTGCATGATTAGAGTTGCCATCGTCTCAACATCCATATGAGACACATATTGCCCATTCAGGTCAAGCCCTGTTTCAGCCAAGCTCTGATTGTTCTCGACCGACCTGGGCGGGCACCGGATCGGAACTAGGACCCGACGGGCGCGTCAAAGTTTTTCCTGAACCCCCCATCCTTGACCCCTCGCGTCGCTCCCTGTCGTTCTCCACACATCAACTCCACCACAACATGGAGGAGAACAGCACGCACACTGGTCAGTATCGCTCTGCCTGCGCTGAATGCCATCGCAGGAAGCAGAAGGTATGTCGCATGCCCTGTCTCTGCGCGTTGCGGGAAGCTGCGCTGCCCCTGACTGCTCCATCAGGCTCTGGAGACAGTTGCTTACTCCCCGCAGTGCAATCGCGAATGGCCCTGCAACCACTGCCAGAAGCGCAAAGTCGCCGACAAATGCCGCTTCGTCCAACCCAACTCGGCCAGCTCGCCTTCAGACAGCTTAACTTCGGGCAGCGACAAGAAGCGCTCTCGTAGCCGTGACGATGACGGCGAGCCTGAGCCTGATGAGCCTGCCGGGGGCGACGACGACGACCTCGGACTCGAGGCCATGGGCTACGCCGCTGGGCCCCTGTTTGAGTCACTCACCATCGCCTCCAAGGCAAGTTTTTAACCCTCGTCGAGGAATAGAGAACTGATGCTTTCTCCAAGAAGAAACCAATGGGCGAATTGACCTGGGTTCACCCCGACACTTGCCCTCAGCTGAAGCATGCTCTTGATGTTCTCCCCTCTCGTCCCCAGATGGGTGAGTCGCTACTGATCCTCCATGGATGACGCGGCGCTTGCAAACTAACATGTCACACAGATGCCCTTGTTCAGAGCTTCTTTAACAATGTCAACTACCATTACTACATCATCTATCCGCCCATCTTTCTGCAGGAGTATCAGAAGTGGTGGGAACGGAGAAACAGCAACCAAACTGTCTCACTGCAATGGACCATCCTCTTGGTCATGGTCTGCGCTTGCGCCACGCAGCATCTGGACGTCGAGATGAAACCCATCGTCGAGGTTGAGCTGGCCGAGGCTGCCGACACACTAACCAAGGAGTATCACAAAGCCGGCACAGATCTCGGTAGAGTGGTTCCCGTTGGCCACTGTCATCTGCTCAACGTTCAGTGGATGCTTCACTCGATCTACTGGTACAAGAGCGAAGCGAGATTCGTCGAAGCCTGGCACGTCATTGGTGCAGCTGTTCGGGAGGCGCACGAGCTAGGTAAGCTGACCTACCCCTGCTGTGACAAGTCACATTGATTAACATGACATGTCAAGGCCTTCATCGAGTTGCTATTGCTGAGGGTTTGTCCGAGTTTGAACGCGAGATGCGCCGTAGAGTGTGGTGTGTTCTAGATTGTTGGGACTGGTATGTTGAAATGCTCTCGGCCGCCATCTTGGAGGATGCTGACGAAACGACAGGCAATTTGCTTCTGGCCTGGGTCGACCGACAATTATTGATCATACAGACATCGACGTTGAACCGCCAAGTCTCACCCTAGAAAACTTGTCACCATCGCCACTGCTTCACATGAAGTTGCAATCAGAGTTGGTCACCCAGCTCGCGCAGCGATGGACTGCACCCAAAAACATCAACACGACAAGCGAGGTTCAAGAGTACAAGCGAATGCTCGAGGATTGGATTCGTGCTTTCCCTGCAGTGTACGATGTCGACCACCCAGACACATCCAAGGATTACAAGCACACCTGGATCACCTTTCACCGGTTCTACATCCATACCATGGCATACCTCATGATCCTCAACCCCATGCGGTCCTTCATGGCACAAACGTACACCAAGTCGACCTCGAAGGATCTCCTGGAGGTTCGAGCGGATGCGGTTCACTACTCTCTCAAAAACCTTGACACGACTACCAGATGGGTTGATCATGTCTCACACCGAGACGGCAGATTTCACTTCATCATCTTTTCCCTCTTTGACACGGCAGCCGTTCTTTCTACCGCTATTATCAAGGACCAGGACCATACTATCCCAAGAAGGGACGAGATCATCGATGCTGTGGACAACTCAGTGAGACTCCTTAAACGCATCAAGGCGATATCAAGCACGGCAAAGACATCCCATGACATCCTTGTCAAGATGGTGCAAAGAATGCCACGACGGTCCGCGCCTGTGCGTGACAACTACCGGAAGAAGCAGCGGGTAGCCCCCGTGGCTGAACCATCACCTCCTAGCCTCATGGGCAACGAGGGTGTGAACCATCCGTCACCCGGCAGCCACTCGCACTCTCAGGGCTTCGAGTCACAGCACAGCTCGCCAAGCAACTGGGCAAGCCCGGAAAGCGTGGGAGCTGGTTCAACTCCCCAAAGCAGCTACTCGTACTATGACCACAGCGACCAGCCCGGACTTGTTCAAACAGCCGGCCCCGCACCAACTGAAGTCTATATGAGACCACCTCTTGTATACGATGGCAGCGTACTGCCGAATCAAATACCCTCTCCGAGCGCTGGTATCGATGCCGTTATTGAGGGAGGCGGTATCCATGGAATGCCACAGGCAGACCCTAATATGGCTGGCATGCTGCCTCCGACATCCGGCGGCATGGTACCCCAAGCGTCTTTTGCCGAATTCCATCCACCAATGCTGGAAATGAACTACGGACTCGAGAACATCACAGATGCCGAACTTGGAGACTTTTCTCAATTATGGGATTGGCGAAGCTTAAACCTGGATTTCATTGAAAGCTCACAATAGTCATTCGCTTGGTGTACTCTTCTCCTCCTCTTTTCTTCCCCCTTCCCTTCTTTTTGTCTTCTTTTTGTTGCACTTGGGTCTGGCTTGCATGGGTATAGACATGATGCACGCTTGCAATGATTTCCGGCTTTTCCTCTAGTATTGGGTGTGGTCTTTTGATACTGGAATGACTTGATACCCGCCATTTTGGGCGTTGGCATTGGAAATACGGTGTTTTTTTTTTGAATTTGTACTTAACTGAAGCCAGTTGGAGAACCATCCTTCTCGGACGACGGCTTGAATAGGTGGGCGGAAACAGTGGCAGTTAAAAATCTATGGGATTCATGACTTGGGGTATGTGTTGGTCTAGTTTTTGAATACGATGAATACGTGAAACATGATGCTGATCAGTCAAGTGGCTGAGCATGATTTTCCTATGAGCTCCCAAAGCTTTGCTCGTTCTGAAGCCATAATACGGCTCAACGTTTCGCCACCAGCATGGACACCAGCATCCTCTTCCGTTTCAAGGGCTCCAGATAGATGAGGAACACGTAAGTTGCGCGAGGCTCAACATATTTACAGGGCTCGCCAACTATGCGCCAAATCCTTTGACGGCTGTCATCACGGAAGAATAGACGCCCGTTGATTATTACCTTTGTCCCATACTTCCTGGAAGAATGTCTGAGACAATTCCAAGCCTGACATCATAATCGCCTTGCGATCGACGAGTTTCAATCGGCTATGAGTGGATCTACTGTTTGATCCAGGGATAAAACTGTCCAGGGTTGAACCTTGCAAAGATGCAATCAAATTCTGCAGAGGCAAAACGTGCAATTCTGCCTCGCCAACTATGCGTTCTTTTTTTCGGTAGAGTTTTAAAGGTGATGATCTACTTGATCTTCAACCATCAGCTCATGTCTCGTTCTTGACCTTCCAAAGGTGGCCAATGAGAAACACACGTGTGGTCCAGGTCAGGGATCCTATCAGCTCGTTTCATCTGCAGCGTCAAGTAAAATGCGCATCGGGCCAGATTTGTCAAGTCGTCTATCGGAATACTGGATTCTCCCCCTGACGGGAAGGAAGGGATCGACGGGTGTTTGGACGGGGTTCCACTTGTCGATCAGCAGGGGTTGAGCATTCTTGAGATTCAGCTGTGATCCTGTAATAGGCATTTCTGCAGGACATCGCCGAGGGTGTCTTACCTTGAGAAAATGAATCTGACGTAGTGTCTGGGGAAGAGGGTCAGGAGTCGTGTCAAGATCCAACTATAAGAACTAGGGGGCCACTCCTGTTGTTTAGCTCAATTGCCCCAGGCTTCACGCATCTCACCATCATCATAGACACTCTTCTTTAACTCTCCCATTCACTGCCGCCATCATGGTTCAAATTCCCTCTTCCTTTGCTGTCTTGTACTCCCTCAGCGCCCTGGCCGGCGTTCGAGCCGCCTGCATTGGCCCACCTGTGAACCAAGCCACCCTGAGCCTCGTCGAGGAATTTGAGGGCTTCCGAGCAGATATTTGTATGCTTCACTATCATTTCTTGTAGCTCAAGAGCTGCTCTAACTATGCACTCAGATATCGATGCCACCGGAAACCCTACTGTAGGCTATGGACATCTCTGCAAGCAGTCGGGCTGCTCCGAGATTCCCTATCCCATCCCCCTGTCTGAAGCCGATGGACAGAAGCTCCTCCAGGACGACATCAAGGTGGGTCGTGCCCTACCGAACCAATTGCCCTCAACAGACACTGACTTTCTTTTCAGGTCGCTCAGCAGTGCATCACCCTTGACACCACCTCCGCGGTCGTCCTCAACGCGAACCAGTACGGAGCCCTGGTCAGCTGGGCCTTCAATGTCGGCTGCGGTGCCTCTGGAGATTCTACTCTCATCCGCCGCCTCAACGACGGAGAAGATGCCAACACCGTCGCCAGCGAGGAGTTGCCTAAGTGGAACAAGGGCAATGGCCAGCCTATTGCAGGTCTTACCCGACGCCGAGCTGCTGAAGTTGACCTCTTCAAGACGCCTACCGATGTCGGTGCTCTACCTGTTGGATGCTAAACTTTGAAGAAAAGAAGCAAGACAATATGAGTCAAAATGTGTAAATAAATTCAAGAGCTACTCAAAACTATCAACGAATAACCTTGAGGCATGAGTTAGCCATCTTTGAGGCCTTCAAATTGGAATAGAGCGTAACTCATTCACACAGCTTCCAAGCTTGAAGGAACACAAGCTTTCAGCACTCGCGGGAAACCCCCAATGCGTTCTCTTTGAACAATTGTCCTCAAAGATCACATACAAGCCGATCTCGAATAAGCTTCCGGGCTTCCAGTGGCAACCTCCGTATTTTGAAAGTTTTAGACATCCGCCTTTTTCTTCAGCGAGACTTCAAGGCTATTCCAGTTCACAGGGAAAGTGACTGCAAACTTAGGGCGTGTTTCGAACGTGCAGAAATGAAGATCAAATTTGGACACCTGGTTCCAGTTCGATGCCTTTATTCAAAAGAGTATATACAGAGGACATGGTCGAGTACTTCGTTTCTTCGTGTGGCCAGCGCCGAGCCATTCCCAAAGCCCCTTTGAGCCTTTTCAAGATGTGTAGAGGTGCATTAGTGAGCGAGTCCAGAGGACACTGCCCAGGTCCTCTGCTAGATACATGCTTGAATATTTGAAAAGATTTATTAAATGGTGTGTTGAAGCCAGCAACCCCTTGCCCGTCCTCCAGATGCAAGTAGACAAGAAGCGAATGCCGCTGCCGCCTTTTAAGCGACGTTTCCGCGGACCTGCTTGATGTTGGTGACCTTGATATCTCTCCAAGCAAAAACGCAGAACCATCCGAGGGCCAAGATGCACACACTAGTGATAAGCATGTACTTTTGGGTGTCACCATATGCAAGGCCAATACCATAGCGGATAGGAGTGCCCCATTTGTAAGCCAACTGGCTGTAGATGCTGCCGTAAATGTTCTCAACATCAGCACCCTCGGGAAGGCGAGCATACAGGCGATCCTTGAAGGTTCCGGTCCAGATGGCGGCGGAGACAGTAGACCCGACAGCGGTACCGACGCTGCCGAACAGATCCAGAATAGCGATCATGACGGCAACATGCTGATGGTCGGAGGGGGCCATCATGGCCATTTCGCCAGCAACCACGATGGGTCCACCAGCGAAGGCAACGAAGATCTGGGTCATGATAACGTAACCAATATCTTGATCGGGCTGACGGAAGTGGATCATGAGGCCGACACCGAGGAGCATAAGCGGGAGAGAGTAGTAGAGGTTAACCCACTTGAAGCGGCCAGTGACACGCATGAAGTAAGCCAGGATGATGGCGGTGAAGCAAGAGCCGACTCGGTAGATGTTGCTGATGTAGGTAGCCTTGGTGACACCGGTGTTCCAGGTGATCATCAGCATAGAGGTGAAGTAGCTGCCCCAGATAGCCGAGTTCCAGAAGACGAAAGTGAACATAAGACCGGCGAAGAAAACGGTTCGATCCGAGAGGAGCTTGTACGGGATAAAGGTGACTGGAGCAAAGAACCTCTCCCAGATGACAAAGGCGATGAGAAGAAGGCCACCGAAGATGATCATGCAAATAATCATGGGCGACCTCCAACCATCAGCCTGGCGGGAGTAAATAGACATGGGCAGGAGGAACAGAGCCATGCCACCGATAAGCATGATGATGCCGACCAAATCAACATCCCTGCACCAACTGTAGATGCCCTTGATGGAGACATCGACCTGGTGAGGATGGTACAGTCCCATCTTCTTGGCCTTGTTCTGGTTGTAGAGGAAGATGATGGAAAGCGGGCTGACGACGATAGGAATGACGATGGCCCAGAGCCCAAGACCCCATCTCCACCCGATGCCGCTGATAATCGAGTCGGCCATAGGGCCACCAATCCAAGTAGTGACAATGTACGGGGAGGTGGCGAATGTAAGCATCAGGGGACGGTTAAGGAGAGACGATGTATCAGAAATGAAGACGGTGATACAGTAGCTCACGCCCTGGGCGCTGTAGATGGTTGTCAGTTACTGGAAGCGTCATGGGGAGATTAGTTGCATACCCAGTGAGGTAAAAGACCTGAGCGGCGGCATATGTTTCGACATTCTTGCAGGCGGCCATCATGATGAAGCCAACAGTCCAGAGAAGCATAGTGATGAGAAGAGTCTGGGGGCGTCCCCAGGTATCCATCAACTTGGCAAAGACAATCTTGGCCAGACCGGAAAACAAGCTGGAAATAATACCAACAACAGCAGTGAGTGAATGTGCTGCAAAGTCACTGACGACGAAGGGGTTAAGACTTCGGACGACAACCTCCTGGATAGACAGGATGAAGTAGATGAACCAGATACTAGGCGACTTGTCAGTTGCTGTGTTCAGGACGGAGCATTCCCACCACTGTTGCAGATGCCCCAGATGTTGATACTCACTTGCCATAGGCCAAGCACATATCCTTCTTGGTCCATACCGTGGTCATGGCCTCAATGTTTCGCACACCAGCTTGGTAGGTGCTGGTAACCTCGGGAAGCTCATGGTCGTCATCGTGAACCTTGCCCTCGACGCCCATCTCCTTGTTGTTGCTGTCGACGGCGGGTTGGGGCGCCGGAGTCGGTCCCTCGGCGGCATCCTCGTCCGGCTTGCTCTTCTTAAAGGGATTGATACCCATGGTTGCTGGGACCCCGCGGCGGTCGACCTTGGCGGCTTTCTCGGGTGTTCTTGTCGATTGCTGAGTAGCAGTTTTTGTGACTTGACGGGCTGGTCGCGTTTGCACAACAGAGCGAACGGGTGTTGTGTGCGATCCAGATGAGACTTGTCGAGAGTAAAGACCAAGAAAGAACCGGGAGAGCGATAATCAGATGGCACGGCCGTGAGTCTCTTAATATAGGTAGTCAAGAAGAAAAGCAGGGTTGACTGCAGGGAGTGGGAGTGGCACTACTCTTTAGCAGACGGTAAGGCGAGCCAGGGTTGAGAAGAAGGTGGGTTAGCCAAGGGAAGGTACGAGAGAATGAGAATTAGCGTGCCTGCCCTTCTCCCATCTCAGCTGCTTGGAAGCGGAAATCGCACCTGCCTGCAAGGTTTAAGGTGTGGCATGGATCAGATGGATGGCAGGTCCGTCCGGTAAACCCACGCGCTGGGCTTGCCGTGGGCTTGGGCGTGGATCTCCATGTCATCCCACGCGGCTGAACGTCTCTGCAGCTGCGAATCCTGGTTCATGAACCGGCCATGAACGAACATGGAGCTTTTTTCGGAGCTTATCAGGCTATCGACGAAAAGTACTCAAGTCCAGTTGGGCGCACAGGTGTGTCGAGCTTGTACCAGAACGGACAGCCAAGATAATACCAAGCAACACCTGCTCCGTCCCTCACCGAGCCGAGGTACCCGGTACAGCACCTCGTCTACGCACTCTGGGCCTCTCAAAGGTCCCAAGACATTTGAATCCGTTTTGACTCGGTCCAAAAATCTGCACATGGGGGCAGCCGATCTGGCCGGCCTCGGGTGACATGGGGGACACAGAGACAGCTCGAGTCGGGGTACTTTCCCAAAATGACCCCGCTGCGGTGGGTGCGCCTGGGCTCTCATGGGCAGGTGCTGAGGCAAACCATCAGCAGGCGACTCGACGGACGGAAAAGTCGCGACCAGGGCCTCAACACCCCAGCCGAACCTGCAGGGGCCCTGGATGGACTCAAGACCGAATAGGTGTGGTCGTGTGCGGTTAGGCTCAGCGGACACAGCAAATGCTTCGGACTTGGCAAACCAATGGCGCATCTTATCTGATGATCAGATAATTTTTTTTATCTGATCATGACTCCACCTCGCCCAATCATTATGACGGCTGCTCCTGGCATCGCCTAACCTTTTTATTCTGTCCCAAGATTTGGTTTTCTAGTTCGGTCGTAGCCTGTCTTGTCTTCCATCGAGAAACCGTCCTTAGCCCGGACTCTCGGTTTGATCCTGGGGCCGTTATGCGTAAGATCTAATCAGGAAGCCAATTCATCTCAAGGTGAGCGATTTCGGCGCAGAGCCGGCTGTCATGCCACGTCCAGGACACCCTGGCTAGTGGCGTTGCTCCCCAGAAAAAAAGGTCCCCTCAAGGCCGTACCTTATTTAGTTGACATGGTTGTACTGTGCTGTTGGTTCTGCCATTCTAGATGAGTGAATACGGCCTGCCCAAAACTGACCCTCGAGACACTCGCTTCTCCTGCCTAGGATACGCCGCTCCCGATCGAGCCAGGGCTGGTCAAAGCAACCCTACCTGTCTTCTTTCCATACGCCCCATCCATGTTCCAGCTGAAATGCCCATGAGCGGACTCCATTTTTTGCTTGAATGCACCTCCACGCTCTTTAGTCGCGATGCTCCGATGCCTGGTCAAAAGCCACAAATGGCACACCAGGTTTCCGAGCCGGCAATCGCAAACCAACGCACGATCTCATTCTTCCATCCCACTCTCTGACGTGGGTTTGTCAGGTTTACCATGTACATCGCCGGCTCTTTTCGCTCCCGTGGCTGAAGGTCCAGGGACTTGCGAGGAGCAACCATGTCACTGCGGCATGCGTCCAGGGATATATCGACCCTTTTCACTCGGTTTTACTCGGATCTAAGTCAATACTGCCCATCTAAACGCTATGCCACGAAACTGATCGTCGATTTCCCCACTAATACAAAACGTCGTCTCAATGATCGACGCTACACGAAGAAATCCAGCCCAATATGCCTGTCGCCGCAGTGCAACAGGAACAGGCCGATTCCAGAATCGATGATTCGATAAATCGTGTACTCGCACAAATTTGGTTCATCGTGAAGGTTTTGACGAAGCCTGGACTGTTTCTGGTTGCCGATATTCCGAAAAGCGTGGGGAGAGCTGCTGCTCGCAACATTCTGGTTAACTCGTTAAGTTGCGATGTCGCCTTCAGCCGGCACTGGCATTACAAAGACCCATAGACATCGGAATCATCGGATCATGATCGCGCCAAAGGCGCCCTTACCGCTAGCACCATCGTCGGCTTTAGCAAACGGGAACTTGTGTGTGTGTTTGGTTTGACATGGGCTCGAGAACCCCTGCAGGCTAGGACTGTTCAAGTTCACCCTTTCCCTTTCCAAAAGCTAAGCCTCTTAGAATCAGGTGTTTTGTTGGTATTTTACGGTCAACGTTCAACCTGAGAAGCACTTGCCTTTGGCCTACTAGAATCAAGCATCGGCAACAGGATGAATCCAAAGAGAGGGAAGAGTTGTGCGGAACATGTTTGAAATTCTCAATTCCAGCAAAACGCAACTGACATAGCTGCCCATGACCCGAGATTCCTCCTTTCCTGCGAGAGGCCTCAGGAGTTGGCTAGACAATAATGAACTCGAGCCAAGCATACCAAGCACGACAACAACCCCACGATCCGAGCCCAGGCTGAGCTAACTCCGAGATCAATTACGGGCCGTCTAATCGGATCATCGGATTAGTTAAACGCCAGTGCCTGTCACTAACCCTTGACTCTTGGATTGCCTAGTAGGGACGATCAGTTCTTCTAGGTTCCGGTGACTCCTTGACACAGCCGCACATGTGAATGAACGTGACTTGTTGCCAATACCGCTTGGCTGGGACTTTGATGTGCCAAGATCTTGTTCAGACTTAGTCAGTTCCAGATAACTTGCGGTGTTCATGAATACGTGGTGCGCTGAGAAAAACAGATATCTGAGGGAAGCGTCTTGGGCTGTAAGCTCCGTTCACGATCCATTGCTTCATTTACCTTGCCTACTGTAGAACACGTGGAAAAGTTCTTAGATCTCACCCTGTGGACCCCCTGTCACTACAAGTTAACCTGAGTGATCAGGGATATCAACATGGTCGTCCAGTGACATCCACCGGCGAAATCGCAACTTGGCCCCCATATTCGGCCGGTGTGGCAATAAGCTTTCCGCACTTTAGCACTCGTTAGCCAGGGGTGCACCGGACCCTTGGCTCCTGGGGATTAGCCCGATGCTCCGCTCCGGCTCCGTCCCTTGACAGAAAACCGCGCCATTAACCGGGGGGGCTCGTTCAGCGGTAGCGGGAAAAGAAAATTGAGTGTGTTGGTTCACCCCCTGCAGGATAGATCAATCAGATAAGATAAGTTCCATCGTGGTTCTTCCTCGTGACGGGCTGCCAAGTCAGTAGACTCGTATGCCGAGATGGGGGAGGGATCTGGAGTGCTCTCGGGGGCCGGGCTGTCCGCTCTGTGCGGTTGCGGGATGGATATTGGGCATGGGGGCTCCACCTCGTTTGGAGAGTGATGGATGTGATGATCTTGGAGAGATGCCGAATGACCGAGTTGTTAAAAAAGATGAAGCTTGAAAGGGCAAGCCGTTTGACTACGAGATACTTGATACCCAGATTTGCAGTGTCTTATTGTTGGCGGCGCGATCCTGAGGCGCGGTCTTGAGGCGCAATCGACTGAGATGGACATGAGAAATTGGGAATGTATCTGGCAGAAACACCAAAGACCATCTTGCAAAGTATTCAAGTTTACCGACGTCGGCGAACTCAAGGCCCCATAATCAATCATATACGGCAGCTCGGCTAGATGAAGACCCAGGAGTGCCTGGATCCATCTCAGAGATCCGTCTACCTGTTGGCATCCATTCCAGCATTGACGGGATCCATCGGCGAGAAGATTTACCGAGTCTTGGCTATTGGAGGGTAATTCTGAGTAAACGCTCATCCGACCAAAACTCGTCTCTTTCAAACCGCGACTCATTTGCTGTGGTCATGTCCGTCCTGCTCGGCGACAGCCAAAGACTGCTGTTGTCAATGGGTTCACCGACACCACGCCATGAAGCACTGTGAGCCAAGAGGTTTGCTGCTCGAGTGCCGAAACCCTTTGAACAAAGACGACTTGGCATTGCTGACACAGTCAAGACGAAACATGGCCAAAAACGAGGCGAAAAAACGAGGCGAGAGAGGAGCGGCAGCGGCGGTTATGCGACTGCTGCGAGCAAAGTCCACCGCAGACTGACTGGTCAAAGACGCCTGGGCCTGTGGTTTGCAGTCGGGCCGCCCGTTCAAAAAGCTTCTTTCTCCAAGTGCGTGCATCTCGTTTCGTCATTGATGAGATGAAAAGATGGAGTCCTCGGCGACAAGAACGAGTGCAACTGCAACTGCAAAAGTACCGCAATGCAATCGGTGAGGTCTGCAGGTGGCATCATCCCTGCACCGCGTGTGGTGTTTTGGCGTGTCTGGCGTCAAGATTGCAGCACCACGTGGAGATTGGCCCAGGAGTTAATAAAGCTCCCTCAAGCTCCAGAAGCTCTAGATCCTCGTCCATGGTCCTGGATCAACTCTAAAAGGGCATATAATGCATCGAATGCATCCTCGAATTTCTGCATCGAGAAAGGGAAAAAAAAGACAGCCTTACAGAGGCGATGCCCCAGCGACAATGTTGGTTCCTTCACGGTCCCCATCAAATTCCCCTTCAATTCCACGCACCGCCGATTTCAACGGCTGCGATTGGACTCTGGTGGGTGCACGTGACGCAAAATGAAATTCCCGGCAGCCCAGGTGACCTCTTTTTTGGTCTCCACTCACCGCCCGGCCGAGTCCCGACTGGGCGATTGGATCCAGGGAAATCCCATTGCCAAGTGCCAGTGAGAGCGACAGACTCCAGAGAAGCATTCGCTTCGGCTTCAGCCTCGTTCCTGTCACGGGGACATATCTCGTCATCCATTGTTTTTTGTGGCTTGGTTTTTTGTTCCCTCTCTGCCGAAAGTCTCCCAAGACGACTCGACTAGGTCGCCCTTGATACGACGCCTCCTTCGCTCCAATCGCTCCTCCCATGTCCGAAGACGACGGCGATGTTGTGCTCGGCCCCGACGGCCAAGCACCTACCCGAGTTGACCGAGATCGAAGAGCTCCGCGCTTCAGCTGGACTCCTGCCTACGAAGCTACCTTCTTCCGAAGCCTCTGCGAGAGCGTCCAGCTAGGCCTTCGCGAGAACTCTTCCTTCAAAGCTGAAGCTTGGGAGCGTGCCGCCCAGGCCCTGCAGGAGAGTCACGGTGCCTATCCAACAAAGAGCCACCTGATCAACAAGAGCGACAATGCTAGGAAGCGTTTTCGATTATGGAGAGGCCTTCGCGAGGATGCCGAGTTCTTGTATAACCCAGTGACGAGAACAGTCACTGCCACCGAAGAGGCGTGGACCGCACACATCGAGGTAAACATTCCTTTGACGATATCGGACGAGGCTGCGATCACGCAAGTGCCGAGGCTTCACCGCTACGGTCAACCACACGAGCAGCGATCCCAGGTGTAGGCGCGAGACCCCAGACAGCATTGCTAATTCGCACCAGAGGGAACCTCTGTCCAGGGCGCTCCGCGGCCGACCCTTCGATCACGAAGACTACATGGAGATCCTGTACCCCGACGTAATCGGCTCGGGGGGTGCTCCTAAGCGTATCATGAAGCCTCGACGACGAACCGACGGTCCTATCGCTGAAGATCCCGAGATGCCTGGCACAGGGATTTTGAATCTCCAGAGCGAGCCCCCTCCCCGGCCTCCCGGCTTAGAGAGCCCCAATTCTCGGCCTGTTTTGACCCAGACCCCGACCACCTCCTCGACGGGCTCGACCCAGCAACGGCCAACGTCTACTACAATCCCTCCTCGCGGCGCACCGACCGTTAATGCCAGCGCGCTGACCCCGCCGGACGAGACCATCACCCAGAGCCGCAAGCGCCAGCTTCCCACGACGAGCACCCCCGCTACCTTCGAGTCGCCCCCAGCTTCGAACATGCCTCTGGGCCAGGCTCCCGAGTCTCCTGGGAAGCGGCGCCGGACTTCCTCCAACGATGGCTCCCGCGCGCTGACCTCTACTATGCTTAACTCGTCCATGCTACCTCTCGCGGTTCGGGATGGCCCCAGTGTCGCATCTCCTTCGCAGACCGATAGCCAGCTCCTGTCGCATGCACCTGTCATCGAGGAGCTCGTCGAAGCAGTGCGCTCGCGAAGCAGTCTGCGCTGGCAGGAGGAAGCTCTCGACGTCTTCTTCCGCGACTTTGCGGATGAAGACCTCGATTTACAGGTCAAGATTTCCGAGAGTGTGCTCATCAACGAGTGCAAGGCCATGGTCTTTTGCAAGATGCCGGGCCGTGTGCGTCAGCACTGGGTGAGGAGGTTTAAGGAGTCTCTTTACAGACAGTGACTGTCGGCGGTGACCAGACGCATGCAAAGAGGAGGATGAAGTGATTGATATGGCCATGACGATTTCAGCAACAACGATAAAAAATCTCTCCTAACAAATCTAGCAAAACTAACAAAACGAAGGCGATGTTCGAAGATCTGAACTGAGCGCGGGGATCCAAAGAGGTATTGGTTTGGCGCGTTTTTGGTCGTGTTGAAGATACCAAGGGTTATGGACATTGAAGCGGCATGGCGTTTGGCAGAAAAATTTTCCCGACACTTTTGACATTTATACCGCATTTATTTGCTTGTTTACTTGCGTTTTATTTTATTTTTTTGCATTTAGCGATAGCGAGGATTCAACGGGCCGCTGGGAACTGGATAAGGGGGGTTCAAGGAATGGGTGTTGTGTTGGGATATGTGGATTGGATGGAGCGTCGAGAGGAGTGATGTGCGTGCGTGATGCATGGAGGCTTGGCCTGATACCTAATACATTTAATTCTCATCTCTGGCTTGAACAATAACTGCCCATGCCTGCATTATCGCTTTGTATAGGTACTTGATGTTTCTTGGTCTCTTGACAATAGGTAGGTGTTGATGGGCAGCCTAGGGTAACAGCAACAATCTTCAACCTGGTTCGTGCTGGCCTAAACCAACAACAACATGTAGCTTTCAGAGTCATGAAAAACTCAGGGTTAAAGTTCTTGAGGGTATCTCTCAATTTATAGGATAATAAGGTGCATACTGTCACCCTACTGTCACCTTCGCGCGTGGTCGCCTCCCTATTTCTAACCACACAATCGATCTGACCGTCTCCACTTTGCATGGAATGCGCAGGACTCATGCAACAATTTCCTAGTCGTTGTCAATGTTCAGGTTTAATAAAGATATCTAAATCCCCTCTTTTCGTAGTCGGTCAAGTCTCCAAATTGTTCGTCCGCTCCTACAGAGACGTTGGTCCCCTCCTTTCGATCTCTCTGCTTGTTCTCCATGAAACAACCCACTGTATACGCCGTGATGCAGCAGATGGCCGCAACCTCGAGCCCCAGCAAGGTATTGTACCCTGTTGGATAGTTGGGTGCTTCGTGGATGAAAAGACTTGGGTGCCTATCATATTTGCGGCGCAGTATGCAACGAAAATGCTGGCGTTGACCGTTAGCTTTTTGGTGTGCCCGGATACGTTGTCCATAGGGAGGGAGATGGCTGTGAAGAAGGTCAGCTTGGGAGCGATCATGGTCGCAATGGACAAACCTGTCGCGTATGGGCCCCAGAAGAAGTAGAAGAAGTAGTACGCCAGCAGTCGGCCGACCTTGTTCTCGCGAGGCAGATCTAGAAGTAGTAAGTACTCGAAACAACCATCGTTCAAGCCCTGCACACTCACGTTGTAGCAAGGAACAGCAAAAGACAGGGACTATGCAGCAAAGCCCCATTGCCAGGCATCTCTTGTTCTTGAACCACAGCTGGGGAACTGCCACCATGAAACTCGACAAGGTCAGCGTCGCGCCTGTTGATATGCTGAGGAGCATGGTCTCGAGCGTGCTGAAGCCAAGACCAGACACGATCTGTGCCCCGAAGGCGACGACGCCGCCCGTTGGTACGTGGATACTGAGGACAAAGAGGACGAGCAGGTAGGTCTTGTAATCGGTAAAGGCTTCGCGGACTTGACACCACTTTAGTTCCTAGGAATAACGGCGGCTAGTTGAGGCGCGAGGTGCTTTTGGGCACGTAGTCACCTTGTTTTCTATTCCAATCATGTTTTCTCAGACTCTGTCGAGAGAAATGTACCTCCCCTTTCCAGTTAGGAAATTGTCCTTCAGTGGAGAATCTGGTAGCCAGATGTAGAGCACTAAGAGAAGCTGGAATGCTCCCATAACCAAGAATGGGAGCTTCCAAGAGGCGATAGCTGTATGCAAGTTTCCAATTCCGTACGAAACATCACCCGCAATCAACTAGCTCTCGTTAGGGATGGCCTAGCATAGAGAAGAGAGGGAGCATTACACTCGCGAAGCCCGTAAGTGCTAAGGTCATTCGAAGAGGTTGCTCAGCCTTCTTGTACCACATGCTATTGATGATGGTGAAGGCCGGGTAAGAAGGAGCCTCCAAGACTCCCAGGAGAAATCTGAGCACAAGGAGTCCGGCCGCGTCCTGAGCTGCCCCGAGACACATTACGGCAGCCCAATCCTATTGGTACCAATACACGACGAGGTTCAGCAGCTATCGGTGTATGAAAGAGCACCGCATTAACGCATTGCAGCAAAGCAAACTTGAAAAGAATCACACCTTGTAGTGTATAATAGGGAAAGAGTGTACGAAATCATGCATTTGCCTCGTCATGATGAGGATCAAAGGGGCCACGAGTGATCGACGCAGGATCGATGAGATATAGCTAAACTGCCGATATAGACATGGATGCTGATCAAGACGACAGCCCCTCCACGATCGACAAATGCAAGATTGGCTTTACAGATTGCTTCCTAGTGGCGGATCTACCCGGTTCCCACCCGCCCTTTGCGCAGGGGTCCAAGGGGGGAAGAGATATGGGCTGCAGGTATGTCTCTGCACTTTCAGAATGGGCTTTTGTTGCGGCAGTGGGGAAACGACTTGGGCTTTGGCAGGTTTCATCTTCGTTTGACGGGATAGCCTTGATATGGCTTTGCGCTTTGTTTCAAGGGAAGATGTCTTGTTGCGATCCCCCTTAAACATCTCTGATGTTGAAGCCGACGACGGAACACTCCCCGCATTAAGGCGTAAGTAAAGCATATGTGGCTTGGTGTATTGTCGACAAGGTCCCATCCTTGAGTTCTATTTTATCAATTCTAGTAGACACCTGCCCGGCCTGAGTCGACAATTGTTCCTGCTATTGCAGAAATGTGAAGGCCGAGGTGCGCTAGTTCCAAATCTCGGGCTCGGGCTCCAGAGTTGGAGGCCGACGGGGTTTGAGAAAGGGCAACTAGGTCATTTCAGCATCACTCCAGCTATGGAGGATGCGATAACAGGCAATGGACCAATTATGAGTAATAGCGCGTCGATCTACAATTGGAATCGGGGCTATTGTTTGTCTAACCCCGCGCCTGTAGTCGGGTATAAGTCCCCTCGCAAGCCGAGTTCATTTTCGTTTTCATCCAGTTCTGGGACGACCATTTCTGTAAATCAAAAACGACGACGATGCTGCAAGTTAATTGCTCTGGTACGCCCTATGAGGTAAGTATCCAGGAAAGAGCCTCAACATAGCCCGGACGGTAACCGGGGACTTGTAGATCGGCCATCAACATGGCACCGCCGCAAACGATAAAGTAGCGGGATCTCTGGACTTTTACAAGTGGCTTTTCCAAACCACCTGTGATATGGACTGGCCTGCTGTTCGAATCGAGGCACAAAAGTACGTCGAGCCACTACAGAAACTATGCCCCCGCTATGTCGAAGAAATACGCGGCGTCGCCGATGGCGCAGGAGTCGAGTTTATCGATATAGTCGCTCTCAATGTCCGAACTGAAATCACCTTTGGTCTATTCACAGACAGCCCAAGTATCCCTGTTCAGACCGACGGCTGCACTAGCTTGGCATGCCGCCAGAAGAATGGCAACATGCTCTTGGCGCAGAATTGGGACTGGAGGGTCCAACAAACGCCCAATCTTTTCATCTGTCATATCACTCAGCCAGGCACAGATCTACCAGATATATCTTTTGTCACGGAAGGGGGTGTTATAGGCAAGATCGGATTCAACACATTTGGCGTTGGAGTCTCCCTCAACGCTATCCGGGCTCGGGGCCTCGACACCACGAAGCTACCAATCCACCTTTCACTGAGAGCGGCCCTGGAGTCAAACTCTGCTCGTGACGCGGCGCATAAACTGCAAGCAACTGGGACGGCTGGAAGTGGCCATATCTTGGTGTCGGATCCAAAGGAAGCGATAGGACTTGAATGTACTAGTGTGGGGATCGAGGAGATCGAGCTGGACCAGGATGGGACTATCATTCATGCGAACCATCTCATGCTCGACCACCCAGGGGTAGACGAGCGTCCGCCATACTTGGATTCGTTTGCCCGTGTAAAGCGTCTTTCTCAACTCGTCACAGAAAAGACAGCGTCGGAGACGATCACATCTTCTTCATTGTTCGAACTGTTTAAAGACGAGCAAGGATTTCCGGGCTCCATCAATCGCTGTCAGGTTGGAGATTCAGAGTCACAGACCTTGTTCAACATTGTCATGGATCTGGCAGGACGGAAGGCTACGGTATACTTTGGAAGACCAACAAGTTGGACAGAGCGAATTGAGATGTCTAAATAGTTACAATCACCAGAATCACTGTCGACGGGAGCAGTTAATAAAACCTGGTTCCATAGACAATCTAACCTGACACCAGGAGATCTCGGGCAAACCCATCTCACTCCCTCGATTGGTAACCTCTTCCGATATTCGAGCTCCGCGATGATTTGGCAATTGGCACTTTTAATATATATATGATGATAGTCAATTCTCTTGCGCCATGAAACTACCTTGATGGCCGAAGGAGTCTCCCTCCTGGCCCATTACGCTGTCAAAGACGGCTCGGAAAGTTTTCGGCGTGAATTGATCTGGGTCCAATCCTTCCGGCGACATTTCAACCATCCCAGACATTTATAAGCCCCTTCATCCGCAAGTATAAAGATGATCACCCCAACAAATAAGTAACTTCAATTTGAGTCAAGCTCTTAAAGGAAAACCAAGTTTCAGCATCATGTCGTCCATTACCGCTGACTCTAATCTCACCCTCTTCCTATGGCTAGAGGGGTTCTTCCCTAAGCAGATTGTCTACTTTCTCCTCCTGAAAGGCCTTGCCAACTCTCCTTCTCAACTATACGAGGGTAAAACCAACGACCCCAGGCTCAGCATTAAGGTTCTTCGTTTCAATGGTTCTGCCGTTGTCGATGTCGATCCAAGCGACCCGAAGCCTGCTAGCAAGAGCAGCCCTTGCTTGAGGATCACCGATCCTACTGGAAAGGATGAACCACGCTGGATTCACGAGAGTTCCTCTATTCGTCTGCTCTTGGAGGAACTCTACCCTGAGAAAACCCCCATGATCAGCCCCACGCCCCTCGAGAGAGCTCTCATGAACGACATCCACTCCACCATTCTGCAGTCGATCACAGACTCCAACTACTACATCAAGAACGCAGCAGCCGTTACGACTAGCTGGTCTGGTATCCGGGATGAAGACCGAAGCCTTGCATTGGCCCGTCATGCAAAGGAGAACTGTGTCCGGGCTCTTCTCAAGGCTCAAGAATGGGCAGCCGAGAGCTTGGAAAAGGGCGGATGGCTGACGCCTGGACTTGATCACCCTGGGTTGGTGGATGCTGCACTTGCAGGTGGTGCGAGATACATGGAACTGAGTTATTCCCTTGATGTGTTTGAGGATGAGCGCTTGGGGTTGTTGAAGGAGTGGTATGCTAGATTTAAGCAGGTGTCCTGGTGGCCCGAGCTGGAGGAGAGTGGCCGTCACCCTAAGGAGCTGTCATACCCAAGCAGTTGCCGAGATGTCTAAAGGGAGGCTGTCAGACACTTCAAGAATACGTAGTTATGCATGCTAGGAACTTTCGGACTTCTACTTGAACTTTAATTCAACATTCTCTAATCTTGTCTGGCCCTTACCATCAAAGTGTTCTCTCATGGTCCCCGAGTCTCCTTCGGGGGCAACAATATCTCTCTTACGAAGCTCAGGCAGCAATAGCTCTAGCACATGCTTTCCTCCCATATACCTTCAGTAGTGATATGAATGAATTTTCAGCAATTAATATCGGCCAACTGACCTTGAATTGTGTGTTTATGAGGAAAATCCGTTCGTTCAGTGGCATATTCACACAAGCACTCAATCCGCATCCCATCCGTCCCAGACTTGCTCGTCGAGATCCGCCTGATTTTCCGTCCACATAATAACACACTCAGTATGGCTCCACTCCAATCCGCCCAAAAGCTCGAGTACCTGCCTTGTCTCTATTTTCATACAACCCCAGTACCTCGGCTGACCGAAGAACTCGTCACCTTCCTCTGGAGGAATATCCTCTCTCGGCTCTTCCTCTGCGTCGACTGCCTTAAGATTGAAGGTGCCCTGGCTGACCTGATTGAGAATCTCTTCATCGGTATAGAGAAAAACGCGGGGTCCGCGTGTAGGCATAGGCGGTCCGCCTACACCATTATTGTACATTTGGATGAGTCCACGCCGATCCACGCCACTCAATAAGGATGCGTCGGAGCGGGCATCGAGGCGGAAAAGGGGCTTGAGCTTCTCTCCGGACTCGTCGTCACTCCACTTCATGGCCTCTTCCATTGCTTCCCTCTTGGCAGTCGTGAGCAACTTGTCCCAGTTCTCGTCGTTGGAAGGGCCATAGTAAGTGCGGTAAACTGTGAAGCCCCAGTTCTTGGTATCGTTCAGATCGCCAGGCAGGGCTGAGAGTTTAGGAATTCCATCGAGCACACTAGAGAGTTTCGGCATTGCGCATTGCCGGCCTTTATGTTGATATGGTGGAGGGGTTTCTGCGAGCTGTGCTGAAGTTGAAAGATGAAGAGCAGATAAGAAGCGAGTATTTGTCTTGTCGAACTACGCATATGCATCTATAGCTTCATGTTTAATATTACTTAGGACAATATTATGTAATTTTCCTACGAGGAAAAAGTATCCAGGCCTGATATTGGGACCCTGGAAGCTCGCTAAGGTGGTTGAAGAGCCAACAGACTCAATGGCATGTTAGTTGTGTTCCATATTGGGATACTCCCCGGGTTGAGCCAATAAGGTAGCTGGTTTCGATGCGTACTACTGGTATTGGAACCTCGGATCATAACATGCTGGCCATTTGACCTAAACCGGAGGCAGCGGTGTGGGCGATTGCTGTGTCTTCAACGGTTGTGAGAGTCGTTGCCATTCCCTATAACCCAGAGAGTATCGGGTACGGGAGCAGATGGTGTACATAGAAGTCGAATCTTCGTTTACTATCAGCTACAGTGTGTAGGTATGCTCAATACAGAAGCCAAAGTGTGGTAGGGGTATCAGGGGAATCCATGTCGCTCAAAGTCTATACAACCAGTCTCCCTTCAATCATTCCTTTCGGCATAAGCCATGAGATCGTCATCAAATCCCCACTCACCCCCTTCCGGCTTGGTGCCGTTTTTCAAGAAGCAGTTTGCGCCCAGTCTGCCTACCATCTCAGCCATCCGTCTATCGAAGACGACACTCTTGCACTTGACTCCCGTCCCCCTATTTTCATCCCTATCAATCATGGCGGCACAAGCATTTAGACAGTCTTCGAGAGTGTAGGCGATTATAGGTGCTACATCTCCCATAACGCCGCCTCCCTTGGCAGGGTCACCTGCAGGTACGTTCACGCCACAGTACCAAGAGAACTCATAGCCCTTGTTAGACTTAAAGACTGTTCTTTGTCGAAAGTCTGTGGGGCAGTTGAGTTCCAGTCTCTCCACGGCCGATGCTCGTCTCGGGACGTAGGGGTCTGTAGTATTCTCCGAAGACGTGCTGTTGGGCTCGATGGAGGGACATGAAATGGTCTCGACTGGGGCAGCTTCGGAACACTCGGTGCATTCTGTATTATTGCTTGGAGGACTCATCAATGCGAATTCATTGGAACGTGCTGGGCAACGCGAGCTTACCTAGAGCAATTTCCCAGCGCAGCAGCACATCCTCCACCAACTCCAGCGCCAACAACGACAGCAGCCAAGACACCGATGAGGAGGCCGAAGGTCCAGATGCCAAGGCCAAACGGAACATGAATCTGGTTCTGCTCTGGACTTGATTCTGGCTCTGGCTGCTGGTACTCCGGCGGATTGTAGTACAGCTTGTGCTGACCGTAGAGGTGTGCTACCTCAGGGGCATTGGACATGTCGACCTGAAGGCCTTCGCTGTCAGAGTGCGACGGCATCTTGTCTTTGGGGGCAAAGTAAGAGATGGGGATGACGTCCGAGTCACCGTCGTCAGGCTTCTGTGCATGAAGGGCCATGTGAATTATGTTGCTGGGAATATCAGACGAAGTAAAGGCGAGTGCGTTGCCAATGTGCTTTATTCTTAAATCCTGCCGACTCTGACAACCCTATCTGGTTCCTGTAGTGGCTCATAACCAATCATGGTGTGGGAGAGGCACACTTATGTCCTCTTGTTGCCTCGTGTGGTGATATAAGCGCCCAGGTTCTCGGGACCGAAGGCTCGGGACCGAATTGGTGTGACCAATGGTGGGTTGTCGCATGGTTGGAAGAGGTCAACCCCTGCATAGCCTGAAGCGCGATGGATGTTTCTTTATAGGTTGAGGAAGTGATAATCGCCCTGCCAAGTTTATTTCTCGCGTCTATTGTAACACTAGGTTACTTCAGCCCTGGCGGGTGTTTTAAAGGTGCGGGTGCTCCCGCCATTCTGGTCCACTCCTTGACATCAATAAGAGATTCTTGAGCTATTTAAACTGTTTACCTTTGATGCATATTTTAGCTTAGAGAGGTGATTATATCCCTCTGTCATTTATTCAAGGAAAAACTTGAAGAACAGACAACTTTGCTGGAATGCTGATCTTCGCAAGGATGGATGAACCAGTGGGGGCCAAACATCCATGTGAAACCCGATGCTACGGATACTACAACGGCCCTGAAAACGGTCGCCCGCATGCAGCTCGGATCAAGCATATCCGATGCACTGGGTCTTGGCCGGAAGCTGGCCCTGACCATCAGTATTTGTAGATGCGAGTCGAAGGGTTTCACCACACGTTTCCGGTGCCCGTCGCCCCTTGTCCGGCAGTATCAGCCAGAGACAGCATGTCTCCAGCTTGGCCGTGTTAAGTAGCCATGGCCGGCCAAGCGTCAAAGCGTTAGTTTCATGAAACTCTCAAGGCTTTCGTCTGGTTTTCATCCAAGTCAAAGAATTTCTTTGCCGAGGGAGGCGCCATGACGGAAACTCAAGAAACCGGTATTCCATGGTCAGGTGAGAGCGTCACGTAATCCTTGACGCGGAACTCGCCTCTATGGTGATGCTGAGTCACGTTGCCCTGGATTGCATGATGATCAGACACATCCTTCACCAGAGGTGAATGCCTTGTCAGACTTAATCATGTTGCTGTGGATGTGTAGATTCATAAATTGCGGATAATCATGCACAAAACATGATTCAGGTGGCTGAGCCTTCATGCCTCAGGCATCAACATCCCAAATCATCCATGTCGAGTTCGACTCATCCAAGATCATGATTTCGATTGCCTCTTTAGGAAATACCCCACCCGCCTTTGACTCAGTCATTCTTCAGCTGGAATGATGAGCGCATGATAGTCCATCGATAAATAGCCTTCTATTTTCCCCTTGAATAGACTTGTTTTGTATCAATTACTCAGCAGTTCACTCATCTACTACCTACTTCGAAACAATGCCATTAACAACTACATCAACATTATCGTGCTCGACCTGCCAGGTCTCGTTCGAGACTGTGCAAGAGCAACGACAACATGCCAAGAGCGAGTCGCAGTTAGTATACTTGTATCGCATTGGAAGCGCCAATTCTAACAAGCGGATTAGTATCGAGAACTTGAGGCGAAAGGTGGCCGATCTGGGCATCAACACTCTCCCTTCATCAGACACCTATCAACCCTCGAGCTCAAATCACCGCTCACAATCACCCAACGACAAGTCTTCTGAAAGCGACTCTGGGAGCGACCGTGAAGTCAACCAAGACGACATGCCCGAGTTTGAGCCCGAAAACTGCATCTTTTGCTCTCACCGAGCCTCGGACATCGACGACAATCTCGCCCACATGAAGACCACACACAGCCTCACAATCCCTTTCCAGGACAACCTCATCGTGGAGCCCGCCACATTGATATGGTATCTCCACTTTGTCATCTTTGGATACCACGAATGCATTCTCTGCGGGACGAGACGACGCACTGTTGAGGGTGTGCAGCAGCACATGCTCGACAAGGGACATTGTCGGTTTGAAATGTCGGATGAGATGATGGAATTTTACGACGTCGAAGGTCTCAACAGCCACAGCACCCAAGATCTTGTCCGACCAGACGAGGATAGTATTCGATTACCCTCTGGCAAGATTCTCTCCCATCGATCCCAAACCGCTTCATCAAGCAGACCACGGATTACAAACCAGTCAACATCCATCGAACAAGAACCAGCTGCTATCCCCGGCGCACCCCCTACAGACGCCCTCACAAATCGAGGACGCAAGGAAACAGCCATGGCAGCGCAGCTATCACGTCTAAGCGTCAAGGATCAGCAGAGCTTAATGCACCTCTCAGCTCCTCAGCAACGCAGTTTACTTGCACAGAGGAAAAAGGAACTCGAGACTGCACGACGGTCAGAACGTAGGATGCGGATTCGGATGGACAGACACAGCAACAAGGCTACTGTCGAGCATGGCCGTCCATGGCAATCGTACCTCTCTATTTGAATGAATGATTTTTATTTTGTAGCTTGGTCGGCGTGCCTTTGGAAAAGCAGTTTGATTTGTGATCGTTAACTTTTATAGATTAATAGGTTAATGCTATTTTTCTTGAAAGTTGAAATGAAAGATGCGCCGAGGCAAACCGAGTCTTATTGCTGCACGACACTTTACTACTATCATGTCAATCTTGAATCTCAGAGATAACAGCGATAAGCCCGTCGTATTGTCTTAGTTGGTTGCAAGAACTATTGTAATACTACAGAGATTGGCTTCACAAGGCTGAGGCGCCCGTCCCCGGGCTTCTGTTTGTGCTAGATCTTAATCACGACCTTCCCTATGTGTGATCCTGAGTAAAGATAGTCGAACGCTGCAGCGGAATCCTCGAAAGCGAATGTTTTATCGACTATCGAGTCAAGCCGGACCTTCTTCTCGTCCAGAAACCTGTTCAATTCCTCAAACTCCTTCTTCGACCCGACTTGGATACCCCTAAGAAGCGCAGCATGAGTAAAAATCCAATCCCATTTCAACAAGGAACGAGCGTGCAGTGTGATAACTTACTGAATCTTAGCGGCCCTCGATAGAAGAGTAAGAAGCACACTGGGATTCCAGTCGGCCTCGAAGCCTTCTAGAAATCCTACCAACGAAATGGTCCCGTGCTTCTTACGCAAGGCCTGCAAATCTGAGGGAATGGAAGCTGGCCCAGTGTTATTAACAACGTAGTCTACCCCTTTGCCGCCGGTGATCCGCAGTGCTTCCGCTGTAACGTCTGGGTGCTTCTTATAATTGATTCCTTGGACATCACGACCAAGCTGTTTCACCCTTTCAAGCTTGGCATCCGAAGACGAAGTGATGATTGGCTTGATACCGGCCGCAAGACATATCAGCAGCGCAAACATGCTGACGCCGCCAGTGCCTTTCCGAGGTCAGCTAAAGAATCAGCAGAATGCAACAATGTCCTGTCTCACCTTGTAACAGTACGGCAGTGTCCTCGTTGGAGCCTTTGAGCGAATCGAGCGACGTCCAAGCTGTCAGTCCCGCACACGCGAGCGTTGATGCCTGTCCAGATCAACAACTCACTCGACATAACCGCCCGAACAACCCTCAGGGCTCGACTTACCTCTTCCCAAGACAAATGCTGCGGCAGCTTCACGAGGAACTTGTCTTCGAATACCGCGAATTCCCTGAGCACTCCAGGGCCGTTGCCACCAAGGGCCACGGCATCACTATCCCTTTCCGTGCCGTCTAGATCGGTCATGTTGAAGACTGGGGCCACATGATCCCCAATCTTGAATTGGTTCACCTCATGCCCCACAGCCACGACCTCCGCCGCGCAGTCTGACGCAGATATGCCTCGGGGCTCGGCCGGCGCGGGGTAGCGGCCTTCGTGCAGCATGGCTACATCACGGAAGTTGAGCGATACCGCATGGATGCGGATGACGACGTCGCAAGGGCCGAGTGTCTCTGGGAGTGTTTCGGTGGACGGTACAACAGCAAGAGGGTAGGGGGGTTCGGTACGACGGAACGAGCGACAGGTGCGTGGGTAGGCCATGTTGTCTGTAAGATGTTATTTTTGCTAACAAGTGGTAGAGGAATCGTGTCAGTTTTTCTTCAAGGTGGATCAAGGAGCGTTCCCTTCTTCTTCTTATAGGGTGCGGCGATGCTGTGCAATTGAGACCGGTAACAGTAACGTTATCCCCAGCTGTATTCATGGTTGGTTGAGGATAGCGGAGGTCCGGTCGAACTGTGTGGGGATATACCTCCGTTTGTCATTGTGAAAGTCCCGATGGAGCATAAACATCGGGGATGTACTAACGTTAGACTGTATTATTAAAGCTTGGGTATAAGCTTTAGTTGTGTTATGTCTGTATTATTTCTGTTGAGTTGCTCCGAGGCCCCCGCCCCCTGGCCTTGTGCAGCCTTTTGACTAAGTACTCACGTTAGGGTATTACAAATCGAGGTGTCTGGAATGTCTTAACGTTGACGCTTGGTCAAGGGCTCAAAGAAACGGTGGAGAGTGGGCTTCTGAGCGACCCAACGGAAGTAACACAACCGTAACGTACTAACATTAAAGCATTACAAATCAAGGTGTCAACTATCGGGTTTAAGGTAATTTCGTAAAATAAGCAGCATAGCAAGGGCGCTCGCAAGAAAGATAGTAACGCAACATACCCTAGAGCAAGTAGTACTCCTGAACGCCCCTTTTCTCGACACGCCATTGCTCCTAAGAGCTAACGAGCGAGAGTATATAATCTCAAAAATTCTGCCTATTGTCTTTGAACCAGTAATCAACAAGAGTCAAGTATGAAACCTCAATTTGGACTCGGAATCTCCGTCGTTGTCTAATTAACCTACATCGCTGCTGCGAGACTGAGCCGTAGTGGAGTTGCTACAACCGAGCCTTCAGGGGTCCCGAAAACAGCATCATTTTGCGCACCGATCCACAAGCCTTACAAAAGGGCGGGAAACACCCTTAAGCAATGCCAAGAAGTGTGTAGCCTGATTGGGTAGACAATTCAAAAAGTCTGGCGTATCCTGGCGTATTCAGGCGTATTCAACCCCAGGCGTGTTCCAGGCAACCTTTAAAAACAAACCTCG
The DNA here is from genome assembly GCF_026873545.1 of Fusarium falciforme. NCBI lineage: Eukaryota > Fungi > Ascomycota > Sordariomycetes > Hypocreales > Nectriaceae > Fusarium > Fusarium falciforme. The sequence goes on along the minus strand of NC_070549.1, from coordinate 1,857,051 downwards.
GTACCCCCCTTTCGCCTCATTGTTTCGTTTATTACGCGCCACAAATGATGCTCGCTTAGGCTTCCAGTATTTGCCATAAGCGCGAGCTCGAATTTCTGATATGCCAAGAATATCGCCGCCCAGATCCCAAGGCATCCATTCTTGAACCTCAGCACGGTAACATGATACAGGCCTTTTTTGGCTGCCTACTCGTCTTGTGGATCACAAACGCGTAAATCGTAACCACGCAACCCATTTCTAATCTTAAACATTGGCAGGCCATCACCAGCCTCCCGCCATGAGGTATGTGATAAAAGAGAGGTTCTTCGGATCGTAGGAAAGATGCGAGTCCATAGGGTTGACAAAATCAATCACTTCTTTTTAAACTCGACATCATCCGATCGACCCCTGAGGAGAGAGCCCATATCATCATGAGCCGCAGCAGCCAGCGAGAACTGATGTCTTCTGGAAGTCAAAACATTCATCAAGAGCCCGATATGCCTCAAGATGTGCCCGAGGCTCAACCTCCTCCTGCCGAAAAGCCCAAGACCGGTCGTGGCTGGCGTTTCTGGGCTGTCTTTATTTCGCTCTCCATTTCGGCCTTCTTGAGCGCTCTCGAGGGTGCCGTTGTCTCGACGGCTTTGCCTTCCATCTCCCGTGCTGTGAATGCAGGGGAAGATTACATCTGGATGGTGAATGTCTTTTTTCTCACCAGGTAAGAATTCTTGTCTTGAAAGAACGGGGTGCTCCCCTAAACCCAAGCTCACACCAATTAGTGCGGCTGTGCAGCCCCTTTACAGCCAATTGGCCGATATCTGGGGCCGACGATGGCCCATGATCACAGCCTTGGGAATCTTCGCCTTGGGCAGTGGTATCTGCGGAGGAGCAACCTCAGCAAGTATGCTAATCGGCGGCCGAACTATCCAGGGGCTCGGGGCAGCAGGAATCAACGTCCTTGTTGAGATCATCATCTGCGACCTCCTCCCGCTCCGAGAGCGTGGACAGTTCATGGGGCTGATGTTCTTCTTCATCGTCCTGGGATCCGTGGCCGGTCCTTTCCTAGGTGGCATCTTGGTTGATCGAGCATCGTGGAGATGGGTCTTTTACATTAATCTCCCATTCTGCGGGCTCTGTTTGGTGCTGTTGTTCCTGTTCCTCAACGTGCAACGACCACAAAATGGCGCGTCTACCAAGGAGAGTCTCAAGAAGATTGATTTTATCGGACTCTTCATTCTCTGCGGGTCAATCTCCTCGTTACTCTACGCCTTGACGTATGGAGGAACGCGGTACGAGTGGTCAGCTCCCGCCATCATAGTCAGCTTCATCATCGGGATAGTCGGCGTGGTCGCCTTCTTCTTATACCAGGTCTCACCTCTTTGCAAGCATCCCGCCATGCCCAAAGCCCTTTTCGGAAACAGAACCTCGGTCGCAGCCTTCCTAGCAACTTTTATGCAGCTCATGCTCTCGTACGCACCTCTGTACTTCCTCCCCGTCTACTTTCAAGCGGTGAAGCGTTCAACCCCTTCCCGCTCTGGAGTACAGATCATCCCGTTCTCGGTCACCTTTTGCGTTAGCGGCTTGGTCGGCGGAATCGTGGTCAGCAAGCTCGGCCGCTTCAAGGCCATTCATATCGCCAGCTTTTCCCTCCAGATAATCTCCGTCGGAACATTCACCCTCCTCGATCGCAACTCAAGCATGGCTGTTTGGGTCATTCTTCAGCTCATCTTCGGATGGTCAATCGGCATGCCAAACCCTTCCCTCTTGACAGCCATCCAGGCCGACATTCCCGACAGCCTCAACGCGGCGAGCACAGGTGCCTTTGCCTTTGTGAGAAGTGTCGCCACCATCTTTGCCGTGAGCGTGCCCGCTGCTGTCTTTGGAAACCGCTTCGATCAGCTCCTCGCAACCACGGAGGCGGTGAACGACCCTGAGCTACAGGCAGGACTGGAGCGAGGTCAAGCATACGAGAAGGCATCACGAGCCTTTATCAATTCTTTCCCAGAGGAGATTCAAGATGCCATTATTACTCTATACGAGGAAAGCTTGAAGAGGGTCTGGTACGTCTCATTGGCCTTTGCTGGTGCTGGCTTTCTATTCGTTCTGCTGGAGAAGAACTTGGTCACGCGAGAGGATAAGGATACCTCCGAGTTCGAACTGCTTGATAACCCAACTACTGCTGACGGAAACGGAGCCAAGGACGCGCGCACCGAGACCGTTTAAAGTTGAAGAAACAAAAAGCAGATTCGGTCGCTCAGAGATTTGACAAACCAAAAAGAAAACCTTGGGCAAGAGCACAAGGCAAAGAAACCCTTTCATTCGCCTTCGGGAAAAAAGAAACAATTGCCAGCTGGTTCTGGTGTACAATGCATCATGTCATTTTATTACCATTCTGTTACCATTCCTACACCTCAAGCATAGCCTTCCTGCTATTGTAATTCTAGTCATAGACGGTCGCAGGTAGACCTTGGAAAAACTTCGATTCTCAGTCCAATTAGGCTTCGTCATGTTATAATAGTGAATAATTTGGTTCGGATCCTGTCATTCAGGATTTTAGGAGAGAATCCCAAAGCCCGCGTTCATCAGAACTCGTGCCTTCATAGACACAGGTTGGCGTCACCGGAGAGTCTCATGTATATTTCTAATATCATTATGGGTCAAAGTCCTTTTCAAAGTAGTCAAGCCGGTTTTCGACGTACTGCAACGTTGCTGAGATATATGAGATTACAGAACCCAAGGAATGAACCGTGCCGTTCTCTGATGCCACCGTTCCCATTCCTGGCCAAACGTGGCCTGCAGCATCCGTTCTTCCTCCTTAACCCGTGTCCATATGCCAAACATAATCACTGATAGTCCAGCAGGGACCAACCCCCACATCAAGCGACTCGCAACACCATGCCATGACCATGGGATCCAGCAACTGAGAACTCCATCTGTCCTTCCCAGCAACAGTACGTTGCACACAGCGAGAATTGCGAGTCCCGTGTAGCTCGGGTGCTGCAGGTAACGGTAGATTCCAGTTGTCTTTAGTTGATCCGGCTCAGTCAGGGCAAACGTGAAATTGCGGCCCAGTGAAATATAAGATGCTAAGCGTAGAGGGACTCCGGCACAGAGGATGAGAGCCAGCGGTATCGAGGTTGCTTTTGACCATGTTATGAGATCCGTATCAAGTCCGTTCAAAATGTACGGGAGGATCATTTCTGGTCGGGACTTGTCATATAGCAATACCAAGCTCGAGGTATGCAGCCCTAGCAGACCTAATGGGGCCAGGATGACCTTGGTGCTGTGTTTTTCTGTGAGGCGCAGCCATCGCATCGAGTCGCCGGTTGAAGGGGCCGACTTCGTGACGAGTTTGGCCTGCTGGGAAGGAGAGAGGGCTACATAGGTTCCTGATAGAGAGAGGCACATAGTTGACGCCAGGGCGAGCTGGGGTAGTGCAATTGGGAACGGCATATTCCCAAGTGTATTGTTATCGCCTCTTGCAGTTGGTTCTTGTTCACAAAAGTTGCATCGGGGAAGAGGAGGAGTTGGACTGTGGGTAGAGTTTAATTAGTGTCTCGGTGCTTCACGTGACGTTGCAATGTCCAGGGTTATCCCTCAATGTCTTGCATTCAGCTTGGCAAAGAAAGGCTCAGAAAACGGCAATAAAAGTTCAGTTGGCACCTTGGTTTTAAAAGGTTGCATCTCAAACGTGGAGGCATAGTCAAAGTCTTGGCAAGTTCGTAAGATAGACAAGGTCAGCCGCAACCATTGGGCAAGCCCCTGTGATAGGTGTCAATTCCACGGGTAAATTAGTGCGTTACAAAGAGCCTGGGATGTCACTAAGGCTGGAGGTCATGAGGTAATGGCCGTTGTGGCAACTTTCTTAAACAGTTGCGTGGACGGGGAGATCCAGGCTCCAACCCGACGGGAACAAGGAAAGAATCGAATGAGTCATGGTATGCAGGGAACCTTTCAGATACACGTGTGCACTTTTTAGTGCCATTGGACGGCAACTTAAAGTTGTTGCTAGTTGTCACTGATAACCAAGCGATATTAGAATGGGCCATTGTGTCTCACATCTAACCGAGAGAGCTGGCCTCGAATAATGGCATATGTCAAATAACTTGACCTGATTTACCAGCAATGGCCGTGCTGTTAAAAGCCACCAGATCGGTCATGCAAGACTTTAATGCAAGCCCAGTCCCATCACATGCAATGGTTGTTCCCGTCCAACTCGCCTCCACAAGCCAAGCCTTTATCCACAACCTCGAAAACTCCCGAACCCGACGGGGTGGACCGAACGTCGATTCCCTTTTCCCGCCGCGTCCCTGGCGATCAGAAAGCCGTTTCTCGCCAATGACACACAGAGGTACCACCATGTACCAAAGCGAAACAGCAATTGCCCGCATCGTGCGTGAAAAATACGCCATGCTGACGGGGGGACCTGGGCAACCCGCAAGGGTCTCGGCTAAAGGTGGCGACTGTTGCAGAATCGCCCGGTCTAGACCACTCGCGTCTCCAAAGCAAAAGCAATCCCAGGGATTTCTCTTTTTTTCGTTGGGAGGGAGAGGGGGGCAAAATTGGAAATCCGATGCTGCATATCGTATGCTATTCTTGAGGGACCGAGAGCTTCTTTGTCCTGCTTCGAGGACTGCTGTCGTTGCTGTCATCTCTACCTTGCCCTCCACCCATGTCACTTACAGCTCTACGATACGAGGGTCTGAGTTGACACGATGGCTGTGATCGAGGGAGCAGGGGTCCCTAAGAGGACGCCCGTCTGCGAGGCCACTCGAGAAAGGGAGACGTTTAGGTGACACGGCCTCCCCATTCACTTTCCTACCTGCATGGCTAACCAAGCTGCCAGATACGACGACACCCTATTCTCCAACGTCAAATTCAACGACTCTGGAGCTCCCATCCCGAACTCTGAGCTCGTTACCTGCGCTGATGCTATCTTGACTGCTCTGGCTCGACTCGCCGCCAGCCAGACTGGCACGGCGCGGTCGCTTATCTCCCTGTTTGACCAATCCTACCAGTATATCGTTGCAGAAGCCACTCCAACCATCTCTCTAATCCCCAGCTTATCCGAGAGTGCCCGCAATTATGAATCTCTCTGGTTATGCGGCACTGCAATCCCCCGTGTCCATGGTGTCTGCGAGCATACCCTCTGTGGCGACGAGTTCGGCTACTTTGTCGAGGGCAACACTGACGATGAGTTGCCCGTCCTCGTCGTAGAGGACCTCGTCTCCGATCCACGCTTCGCCTCCAAGCCCTACTGTCAACCTGGCAGCCAAGCTAGGTTCTACGCCGCCGTACCTATCCGCACAGATAGGGGTGTCAACATCGGTGTCCTCTGTGTCATCGACACGAGCCCTGGAGCTGCATGGAACGACCAACACTCACGGCTTCTTCAAGAGCTGTCCAGGGCAGTCATGGGACACCTTGAGGCTACGAGTCTACGAAAGCCCCAGAGGCGTACGGAACGTATGAGCAGGGGCTTGCGAGATTTTGTTGAGAACAATTCGGCCTTTTCCGGGGAGCAGCCTGCAAGTACTCCGGATACGATCAAGTCCCCTGGTCCCTTGGAGGAGCAACGGCCTATGGACCTAGGAGGCGCCGTAGAGGCGATAACTCTGCAGGATGCGGCTTCATCGAGTACTGAATTGTCCACAACTGTGACGAGTTCACAACAAACCACTAACCAGGCCGGTTCGGGGACATCGCCAGTGAAGCAAGAGACAGCACAGGACTCGAAACGTCATCTAAACACCACAAATGATGTCTTTTCCAAGGCTGCAGACATTGTTCAGAATGCCCTTGAAGCCGACGGATGCCTCTTCTTGAACGCCGATATACTCGAGTTTTCGACCTCTCCTTCAGACCTAGCAGACGAGGATCTAGCAACTCGTCGGCCTTCAGCCTTTAGCTACAGTGGAAGCGAGAGCGCCCACACTGTCGTATCTTCCGAAGAACGCCCAATGTCGCCATGTCAAATCCTCGGCACGTCGGACGTCAACACTCCAACCCCAGACGACGCTGTTGAGGTCACACATGCACCGCTCCCCCAAACCCTTCTCGCGCGCATGATTCGACGATACCCAAAGGGCCAGGTCTTCAACTTTGGGGCCAGTGGAGAGCTCCAGCCGGATGACCTACCCGAAGACCCCAAAGCGGACTCTCCCCTTTCTCCCTACATCGGCCACGAGTCCGAGGCACCCGGGATGCCCAAGTGGCAGCCTTTTGCAGCAAGACAAGGCGAGAAACCACGATTACAACCGAAGGAAGCAAGTATTCTTCTGGAAACATTCCCAAACGCTCGCAGCGTCGCTTTTGTGCCTATCTGGGACCCGCGAAAGGAGCGCTGGTCCGCCGGCGGCTTCGTTTACACGCTTGCACCGAACCGTACCTTTACTCTCGACCTCGACCTTACTTATCTTCGCGCCCTTGGAGTTCTAGCCGCATCTGAGGCCTTTAGGATTGAAACCATGGCGTCGGACAAGGCCAAGTCTGATGCCCTTGGCTCGCTCTCCCACGAGCTGCGATCGCCTCTCCACGGCGCCGTCCTGAGCGTCGAGCTGTTGAACGACACTTGTCTTAGCGTTCCGCAGCAGAACATAGTACACACCATTGAGACTTGCTGCCGGACACTCTCCGACACCATCGACCACCTCCTCGAATACTCCAAAGTCAACAGCCTCGCCTCTCAGGAAGCCCCGCAGGACGCCAAAGCAGAGGGGCAAGGCCTTAACAGGGCTTCCTCATTCATGACCGCCATGAAACCGTTCTGCAAGACAGTCCACCTGGATATCCTCGTCGAAGAGGTCATGGAGAGTGTATATGCGGGCTTCAACTTCCAGCACCTCTCCATCGCACAGCTATCGCGACAGTCGACCAAGCGAGCTGGCCCCCACGACATCACTTCAATCCGCCGGCTCGATTCCATGCAGGCCATGGAAGAACTCGGTCCTTCGGCAACAACAGGCAATTCTCAGACGAGCTTTGGAGACGTCGCCGTGTTTCTAGCTGTCGATCCATCCTGCTCCTGGGCGTTCGACACGCATCCTGGCCCAATGCGTCGCATCGTCATGAATCTGTTTGGCAACTCGCTCAAGTATACCCACCGAGGTCTTATCAAAGTCTCCCTCCAGCAAACAAGCATCCTGTGTCCCTCCAGCAAAGAGCGCTGGGTCACTCTTACAGTTGCAGACACGGGAGTGGGCATCGGGCAGGACTTTCTCCAGAACAGCATCTTCAAGCCGTTTGCGCAGGAGAACTACCTCTCGTCGGGCACGGGCGTCGGGTTGAGCTTTGTCAAGCAGATGACGACGCAGCTTGGCGGTCACATTTCGGTGAGCAGCCGGATTGGGGTTGGAACTACAGTGACCGTCTCGCTGCCCATGTCGCTAGAGGACTCTCGCCCTGGACCTGCCACTCCATCAGCAGAGAGCGAGGAGGAATTCGAGAGTCAACTTCGCAAACTTCGTGGCCTGCGCGTCAGAATGCTCGACTTTAGCAAGCACCAAGTCCCTGGGGGAGTCCCCCCTTCGACTACCATGGAGACTCCAGATGTGCTGGTGCAAAACATCTGTCGTGACTGGATGCACATGGAGGTAAACTCTGAGCTAGAGTCGAAGCAGCTGGTGCCAGATCTTATCATCTGGTCCGAGGATAGGCTTGAGCAACCAGTCTCTGCACAAGAGCCGTTGACCGATGTCCCTGGTGTTGTTCTCTGCGCCAACGCTCAGACTGCGTATCAGTACGCAACAGGTACCAAAGCCACTCCTCGACCGGGGATATTTGAGTTTATCTCTCAACCGTAAGTTTTTTGCAATTGATCAACCTCCAAAGCGTTCGCTGACCTCGTACAGCCTTGGTCCTCGCAAGCTTGCAAGAGCCTTTTCTCTCGCCCTCCATCGATGGACAGACGCTCAGACAAGCGCCATGCCACCTACTACTACTACAGCACAAACCACGACAGAACCCGAAAGGAACAGGGAAGACAGCGTTCCTCCCCCTATTGTCAGCCCTGGGACACCGTTCCCTCTTAGTTCCGAAGAGACACCAAGTCCGTCCAAGGATTACTTTACCGCGCCGGAATTCCTCCTCGTAGACGACAACTTTATCAACCTCAAAATTCTAACATCCTACATGAAGAAACTCAAGCAACCCTACCAGACTGCGACAAACGGTCAAGAAGCTCTCTCGGCCTACGAAATGGATTCCGGACGGTACGTCTGCATCCTAATGGACATTTCAATGCCCATCATGGACGGCTTTGAAGCCACGCGGAGGATCAGAGCTTTCGAACAACGGCACGGTCTGAGACCTGCCCTTATACTGGCCCTAACCGGGCTAGCTTCTGAAGAAGCACAACGGGAGGCGGTGGTGAGCGGCGTTGATCTGTTCCTGACGAAGCCAGTGAGGCTCAAGGAACTGGGTCCGATATTGAGATCGAGAGGTGTGATACCAGAAGAAAAATGAGCCCAATCCACCGTGATCTTTCTTTACTTTGGCGTTTTGAATCATGGACGCCTCGACTATAATGATATACGACGGAACGAGACTCATGGATAGTGTCTAATAAACAAATCATATTCAACAAGTGATGGAGCAAGACTCCTCAGGCTGTCTCAATCTCGAAGAAATTTGTTCCAAAAAAAAAAAAGTGAAGCAAACTGTCTCCTTCCAGCGATTCAAACATCACACCTAAAATATTAGTTAAAGAAACTTTATGCAGGCTCTTAAGTACCTATGTAGATATCATCTTTAAAAACTCCACAACTCCATCATCACGATCCTTGAAGCTGTTCAGCATTCAGCCGCGAACCATGTTCACACTCACTTTTCCTCATTAATCATCCTTCAGTTCATATTCACAAAAGCCCCAGAGAGGTCAAGAGTTTCAGCTTTTCATAAAACAACTCAATTGACTGAACCTGGTAAAAACACCTCAAACAGCGGCCCCATCGTTATCGAGCGTGTTTCCCGCGGCGAATCAAACACTTTACCGCGGTCAGTTAGTAATCGGCCCTACATCTAGACACCGCCAGCGCAACTACTTGACCCATGAACTCCTCACTCTGAGGAACGCGACAATTCACGCATTCAGTTATCCTTCTCCTTTATTTGTAGAACGTCAAGATCCGAGAGCGGTGGGCTTTCATTTAAGCTGCGGCATATAGAGCGTCGACTCCCCCTCCTCAACCCCACGTCCAAGTCAACCATCATCCTCATCCAACATACACAAAGCTCATTCAAGACTTCAATCATGGATCACTCACTTGAAAACTACAAATCCTACATCGGAAAGCCCATTTCCGAGCTCCCCACGCCATCCCTCGTCATCAATCTCCCCGTCCTCAAGCAAAATGTCGATACCCTACACCGCGACGTCGAGAAGCTCGGCATCGGGTTCAGACCTCATGTAAAAACGCTCAAGGTATGTCTTACAAGCAATTGACCACTCCAGAAAGCTTACCGGTTCCGTAGTCCCTCGAGGTGACGAGGATGATGCTCGCGGGCGGCAAATACAGGGGTATCGTCGCCTCCACCATTCCCGAGATCCAGGGTGCCCTACCCCTGGTGAAAGAAGGCATCCTAGACGAGGTAAGGATTCCCCGCAAAGTAGCAAGATTGAGGAGAAACTGAGTGAGAGCGCAGTGTCTGTACGGTCTTCCCGTCTACCCCAGTGTTCTGCCAAGACTGGTTGAGCTCCGAAAATCACTACGCATCCTCCTCATGGTGGACAATGAGCAGCAAATAGCGCTCCTCGAGCAGTCAGACTCGAGCAAGCAGCCCTGGGACATCTTTGTCAAGCTAGACGTCGGCTCGCACCGAGCGGGGGTGGAGACCAACAGCCAAGCGCTCCATAGCCTGGTAGAGCGCGCCGAAAAGTCATCGGCAGTTAGCATCTACGGGTTTTACTGTCACGCCGGACACTCGTACGCGGGCAGGTCGCGAAACGAAGCTGAGGAAACCCTCAACGTTGAAGTGTCGAGCGTGCTCTCGGCGGCCAAGCTCCTCCCCTCAGATCGCAACATCGTTATCTCGGTGGGCAGCACACCAACAGCACACGTAGTGGAGAGCCTCAAGGCTTCAATGCCGGCCAACATCAAGCTCGAACTCCACGCAGGCAATTTCCCCAGCAACGACCTTCAGCAAGTATCCACGGGGCTGGTGACCGAAGCCCAGCAAGCCGTCTCGGTGGCGGCCGAGGTGTGCAGCGTGTACCCGGAGAGGAACGAGGCGCTCGTCAACGCAGGCGTGATTGCGCTGTCGCGCGAGGCGAGCGCCTTCACCGGATTCGGCCGCGTGGTGGGCAAGCAGGCGTGGGGCGTCGTGCGACTCTCGCAGGAACACGGCATCTTGGGCACCAGCGAGGAGGGACGAAGGGTCGAAGACGACTTCAAGGTTGGGCAGCGGGTTGAATTGTGGTGCAATCACGCATGCATCACTGCGGCGGCGTTTTACGTGTATTATGTCGCTGACGGAGAAGGGATCGTGAGAGAGGCATGGATTCCTTGGAAGGGATGGTAGAGGTAGAGACACGATCAATATGAGTCAGCACTCAATTGCTCAAAACCCGAGGTTAACAAACGCAGAATTGGATCAAACCTCATCATGACCATGGATTATCCAATTGCGCCTTTTAATTCGTCCCTTTTTCCTGTTCCTGGACTCCAATCGCGACTAAAAATCCTGCTTTGTCCATCTCTTTTCCTCTCCATCCCGACCAGAGTGGGTCTCGAGCCGCATACGTCATCGCCTGCCGCGGTAGCTTCAAAAGTGCGGGCGGTTCGTGATCAGCGTCACATGCGGCGCCATCTTCTGCTCTCCTCCATCCATCCATCTTTCTCCTCTCACCACTTCTCGGCTTCTCTTCTGTCGGTCAAACAACTTCATTTCATAGTCTTGCGAGACAATACCACTCTCAGTAATCACCCTCAACACCTCTCCTCACATCACACAAGTCATCAGTAAGTTTCGACGTCATAGTTACATCCTCTCAGCCGAGAACAGTCACTAACTCCCCTCCAGTGTCTTACGCCGACGTTGCTGCCAGCGGACCCAAGCAGTCCCCCCAGGACGTGAGTTTTACTGCAAAACCCTCACAGTCATGATCTCCAGCTAACCCCTCCAAGGCCGCTGCTCCTCAGCCTCCTGAGATCATCTCCACTGAGTCCGCCTCCACCGCTTCCCTCATCGACGTTGACCTGCCGTCCGTGCACACCGTCAACTCCGAGTTCCTCGACCAGCCCGTCAAGACCGAGACCCAAGCGGCTCGCATCGAGAGAGAAGAGGAGGCTCGTGAGGAGAAGCGAAAGCGTGACGCCGCTGCCGCCAAGGCCCGCCAAACCGACAACTGGCTGATCCGGCAATTTTCTCGTCTTTCCGACGGCAGCGCTACTGGTCTTGTTATTGCCAACTTTGCTACCGTTGTCGGTCTGAGTGCGTACCTGGGCTACAAGGGCTGGGGCCTGTACGAGAAGGGCAAGCTCGACTGGAAGGCCGTTGGCATCGGTGCCGGTATCCTCGCCAGCGTGAGCGCGGCAGAGGGTGTTCTTGGACGGTATCTGTACAAGGGCAAGAAGGGTGGTTCCTAGAGGGGCCCCAATGAAGACGACATAATGAAGCGAAGTGAGGATTTTATGAACCTCCTAGGTAGCCAAGGGACAAGGCTACTGTGCCTGGTGGCGCGCATCTATCTCCCTGCTAAGAGCTGGTGCGAGGATGCGTGACATGTCCCAGTTTCTTGTTGCATTGTTTGGCACTGTTTGATAGTCTCTTGATACCGGCTTATTACCCATCTCAATCAATACACGCACAGGCACAATAATTGTAACACAGCTACCACACCAAAGTGAAAATGAACCAGGATGAAGCCGTACCTATGACGAAATATTGTCACTTCGCCAATAGAGAATGTGAGATGTGATCACGTCTATTACATATTCATGGCGTTTCTGTTCCGTCCTCTTCATGATACAGCGTTGGTACAGAGATGGGCGTCTATCCGCCCATGCCAAGATCCCAGATATCTTACAAAACGTACATCGCCAACACATCGCTCCATAGTCTTTTTTACACCCTTTTTTTTACTTCTTCAGCTCGATCTTCTTTTGTGCAGCCTCCTGTTCAAGAATCTTAATCTCTGCATTCGCAGCAGTTGCGTCGTGGGATTGCAGAGGCTCTGAATCTAAGGTCTTCCTGGGTACTTCAACCTTGGGCTCTTCTTGCTTCTTCTCCACCTCAGGCTTCTTTTCTACGGGGGCAGCCTCGGACTGGGCCTTTGGTGACTCCTTCTGAGCCTCCTGGGGTGGAGGGGTTTGTGTGGATTGGGCGATGGGCTCGGCGGAAGTCTTTTGGGCATCGGGGGCGGGCTGCTCGTCGCCAAAGTCGGGGGTAGGGGCACCGTCCTCGTCGTCGGCTAGCTCAGCGCCGTAAATCTCGGGGTACTTCTTGAAGCACTCTTGCATGCCCCTAGCAAACCATTAGCATATCTCCACACATATCCCATCAGCACTTGACATACTGGAACTTGTCGATGCAGTCCATTCCCTTGGGCTCCTCAGTAGAGAACACGAAGCAGCTAAATGCAGTCTTGAACTCCTCGCCGCAAGGTCCGTGAGCCATGCCACCCAGGCAAGGGCAGTCCCAGTTGATCTCTCCAGTCTCAGGGTTAAAGGCGCCCTGCTGGCCGGCCTCCTCCTCCAATGCAGCGGGTGATCCATCGGCGGCTACTGTGCTCTGGGCACCAGTCTCGGGCTCGGGCGATTCGGCGGGCTTCTTTTCGGGGCTCTGCTTCTTGATCTGTTTCCGCTTCTCCTCGAGAACGGAGTCGACTGTGGGAAGATCATCGTCGGAAAAGGCAGCGGGTGCGGCAATCTTTTGTGCTGGCGCAAGGTCAGTCGCATGCCCTTGTACCAGACCATTGATACTCACAAGCAGCCTCCTCAGCAAAGACCGGGCTGGTGTTGTAGTAATACACAGCCGCAGCAGCCAGACCCAATCGCGCGACGGAGCTCTTCCATGTCCGGGACTTGTCGGCAGGAGCAGCAGTCGAAGCGAATCGTCTCGGAGCGGCGCGGAGGGTGCTGGAGCGCAGACTAGCAATTACAGGCCTCGAGGCCGATCGCAAGGTTGTACGATACATGGCGATAATATGTCTACAGGATGTGAAGAAGAAACGAAAAGGAAAGGCGCAAGCTCGAAATCAAGACACGGAGGAGGAATTGGTCAGCAAAACCCGGAGCCCGGTGGAGCAATTCGAATTGATGGATGATGCTTGGAAATGTTCGCCGAGATTCCGGCTGAGGGAAAAAAAAATGTTGCCGTGATTTAGCCGCCGAGATTCTCCGATAAGATGTGATAACGGCTGCTGAAGGTGATCATGAGGTTGCTTGTTGGATGAATTGCACCATATTTTAGAAATATATATCTGCTAAATACTTTCTATATGATAATAATCACTTCTTAAAAGCTCTGTTACTTTTCAGCACCAACAATTACACCATCTCTCCTCGCTTCGCCCTAGCTCTGCCTTTCACCCGTCTGGATCTTATCAGCTATCAATACTCCCTCCCCCACATCTAAGCTTGGATGGTGTCCACTCATTTTTGATCATTGCCTCATTCAACGCCTCAAGGCAAAATAAAGGGAGCTTTTGGGGTAGCCCGTGGCTTGATTTTTCTGGCTGGAACCGGGTCGTTGTGCCATCAAAGCTTAATTAGCACAAAGTCAGTCAGCTGCTCTCTGCCCGTTGAGAACCCAAAGAGAGCTTGTCGCACAGGAAACGAGGGGAAGGGCCTTTGTCTCGCATTCATCCATTCTCCCTCTCTCTCTCCCTCATCACATTCACCGGCAGAGACCAAAAAGCAAATACAGTCACGTTTTATTGCCGACGAGTCGCTCATCAAGGGGTATCATCAGACCGCCTCGCCCTCCACCTCTCACATCACATCTCACACCATGGCATCTCAGACGTTCGAATGGCGGCCCGCGAAACTGCTGCAGGAATACGACAGTCCTCAAGACTTCGCTCTACTCATCTTGAACCAGCCTTTGAAGAATGGAGTTAACCTGCGCAAGCTCTGGAAGAACTGTACGTAGCTTTATTGATCGCTCATGTTGCGCTACATGGCTCCCATGTGCAGTGCTAAGTGAATACAGCTTCCGTGAGAGTGGCAGCCGATGGCGGAGCCAACCGACTCCACAAGCTCTCATCCTTCCACGGCAAATACGTACGTATATCATGAGATGGATGGCCCTTGGGGCCCGAGTATGGTATTAACTCCTCCTAGTCCAACCTCCAGCTCATCATCGGCGACCTCGACTCTCTCACCCCAGCAGTTCGCGAATTCTACTCTTCCCAACCGTCGCCTGCAACCGTCATCCATGACGCCGACCAAGAGTCAACCGACTTTGGCAAGGCCATCAACTGGATTCGAAAAGAGTATCCCAGAGGAATCGATATCGTCGCTCTCGGGGGCATCGGCGGTCGCGTTGACCAAGGCCTCTCGCAGCTTCACCACCTCTACCTCTTCCAGACAGACCCCAACTACGCCTCTGGAAGAATTTACCTCCTCTCGGGCTTCAGCCTCACCTTCCTGCTCAAGCCCGGCACGCACAACATCCAGGTCCGCGAGGACGGCGAGGAGGACTCCTTTGGCAAGCACGTTGGCATCATCCCCCTCAAGGAGCCCGCCAACATCACGACGCATGGCTTAGAGTGGGACGTGACCGACTGGCACACCGAGATTGGCGGACACCTCAGCACGAGCAACCACATCCTGCCCGATGTGCAGTTCGTGCAGGTCACGACGGACAGGGACGTACTCTTCACGGTGGCGCTCAAACAGGGCGAGGGTGAAGACCACGACTAGTAATGAATGCAATGCATAAACTGAAAGCTCAAATATTCTTGGCCTGGACTCAGTACTTGATACGCTTCGAGGTGTGGTATGACATGACCAAAACAAACTCGCCCAAAAAAGAAGTCAACTCCTGAGCGCCAACGCTGATGCCTTGATGCTGTACAATGCCAGTAGACATATACTCTCTCAACCCATCCCAGCACCGCCTTCCATCATCATCGCAAGAAATGGAGTACCAGCCAGCAGAACAGGAAGAAGATGACCACTCCGGCAAAGAAGATCCATTTATCCTCGCGCGCGCGCCGCTCGACCATGCGGATGGTGTCTCCACTAACACCCAGAGTGTTGGCCACATTGTAAAGTCGCTTCTGTGTGTTCTTCATCATCTCGCGTTGCTGGCCAAGGTCGCCAAGAACTGCCTGCCCACGGGCTATGTAGTCATCCAGCGCCTGATTCGTGTTTGCAAAGAAGTTTTGCTCTCGGAACGCATGCGCCTCACGCATCTCGTCGGGGGAGCCAGTCGTCAAGGGGCCGCTAGGATGGGACGAGTGTCGAGGTTGGAAAGTAGATTGCGTTGTCGTAGTAGCATTCGCATAAGGATTTTCGGGTGTCGCATTGTACGGTCTTCGCCCAAGTAGTTCTGTGCGATTGGCCTGATGCTGTGCGTCTTCGCGGACCTTCTTTAGCGAATCGACCTGCGATCGAAAGTCGGACAGGTCCTCGCGGAACCTCTTTACTCGCTCGAATGCCTCATCCTGCTTTTTGGGTACGATCTCCTGGCGCGCGAGGCTCTGGTACTCGTCAAGGGTCTTGGTGAAGGAGGCGATTGAGGCAGACACGTTGCCGATCTCAGCTGGAGATGCTTGGGGTTTGGTGTTGAGGTTGGAGAGCTCCGCGCGGAGAGACTTGCTCTGCCGTAAGGCAGAATTATACGAGATATTCTAGAAGCGCATGTTAGCAAGGCGATATCCTCAAGAGAACCGAGCGCTCTTTTTCTTACCATGATGAAATTTGTGTGGACATGAACAGCTTGCAAGTACACGATAGCTGACGGCAGGGGCCTTCATCATGATTTCCACGTCTTCACATGATAAGGCCAGATCTCGCGGAAGCGGAACAACGCACTTTCCGCCTGAGCTGCCAACTCGCTTACCCTACACACTTGGACTTTTCATGATCGAGACCATTTTTGCGGCATTTCTCTTGCTGCTACTTTGCTCTTTAATAAATTGCAATCTCTCATCTTGGTACTATTTTGAGAAGGCTCAGTCGAGGGAGTGAATTAAGTTTCAGCAGGCACAATGGTGGATGGGCTGGAATCCTGTCCCGAGCCATCTTCCAACAATCCACCTAAATCCACCCCCATGAAAGTGGCTCAAAGAGCAATGCCTGTGTTCAGAATGGTTATTATCTTTGTGAAAATGGGAGCTTTCCTGAATTGAGGATCAACTGCTCCGATGCTTCCAACCTTGGCAGACAGTTTGCTCAAAGCCCAACGTGTTTAATACTCTTGACTTTGTCGCAGCTCCATCAATTGCACCATATGAAGCGCAGACTTGATGCTTGGACAGTCTTCGCTCCATGGTTCTAGAAGCTTCATCGTCCGATGCCAGAGGTTGTAAATATCACTACCGATGAACTCGAATAGTACGTCTGAGCGTGCCGCAATAGAGAGTGTGAGAATGTTTGTCAGGCAACTGTATTCTCAAATCAATAACCTGCATATAAAACTACACCAAGTAGCTTTGATTTCGAGGAACTTACCACTGAGCCACACTGTAGGTGTACGGTGTTCGATGGGAGAGTATATACTCTGCAGTCATGATGAAAAGGCGGCTGGCATTCAAGCAAACCCGGCACATCTCTAGCACTGAAGGGGGGATCTGGTCAACAACCTCGTCATCAATCGATGTGACGTGGATCACAAATGCTCGAAAGATGACTTGTTTAGCAGACCAGTAACGCAGCCTCAAAAGAGATGCAAGTTTGTCACCGCTTGGAGAGCCCTCAAGGTTCGGCTTGATGATCTCGGGGAGTGAATTGTACCAGGTTTCAAGTTGGTGGTCAAGTTCACTGCAGACTCTAACCAGTGATGCATCTGGGTGTAGTATGGATGATTGGTCCTGACCTGAGGCACTCAGGTTGCCTCCCGTGTAAATGGTCAGATTATCCGTGAAAAAGAGACTGTGGTGAATGCGGTTCAGCAATAGTCTGGCTGAAATTTCGGCGAGGACATAGAGATGACTGGGGCAGGCAGGGCCTCCGTAATTCGGGAACGGCAGTTTGTCGACAAGAAGTTCGATTCCGCTTTTTGGTTGATTAAACTCGGCCAGGATATCACTAGATAGGAACATTAGCATCGCTGTCTCATGACATCTCAGGCCTTGTCCTGCATACCTCTCTAAAATGAAGCATACCCAACTCAGTCGTGTGAGGGTTTGGACCTGTGTATCTTTGGACGAGAAGTCTTGACATCTAGAATCCAAAGTTAGTAAAAAGCCCTTGAGTGAATTCGACGGTGGCCTAACTGATTCAAAACTTGCTGGATACTCGTTGAAGCCATGTGAACGAGTCGCCAAGCCATCAGGGGGTCAACCGTATAGGTGAAATAAAGGGCACACAGGAGCAATGCCTGGGACATGACGACGTCTCCACCGAACGATACCATCCAAGAGGCAAACAATATGCGCAATGCTCTTTGCATGAGGGTGTTGCCAATGGTACTGTCTGGGTTGCTGGATCCCGGGGAGATTGATCTACTAACGTCCATTGGGGAGCTATCGCCTTGCCGAGGTGGCGTCCCGACTGGAGCTGAAACTGTCGAGCCCAGAGCCAATACAGCCATGACAAGAGCAGATCTAGAGTCAGGGCCGAAGCCCTGGCTCCTTACCTCTTTGCACTGCGCTCTAAGTTCGTGATCGTTGAGGAAAGGGTGAAATGGTTGAACTATGTCAAAAAAGACGTTGACATAAGAATCCCAAGAAGACTTGTCGATATTGGGATGATCATTCAAGGAGTTTGTGGATCCTTCCAGCAGAAAATGTGCACGTGGGCGAGCATTTTCAAGCCCGAAAAAGTAGTCTTCTGGGTACTCACCAGTCAAACGTGCTATCTGGGGCAAGAGAAGAAGGTGGCTTGCACTCGTCCGATGCTTTGGCGGTATTGTGATTGGGGGGAGGTTTTCATCTTGGTTGTTTAGAAACCTCGTCTCTGATGTCTTGCCTGCCAAGAAAGGGGCAATGTGAGATATGGCATCGCCGCAGGTAAGAGGAGACTCATTGTTCGACGTTGTGCTTGCTGGCTCCGTTCTGGGCAATGAAGCCGAGGCAGGTGATGTTTCAGATCTCCTTTCCAAAGCGGATATCGATGCCGAGTGTTGGTTGAGAAGAGCTTCGATGGCACCGAGACGCTGTAAGAGAGCCGACTGGGCCACAGGACCTTCTTCACTGTCAAAGCTCAGTCATTTGATGTTCAAAGAAGCGGTGCTAAACTGGCATCCCTACTCTTGTGGCTCGGTCTCGGTATAAACACATTGTAGCCCCTTTTCACGGCACGTCTTGCATTGTGGTTGCCGACCGTCACATCGCCTCTTTCTTTGATACAAACACAAACGTATGTTAGATATTGCCTCGGGAAAAACCACCATTCCTGAACTCACCGTTGACGACAAAATGTGCATGCTATTGCAGTCCGCCTCGATGAAGGGGCCATCATCAAAGGGCTGCACGCTATCGCATCCAAGTGGGTGTGGCCAGTTGCGGCAGCACAGTTATGATGCGGTTTGATCTTGTCACAGGCACATACGACCACAGCCTTTAGAGAACTCGGGATCCCGTCCGCTCTCCCATAGATAACCTGAAGAGCGCCCGAGTAGTAGTCAGGTCGGTGACGACTGGCGAATGCCGGGTGTTGTATGTTTCTTTTTGTCTCTTTTTTAGCCTCAGTGCGGTCAAGCCCCCTCAAGTGGGCATTGCTCATTACTCAGCAGCTAAGTTCGCCATTTGCTGGTGGTTGTTCCTCAGCTGATTTCAGGTTACTACCACTTTCAGATTTGAAAACCAACCCTATGCTAAGCAGTACTATTTGAACTCAGATAGTAAAGAAAGCCAATTTTAACTAAAGAAAAAATACAACCGTCTCGCTAATTCATAGCACCTTCTAAGATTATCCCTTAAGATCATATACGACTTTGTATCCAGAGATTTTACCATCCCTGTAAGCCTGAAAGCCCTCTGTGACCCCATCGAGCCCATTGATAACCCATGGAGTATTCGGTCTGATTTTTTTCTCAGAAAGCAAGCGAGGGAGCTGTTCATAGAATTCAGAGGCCAGCCGGTGATCCTCCTCAGACGCCTAAGCCAGAGTATTAGAGCAAGGTCCCTAAATCATTCGAGAAAAACCTACTGGGAAAAGGCCTGCGCCCAATTGGTGGTTCTTAAGGAACGCGGTAAATACGAGAACCGAAGTTACCTTGGTCCGTGATGTGACCCTTTCAGTGAACTCCTTGCCCGGACGGACGGTGCATAAAACACCCCCTGAATCACTCATGGCTCGAGATGCCCTTGCGGACGAGCTTTCAGTCCCGATGGTGTCAAAGACGTACTTGATGCCAGGGAGGGCCTTTTGGATCTTCTGAATAACGTCAGGATCTTTGTAGTCGAAGATGTACTTGGCTCCGCGAGAGTGAAGAAGCGGGAAATGTCGTGGACTGCACACTGTCGCAACTTGAAAACCGAATAGGGCCGCAATCTGAACAGCGTAGAGCCCAACACTAGCTGATACCTGAATGTCAACGTAATTCTGTAAATCGTGGAAAGTTACGTACTGCTTCCCGCCCATATGAGCAATTGCACATCGGACCCTGCAGTTCGATCAATGGCAAGGCTCTGGGACCGAAATAAGGCCAGCCATGCTGTCGTGGCGGCCAACGGCACAGTGACTGCCTGCTCGAGAGGGATCTTGTCGGGGACTTTGAAACAGATCTTCTCGTCGGCGAGCGTGTATTCACTGTAGGCTCCTTGGCCCTCGATCTCGCCTAACGATGTCAGTTAAGCAGCAACTTTATCAAATAGTCAATACGTACCTCCCCAGATAAGGCCGGCGATGGTGTCTCCAAGCTGCAAGCGCGTGACATTACTTCCAAGGACTTCCACCGTTCCGGTAAAATCACAGCCCAAAACGGCTCCGTTGCCGAAGATCATGTTGTCGAAACATAGCACATCAGTTGGATTTTGTGCTGCAGTAGAGACCTTGACCAGTGCTTGGTTTGGACCTGGTCGAGGCATAGGCAACTGCTCCTGAACTAGAGAGAGCTTCTCAGCATGCTCTCTGACTACCAAGGCTTTGCGGGTCTGTGTGGACATGCTAAAGAAGCGAAGAGCTCGGGTTGGTCTCATAGTTGAGAGAAAAGGAGTTGTGTGAGCTGAAGGTCAACTCATGGGCCATAGCTGCAGTTAAATAAACACGAAGGAGGTCTCATGATTTGTAATGTTGGTAGAGATTTGAGAGCCAGGAGTGCTTGAGAAGAGAAGAGTAGTGGGGTTTCAACTGGGTTGATGCCATCGTGGATAACCTCATGCAGGAGCTCGGCGGGCGGGCGGGCGGGCCGCCCGCCTCGTTCCACCTTGACGATCCACTTCGTATGCGATGAGTTCGAATAGGAAATTTGACGCTACTATTCTCCGGGCCGTCTAATTGGTACGGACTCGTTAGTTACTAGTCATAATGGTGTGTGGATTATGACCTAGGTACTGTCCCTCTGTTATGACCACTCTGCTGGGCGAGCAGTTTCATGACCAGTTGCTAAACTTAGCCTAAGCTCCTAGGGGTGCGCATGTCTCTGTTTTCTAAAGTCTTCCAAACGTAACATTACCGATCCGAGTCAGAGGGTCTATTCAGGTTTTGGTCCCAGTTATTAGTCCGTCAACACGTTCCCAAAACCACTTTCAATGATCATTCAGGTCCATCCTTCAGCCTCAACTCTGGCCCCTCGTCCGCTTCCTCTAGTTGAATTATCTTACCCTCGACATTCTGACCAGCTTTACGGGAAACCCTCAAGTGGTCCCTCGAATTGGCATCAAACCCGTAAGGAAGCATCTCGAGGGGCTCAGACTTGAACGTCTTGTTCCTCAACCGAGTATGGACGCGCTCGGGGCGATAATGAAGTCTCGCTCGAACTACTTCCCAGAGTTTATAAAGCGAGTACATCAGACCCATTAAGAAATGTCGTGGAAAGGTCGTGGTCATCGTCAGTTATAGGTGAAACTGGTCGAGCCATTAGACTATCAGCGCTGGCTGATTCGGGCATGGTGGGCAGCTTGGGTTGGTAGAATGTATCAACAATGGTAAGAGAGTAGTCGTGGTATTTATAAGCGGCCTTCTTAACTCATTGTTTCCCACTAGTACGAATGTGACGGTACACAAAACGCTCCACCTTGTCTCGGTGCATCGATTTGTTGAGGCTGAGGTGAGTGGCTCGGGTGCAAACGTATTGAGTATCACGTTACACCAGTCTAGATATGAGCTCGGCACGGCGGCTGTATCTCGGTAGATTTACTAGGCTTGGAAGCGGATCCAAGTCGAGATCGAGCTACAATGGGAGGGTTTCACTCAGATCGTGTGAGATAGGAGTCAGCCTCATGTGTACAGGCAAACAGACCGTTGGTATTCTCAACTCTACAATATCATTTGGTGGGCGATGTCTTGATTGTTTTAAATCCCTTCATTAAACATTTCAATTCCTTCAAACGTCCGCCTGCAGGTAAATATACTCGAAATCAACCTTGATCCGGGTAGACCTTGGCTGAGCCTTGGCCCTTGGGCCTTGAAAGGGGATCTGGAACGGGCGCAGTAAAGCATCTTCAACCCATGGATAAAGAAGGCCATTGCCAAGCGAAATGAACAAGGTAAGTTCTCAAGATGGATTTTGATCTCGTGCCCTGTGCTTTTACCATCTGCTTTCCTACCACACCGACAAGGGGATGTATCAAAGGTCTGAGACGACGAGAGAATGCGCGTCATACGAGACGAGCGACAGCCCGATCAACGCATCAATCACCATTCAGTTATATTAGTCTCGGAAATATCACATCTATCTCCATTGCCTACAGCCAATCCCACACCATTTAATGCTGCAAGTCGATCAGGAGCGTGTGTTGATTTGTCCATGACTCCCCATTTTGCCGACGTCGGTGCCGATGGGGTGTGAATTAACCCACTTATGACCCCCATGAGGACGGACTTTCATCTTTTTCCTGAACACCGCCTTATTATTTATATGACTTGGTCTCTTCTCTTTTTCTTGAAAACACTGGATGGGATGGTATGAATTGATCATCTTGACTCTATCTTTTCATTCATCAGACCATGAGTGCTTCTTCGACATGTACCGATCGCCACCCTGGCGAAGACGAGGAGCAACCTCCCCCTATGACCCAAGATCTGGAGAAACAACCTGAATCATCAACTGAAGATGCACCTCCTGCCTATTCAATCTTTACGACATGGCAAAAACGCTTCATCGTGTTGGCAGCAGCCTCTACCGCCCTGTTCTCCCCCATGACGGCCCAGATCTACTTCCCAGCATTGCCCGCCATCGCCAAAGACCTAGACGTGACCATCTCGCAGGTCAACCTCAGCGTCACGACTTACATGATCTTTCAGGGCGTTACACCCATGTTTATTGGATCTCTGGCTGACAGTGGAGGGAGAAGACCTGCATATGTTGTTTGCTTCACCCTCTACATCGCCGCCAACATTGGACTGGCGCTTACACCCAGCTACGGCGCCCTCTTGGGTCTGCGATGTCTTCAATCTGCTGGCTCTGCAAGCACAGTTACTCTCTGCTACGCTGTCGTCGCAGATGTCATCACCTCTGCAGAAAGAGGCCAGTACATAGGCCTGACTGCTGTACCTGTCGTCCTCGGTCCTGCTCTAGGCCCTGTCATCGGCGGCCTTCTCGCCCAGTATCTTGGCTGGAGATCCATCTTCTGGTTCCTCACAATATTTGCCGGAGTAGCCATTGTTCTCGTCGTCATATTCTACCCAGAAACATGCCGTCGCATCGTGGGCGACGGCTCAATTCCTCCACCCCCTGCGTATCGGTCTTTGTGGCAGATACTAAAATCCCGACGGACTCGGATGTCAGCAGCCAAGTCCGACCTCAGCCGCCAAGCTTCTCACGGCTCAAAAAAAGAAAAGACCTTCAAGTTCAAGGCACCGAATGTACTCGAGTCAGTCTTGATGCTGTTTGAGAAAGAGACGGGTCTGTTGCTCGGCTTTAGCAGTTTGTGCTTTGCTGGCTTTTACTGCATTGCCACAGCCATGCCCACTCTATTCTCGAGAATCTACGGCTTTAATGAGATCCAAAACGGTCTTATGTTCCTTCCAATTGCAGCTGGCTCTGTCATCGCATCATTCATCGTTGGTGCCTTCACCAATCGCAATTTCGAGCGCCACTGCATCAAGTTGGGCATCCCCTACGAGAAGAGCCGTCAGCCAGACCTTTCAGGCTTTCCAATTGAGCGCGCTCGACTCGAAATCGGTTTCCCACTCATGCTCATGTCAATCGTCATGCTCATCGGCTGGGGTTGGGCAGTTGACGCCAAGACGCACGTCGCCGTGCCCTGCGTGCTGAGCGGACTGATGGGAGTTGGCATCGTGGGCTTCAACAACACAACTAGCTCGCTACTAATTGACATTCACCCGGGAAAGCCAGGAACCGCCAGCGCTGCCAATAACCTGACCCGATGTCTGGTTGGGGCTGGAGCTAGTGCTGCGATTGTTCCCATGGTTGATGCTTTGGGTGCGGGTTGGGCGTTTACTCTGGTGGCAGGGATACTCTTACTTGGGTGCCCAGCCATGATCCTCCTGATGGCTCGGGGGATTAAATGGCGAGAGGAGCTGAGGATCAAAAAAGAGAAGAAGAGGAAAGCGAAGGAAGGACAGGAGTGAACTGAGTTGACCTGTAGACGAAAGTTGGTTAATGGTGACATGTATAGAGAAAGGATGCATCGGTTATAAGTTGAGCGCCTTGTAGGCAGGATCTGATGGTTACTTGGGCAATCTGCTGGTAAACGATGGCCCATGTCAATTAATTGGCAATAAAAGTTAGGCTCGATACTATTTAATACTTCAAATTTAGTCATAAATACAGTTTCTCATTACAATCGTTCCCCTTGTGTAAAACTGGCAGTGTTCTGATGGTGGTGGCTTATCCATCTGGTGAATGTGGGGTCTGAGCTCAACTTTTTCGCACAGAATTTCCCTTGGTCAACAAACATCACGGTCTTAAACACGAGCTCGCCGTGATGCTTTGCTCGCTAATATCATGGCTTTCTCACTTTTCTTCGCCTGGATGACGCTTCTATGCAGTCTCATAGCCCAGGTACTCCTCAAGATCGTGTTCACCCTCGTTGTGCTACTGGCTTCAATCGCCGTCCACCGATTGACATTTCACCCACTTGCACGTATCCCTGGACCCAGGCTGGCTGCTATATCCAGCTTCTGGCACGCATACCATGCGAGAAATGGCCGTATGGCCCATTTAGGAAAGACGTTGCATTCGCGATACGGGCCTGTTGTGAGAGTAGGACCAGATGAAGTGTGGTTCGACACCAAGGAGGCTTTTCAGGCCATCTACAGTATGTCGCACCCAAGTTCATGAGAGCCTCAACTTACACTTCAGTAGGCAGTGGTAGCGGATATGAAAAGTCGGACTTTTACTGTTTGTTCCAAATCATCTTCGTCATCGATCATGACTGACTTTCGCAGTGGCCACCAGCCTAAGCAAACCTCGCATCGACTGGCATCTCAACCCTCATTTTCCCGACACACTCGACCTTCTCTCGGAACGGGATGTGAGGCGGTACCGAATCCAGCGCCGCATGATTGGCCCTGTTTATCAGACGTCCAATCTCATTCAATACGAGGCTGCCATTGACGATGTCATTAACCGTGCCATCGCCAAGCTGAAGAGCTTCAAGGGCGCTCCAGTCGAGCTGAATGAGTGGATGCACATCATCGCCGTGGAATGTCTTGGGTCCGTTGTCCTCTCATGGTCGCCCGGAATGCTCAAGAGCGGCACTGATTGGGGATCGGGCTCGCATGCCTATCACGGCTGGAGACGGAAGAGTGTCTTTGGCCTCTTCCCTACAATTGTCAAGCTCGAGTTTCTGTCCAAAACGGTCGGTCGGCTCTTCAGCTCGGCTTGGGGCGTCAATTTCAAGACACCAAAGAACTTCAAGCCATTCTTTGTCGTGAGTTCATCGCTTTTGACCTTTGGACTCAGACCTGATGACTGGACAGGATGTTGGCAAGCGAGTCTCTCGACGTGTCAACGCAGCCAGAAGACCAAACCCGCCCAAGGACAGCCGCCAGGATCTCCTTACAGATCTCATTCGGCTTCACAAGGTCAGACCCGACTTTACTGACAATTACCTGCGTAAAATGGCCGTGACAAACTTTGGTGCTGGGCATGAGACCATGGCGTCCACTCTGACCTCCATCATGGCTGTGCTAGGTTCTCTTCAAGATGTCCAGGCTCAAGTTTCCCAAGAAGTGCTCGCCACGGCAGACTCAAGCCAATATTCTACCGCTACCCGTCTCCCGATAATGCAGGCTCTCATCAAGGAGGTCAAACGGCTATACCCAGTTATCAGCATGTCCCTCCCACGCAAGGTTCCCAACGGCGGCCTTCACCTTCACGGCTTCTATTTCCCGCCCGATACAACTGTAGGCTGCAACCCACTAGCCTTGCACCGAAACAAAGACGTCTTCGGTCCCGACTCTCATCTCTTCAACATCGCTCGGTGGCTTAACGCAGACCCCGACACGGCTCGTAACATGGAACGAGTCAGCCTTAGCTGGGGCGGCGGCTCAAGGTCATGTCCTGGGCGTCACTTGGCTGAGCTTGTGGTCTTTAAACTTGTCCCAGCGCTAGTGAAGGAGTTTAAGATTGAAGCTGTTTTGCTGCCCGAAGACGAAGGTCGCTCATATTTCTTGTCCATGTTGACGGGAGTCAAGACACGGTTCATTGAGCGACAAACAGCAGACTCAGCGACAGAGACCCAAAAGCCAGTTCCTTGATCGAAATCAAGGACTGTGGGGCTCTTTTGACTACCCATGGCGCTCCTCTGCGCCAAGGAGGATGGCAGTTGCGTCTTCGAGTGCGCCCTTCACACGACACCACATCAATTATTAATCCGCTACTATAGATTCAGCCGCTCGCTCTGCTCCAAAACATCAGACAAGCAATATCCCAAAGCATTCAATCATGGTTCAGCCTATCGTCACAGAAAACGCCCTCATCAGAGGTAGCCGTATCGCCTATGGCGTCTACGGCACCGGCACTCCAGTCGTCCTCCTTCACGGAACTCCCTCTTCATCTCTCATCTGGCGCAACATCGTCCCCAGGCTCGTCGAGGAAGGCTTCAAGGTGCACGTCTTCGATCTCCTTGGCTTTGGCCTTTCTGAGCGCCCTTGGGACTCTGCCGTCGACACGTCCATGACAGGCCAGGTACCAATCCTGGAAGGACTTCTGTCGTTGTGGGGCTTGGACAAGACTCATATCATCGCCCATGACATTGGAGGCGGTATTGCTCAGCGGTTCGCCATCTTCTCACCAGAGAGGGTGCTGTCGCTGACGCTCATCGACGTGGTATGCTTCGACAGCTACCCCTCGAAGCGGACCAAGCAGCAGATGCAGAAGGGCCTCGAGTCTCTCATCAAAGTGAGCGACAACGATCATCGCGCCCATTTTAGAGAGTGGCTGCTTCACGCTGTCAAGAACCCTGCCAAGTTCGAACAATCGAGTTTGGACTCCTACTTGGAATACATCTCCGGCCCCATCGGCCAACCGAGCTTGTTTGAGCATCAGGTTCGGCATTATGATCCTAAGCACACGATGGAAGTGGCCCCTCGCCTTGGTGAGCTGGAGAAGATACCTGTGCAGTTGATTTGGGGCGCGGATGATGCCTGGCAGGTTGTTGACTGGGCTCATAAACTTCATGAAGCTATTCCGGGGTCCGAGCTCAACATTGTGGAGGATGCAGGGCACTTTTCGCTTGAAGACCAACCCGAAAAGATTTCTGAGCTTCTTGTATCGTTTCTTAACAAGCACTGATTCTCACGTTTCATGTGAGAGTCTGCTAGACAAACTCAGACTGAATACACACACGGCGATACATATTACTATCTTACGTTGGCTATCAATTAAAACTCCTTCATGGCATCTACTCTAGCCTCCGTTGCTCTCACGTGCCACTTTGTCCCAGCTCCAAGAAACTCAAACACATGTGGCACTCCGGGCCAGACGTGAAACTCGACCTCGACGTCATCCGCGAGCAGCCTCCTGACAAACTCCAGGTTCTCCTCCCGAAACACATCCAGCGTTCCGACGTCTACATATGTGGATGGTAGGCCCTTGTACGTCGTAGCTCTCGCTGGGGCAGCATACGGAGAGACATCCGCCTCGGGCTTCCCGGCCTTGTCCTCGCCGACGTAGGCCGCCCATGCCAGTTCGTTGTGCTTGGGGGTCCATGTGACAAATTTGAGAAACTCAGTGTCCTTGTCATGCCGTGTCCGATCATCGAGCTCGGGATATGTAAGAAGCAGCTTCGCGATCGGAGGCTGAAGCTCCCTGTCCCTAGCCAAGAGGGCCAGCCCGGCAGCAATGCCGCCACCAGCACTCTCTCCCTGAACGGCAACACGCTTGGGATCAATGTTGAGCTCCACAGCGTGATCAAGGAGGTACTTGAGAGCAGCGTAACTGTCCTCAACGGGGGCCGGGTGAGGATGCTCGGGTGCAAGACGGTAGTCAACAGCAAAGATGGGACGATCGGCCGCAAGAACCTTGCTGGCGACCAGTCCAGCACAAGCATCTACACTTCCCGAGACGAAGCCACCGCCATGAATGGAAAGAATCGTAGGCAGAGGCTCCTTGGCCGAGAGGTGCTCAGGATTGGCAAAACGACGGAGCAAGATCTTTGCACCATCATAACTCTGGATGGTGTAATCGGTCTGTTGGATGATTTCGGCCGAGGGCGCCTTGGGGAACATGTTTTCAAAGAGAGAGTCATTGTTCCGACGGATTTCCAAGGCAGTTTGAGGAGGGCCTGAGGGACGCTTGGATCTGAGAGATTCCAATGCCTTGGCGAATTCGGGGTCGTACCTCAGAGTGGCCATTGTGTGGGATGTGAGTAGGTGATAAAAGCAAGCGATGGAAGTGAAGTTGAGATGAATTGTTGAGCTGGTATCTGAGATGAACAGGATCACCTTGGGGCCATTATATAGACAACCAAGCCGGATTGATAGATGCGCATCAACTAATAGCTAAACTAGTTGACGAATCAATCGCGAATCGTCCTGGCTCATACCGATCTCAATTCCCACAATTGCAGGGGCCTCTATTGGCGGGTTCGTTTGGGCATTGAATAGCTGACAGGGGTCGACCCTCAAGACCGTGAACTCTAACGTTGTTAAGCTGCTTCTCAACTCACGCGGTGGCTCAGGGGCGTTGAAATCACAGCGAGTTTGCTGGTGGCGTCTCTGAAGGATTGATAATGCAACAGTACTAAAAGATTATTCAGTGGAAACTCGTTACGCTCAGTAATCAAGTTCAAGTCTTGCGAAGCGAAGCCATTAACGTTCTCGCTTCGGGCATTGGCGAGATATCGCGAGGTGTTGTGTAAGCGGAGGCCACTCCGTGATTCCGCCCCGCTCCGCCATCCATGTTGGACACGATTCCGGGATTCCGGTGGCGGAATGCTCAAGGACCAAAGTCTCCTTAGCTCGGCGAATTCAAACACGCGCTAGAGAATGACATTATAAACCTCTCCTGAGAAGTCAGGTTGTGGTGTCGTGTCTTTAGAAGACCATGGACACGTTTGGAAATGGCGTGCGGCGTAGGAACAGATCAGATGGTGGACGGTGACATTTAAATCACGTGATGACATCGGTGCATGGCAAGCCCCGAGAGGCCGGACCGTCCGTCTCCGCCATGAGAACGCATCGGCCAAAAAGTACAGATCGCGACTTGTGGCTTGGACTTGCCCTCGACACGACAAATTGGCAGAGGCGGGCATCTTCCACCAACTCGCGGCGCGCCTCATTCGACTCGGCCATTCTTGGCTTCATCTAATCTATTGTCTTTTCTCACTTGATTGTTGTCCATTTAATACATCCCAGCAGAGAGAGACCTAACCGTCTCGTCCACTCCGCCCACGATGGCGCCCCTCGTCGACAACCCCCAGATAAAGCAGGCCGAGCTGTTGCGCCCGCTGCCCTTTCAGTTCCACGCCTACGTCTGGCCTTTCGCCATCATCTGGCCCATTTTCCTGGCATTCTACTTGACACCCGACCTCTACGAGAAGCACATTGGCGCAGAGGAATGGACCGTCTTCTGGTGCGGCACCATCATCACCCTCCAGACCCTGACATGGCTCAGCACCCACTGGAGCGTCGGCCTTGAGGCCAGCTTCAAGGCCTCCAAGGCCAAGGACGTTGAGGATGCGCAGTTGATCAAAGTCATTCCCATCGCCAACGCCGGGTCTGCCGAGATTTGCAAGCTGGTTCGCGACAAGGTGGGGAGAGTCTTCTGACCTCAATTTCCAAACTGTAACTAACATAGTCGACCCAGGCTGGCGGCAAGCTCAACACCTCGTTCCTCTTCCAGAAGCGCCGTTTCCTCTACGACCCCGAGGCAAAGTCGTTTGGTACGCTCAAGTTCGACATCGACGCCGAGCCCAAGGCCACCATCGGCCACTTCCAGACCGCCAAGGGTATCCAGACCCAAGTCGAGTTGTCGCGCATCGAGCAGCACTATGGCCTCAACACTTTTGATATTCCCGTCCCTACCTTCACCGAGCTGTTCAAGGAGCACGCCGTTGCGCCCTTCTTTGTTTTCCAGATCTTCTGTGTTGGTCTTTGGATGCTCGATGAATACTGGTACTACTCGCTCTTCACTCTCTTCATGCTCGTCGCCTTCGAGAGCACTGTTGTCTGGCAGCGCCAGCGTACCCTTAACGAATTCCGCGGCATGAGCATCAAGCCCTACGATATGTGGGTGTTCCGACTTGGCAAGTGGACTGAGATCCAGAGTGACCATCTTCTTCCCGGCGATCTTGTTTCTGTTGGCCGAACCAAGGAGGACAGCGGTGTCGCCTGCGACATGCTTCTGGTTGAGGGAACCGCCATTGTCAACGAGGCTATGCTCTCTGGTGAGAGTACTCCTCTCCTCAAGGACTCGATCCAGCTTCGCCCATCTGATGTCTCCCTGGACACCGAGGGTCTCGACAAGAACGCTTTCCTCTGGGGAGGCACCAAGGTCCTCCAGGTTACTCACGGAAACCCCGATCAGGAGAAGCCCAAGCTCTCTTCCGGTGTTCCCCCTCCTCCTGACAACGGCGCCATGGCTATTGTGATGAAGACCGGTTTTGAGACTTCCCAGGGTAACCTGGTGCGAACCATGATCTACTCCACCGAGCGAGTCTCTGCCAACAACGCCGAGGCTCTCTTCTTCATTCTGTTCCTCCTCATCTTCGCCATTGCCGCCGCCTGGTATGTCTGGGATGAGGGTGTCCGCAAGGATCGCAAGCGCTCCAAGCTCATGCTGGACTGCGTCTTGATTGTCACCAGTGTCGTTCCTCCTGAGCTTCCCATGGAGCTTAGTCTTGCCGTCAACACCAGTTTGGCCGCTCTCGCCAAGCTTGCCATCTTCTGTACTGAGCCTTTCCGTATTCCCTTTGCTGGCCGCGTCGACGTGGCCTGCTTCGACAAGACTGGTACTCTGACTGGTGAGGACCTCGTTGTTGAGGGTATTGCCGGTCTTGCTCTTGGGCACGATGAGATCAAGGACACCAAGGAGGCTGATGGCGCCCACTCCACCATGACTGCTGTCACCGAGGCCAGCCTGGAGACCAAGCTCGTTCTTGCCACTGCCCACGCCCTGGTTAAGCTTGACGAGGGAGAAATTGTTGGTGACCCCATGGAGAAGGCTACCCTTACTTCTCTCGGCTGGACTCTTGGCCGAAATGACACCCTCATGAGCACAAACAAAGCTGGCACGACCCACGGTACCGTTCAGATCAAACGTCGATTCCAGTTCTCTTCGGCCCTCAAGCGTCAGAGTTCGGTCGCCATGGTTCACGGCAACGATATCAAGAATGGTCACAAGATTAGGGGCACCTTCGCCGGTGTCAAGGGTGCGCCTGAGACTATCCAAAAGATGCTTACCACTGTTCCCCACGACTACGAGGAGACCTACAAGTACTTTACTCGCAAGGGCTCCCGTGTTCTGGCCCTCGCCTACAAGCAGCTTACCTATGACTCCGAACTGGGCTCTGCTAGGATCAATGAACTGAAGCGAGAGAAGGTTGAGTGTGACTTGACTTTTGCCGGCTTCCTCGTGCTCCACTGCCCCCTCAAGGATGATGCCAAGGAAGCTGTTCAGATGTTGAACGAGAGCAGCCACCGTGTGGTCATGATTACCGGAGACAACCCTCTTACCGCTGTTCACGTCGCTCGAGAGGTCGAGATCGTTGACCGTGAGGTTCTCATCCTTGATGCCCCCGAGGACAACGCTGGCGGCGAGAAGCTTGTGTGGAAGAGCGTCGATGACAAGGTCAGCATCAAGGTTGATCCCTCCAAGCCCCTTGACCCCGAGATTCTCCGCACCAAGGATATCTGTGTTACTGGTTACGCCCTCGCCAAGTTCAAGGACCAGGCTGCCTGGAACTCTCTCCTCCGACACACCTGGGTCTACGCTCGTGTTTCCCCCAAGCAGAAGGAGGACATTCTTCTCGGTCTCAAGGATATGGGTTACTACACTCTGATGGCTGGTGACGGCACCAACGACGTCGGTGCCTTGAAGCAGGCTCACATTGGTATTGCCCTCTTGAACGGAACCCCCGAGGATCTTACCCGCATTGCCGAGCACGCTCGCAACAGCAAGATGAAGGAGATGTACCAAAAGCAGATCGAGCTGATGGCCCGCTTCAACCAGCCCCCTCCCCCTGTTCCCGCCCTGATTGCCCACCTGTACCCTCCTGGTCCCACCAACCCTCAGTTCCAGAAGGCCATCGAACGCGAGGCCAAGAAGAAGAACGTGACTCCCGAGGAGTACGCCAAGTCCCAGGGCCATGCTCTCGAGACCATCACCTCTCCCGGTGCCCAGCAGCTCATCAACTCGGACCCTCGTGCCGCTCGTCAAGCCGAGATCAACAACAAGGCCGCTGGATTCGCCGACAAGCTTGCGTCTGGTATGATGGAGGCTGACCTTGGAGATGATGAGCCACCTACTCTAAAGCTCGGTGACGCCTCTGTTGCTGCCCCTTTCACCTCGAAGCTGCGAAACGTCATTGCCGTGCCCAACATTATCCGACAGGGTCGTTGCACTCTCGTTGCCACCATTCAGATGTACAAGATTCTCGCCCTCAACTGTCTTATCACCGCCTACTCCCTGTCCGTCCTGTACCTCGAGGGTATCAAGTTTGGCGACACTCAGTACACCATCAGTGGTATGCTCATGTCTGTCTGCTTCCTAAGCATCTCTCGCGCCCGTGTTGTTGAGGGTCTGAGCAAGGAACGTCCTCAACCCAACATCTTCAACGTTTACATCATCGGCTCCATCTTGGGACAGTTTGCCGTCCACATTGTCACCCTCATCTACATTGCACGTCTGTGCGATAGACTTGACCCGTAAGTTGCCAACGTTCATCTATTTTGGCTTCTCAAGCTAACATTTAATAGTCGCTCTGATGACATCGACCTCGAGGCCGAGTTCTCTCCTTCTCTCCTCAACTCAGCTGTCTATCTTCTCCAGCTTATCCAGCAGATCTCGACATTTGCCATCAACTACCAGGGCCGTCCCTTCCGTGAGTCCCTCTCGGAGAACAAGGGCATGTTCTACGGTATCGTCGGTGTCTCTGGCCTGGCCTTTGCCTGCGCTCTCGAGCTCTTCCCCGACATCAACTCGGGCATGAAGCTTGTTCCCTTCTCGGAAGAGTTCAAGACCAACATGACGGCCGTCATGGTCATCGACTATGCGGCTTGCTGGATCATTGAGGTCGGCCTGAAGAAGTTCTTCAGCGACTACCGACCCAGAGATATTGCTGAGCGAAGACCCGACCAGCTCGCCCGAGAGGCGGTTCGACGGGCTGCCGCTCAGAAGAAGAAGGAGGAGGAAGAGGAGAAGAAGAGGATGGAGAAGGTGGCCGAGTTTGAGAGGAAGGTTGAGGAGCGGAGGAGAAAGATTGAGGAGTGGAGAGCGGCCAGGGCTTAAGTGGACGCCGTGTTACATAGTAATGGGTATTCCATGGTATGATGAGGGTTTGATGGTTTAGATTTGTGAGGGTTTAGACATGAGTCGACATACACTAACTAGACGGAGGACGATGAGAGGTGCAGATGGAGGATGGGTGGTGGGGGTGTGTTGTATAATATTGATGGAGTTGTGATAGACTTGATCATGAAACATAGCCAATCTTTTTTTTTTTTTATAACTACCTGTTCCAATCGCCTGCTCAAGCATTCCCAATATTTAGCTAATTCTTCGCAGCTACCTGATAGGCTGAGGGCAACACTCATGATTCCGTCAACGTAGGTGTCATGATCCATGTTTAGTGGAAGCAACGCCAAGGTGACCCGTCAGGACTTGACAGCAGAAAAATCATCACCGGCACTCAGATATTGGGTATTTTTTCATTCATTGCTATGGTACAGACAGAGACCAGATCTCCAAGTCTATGGCAGTGGTAGAACAGCGGGAAGAAAAAGATGATGGGTATATCAATCGCTCATACACCCCCGTTTTCCTTTTTTCCCAATCCTTACACGAACGGCATCCGTACACACAGTGACAGACAAATTGCCCTCGTCCTTAATTTTTTCCCATTTTCACCACGTATCCCAATGTCTTACGCCAGGTCATTCTCCGTCAACTAGAAAGTTGGGAGCGAATTTAGTTGCCGGGGTTGGAGGCAACGAAGGCAACACCCTTCTCAATGTTCTTCTTGAGGTCACCCAGGCAGGCCTCGACGAGCTTCTCCTCGTTGGCATCGACCTTGCCGATGGGGTGGATCTTCTCGACACCCTCGGGGCCGAGCTCGACGCGGGAGCTGAAGAACTCAATACCCTGGTCCTTGTAGAGAGGAGACTCGACAAAGGCGGGCTCAATGACACCCTTCTCGCCCTGAACGGCGCGGAGGACGGAGTCAGCCATGCGGGCACCAGCATAAGCCATGGAGAGAGTGGCAGAGCCAGCACCGTCCTTAGCCTTGACGACCTCGTCACCACCGAACTGGACACGCTTGACGAGCTCAGCGTTGGAGCTCAGGTCGGGGTGGTTGCTCTGGGAGAAGAGAGGGACGATGGTGACACCGGAGTGGCCACCGACAACGGTGATGTTCTCGTCCTTGGGGTCAGTGCCCTTGATCTCGGAGACGAAGCGCGAGGCACGGACAACGTCGAGGGTGGTGACACCGAAGAGGGTCTTGGGGTTGTAGACGCCCTTGGACTTGAAGACCTCGGCGCAGATGGGGACGGTGGAGTTGACGGGGTTGGAGATGATGAGGAGCTTGGCCTTGGGGGCGGACTCGGCGGCGGCCTTGGCGAGGTCACGGACGATGGAGGCGTTGGTGTTGAAGAGATCGTCACGGGTCATGCCGGGCTTGCGGGGGACACCAGCGGGGATCAGGACGACCTCGGCGCCCTTGAGGGCATCAGCGAGGCCAGCGGGGCTGGGCTCATAGCCCTTGACGGTGGACTTGGTGTTGACGTGGGAGATGTCAGCGGCGACACCTGCGGGGAACAAGGCTGTTAGCTGAGGTTGATCTAGATCGGGATGAGGTGGCATGATGGGTCGTCTGGGGCCTCGGATGAGCGAGGTGCGAGATGGCCAGTGCGTGCGGGCGTCGCTCAGCCGAAGCATGATGATTGCAATTGCTGCGGGCAGCAATCGGAAGATTGTGCAATGAGGGTGTCGTTACGTACCGGGTCCGCCACGGATGTCGTAGAGAGCGAGCTCAGTGACACGGGGGTTGAGCTTGAGGAGGAGGGAGAGAGGCTGGCCGATACCGCCGGCAGCACCGAGGACGGTGACCTTGGAGAGCTAGAAGAGGGTCAGCACGAGAAGGTTTTGTGAGTGAAGAGATTGCCTGGTCTTTGGCCATTGCGAAGCTCATGAGGTCGTAAGAAGACCTCATGAGGCTCCGGTGACGACCGGGCCGGTCTCGCTCGGTGAAGAGGAAAAAACGGCGAGCGACAGAAACAAGTCGCAAGGTCAACGGGAGGAGGACATCTACTTACGTCTCGCGCAGTGGCGGAGAAAGCACGTCGCTGGATACGAGAGGCGGCGAACATTTTGGCGATTTACTCTTGAGAGTTCTAAAGAGTCAATTGGGAGAAAGAAAAGGACGAGGGATGGAGGGGGGGAAGAAGAAGAGGATGGTTGAGGCTTTGGTGATGAGCAGTTTAAATACGGGGAGGAACAAGCGGAAGATGGGGGGTGTGGGAGCTCCAGCAGCGCTTCGAGGGGCCCAGATTATGCCTCTTGGGGTTTAGCCTGGTGGAGGGGCATGGAGCTGAGTGGCCGGGCGAGGTTCGGAATTTCGAGAAAGACACGGAGCAACGGACGCGGCAATCGATGCTGCATTGGTCAAGATCCAGTTGATCAAGCGGCATGAATTCGGCTTCTGTTTGATCTGAATTGTTGTCGTCACAGGTTTTGTTTAACCTACATCAATTGCTCCGGTATTCCCGGTTGCAGCTCTTCATCAGGGCTTGCCACTCCTCCGGAGCACCCTCATGGTCACTTACAACGAGACCGACAGAATGGCCAGAATTGCTTCTTTCAACAAAACTGCCAGCAATTGGCGCGGTAACCAGGCACAGGGCAGTCCTCACCGCAACCTACCGACGAAGAATGGTTTCATCCTGGCCACCATTCAATAGCGAGAAAAAAACCTGGGGGAGGGGTACAGTACAACGGTAGAGAGACGGATCGACAATGAATGGGCCGGGCAACGGTGGACGGAGAGAACGGCTGGTTGGCCCCGTCCAGTCTTGATCCTCCATCCCTTCATCCGTGGATTCTGCTAACATGGACCGGATACATTTTATGGATACCATCTCTCGACTAAACCAAGCACTCACCTACCGCTCACCTGCCACTCACCTCCTGCATGAATGGTCATGCGTGGGGGCTCTAGTCTCCTATGAAAGCGCTCATGCTTCAACACACGCAGCATGCAGGTGCGCGCTTCAGCGGAGAGAATCCGAACATCCACCATCAACAAGAATCTTGCATCCAACCTGACATAAAAATCTCGCACACTTCTCGGGAACTGTTCCCGTCGGGAATATCTGAGGTCCCCGGCCACGTGGTTCACCTATAATGCAATGCTCGGCCTCCTCGGCGAGTGACTCAGCGAAGATGCGAAATTCTCTAGGGTAGCCAACTTTTGGAGGGGCCGGAGATGGTGGGGGAGCTCCAAGCTCTCTTTGATGCACGACGTCAATCAAGACCTTGATCAAACAACTACACACGACTAGAAAATTGTACCCCGACTCCCGAATAGACACAGAAAGACTCAAAATACCGTCCATTCGTTAATACCTGCCCGCCATGTCCCTCTCGCAGCTCTCACAGCTGCTACCTCTCCCCAACGAGGAACTTCAGCAAGTTCTCGATTACGCCTCGACCCTCTCTAAGCCTGAAGCTGCAGAGCATCTTGGAAACCTCCTCGGCGACTCTCCCCAAGCTGTCGAGTTTATCTCCTCGTTCAATGCCCGACGACAGGCTGCAGCAACAGCAGGACCATCGTACTCCAGCGCCGCAGCACCCCCCGAACCAGAGCCAGAAACCATAGCGCCTGTACCGAAAGCGAAACGACAACAAAAGAAGAAGAAGGCAAACATCCACACACCCCAGGCTAGGAAGATTGGAGAATATGCGGCCCCTTCAGGCACTTCATACAGCAAGAAGGACCAGGATCTAGACTACATCCCTCAAAGACCCAGCGCCCCTAGCAGCAACAATGCGTCGAGATCCAACACACCGAAACCCGAACCCAAACCAGTTGCGAAGCCTCCACCGAAGCAGCATGTTTCAGCAGGCTATCTCATTGGAGATGGACCTTCGAAACCCAAGCCAAAGTCGAACCCCGTCTCACGAACCTCGACGCCAAAGCCTTCTGCGAGTAGCACCAAGGTGTCCATTTCTGGGGGAATGCCCATGGCTGGTGCTTCAACCGCCATCTCAGACTTGGATGCTGCCATTAGAGCACTTGAGATTTCGACGAATCCCTCTCTTGATAATGTCAAGTCTAGAAAGTGCAACTGTGTTGCCACAAGACATCCTCTTCAGGGGGCAGCACCGAACTGTCTCTCTTGCGGCAAGGTAATTTGCATGAAGGAGGGTCTGGGGCCTTGCACGTTCTGCGGCGCTCCGCTCCTAAGCTCAGAAGACGTACAAGCCATGGTTCGAGAACTTAAGGATGAGCGAGGACGTGAGCGAATGGCGGCCAACCGTGAGGCCAACCGTCGACCAGACGTTGCCAAGACACCCGCCCCATTCACTCAACCGCGCGGCAATGACGGACCCTCATTGAGTGACGCCGAAGCCAAGGCCCGCGCTCATCGCGACAAGCTGCTCAACTTTCAAGCACAAAATGCCCAGCGAACTACGGTGCGCGATGAGGCAGCCGACTTTGATGTCGGTGGTGCGCTTACGGGAATGGGCAGCATGTGGGCGACTCCTGAAGAGCGGGCTCGTGAGTTGAAGCGCCAGCAGAAGATCCTCCGAGAGATGGAGTGGAGCGCACGCCCAGACTATGAGAAGCGGAAGCAAGTTGTGAGCATTGACGTGGTGGGCGGCAAGGTTATCCGCAAAATGGCAGCTATCGAGCGACCTGCTACACCCGAGTCTGAGGAGGAAGATATCTACGGCGCGGAGGATGGTGTGCTTGGGGAGACAACTGGGAACAAGAACGGTGGAAGAAGCGGTGGAGCGTTCAGCGGCAACCCGTTGCTGGGCTCACTGATTAAGCCCGTATTCGATGCCAAGGGGAAGGGGGCCGAGGTGGAGGGAAGGGAGTCAAGAAAGAAGAAGGGATGGCAGCGTGTCCAGCATGATCTGGATAACAACGAGGGGATCATCCTGGATGGAGGAGTTTATGGACACGCTGGGGATGAGCCAGAATGTGGTTGAGCATCTCTGGAGGAGTGCTGCTATTTG
The DNA here is from genome assembly GCF_026873545.1 of Fusarium falciforme. NCBI lineage: Eukaryota > Fungi > Ascomycota > Sordariomycetes > Hypocreales > Nectriaceae > Fusarium > Fusarium falciforme. The sequence continues at coordinate 1,818,990 of NC_070549.1, read as the reverse complement.
GGAACAAGATAGTGATACCCGCCAGTTGGTGATACCCACTGTTTGAGTGTTTGCATTAGCCGTAGCGAAGAATGGCGGCTGCTCTAGAGATTCGTTGTTTAAGCGGATACCCAAACTAGGGTTAAAGGGAATAAGCGACGTGGAGAAGGGGGTCATGAAGGACACAAGTGTCTAGAACATATTGAAGGCATGATAAGAGTCATTGTCATTCCCTGATATCAGATAAATCCTAGAAACATTTGGTCTCTTTAATATTGCCGATATCTCAACTTTTGCTCAAGTCTCATACACGTGCAGCCTTTGTTGACATCTCATGATGGTGTCGCGGGGCACACGTGACTTCGTGTCATGAACGTTTATTATGGCCCAAGCGTCATGTTTAACCGGATACGGGACGTGGAGGGGCACGCGAAGAAGGGTGGGAGGAACAAGGATTGTCGGTGAGGTCATTTGACTGACGGGAAGCTGGATCTTGGATTGGATCAATTTCTTTATTCTTCTGCCTGTACGGAGTAATTTAGGAACTGTGTATATGTGTCTATAAATTGGGTAATCTGTCATAGGCAGCAGGCGAAAGATCGGTGCCTGTCGTGTCTGAACAGTAAAAGCCTCGAACAAAAACCTTGCAGCGCCACGCGGCCTCTGGTTTTTCAAGGTGCGCAAGTCGGGATGAACAGGGGATATTTCCATCCCGTCTATGTCGAAACGAACAGTCCCTTGTTGCCAATAATTCTCGGCTGTTTAAACAAAATCTCTCTCCTCGGTGACGAATTCAAAATGCCATTGTGACTGGAGCACGCGACCCTTGTGTCCTTGTGCTACGGTGATCCCTGATGCTCTCCCGATGGGCAGAGTGTTCTAGCGGAGGAACGCGCTGCAGCCACCCAGCGAACCACCCGTAGGACCGCTAGAGTTTAGCGCTTCTTCAGCGGGTTGTTTCCTGCTGGCAGGGGATTGGGGGTAGGGTTCCATCCAGGTTTTTGGCTTTGGTCCGAGTCGAGTCAAGTCGCGTCCACACCAGACCGCGTAAACCAAACCACCAACAGCAAGGCAGCATCTTATCCCTCTTGAGCGGTTTCGCCTGGGGATTTCATCTTGGTTTTTAGACTGACGTCTTTCTATCTTGCTGTCTATTCTTCTTGATAATTATTCTTTTGTTATACAAGTGCCTGCTGTCGTCTGCCCGACACTTTTCAACATCAACAAGAAAACAATCAACATCGTCACTTCTCCCGCCCTGGCCAAACCCAATTGTTTTGCCCTTGTCTCTGGCCTAGCTCCCTCGGCAGCCCGGATTTCCCGCCGCGCGGTCTCTGTCTAGGCCCTAGACCCCGTCACCCTTGGGGGGTCCATCCACCCTCCACTTCAGTTCTACAGTACAGTACAGCACAGGACACGGGAGACTAACAAGGTCTTGGGGGGAATACCTACACTCTTTTTTTAAACCCTCGCCACGAAAACCTCATCGCGGCGTCGGTGCCATCGACATGACTCCGGACCGGCCTCTCGGCGAGATCGCGCTCAATCCCAACCGTGTCACGCTCCCGCCGCCGTTCAAGACGGCCGATGCTCGACCCGACGCTACCACTGAGACAGCGACTGGAGCGCGACGAGGTGGGGATCTCGCGGCGCTGGGCCCGGCCGACGCGCTCTCGCGAGTCTCGCACCAGATTGCGTCGACAAGACCTACAGCCCCTACTACTGCTGCTGCCGCTGCTTCAATAGCGAAACCACCACCTGTCAAGGCCGTCGCTGCTGTCGCCGCCGCTACCATGCAGCGCAATCCCTCCCTCGACCGTGACGATGGCTCAACCCAGAGCCATCCCCTTTCAACCGCCGGCTCCCAGGACACCAACATGACCGCCTCGACCGATCCCGCATTCACGCCTCCTGCCAGCGACGCCGGCACCTGCGCGCCGGGCCCCTCGAGCCAGGACAGCCAGTTGCTGCAGCTCTCCGAGATTGCGGCCGCGCAGGACAGGATGGACACGGAGGCTTGGAGTTCACGGAAACGCATGGCCGACGGCGAGGTTAAGAGCCGAAGAGACAGCCAGAGCCCCGTGAAGGGTCATTCTAGGAATCCGAGTGCTGTGAGCAGGACGTCGGCGACGGGAGGATATATTGGAGAGGTATGTTGCTGCTCTAGACGCGGTATACTTGGACCCGCGTCGGGATGCAGGTATCCCGCTTTGGACTACCTCGCGACTAACACGCAGCCTGCAGTTGTCCGCCGAATTGAAGACGCGTCTCTCTTATGCCATGATCAAGGTTAACCATGGCTGGCAATCTAATTCTTTGGAAGAGGTCGAAACCCTTGCTTCTCACGCCGCATCACCGACATCTAGCACCTCTACCGTCCACCGCCGGCAGGGTTCCTCAGCAAGTCCTCGAATACGCCTCAACGCCGCGCCCTCCTCCTCGGCTCCTCTCCCGTACGATTCTGCTCGCCAGCGTCGAAAATCCAATTCACCTCCAAGATCCTCATTACCTAAACCAACCCTTGCTCCTCCTGCTGCAATTCAACCCTCACTCAACACGAATGTCCCTCGCTCGAACCCGCGCCGCAACTCCAATCCTCACCGTACTCCAACACTACTATCACATTCTCACACTGCTTCTCCTCATACGCCTGCTCAGCTGCCCACGTTACAGACTGGATCAAGATCTCGCACCGCGGGTGACCCCATGCTCTTTTCACCGCATCAAAATGTTAGGGAACAAGATGCCATTGAGTCTCTACTCTTCATGAGTAGTCCGGGGAACTCGGCCAACCTGAAGCACGCCTTCTCACCAACGGGTTCCCCAGGACCAAACTTTGGTGCAGCCAGGCCATTGGTTCGGCATGCTTTGCCTTCGGGCCCTAGGAAACCGTTGCCGTCATCACAACGGCATGCACAGCCAAACAAGAGGCCTGGCTTTGACAAGTCCCCTATGCCTCCACCTCCAGGTTCTCCAATGGACCTGGACTCACCACAGCAATCTTATGGTACACCGGGCAGGGGGACGCCGAGGAGGCGTATGAATGGTGGTAGCAGCCATCTAAGGGGTGCACTGTCATTGCCTAGTGGCCTAGGTGGAGGAAACGGGACGGCAAGGAAAATGTTGCGAGACGAAGATATTGAGAGGATGCTCGACCAGGCCGCTGCAGAAGCGGCAGATAGCTCTGACGACGAGGAGATTCAGATTCCTCCACCGAGGCGAGGTGTGGCAGGAGTCATGCAGGCATAAGTTGACTCGTTTCAACTGAATGAAAGGATCACGTCTTGGCTACAGCTTTGGGATTCGACACGGGGGTGGGGGGTGAAACGAAGGTCATCTATTCGACATTGCTTGAAACCGGCAGATGTGGGCTTGTTGGAATTATCATACGGCTTGCTTGAGCCATGTCTGGCATCCCGTGTCTCTTGGTTCGGATGGGGTGAGACCCATGTTTCCCTCCAATAATGATGACGACTGAGGATTTGTCAAGCTGGGTTATAGGCGGATTTGTCGGGGGCATGTTTGCTGCGTTTGGGTTGGGCTGGGTTGAGGCTTTGGTATTAGTTAACTGGGAGCATCTTAATGGGGTTTCTGTCTTGAAATTTTGGGAGCGCACTGGAGGGCAGGCAAATTTGCTGTTGCGTTTGCATGGAGACACGAGACAAAGAAGGGACTTGCATGTTTGTCTCCCGCGAATCTTGGGGAATCGCGTTGGGAAAGTCGGCGTTTTTTTGGGTCTTGTGGGTTTACTCTATAGGATCGTGGGCAATGGCACGCTTCTATAGCGTCTCACATGGGGTCTCACAACTGTTTGCTACGTGAAGATTTTTTATCTCCTGTCTGGTAGGTTGTTGATGATACTGACTGAAGTTGAAGAAGGTTGCTACACAAAAGAAAGAAGGCATTGTCTTGGTGCTAAACTGAGCCACTTTGGTCTCTATCCCAACAAGATATGTTTAATCCCAGATCAAATTCATCTCTTGATATCATACAAACGCCCAAGTTCCCAGTCATGTGTCTTATTCTCGCCTATGATCCTTGTTGTCATGGCATCGCGTCTTTTAATGATGTCGTCTTTATGTCTCGGTAGAGCTCTTCAGCCACTTCTCATGAAAAGGTCCTTACCAAGCTCTCCCAATCTGTGAGGGCCTGATATACTCCACAATACTGATTGCGATAGAACTGACTGGCCGTGAAGGCCCAGACACACTCCCGTGCACACCCAGATAGGCACTCTGCCCTCGACTTTGCCTGCTGATGAGCGGATCGGCCCCGCTCGTCCTATGACTGATGTGTGTCGTCCTGTGTTCCAGCTCAGCCCACGCAGCTGCTGACCTTCGTGCCCTGGTTTCCTGATCGGCTGCTGCTTGCGCCAAGAAGACTGTGTAGTCATTGTTTCCGTCACGATCGCCGTCACTGCTGGCTGCGATGCTGCGCGAACGGGCTGTCAGTGCGGCGAGGGCTTGCTGGCGATGGTGTGAAGCCCCCTCTTCAGACTGCTCATCATCCTCGACAGCCGTGATCCGATTCCCGCTGGGAGAGCAGTTGAATGAACAGAGCGTCGTCTCGTCGGCTTCCACCATTACAGTTAATCTGTTGGAGGCTGTCTTGGAAAAGTCTGCCGCCGCATGACGCGGTACATAGGCCGCACCCTCGTATCCTGGTGGAGAGGAGGCCTGAGCTGGAGTGTTGTCTTCAAAGTAGTTGGCTGAGGAGGCGGACCAGAAGCGTGAGGCTCGACGGGAGATACGGGAGGCTGTACTTGGAGATTCAGGCTGTGTGAACGTGTTAGTCATGCCTTTATGACTTGTGGTATAGGGGATTACCTCTTGTGAAGATGCTTGTGGTTGTTCCTGAATCACTCGATCTTCGTCGTCAGATAGTCGCTGCGAACTGGGACGACGAATAGCACTGAGAGAGAATCGACGACTGATGCTTGTGAGAAACGACTTTTTAGGACCCTGGTCCGTCGGGACCGACTTGGAACGAATAGAACGACGAGCCTTCATATCTTGAATGTTCAAGTTAAACGCTTTCAACAAAAAGTAAATAAGACAAGAAGAGAATGAATGACTAGAAACAGAGAGTGAGGCATTCTCTGGAAAACCCACCCCGTTTATATCCCCTCTCTCTCGAAACCTATGTCCGTTGAAGGATATAAGCTTTGGGCCCGGTCGATCCCGCTCGGTTGACCCTGCGTCTGTGACACGCCCTCAAACACTCCTTGAGTACGCCACTTCCCCCTTTGCTTTGCATGGTGGCTGATCGGTTCAAGGTCGATACTTGGATTGGACGCTATGGGACATGTCTATCACTCTGGGGCGGTGTGATTGCGTTGTGCAGATGAGGGCGCGTGTGCGCGCAAATCCGGTATCCGGTATTATTGAGTCGGCCCCTAAGAAGTTCCTATGATTTGAGGGAAAAGATCAGCACAGCAAGCATTCTACACATGAGACATCGCCACATGGCTTCCCGTAAAGACGCCATCCAGCCCGAACATCTGGGCCAAAGACCCGGGTCCATCCTCCCACTCTGGTCGCATCATGACTTCATCCCAAGCTCCAGACTCTTCAAAACGGTCCTCGTGAAGCCTCTAGCCTGGCGCCTCGCTAACTTTCACATCTGAGGGGTAAAAGAAGGAGTAAAGCTCTTTCTGCTCCGTGGAAAAAGGTGTCTCTGACCTGAGGGTAAAAAAGGTTGGCGCCGCGTGGTTTGAATACGGAAAGTGGGCTGAGGCGGGAGGCGCAAAGTGGAAATGATGGAGTCCGGGGAGGGGTTTGGGAAGGGGATAGGTATGTGAATTGTAAGTATGGAAATATTGGGGAGTAGTTTGCGTGGCGATGAGGGTATTGATACGAGTCTGTCGTGGTCGCTGATGTGGGAGTCTCCCCAGATCCGTTCTCATAACAGCCGACCTTGATCATCACGCCTGCAAGTATCTGTATGACTTTAAGGCGATGATAATACTCTCTCTCTCTTGACTCCCGGAATTTTGCATATTGCTCCTCGAAGTCCTCTCCATATCCCTCACAAGCAGACAGCATCATCGACAGTCTCGACTTAGGCGAACATGTCCGCTACAGTCGTCGAAAAAGCCAGGAAGTACTCTACGTCAAAGCCCCGTGGCTCATTCAGGACATTCCGTGCTTACTCAAATCAGGCTCACTGCCCGCTATCAAGCCTAGTCATCAGATCCTGGGGAGACTTTACCTATCACCAAGATCAACAATGTTTCATTCCTCGCTTAGACCGTCTAAGCAAATCAAAACGTAGTGTTTGTAGCCGAGTCCAGACCCACGCCACCAAGTTTCCGTTTCGAGGGGAGTTCCGAGATGCTGGTGATGAGTCCATCACCGGATTCATCCAAGGCTCTATCTACCCCGACAGATGAATCACTTCTATCTTTACAACTGCCAATATGATTAATTAATGATGGCCAACAGTCAAGATCTTGAGGTAAACCACTGGATGACATTGCCAAGTCTTCAGAGTTGTAAGACACGCGTTGTGTTGATGCTGTCCTTGGAATGCGGGCGGAGCCACCCGAGTTTGCCCGCCAACACAAAGAGTTGTGATCGACGGTTATGGAATGGGCTTTGTCTTGTAGCCTGCTATGCCAATTTGAGGACTTGGCCGGCACTTGTGGCCGACAAGCCGTTATTGGCATTCGACTGACGACAGCCCTTTGCTCTTGGCGAGTCGGCATTTACAAAGTCCACATAGTATCCGTATTCTCGGCCGTCATTGCCTGCCCCATAAACCATTCCTCCCTCACAAGGCTGACACCAACCTCTCCCAACGACGTCTAGCATGAAGCCTGAAGCCACCTTCGGGGTCATGTCTCCTTGAAGCGTAGAACACATGGACCGCCAGCCACATCAAAGATTGCCACGCGTGACCTCAACGAGCAGAAACAGTCATGATGGATGCACTACTTTGTTCTAGAAGAAATTAGCCCTCGTGCCTGATTCTGATCTAGACCTCGATACTACAGAGGTGGTGTCTGAGCTCGCCCCGGCTATGCCATGCCTATACACCTCGCAACGGAGAAGCCGTAGGCAGGACCATGTCTAAACGCTCAACCCAAGGTTATTTGAAATGAATTGAGGCTTTGGATAGGGGATAGTGGGAGACGAGAGGGCGAACCATTGATACGCTTCTCTAGTAATAACTTGAGATTCTGAGAGCTGGGATAACTTAACATATGACTACGATCATCATAATAATAAATAAGAATTAGACCAGGCATCTCATTGTATTACCTAAATACTTGCATCAACGCTTGGCATTAGGTATGCCCTATCTTCTCACGCCGGCACCATTCCACCACCACAGCCGGCACCTCCCTCCCCGGGGTCCTTCTCGGCGGCGGCTGCTCTTCTTGACCCCAGCCTGGGGTCTGGCCGGGGGAGCCTGTTGTCTCATCCTAGGCAAGACAGCCTAATTGGAGAAATTAGCATTGGGACGCCAGAATAAAGAAGATAACTTACCGCAAGGTCAGCAGCAGTGGCGCCAGGGCCAAAGGGTATGTGTTGGTGATATTGACACCCGCCATGGAAACTGAAATATTATATTAGCTCATAACTCAAACAAATCGCACACAGGCTGGGCATGTAACTACGTACTGTTCTGAGGTGCCGAGCGGCACTCCTCTAGGCGATGCGTACCCATTTTGTGACAATGGGGGCACCGATGGCGCCCCCCGGCGGCGTTGGCAGCGGAAGCAGGAGCGGCGGCAGCGGTCGAGGGGGGGAGGGGACAGCGGCCACGGGACCAGACTGAGCAGGGGCCCAGTTGTTGCTTGTCTTCCACTAAATTGTACCTATACAAGCTCATTGCTTTGCGGTCGAAGTTGGAGCGGATAAGAACTCACAGGTTCCATGTTGATGAGTTGCTGGAAAGCAATAACATGTCAGTAAGTAAATCCAGTTCATCACCAAGAAGTACTTACAGAAAAGGGTGGGAGAGCGAGGAGAAGAGTTGAAAAATTACCCTCTAATTCCAAGTTAGTACTCTCAGAATGCGGAGTTACATGAGTTGACAGATGAAAGGGGGTATATATCAAGTTAAGCGAAAATGCGCGTGAGGGCGGCGGGCGCAAAACAACAAAACTGAACTCAGGGCGGGATACCACGCAGAAGAGAGAGAGAAAAACAAGCGAGAAAAGAGATAAACGGAAGCAAGCACGAAATAACCGGCGAGCATGTATTCACATAGACGGGGGAAGGAGAAGAAACCTGGAACTTACAGAACGGGGTTGGAGATGATGAGAGAAGAGGAAAGAAGGAAAGAAGGAGAGAAGGGGGCCAGGAGTTTATTCGCATGAGACTCATCACATCCTCCTACTGGTCAAATCACATGTTGCGTGCGGTGCCAGTGTTTCTTCCATTTCTTTACCAGAACATCATCATAAGGATCATCGGGCAGGCCAGAGCGGGGTGGGAGAGAGGCGGCACCTAGACTCCCTATCAGACAGAGAGGAGCTGGTGACGAAACCATGAATTCGGATTGAAACGTGAAGTAAAAAGATATCGAATGGAGCTGTGGGCTGACATCTTCAATTCTAATGTTCAAACTTCGTTTAGTTGGTCGTTGAGCCAAAGTTCTTCATGCCAATTATTCATTATTTGCGACTTCAAATGGCTGGGCCAGTTCCAGAACCAAATGGTGGCCACCCAGTGGTCGCAACACGTCGCAGAAGAGCTTCGTCCGGTCTTCGCCATATCTCCATCCCGTAAACCAAGTCCTTTCGAAGTTGCAGTTTCGGGGAGAAGCCGCGGTTCTCTTTGTCCATAACGCTGACAACGCGCCTACGGCCCCGTCTGTCTTGGACCTTGTTCAACAAAGAGAATGTCTTTAAAGTGTGAATGAGCGTGGGCGAATGCAGTCTTGTATAGTGCGCGCATTGCCTGAAGGTGTGGTGATATTGCTAGGTATAGGATAGCTCTAGTCGTAGGAAGGCAGGACAAAGAGGGCGCTATTTCAGAGATTTGTAGCTCGCAACCGGTACCTTGGTTAGATGTGTTGAGCATTTGGGCTATAGTGCGATCGGAAATGCGTTCGTCGAGTCATCGGAAAGAAATAGCAAGTGGAGGGGAGCAACGAGGCATCACATCACCTCATTCTACGTTCACTGGTTGCATATCTAGGGGCGATATCTTATGCTTGGTAACCACACCATTTGTGATTCGAGGTGAAATGGCAACAGCCCAACCTCAGGGGACTTGCCAGGCTCCATAACGGGGCTCCAATTTGAGTAGAGAGCAAGAAACTGGTTGTTCTGGTCGTCAAGGGGCCCATGCTGCTGAGACTCACCAGCTGAAGTTGCGTCGATCGCTTTCATCAAATCACCAGGACAACGTGGCCGAGTGGTTAAGGCGATGCCCTGCTATCCTGCATATCTAGGCATTGTGTTCGCACGCGTAGGTTCGAATCCTGCCGTTGTCGATTTGTTTTTTGTCTTTTTGAACAATCTTTTTGCAATTATCTTGTGTTGTTGTGTCTTGGTGTTGTGCGCTCATTGACTCTTGCCGCATTGCGATGGCTTGCCAGTTTGGTGGTTGTATGGCAAATCCTTACCTCCACCTCATCATAAACCTCCTCATAAAATGTCTAATATTGGAGTAAAAGTGGGTCTAAGGCAAAGTGGCCCGTCTCTTCTGGTTCTGTTGACCTCTCGTCTAGATGAATAGGAAATCCACGAATGTGCGTCAAGCAATTCGTCAACCATTCATTCGCATTTTGTTTGTTGTCGTCTTCTCTGCAAACGAAGCCGGCTCGACGTGTGTGGGCCTTGACCTGGGCCTCGGTTCTTCAACCGAGTCGAGGTCAGCTGACCGTGCACGGGACTTCATTGGAGGTGGGGCCAACTCCCCGAAAATTGCCTCTGTGGCAGGATGGCTTTTGGCCAAGAGTTGTACTCCCCGAAGAGCCCCTCAATGTCGTCTTGTGTATGAACTTCATCCAAGACACGTATGTTTGCATCTCTTCTCGACTTGTCGACTCTGTTGGGAAACACCCTCAAGACTTCTCCAGAAAAAAATCTTCCAGCCTGGCTCGGGCTTACGGCCTCTCGCACCACAAACTCCGCGCCATGGAACTCCCACTTTCGGTCGGCCACTTAACATGGGCCACTAAGACACCGGACGCACTATTACGGATCAACTACCGCCTCCATCCTTACTCCCATGCCGGCTGCATAGTTTGACCTCAGCCTTTTTACCTCAAGAGACTTTGTCAGGTTTCCCAGGGCGTCCCGTCACGACCCCCGCTCTCGACGCCTCGTCGAACCAAACAGGCTTGGCCCTCCACCGCCGGGTCCAGCTGAAGGCATTACGAGGCCGTGATTTGTCCCCCGTGGATCGATGCCCGTTCATTGCCTGCAGTCCACGACTCTAGGTCACCCCTCGAGCATCCACTCAGGCTCGTTTGTGCACCGCCAAACCGCCGACAGTCTCCACCCCTGACAAGTTCTCGACTCCACCACCGATGGTCCGAAGGACGCGACGACGACCCGAAGCCGCGCTAACTCGTCGTTTTGCGAATCCTCCCCCACGACATTGGTCGGCCAAGGTCGATGATCCCGGTTGCCCTGCCTCTCCGGCTCGTCCGCGGATACCTCCGCTGGGGTTTCGAATGCATCATGCTGCTCCTTTTCTGCTTCTAGAGCGCTGGCTATGGGGGTCTGTCAGGTCTCACATGCGGCTTGCGTGGTTTCTTACCCTGTCTATGCCTTCAAACCAATGGGTGATTTCCCCGTCCCACGATGTGCTTCAGTCACCCCCAAGTTACTAGGGGAACCCGGAACGTTACTTTGACCCATCATGACTTGGCTGTTCCGCCACTGACCAGGAAGAGCGTGGTTGCAAAGCCTGGCGGGGGAGCTCGACGGATGCAGTTTTCATTGCTCAAAGCTTTAAGAATCTGTTTCATCCTCGTCCTCTTCGTCGTCTTTTTCTTGTCTTCTCCCTCATCATCCTCTCAGTGTCTGCCCTACGCCTGAGATCCTTCCTCTGCTCCAAGTACCCTCTTGTTCCATTTACTCAAGATACCCTCTGCTTTACATCTTCATTGACCCTCTAAGGGTAGCACGTAGTTCTCAACATGACTGGCTCTGAGCATCTCAACGTCTTTAAGGGACCCAACTCAGTCCGTGACTATTTCGACCCCGAGCTCTCACCTCCTCTTCCTCTCGTCGAGATCCCTGACTGTCTCAACCCCTACCGTGACGATGGCGTGCGCATCTATGCCAAGATGATGTCTATGCATCCGGCCACCAACGTCAAGGTGATGCCAGGTTGGTGCCATGATCAAGTTCCAGTGATCAAAGCTGACCTTTGTCCGTCACAGCTATGAACTTGCTCGAGAAAGGTGTCGAGCCCGGCAAGACAAAGACCATCGTGGAGAGTAGCTCAGGCTCAACCGTCATCTCCATGGCCATGGTTGCCCGAGCCTTCCACGGCATCAACGATGTCCATGCCTACCTCAGCAACAAGACAAGTGAGACGAAGCTGCGTATGATGCAGTTCTTTGGTCTCAATGTGTAGGTCGTCATTCTTTGTTGCGTGTGGAATGCCTCGCTAATGGCCCAAGCACCCTCTTTGGCGGTCCTGCTCAGCCAACTCCCATCGATGAGCGAGGTGGTATCCGGGCTGCTGCTCGTAAGGATGCCGAGTCAGAGTCAGTCTGCAGCCCAAACCAATATGTCAATGACGACGTAAGTAACCTCTTTTTTGGCCATGGGGATGATACTAATGTGGTTGGCCTTTTAGAACTGGAAGGCCCATGTGCGATGGACTGGCCCGCAGATCCACCGTCAGCTTCCAGAGATCAACGTGATTGTGGCATCCATGGGAACTGCTGGTGAGTCCCCCAACTTGCCCAAGTTGGTTTAGTAACTCATTCCGTGCATAGGAACCATGACTGGCCTTGGCACCTATTTCAAGCAGGCGAAACCTTCCGTGTACAGAATTGCGTACGTTTACTGCCCTGTTTATGTCGGGTGACCACTAACACCAACAGTGTCTGCACGAATGCTGGAGAGCGAGTGCCTGGCCCCAGAGAGTACTCCCTGATGGGTGAGGTCGAGTTCCCGTACCTTGCTGCCCATGATGCGCTTGAGGAAGTTGGCGCCACAGACTCCTACTCCTTGTCCCTGGATCTCACCCGGCAAGGAATTGTTTGTGGTCCATCATCAGGCTTCACCTTGAAGGGCCTGTTTCAGAGGATCGAGAAGTTCAAGCAGGAAGGAAGGTTGTCGCAGCTGGCGGGCCCAGACGGAGAAATCCACTGCGTCTTCATGTGCTCTGACCTTCCTTTCCAGTACTTGAGCGAGTACTTTGAGAAGCTTGGTCCTGAGAAGTTCAGCCCCATCCGCAACCAGGTAGGCCGCCTCCTAAACTCTTGTTGAGTCATTGCTGACTGGGATAAGCGCCTGAGAAATATTGACCTCTACCGATACGACGATGCCTGGGAGCTCAACGCTCTGGCTGCCTTGTCCAGCTACTTCACTATTCACCCTCTGGGTACTCACGACACCGTCCTCTCGTTGGCTGCCCAGATCGACAAGGCTCTCACCCCTTCGGCCAACACACAAATTCTCGACTTTCGACGCTCTTCCGACTATGATGCCTTCCACTTGCCCAACTCTGTCAACATTCCTCTCGAGACATTGCGAGATGGTGCTTCTCGCGGCAGCCCATTCGCGAATCCTGCAGACGACTGCGCCATGCTCGAGGAGTTGTGGCTTGAGCTTGAGGCTCTATTCACCGTCAAGGATAAGAATGGCAGCCGCAACGCCAGCGCCGAGGCTCTGATGGCCATCCTCCGTGGCAAAAAGGTGCTGACTCTGTGCTACGATGGTGACAGTGCCAGAGTCGCCAACAGCGTCCTTCGGGCCAAGGGTGTTGAGGCAGAGAGTATCCGCGGCGGATACAGTGCCCTTGCTGAGCTGCATATGCCCTGCAATGACACATGCAAGGTCGCTCCTCTGCCGATGTCGGTCGAGGTTTAAACCATACTTCTTTCACGTGTTACAAAAAGCTGCCATGAGCAGTAGAATATTGGCTTTTGCTTGATTTTGATTCCAGAGAGCAGTGGGCTTCTGGATTTCTTTGCATGATATCGGTGTTCACCCCCAGCCAGGACGTGCAGTGGGCGTCTGTGGTTGGAGACATGAGGAGCTCGTATTTGGGATACGCAGGATTGTTTTGGTACTTTATTCATGACTTACGATCGATCAAGGAGCATGGGTCTGGAAGTGCAGTGGGCTTCTGAGATGACGGGGCTTCAACAAGTCTCAACCGTGCAGGGGAGGACTCGAGTCCAGAAGTGCAGTGGGTTTCTGGGATTCGACCAAACGATTTCAACCATCGAAAACTTCAATTCAATAAGATTGGGTATTCTGGTAATCCCTGGCCTTTGAGGCCTCTTGCAATTGTACTTGTGATGCTCAAGTGACCACCCAACGCTGCCTTATGCTTTTTATAAGATGACGCCTGAACATGTATCTATACCTAACGATATATAAACTTGTCATAATTTCAAGCCAAATTTATCCTAAAAGTAGACAATCTTAGCATAGTTCTAAGCCCTTATGACGAGGTGAATCACTTACCATTGCTTCTCTTTTCTGTGATGATAGAAAATCAGCCTCTAGGTGTGCCCCACGTAGGTGACCGAGATGGACACGCGACAACACTAGAGAACGGCGTCATGCAATCGTCCGAAGTGATAAGGACCGTCTTGTCCACAAGGAGGGCTTTCTAAGAACTGTTCCGAAAAAGTACGTAATCGCAGTTCACTTGAAGCTGGGTAGTTCCCTCCTCTCACGATATGGTACGGGCTGATCTGGCGCATGGCATACTTACTGGCCAAGGTCAGGCATTGACCTTGCCTTGCGATGCGCCATTGACCAATGACTGGATGGTAAATACCCGACGAAGCGTGCTCATCTATGTCGTGTTTGACAGCTGGGATTTCGCCAAGTCACGTAGAGCGACTGGTGGGAGGTGATGGGGCATTCAAGTCATTCTTCTCATCCTCTCCCCCTTGTCGTTCCACTGCACGGCTTGCTCCCCCAAGGTGCGAAATGCGTTGTACAATAAACGAAAAAATGGAAGGAAGGACCACCGGGTATGGCGCCTTCCCAGAAGGACAGGGCTCGGGAGCATCCGTTCCTTGCCTAACCCTCATCCTAAAGTCTGGGGGAAATTGTTCCAGCACGTGTTTCTCAGCATCCAGCAATAACAACACCAAAATCTCGACCATCGCCATCACGACAATGACAACAGAAAAAAATAAGGAGGAATTGACGTAAAAATTCAAAAAAATATATCGACAACGGCAGGATTCGAACCTACGCGGCCGAAGCCACTGCATTTCTTGGATCCCGAGATGGGACAGTTCGAGTGCAGCTCCATAACCACTCGGACACGTTGCCTAGCTTGTTTGATACGAATACGGCTTGAGATTGTACTTCATAAGGGCATTGCCCACAATCACACTGAGGCAATGCAACTTGATGAGCGCGTGTCTCAACACTGCTTGCAGTGATAGATGACAGGGCTTCGTCTTAATCATTTGGTTCCATGGTCTTGGTGTTTTGATGGGAGGAAGATAAAAATTTCCCTCATCAGCCTCTGATTGTACGAACGGCAATGAGAGAGTCCATATAGACCTCCGGAACCCCAACAGTCAAAGTTCACGAGTCCAACACCCTCCATCTAAGATGAGGTTGGCTGATGGGCGCAGACTTCAAGTACAACGGCGTGTCGAGACGACAATGTTGGTTGTTATTTATGGCTCTATAGACCGTTAAATCCTTGGGTATTTAAGCATAAAAGCCCATCACATGCAGAAATGGCAGGGCAGCTCGTAGTCGCAGCTACCATCTGGTCTCTTTACTTTGAGCTCTAAAGTATTATCTTTATCTTTAAATATTTTATATAAATTTTATTATTATGCTTGAGAACCCTCTTCAACGTTCTGGTGTCTCATTTATTTCTCGACCCGTCCCAGAGGACGAACAAAGGGCATTTCTCCTCCCAGTTCCTCAATGTCGGGAACGCGACTATCCGCGTTGGTGACATCGTACCTCCGTCACTCCTCCCTAGCCTTGACAAACAATAACCATGTTCAATGTCTGAATTACAATGCCGAACAATCCCATGTCTGAGAGCTATTATTAGGCCGTGCAAGTGCTGCTTACAACCATGCGATTCTACCAACACCGATATTAACTTTGACGGCGTTTCCCCCAATCGCTGTTGACCCATCCGGATCCGAAACAACAAAGGCCCACGAATGATGCAAGCAACCCACTGAATGCGAGACGGTTCTAATAAAAAAAAAGCGAGAAAGTCTATCACACGTGTCATAGGTCCTTTTGTCATGTCGCCACCGGGGCTTTTGTGTCCCTCTCCAAAGATGCGCTGGCATATGGAGATTGCGATGTGCGAGGGAACCACAGAAAACGCTGCCCTCGTAACCCAGAGAAATGAAGTTTCACATTTTGACAGCCGGGACCCCGTTTCTAGATGCCCCTGGTGATCCATGACGGCATGAAAGACGATCCCCCCTTTGGCCTGTGGAACTAAAAAAAGAGGCCTTTTTAGCATAAAACATTTCCCGTTGGGTTGCCCAGCTTTTCTTGAGCCGATGTTGTTCTGGTTCAAGTCGCCAAGAGGTAGAAACGCCGAGCGGGTAGGAATGTAAACTCAATTGAGTCAACATACTACCGATTCCGATATAGTCTCATCCGAATCTTTTCAACTCCTAGAAGCGGCTGGGTCCGAGTTTTGAGTCCTCTTGGGATATTTCTCTCCCTACACAAGTGCTGTTTGGCTGTCAAATACGGCCTCTTCGCCTTCTTCCTTCTGCCACCAGTTACCCATAGCAGGAAACATGAAAGCGATATCACTTGTTACAGCCCTGGCTCTGGCAGGCTTCAGTGCCGCCAAGTCTATTGTCGTTGAAGACACTCCTATCCTCCCAGATGGATGGAAGCAAGTTGACAAGACGGTCGATCCGGACCATGCGCTGAAGCTGTCCATCGCCATGCGACAGCCCGATATCGACAACCTCAAGGCAAGACTTCGAAGACGAGATACCTCCGGAAAATTCACACAGAATCACCTTACTCAGAAGGAAGCCCTCGCACTCCGAGACCCCGACCAAGCAGACATCGACGAGGTCCTCACATGGCTGAGGAGAAGAGGCATGGCTGCAAAGGCCACACCTGACAAGGACTGGATTCACGTCAAGACCACCATTGAGGCAGCTGAGGATCTTCTCGAGATGAAGATTGGCTTTTACCAATTCGAGAACCAGGATCCCGTCCTCCGAACCAGAGAGTACTCAGTGCCCGAGTCTGTCGCCGACGCAATCAGCTTCATCTACCCCATCGCCAACTTTATGCGGCCCAAGAAGGAGCTCACTACCCTCGATGAAAAGTTCAATCCGAGCATGCTCATGAGCTTGAACCTTGAGAAGCGCGATGTGGCATGCAGTCCTGTCGTGGTTCCCGAGTGTCTGCACAAGCTTTACAACATCAACTATCCCGCTCACAACGGATCCTCCTCCATTCGCCTGGGTATCGCTGGCTTCCTTGAAGAGTACGCCAACTACCAGGACAGCGACGAGTTCCTCAAGACCTTTGCCAAGCCTCTCTACAACGCCCACTACAACTATTCAGTTGAGCTGATCAACGGCGGCGAGAACTCGCAAGTCCTCTCTGAGTCTGGAAACGAGGCCGCGCTGGATGTCCAGTATGCAATGGCCCTCGGTTATCCTACCAACATCATCTACTACCTGGCGGGCGGACGGGGACCCAAGCTGGATGACAAGGGCGATCAACTTCCGGAAGAGTACAATAACAATGAACCCTACCTGGAGTTTCTCGACTACCTTCTCGATCTTTCAGACGATGAGATCCCCCATGTTCTCTCAATCTCATATGCCGACAACGAAGTTTCAGTCCCGCGAAAGTACGCCGAGCGTGTGTGCTCTTTGTTCGGTCTCCTGACAGCCCGCGGCACATCGGTCCTCGCAGCGTCAGGCGATGGAGGCGCAAAGGGTTCCAGCAACTCGAGTTGCCACACCAATGACGGCACCAACCAAGACGTCGCCATGTCTGTCTTTCCTGCGACGTGCCCTTGGGTGACGAGCATCGGCGGCGTCACCGATGCCAAGGATCCTCCGGTCGGCGCCGAATTTAGCGGAGGCGGCTTTTCGCAGTACTTTTTGCGCGAGAAGTGGCAGGATGCCGACATTGAGAGCTATGTGAAGGCATTGGACGGTCACCTGCACGGCTTCTACAATGCCAGCTATAGAGCAGTTCCGGATATTTCGGCTGTGTCGACCAACTTCATCACCAAAGTTGCTGGCTCAACGCAAGCTGTTCGAGGAACAAGCGCGAGTACACCTGTGGTCGCGGCCATGATTGCTCTCATCAACGACGCTCGCGTACGCAAGGGCAAGGATGTTTTGGGTTGGCTGAACGAGGTGCTGTACTCAGACGAGGTTCGAGCGGTTCTCCAAGACATCACAGGCGGACAGAGTCTTTCGTGCAGTTTCAAGCATGGTGGCGGAACTCCTGGAGGATGGCCTGCGGCAAAGGGCTATGATGCCATCACAGGCCTGGGAGTGCCATATGACTTTGAGAAGCTGTTCAACGTGCTGGTAGATATCTGAGAAAGTATAGAGTAAACACTGCAGACTGTGCAATAGAACACTTACCCATATACATAGACCACCTGTTCAACTCAACTGTGCCATTGTGGTCAAGGTGATGTGATGGTTGGTGATAGGTGGAGCTTCGATTGGATCTGAGACCCGGCAAGGCCAAACACGCCACCCGCTAAAACGCTCAAGAGATCCATGAGAACAGGGCCCTTGATGGTGCGATAATCGCTGAGGGTAGGCCCCAGCCTCCGGCGATTTAGCGGTCTGCCGCCCCTCCCACACCTGGACGGCCCGGGGCCTCAGTCCGGGCAATGAGTTCCTTATCGATAGCGGATCTGCCCAGCCTCTACCTCCAGCTAAAGAAGCGCGTCACTGGACCCGACATCAACAAGCGCGGGCGGGCACTTGGACCTTGGACTGCCGTGGGCCTAGACCATTATCCTATCGCGTTTTTGGACCTGCTCTGCTCATCTTTTCCTCACCCACGGCTGCAGAACGAAGAAGAGACCATTCGGACCTGCTTGGACTTCATCTCTTTGAATTATCCCTACTTCTTCGTTCCGGGCGATCACTCATCTCAAATCCCCTGCCGGCGCGGTCTTCTCCGCTTCGCGACCCCAGCTCCGGGCCGCATCTCCAACTTCAAACGCCTCCATCTTTAACCTGGAATCTCACTCCACCACCACTACACACCCACACGAAGCACCTCACTCTTCGCCGACGCCTCTGCTTCCGGATCGCCAAGTTATCGCGAAAACACAATGACGACGAGGCATCTACTTGACCTTTCATAAGATCGTGGACTCGGCTGTCGATTTCTCGCGACCGCGGACGAGGCCCGGCCCGCTTTCTCCATATCGCGACGCGGTGGGCTCTTTGTGCAAGAGCTTCGCCTTCCGCCCACGATACCATGCCCACCACTCACGTTGGGCCCGAGTCCCAAGAAGCTTTGCAGGATATCGCCAATGGCCTGCTCAAAGCCCGCAAGGTTGTCGTCGTCACCGGCGCTGGAATCAGCACCAACTCGGGTATTCCTGTGAGCTTCTTCCGCAAACGCCCCCGCTCTTCGCACTTCGAGATCGGGGCTCTCGCCTCCATTGCTGGACCGGACGACACGATTGCTGACTCCTCTAGGATTTCCGCTCCGAGAATGGCCTTTACTCTTTGATTCAGGCCCAGTTCGACGCGGCCGCACAGCAGGCGCGTCAAGCCGGAGTGCAGAGCGATAACGAATCCAGCGACGTCGACAATGGCAGAGCGAGTAAGCGAAGGAAGCTATCTGTGGACGACGCGCCTAGTACAGAGGAAGAAACCAGCATCATTAAGGACGAAATCGAAGTGCAGGGCGAAGAGTCAGACCCCGACAGCGAAGTCATCGCAGATACGATTCAAGTTGAAGGCGACCCCGACGATCAAGAGGAGGCGAATGGCGGTCGGCTCCCGCTGGTCAATGCCAGGACAACTCGCTCAACGATCGTGGCTCAGCCCATGACTTCTCCTCTCTCCTCGCCTCCCCCAGAGGACCTCAATATCCCGCTCTCAGCTTTCCGAAGATCGCGTCACGACCACTTGGCCGATGTTGGCGTTCCTCCCAGCTCGTCACCACTCTCGTCACCACCTCCCATTCTCTTCGACCCTTTCTCCTCCAACATGCCGTCGGAAGGCAGCCCGAGCCGGCGGTGTAGCACATCGCCCTCCGAGGTCGACGATACACCCCCTTCAAATCCAATCAGCTCATCACAACCCAGCCTTGGCCCCAGTAGGAATACATTACCGAACATGAAGGGCAAGGACTTGTTTGACGCGTCGATCTGGGCGGATCCTATTCGAACATCTGTGTTCTATACTTTTGCGACCACCCTGCGACAAAAAGTCAAGGATGTTGAGCCTACTAGCTCACATCGCTTCATCAGTCATCTGAGGAATCGGGGGAAGCTTGTCCGCTGCTATACGCAGAACATTGATCAGATTGAGGAAAAGGTTGGCCTGTCGACCTGTCTCAGTGATGGGCCTGGTAGCCGTGGACGGTTCTCACGAAAGTCGACAGCCAACTTGAATCAGCTGAACAAGATGGTTGACGAAGTGGCTGGAAGTGCAGAATCCAGCTCTTCAGAAAAGCCTCAACATTCTTCAGATACCGAGGCCACCAGGTCTCAAAAGAGCCAGTCGCAATCAGATGGCACCACGACACCACCACAGGGTGAACCTGATCAATCTCAATCTCAACCAGAGGCTTCCAAAGCTCCGGCCAAGAACGCTCGTCGGGAACTACCCAAGTCAGGTGTGGAGTGTGTCTTCCTCCACGGCTCTTTAGAGCTTCTGCGCTGCTTTCTCTGTGGACGCGTCTGCTCGTGGGATGATCAAGACCGTGAACTTGAAACCATGTCCGGACAACAACCCGAGTGCCCTCACTGTGTGGGTGCCACCACCGCTCGAGAGGAGAGAGGCAAGCGAGCCCTGGGTGTCGGCAAACTCAGACCTGACATTGTGCTCTATGGCGAGGAGCATCCCAACGCTCACTTGATTAGTCCGATTGTGACGCACGATCTTGCTCTTTGCCCGGACCTGTTGCTCATCCTCGGAACCAGCTTGCGAGTCCACGGTCTCAAAGTCATGGTCAGAGAGTTTGCAAAGGCGGTTCACGCCAAGGGAGGAAAGGTTGTGTTTGTAAACTTCACAAAGCCTCCCGAGAGCTCATGGGGCGACATCATTGACTATTGGATCGAGTGGGACTGTGATGCGTGGGTGGCAGATCTGCATGACAAGGTACCCAAGCTGTGGCAGGCACCCGAGCCTCCCAAGCCCAAGAAGAAGCGCGAGTCGAGCGGTCTCACGGAAGACGGGGAAAAGACCGAGACGAAACGGCCACCTGCAGCGTATCCTGTGGCTCTCCGGGATACGAAGGCCACAGGGGCGTACTGTACGCTCAAGATATTAAAGGAGCTCCACAGAATATCTGGGCACCAGCCCCCAGCACGCAGGGCATCGATGTCTGCAGCCGTGGTTGAGACGACAACCGTGGCCACGACAGCCGCAACGGCTGAGAACAAGACAGAGAAGACGGCAGAGAAGACGGCAGACACTCCAGTATCTGCATCTTTTGAGACTCCCTCGTCGAGCTCTCCGAGCAAACCCAACAAGCCTAGGACTAGGGCGAGACGACCTCGCAAGTCTGCTCCTGCAAATCTGGGACGATCTAAAGCAACTCCGTCGACTCTGAACCCAAATCACGGGAGAACTCGACGTAACGCCGAGCCAGTTGAACCTCCCCAGCCAGCAGCGCCAGCGCCAGTGCCAGTACCCTTTGAGCTCACAAACCCCATCATCACACCTGAGCGACTCTCTCTTGTCAAGAGCTCGATTCTTGAGTCGGTCAAATCAAAGCCGCGGGTTCGCAAGCGCAAGAAGATTGACGGAGAGGAGGTGGTAATGCCTACGGTTGGCAAGCGTCGAACGACCCAGAAGAGTCCTGAGGTGGTAGAGGCTGAACTGGGTCCTATCCAGCTTCCACCATTGAAGCCTCAACCGCCAAGTCCGATCTCTTCACCTTTTGGCAGGCCAGTGCCTATGGAGCCCTCGCTGTTCGCCCAGGGCTACAACACACAGAACAAGTGCTCAGAGACGGGCCAGTTGCAGTCAATTTCGCCGGTGTCGACTCAAAAGGAACCATTGACATCGGTGTCGATTAACATGCGAAGACCGATGCCTTTTACAAGGAGTCAGGCATTTGCCATGGGGAACTCTTCAGCTCACCAGAACCCGTCAACCCCTCCCCAGGTGGAAAAGCCAAGGGATCTGTGGTTTGCGACGCCAGAAGACGTGAGCATTGTGGTGAAGCGTGATAGCACGTTGGAGGAACGAGAGGCCATCCTGGCGCTTACGAGGCTAAGCCAGGGTCACCCACGAGAACCTCCAGCGGCGAGTGTGGTGGTCCCAGAGACCAGAGGTGTTCAGACGCGATCATCGGCACGATTGATGGAGCTTTGCTCTGCTGCGGGAAACGCTGAAGGGGAGTTACGATCCTGGGGTGGGAGATGGAACACCAATAGATAGGTAGAGGAGGGAGGTGTTTTGCTTATGATGGACGACAGGTCACACCGTCTTACTTGGCTTTTATACCAGCGATCAGAGATATACACATACTCGGGACAGGGAGTCCTCGAGAGCGAGCATTGATGATGAGGCGTTTAGGGGAGGCAAGATGTCAGAGCTTTTTCTTCTTCTTTTTTTTTTGACAGGGAATGGATGCTAGGATTCATCTGCAGAGGCACGATGACAGGACAGGTCCATCAACTAGACAAACAAATAACGGGATAACGGGTATTCGATCAGATGACTCGTTCCAACCTGAAATGCTCCATTATTAATATCCAGTAGTGAGTGACTCTTTATCTACCTTGGGTACGCTCTGAAGCGGGTACCGACGGCCCGCAGCGAATAGAGTCGAGTATCACAAGGGCGTCGTTGACGCTCAAGAGGTGGGGTTGTGGCTTTGGGGTTAGCAATTGACTCACTCACTCGAACCAGCTGAGGGTATAAGAAGAGCTCGAGGGTCTACGACTTGTATCATCTCTTCAGACATTGCGACATTCTTTAAGCAAGACGAAAATAAAACATAATGGGTTCAGTTACACAGGAACTCCCCTTGAGGGGAAAGCCTAGCGCTTCAGTCTTTGGCGCTGCCATGAAGGACGAGTTCCTCTTTGACCCGGGGTGGAGGAACCTCAACCATGGTACGATACATTGAATCATCTATGATATCTTTAAACTCACCTCAGATGCAGGATCTTTTGGTACCTATCCCAAGGTCATCAAGGCCAAGTTCCGCGAGTACCAAGACGCGAGGTGAGTTATACCCTCATCTCACAACACCCCTCACTAATAACAAACAGCGAGGCCCGTCCCGACGTCTTTATCCGATACGAATACCCAAAACTCCTTGACGAGTCCCGCGCCGCCGTGGCAAAGATCCTCAATGCCCCCGAGGACGGTGTCGTCTTTGTGTCCAACGCTACCGTTGGTGTCAACACCGTCTTCCGCAACATGGCATGGAACAAGGACGGCAAGGACGTCATCATCAGCTTCTCCACCATTTATGAAGCTTGTGGAAAGGTGGCCGATTATCTCGCTGACTACTACGATGGCAACGTGACGCATCGCGAGATTGAGATTACGTATCCTATTGATGACGATGAGATTCTCAAGAGGTTTGAGGATACTGTCAAGAAGATTGAAGAGGAGGGAAAGCGTGCTCGCATCTGCACCTTTGATGTTGTCTCTTCTCGTCCTGGTGTTGTGTTTCCCTGGGAAGAGATGATCAAGACCTGCCGTCGTCTCAACGTGCTCAGCATGGTGGACGGCGCTCAGGGCGTTGGAATGGTCAAGCTGGACCTCTCAGCCGCGGACCCCGACTTTTTCGTGTCCAACTGTCACAAGTGGCTTCACGTCCCTCGAGGATGCGCCGTCTTCTACGTCCCCCAGCGCAACCAGGCTCTTCTGCCCACGACACTGGCAACCAGTCATGGCTACGTGCCCAAGCTGATCAAGAGGACGACCCCACTGCCTCCAAGCTCCAAGTCTCCCTATGTCACCAACTTTGAGTTTGTGGGCACTCTTGATAACTCGCCTTATCTCTGTGTCAAGGACGCCATCAAGTGGCGCCAGGACGTGTTTGGTGGTGAAGACGCAGTCCTCGACTACCTCTGGGACCTAAACAAAAAGGGCACCGACCTCGTAGCCAAAGCCCTCAACACGAGCGTCATGGAGAACAGCACAGGGACCCTTCGCAACTGCGCCATGGGTAACGTCGCCCTGCCCCTCTGGGCCGGAGAAGGAGAAGGTACGGTGGTTCCAGCCGAGGAGACGCAAAAGGCGTTCCAGTGGATGCTCACAACGCTCATCGACGACTACAAGACTTTCATGAGCCTGTTTATCCATGGCGGACGGTTCTGGGCTCGTATTAGTGCGCAGGTGTATCTTGGGATTAAGGACTATGAGTGGGCTGGTAAGGTGCTCAAGGAGCTTTGTGAGCGGGTTGCCAAGAAGGAGTATCTTTAGAGGGTTCTGTAGATGTCGGCGTGGTTAGGGTAGAGTACTTGGGATATAAAGAATTACATGGTTTGGTTGCGTGGATGGGGTACCCTATGTTTATAGTTGTGAGCGTCTAAATAAGGACCTTGAGAGGCAGAACAAGTTACCAACCCAACATGTAAGCCACTGTTTAATCTGTCACTCCCATCACGGGCATATCTCAGTTATACCCTCAATCCACGACTCTACAACGCACGCATCGTGTGCATCCAACACGCTCAACTCCAAACCGTCTCTCCTTACAAATATCATGACCTTGTCTGCCTCGCCATGCTAGTGGCCGAGGTTGGTCCGCACCTAACGCATGCCTCCCACACGCACTCGCATGATGCTCGTGTTTCGATTGGGTTTGGCGGAATCCCTCCGTCGTAGGGAGCCCCATGGGGAAATACCGCGTGCTCTTGTTGGCTGCGGGGACCGGCACAGCCCCTTCAGCTGCTGGTGGCTTTGTTGCCCGACTTTGCAGTGCGTGCCCTGTGATTCCATGGGCTGATCGGTTGTAACGGCATCCAGTGGAAGCGTTCTAGAAAAGGGTGTTAGTTGTGTGTGTATATATATTGTATCAGCTGGTCCCATACCAAGAGGTAATACTGTCTTCTCACCACTTACATCACTCTTCTCATCGCCTCACAAAACAACACCTTCAATCATCACCACACCCATCTCAACATGGGAAACCAATCCTCCACTCCCTCGGACGAAACACCAAAAGATGCACCAGCAGCAGACCAACCCCAAAAGAAATCCCTCTACCAGCGCTACCAAGATCAGAAGCGCGGCCCGGGCCTGAGCGACGAGGACATCAAGAAGTACACGGGCATGAGCCGTGGCGAGCTCAACACCTGGGCCGAGACGCAGCCCGGCGTAGGCAAGAACCAGCTTGCTGGGCGTGCGGCCGCTCCCACATCGGGGCTGGGCGGCGTGGCAGCTGCCGACGGACTCGGGGGATGGGGCCCGAGTACGGAGCCGAATGATGGGAAGCGGGGGATGAAGTTTCCGCCAGAGAAGCCAAAGACAAAGGAGCTTGACGAGGATGAGTCTGACTAAGGGGATGGTTATCTTGGTGGTCATTCATTATACGTCACAAGCTGAGCGAGGGAGAGAAAGTGTGTGAGAGCAAGCTAGCATTGTATTCAAGCTATCCAGTTTCATTCTGCTCTGGAAGGGTCTCTGCCCTTTGTCTTGCTTTGACTAAAAATGAGCGACAAGGATCCATTGCCTCGAAAGAGAGACGAGGTCCTGGCTCCTGAATCATCAAGTTTCCTGAATCATCGTGTGTTTTCCCTGTCCCATGGCTTCTTCTGGCACGTTCACATCGCTTAGAAGGCGTTCTGCTTCTTGCGGACGTCAAAGATCTTGAGGGCCTCCTCGGCAGCCTTGAGACCGCTCAGAGCCATGGCACCGAAAGTAGGGCCTGGTCCAGTTAGTAACTGATTATTGACACTCAAGAATAAAGACTCACCCATTCGGTTGGCACCGTCAACCTCGGAAAGCTCCATTCCACCGACAATCAGTCCAGGGACGATCTCACGAGTGCCCTTGACAATGGCATCCTCAGCCACGTTCATGTCAAGACCACGCATGCCACCAAGCTTCTCAATGCGCTGCATGCTGACGAGACGCTTAACAGAGAAGGCACCCATAGGGCCATCGTGACCAGTGGTAGAGATGACGAGGGGCGCGTTGATGGTGTTGGGGTCCATGCAAGACTGGTCGTCGTGGTGCATCGACACAAGAGTCCAGTTGGTGACGACACCAGAGATGCGGACTCCCTCCTCAGAAGGTCGGGTGATGAGGTCCTCAACG
This sequence comes from Fusarium falciforme, assembly GCF_026873545.1. Lineage (NCBI taxonomy): Eukaryota > Fungi > Ascomycota > Sordariomycetes > Hypocreales > Nectriaceae > Fusarium > Fusarium falciforme. Next base: position 1,793,433 of record NC_070549.1, on the reverse strand, counting down.
CAGGTAGCGTTGAACAGCTTGATGTTGGGAAGCTGAAGAACCTTGGACATGATGGTAGAGGTGAAGAGGGCAGCGTGCTTGACAACGACGTAGTTACCCTCGTCCTCGTAGGGCACACCGACCTCACGGAGGAAGGCATCGGCAGGCTTTCGCATGACCATGGCCGAGAAGAGCTGGCCACCGAGCCAAGCACCACCACCAGGAGACACGGAAGCCTCGATGATGGCGATTCTCAGGTCAGGTCGCTTTTTGCCGAGGATGTAGGCAGCACTAAGACCGCACGAACCGGCGCCGATAATGACAATGTCAGACTCGGCGTAGTTGTCGAGGTCCTGGAAGTAGCGGCGGGTCATGGCCCGAGAGACCTGACTCTCGCGGATGGGAGCGAACTTGAAGTCATCCCACTTGCCCTCCATCTCCTCGATGGTGGCAGTAGTGGTGTTCTTGCTCAGGCCGACGGGAAGCTTGACGGCAGGGGCGGCGAGCTCAGCAGAGCGGGTAGGGGGAGAGACGGCAGCGGGGGGAGACATGTTGGGCCTGAGTATGTTAGGGGCTGGAGGTCAATGGGGGAGGACAGCATGATCCTTTCGCTGGTATTATCCAGATCAAGTTTGGCCGTATAATCTCAGCCACGCTCTCCTTTTCATTTGATCATTGTCCATAATAACAGACAACGATCAAAAGAAAAAGTGAGCGGGCACCGGCTCATGCATGATACGTTACCTGATATGGCTCCTCGCTCAGGTTTGGACACTACCGCTGAAAGGCTCCATGGCTGCAGATTCCTCGACGGACTGCCGTACCAGATGGATGATATCTAGCATGTCACAAGTGTCAGACCAGCTCCTGATCTCTCGCCTCGAGAACAAACCTTGGATCTTGATAAAAGCTGTGATTCAAGTAGTTTGATGGGACAATGGGTTGATGATGAAGAGTAAAGAAGAGGGGGAGCAGTTCGGGAGATGATGGCTCGCTTTTATACCGCAGATGAGGGGTAAAGAAAGATAATGGATGGCTGATATCATCATGGAGTAATCCGCGGTATCGGCCAACGAAATGTATTTCCGAGTCCTTGGATGCGTCAACAGAGAAGAGTGTGGGGGTCTTGTAACATGCCAGACGAGGTGGGAAGTCAACAAGGTTTGGGCGAATCTGTAGGATATCATATCATGGTACACATTAACCGGTCGTAGACGAGCCAATTGACACTACAGATGCTCGTACATGATGGACCCAAGGAATACGGATAAGAATAAGGAGCCCCAAGATAGCTAGATGTATACAGCCCTTGAACGATGGTGCGACGGTCGGATTCATCGGTGGGGATGTAGTTCCACTCGATGCGGCTTTTAAACGGCTTGTGATGCATCTGTTGCAGAACCGGATTTGCAATGCCGGCCAGAAGAGTGGTTTCCCTTCGTCAGCCAATGATGAAATGCCTGATTGTCGGACTTCTTGCTCCAGGTGTGTAAGGAAGCATGGGCGGCAAAATGGACAGGCAGTGACATCTCATTCTATTACTCTTCTACATTGACGATCTTGAGCTCCCAAGGTCTCATTCATCATGGCATCACAGTTAGACAAGCACACCAAGTTCGACTCTTCTAACACACATCAGCAACCGGTCTCAGATCATCATAACATCATCATATATTTAGTCCATTGTACCCATGAACAGAGCCCTCAGTCCTCCTAGATTTATAGTACTTCCGTAATAACCTAGCAATAACAAGTCCAACTCTCATCCTGATCATCCTTTTTCGAGCAGCTCCCGGATCTTGACCATGCTATTTCGGGCATGCAAAAGCACAAACGAAGCCAATTCCTTGTAATACTTTGGCCTGAGTGCCTCTGGCACGTCCTCCATATCCTCCTGGTTTCCCTCGGCAAAGCTCGCATTGCTTGCAATCCGCAAGTATTCCTGTCGACCATCGTCCTGTTCTCCAATGCAGACGATAGTACCGCCATATCTGAGGAGAATTGCATTCAGAATGAGACGACATGTTCGGCCATTTCCGTCAAGGAAGGGATGGATGTTGACAAAGATGTGGCAGTACTTGGCTGCTAGAGCCACCGGGTCGATTTCTCCAGTGTTAATTGCAGCCTTGACGTCGTCCTTGATGGAGCTAATCATCTTCTTCATCGCCGTGGGGACCATGCTGTGAGCCATGTATTGATGGAAGCCGGTACATACAGGCCACTTTCGATAGACACCAGCGTATTCGTTCCAGGGTATCTCATCGGCATTAATCTTGTAAGTCAAGAGACGGTGCGTTTCCAGGATGATGGCCTCAGACAGTTCTTTCCCTTCAAGGCACACCTCTTTGGTGATATAGTAGGCTGCCTCGGCATGCTGTGTTATCTCCCAGTAGGCCTGGATGACATCTTCTTCTGCATGCGGTAGGCCCTTACGACGGAGGTGGTCTTCCAAGACTTCGTAGTCAGCATGGCGGTCTTCCTCGGGGACATGCTGACCTCGAAAGATGGCTCCGCAAAGCTTGAGGGTAATTTCTAACCCCCCTCCGGCATCCTCAATCATGTTGGACCCGAAGACCATGCGGGGAGAGCAGATCGACCAAGTGTTCATCGAGGATATCATGTTTCGACGTTGTCCAAGTCATCGCATCATGCAGACGTTCCCGAAAATCTGAATGGAGGTCGCCAGGGTCCATTTCTCCAAGGGAATTGCAATCATAGGCTTCATCTTGAACAATAGTCAGTCGCGAAGGCCAGACGTCCGCGGCTTTGCTGGCGAGAGGGGTGAATCTCATCATCCGTCGGAGGGACTGGCCGAGGTGGCCCTCTCGCTGTAGCGCCATCTTTAATTTTTTTTGTGGAAGAAAAGAAGATACAAAGCTTGGAATACACACACATATATATACAGATATTAATGGTGCTGTGATTCACCGCCAAGCTTTTCATCCCAGGTTTACAGTAAGGCCATCCTCCATGAACTTAACCTTAACACTCGCCTGTCATTATCTGACTCGCGACCGGTGTGATGAGACTCTTCTAACGCTTTATTTAAATTATCAGGCAATCTTCATACATTCCAAGGTTCTTTAACTACCATTTGAAGATACAGATACATCAGGATTACGGTGTGGCATCCCTGTTGGGAGAGTATACAGTCGTTGAGTAACCATCGAGCGCTGTGTGGGCTGCCGTTTGACTAGAACTCGGTGCTGAAATATCTGTAAAGTTTAAGTACTGATGGTAAACTTTACACGTGGTTCTAATTTACGGCAGCCGTCGCCATCAAGCCTCTCTCTGTATGGAGAGTGTATAATAGGTTCGGATGAAAAAGGCCTGGGCAATCACCGGAGCCTCTAAGGTCAGTTTGATCTTTAAACTAAACCTCTCTGCTTCATTGCAGCTCTTAGAACTATTTCTTCAGTGTGTTATTTTGAGAAATCTCCTGTGGCTGGACGGTTACTAGTTTAGTAGATTAACTTCCATCTTCCCAGATCCTCTCTCATACATCAACTCAGCGTCTTTCTCGCTTGATTCCAGGCAATGTACGATGAAACTCGCACTTATTTCTCACTTGACCTTTATGGCTGCACTTCCAGGTGTTACGGTTGGAGAGGCTATTCCCATCGAGCCATCTGACTGTTTGCTTTAGCACTCGAACTTTGACCCTTTTTCGGAGTCATGCACAAATCCAGCTAACCCAGAGCATACTAGGCTAGTTTAACCTGGCATGCTCTCTTTTGCCGACTTTCATTTGTTCGGGCGCATGTATTCTCCCGTTCCTCCTATCTACAACCGGGCAACCCCTTTCTATATCCCTGCCCAACATAACCAACGGCACCAGGACTAGCCTCCATACACTAACTATAAAGCAGGTGAATGATTTCACTATATGCCCAAAACAGCATGCAAAACTAGGGCCGGTTTATCCAGCTCAGTCCAAGTCTCAACGCTATTAAAGTTACTCAGCACAGGACTCACCTACACCAAAGCCATCCAGCATATTCAACTCCCTTGCCTTTCGTGATTTTATAGCCTGCTCCTGTGAATTCTAGGAAATATGAAATAAGAGGAAGCACTCCATTGTTCTTCAAGCGTAGCTTTGATAGATGCCTGGGTTTGAGCCCGACGATGATACAAAGATGTGCGCTGTCCATCTACGACTCCATCAGGATGCGGGCTTGGTAACATTAAAGTACTCTATGTCGTAGCTCAAGGTTTCAATCGAATGTTCCTGGTAGTGATGATGCTTAAAACTTTGCCAAGTTCCCTCCTTGTCCCGTTTTGGGTTCAATCGTCCCAATCTCTCTGCCCTATGTCGTCTAGTCAACCATTTCGAAGTCTCCTCTTGTGAGTGTCAATTTGATTGCTTAGATAGTTTTTGATACAAAAGTAGCATGTCTAGATGAACCACCAGGCTTAATACCATGTCATTTTGGGCTGTCACTTCCACAGAAATGGTGTCGATCAAATCCTCCATCCTACCCGGAACCCATATATCCCACAGAGAGACCAGGAGATACACTTCAAACCTACAATTAATCTCGCCTTTCATTCCTTGTATAGGACGAATAGGAAGATTTCCACGTGCGAACGAACCCTGTGCTCTGGTGTGACAGGTCTTAATGCTACAATTCGATATCCATGCACAGCCTGCCAAACACCATCCCGATCGTGCCAATACATGCACCCAATCTGATACGTGCCCAGCCCTATCTCACCAGCCCTATATCAGGGTTTGATATTGCATACAACTCCCACAAAACTCCTGGGCGGCATTGGAGCACCCAGGGTTCCCTAGGCAGGCATGCCCAAACCCAGATCCTACCAATCACTCGATTGCTTCAACTCAATTCCCTCATATCATGTCTCCTCAGTAGAACATCAGCGTTCCCGCATATCTGTTACAAGACCACACGCGGGGTGAGTGTCTAGAATTTGTGCCCAGCCGTTGACCGCAACTTCGTGAGGCTCTGGTCGCCCTCAACACAACTCGGTAGGGTATCATCCAACCCATCATCATCGTGTCTTTTGATGCCACCATGTAAGCAAGATGCCCTCCTCTATGTTGTTGAGAGAGCGGTGAACGGTGCAAAAGGCTCGATATCGCAATTCCAATCGCACAGTTGTTGGTGATTGAGCGCGCCATGTCTCACAGTGTGGCCAGATCATGTAAAGTTGAGGTCATCGCGCAGATCCAACAGCCTAGACAAGCAGCTGAAACATTTTTCGCATTCAGAGACTCGACGAGTGGTTCGAAGCCATCTCCAGAGCCAGAGCTTCTGAGGACCGGGTTGATGGGCTATTGGGTTGAGGCCCATGTTTCGAGGTGTGTCAAATGGGGATGAAACTGCTCAGCTTGGGGCCATGACGCATCGAGGCCAGACATTGTCCGGACAGATTCGGCAGATGAGGAGGGGTCATGCAACGTCCAAGGCTAAAGGCGTCGATCAAGGAGGGTTGAGGCCAGTCGAGGGCCGACTCTCCAGACACGGGTTCAGCGGGAGACTTGGCCGTTCAACCGAACGGGACGGTCCTTCAACGGCGCTTCTGACAATTGCCGTCCTGGGCGAATTCCAAATAATGGCATCCTATTCGGGCCTTGAGGGAGTTGTCTTTGCCAAACAAGTTCATGTGGCTGACCGGCCAAGAGCCAGCCACGCTCGCTGGCCTCCCCCGATCTGGCACCCCGGTTGACACTCCCGTGTCTCACCAGCTCCGGCTGCCGCAGCGGTGCCGCTCATAAGGCAAGACACGACTGGGCAAGGTCCGGGTCCAGGTCCGGGTCAAGGACCAGGCCACAGGCATACATACGTACATGGCTGTGGGCTTGACCAGGTCCGTCCAAGGCCCACGACCCATGCCATGCAAACGCCCTCAAAGGGGAATCCAGAGATGCCGCGACGCGCCCGGACGGGGGAACCTTTTCCAGGAGCCCATCCCCGCCGGGCCACATGGCCTCCCCCATTCGGGCGCCTCACCTGAGCCCAGCCTTCTCGCTTCAAGGCATCGACGACCAGTAGCGTCCGGTGGGAGTTCCTTGATCCACCGTCCAGCATGGCTGTGGCCGTTCAGGGCAACTCCTAATGTCCTCGTCGGCGTTAAAAACTGACTGGGGCTGCACATTTGACAGCTCGACAAGGGTTAGGAGAAGCCGTCTTGAGAGATCAGCGCGTCATGCGAAATTACCAGGGTCCCCACAGAGGATCGACCGTGGTCCTTGACTGGGCTGTCTGGTCTGCCAGGGTGCCTATCATAGGACAGCTGTGTAGGGCCAATATGCAGGCCATGGACGGGGATGGTCCTTTTGCAGCGACTTGCTTTTGTTGCAACCAAGGAGCCTTGTTCTAGCCCAAAGACCAGATTGCTTTTTATGCAGCTGCCGATGGGTACAGGACCGGACAAGACTGTGCTGTGCTGTAACTGTGAGAGCGCTCAGACCGCTCGATCATTTACGACCATGGGTGCAGTCAGCTCTTGTCGTGCCCAGGCCTTGAGTCCATCAAACGAGGTTGTTGACTCGTGTTCAATCCAACCAACACAGTCGATTTGAAGAGCTTCTTTTCTTTGTCCCCTTAGCAGACGATTCACGTCACCCACTCTTCTAAAGACCTTGCCACGGAGGCGCGCACTGCCTCACTTAGATGCCTCATCCGCTTTTGAGCGACCGTAAGATGGCGTGAGCAGCTCAGCTTGGCTGTGCATGCTCGTATTTTCCTAGACTGCTGAATTCCCCTGTTGAATTATCAGTTGGGCATGCTTCTTCTCTGCCATGTACCCGTCAAGCCCCGTATCAATCAGTTCTGCCATGTTGGTAGCTTCAGAGAACAGCGACCGGCACAATGCATGCTGCCCGTACGTCTAGGTAGGCAGGCAACGCGCCACGATTATTGCACATGCCATTACATGGAATATAGGTTCTCGTGTGTACTCGAATATGTAGTGGTGGCTCGGAAGTACGATGACATTATGTCCAGCATCCCACTGGGAATGCCCTTGTTGGCAACTGGGAACACCTCGTCAGCTTCTGTATCCCCTTTTGTCCACTTGCTCAGGAAGATCAACTCCTGGAGCCTCCATGTATATTATTTCGAGTCCCGGTTCTCGAAGATATGGCAACGATGAGGTCTAAGTTTCAATATCTGATCTGGCTCAAGAATACCGCAAACCAGAACTGACAGGTCTCGATTGATTTGAAAATGGCGTCATGAAATTGCCGGAGATGATGACTGAGTTTCAAGCGTGGCGAACCTCACTCTCCTGCTGAAAGAACTAATTAGGTCACTTGTGTGCCCGTTGTCCGGAAGTCTCCTCGTAGATATCTTGCCTTCGGGTGAGTGGAGCAATCGTCCAGCCAGGTTGAACTGCTATTCAGGCACTTGGGCCTATAAGTTATCCCGAGCGGGATTTTTCAACGTCCCTAGCCAAGCCATTCTAACTGTTTGCCGGTTGACTCTTAGAGGCACGGCATAGCAGCTCTTGTCGTGCCCCCGAGTTGATCCCGAGATGCTGCAGGCAAGGCAGAGGGCCTGAAAATGGGCCCTTGCATGCCGACTGGTAGAGCTCCTGTCCATGAAAGCCGGAGACGTCATATCTCGGAACGCATGTTCTTGTGACCCTCCAGATTACCGAGGAACGAAATGTAAGTAGATGGGGTCTTGTTGTTAGTGGTATTCAGTGGCTAGGGACGCAGTTCGAGCCAGATCGTGTCAAGGCCGACGAAGATCTGAGATGCGTACGTCATGCTCCGAAGGTGCCCCTGCTCGTTGCGGAGACAATGCACGACACTTTGAAATGCATTTGCTTTTTCTTCAGTCTGGCAACCAACTGCGAAGTTGCTTCTCGTTGCAGCAAAGCCACAAGTAGAAGGCCACCGTTGCTTTCTGCCGCAATTTCAACCGGGTTTGCCTTGCTCAGGGACAGAGCAGACCTGATGTCGCCGAGTTGCATCAACAGAGGGTGCCGGGCTTATCAAAATGACAAGTCGCATAAGCTTCGCCAGTCATTTTCTGAGTTCTGAATCTTGCCAGCGAGACGGAACAGCCCATGGCCAGCGGCAGCGGATCATCAGACGTTTTGCTGATGGCGCATTGGACGTTGACCGTCCCAAGCCCAGTGGCTTCAGAGACTATTGGATCGTCCACGGCGGTTCACTGGACGATGCAAATTACCGAGTGGGCTTGGAGCTGGGGACCCCACTGGGTCAACAGGGGCCCTCGGGCTCACCATGCCCTGCCCTGCCCTGTCCTCCAGGAGATCGAAAATAGCACGACTCAGGGAAGCATTTCCCGTCCGCCTCCGCAGTAGTCCCGCGCCTGGGGCCGTCCTGGGGCAGTGAGCGATTCGGACCACTGATATTCGACCCTCCTCGCCAACGAGATGCATTCGAGCCTCACTGAGCACATTCTCGTGCCTGTTTTAACCCTGGGAGCGGGAGGCTGCATATCCGACGAACCGGGGTTATCGCCTCGCGACTATAGTTGTTCCCAAGTCTGTGGTTGCGCAAGCTTGTTCCTTGCCGTAATCTGCAAGGAGGAATCGCGCCGCAACTTACTAGTATTCGGAGAGTTGGGCTCACCCAAATTGGCCGCGACTCGGGCGATTTGCAAGCTGCAGGTGATGTGCGTACATAGTGGCCAGAGACTGCACTCCGGCCCTGAGATGAATGCTGTTCTTACCTATGCTGGTGATGCCGGGGCAAGCTACAGACGGCAAGGGAGAAACGCACCGCCCTGGCGGTTAGGGCTTGACGATAGAAACACCGTTCAACGCCGAACTGGAACCACTCCCCTTAGATATGCTGCGTACACAGTAGTATGCATATCTGAATTCCATCGTTTTGCCGAAGGCTCGTCGTGACACCCAGCACAACATGATCTGCTCGCTCAGAGTCTGAACGGCCACGACTCGGCAGAGAGGGGCGTGAGGCTGCGACAAAAAGGGCGTGTTTCTAGACCCGTCTCATGACGCCAATGCGGGCGGCGGGTAGAGCTAGGATCTCGCGGATCTAAACACCATCGCCATCGCCCCTCCGCGGGATGTGACATGTGCAACCAATAAGGCCGCTTCGGAATGGCCGACAACTGCAAGGTCTACAGTAGCTTGGTGACCGGAGCTCAGTTGACGGCGCGGTTCCTGTGCCTTTCACCGAGAATGTGACTTTTCTTTTTCTTTCGCCGGTTTGGGGCCTGGGCCTGGGAGTACGGAGTAAGTAAGTGCCGGTTCCAACGCGTGGTCCACGAGGATGCTCACGGTAGGTTCCCTCAGAAGGTAGAACGAACCTGACAGGGGTCCATGGTGCCCTTGCGGCATTGCTCTGCCTTGTTTTGGGGGACTTGCATGGTTTGTGGCATCTTGCGCATTCGGCTAACGCCATCCAAGCCCGGCCCAATGCTCAGTGTCGGCCCAAGCTGAATGTGCCGTACTGCGTATGTCGTGTGAATGGTTTCACCGCCTTTGTTCTCTTCCCCTCTGCTGCTTGATCGAGGTCAAGTTTTGGGGGCAAGATGAAGAAAAATGCACGACGGGCGCTCGCAGGAAGTTGTCATCCAGTAGGCCTGTGCAACGAGCTCGAGGGAGCGCTCTGTGGGTGGAAATATGCATCCTGAAGCATCGCGTAGGTTTGGGCCTCTGCAGTTCAGGGTAGCAAACACCGTTTATTGGTAGTATTCATGCTGGAGGCGTTTGACGGATGAGGCGGTGAGGATCTTCATAAACTCAATGATACGGTTAGGTTGGGCGCTTGGGCCCTAGCTAAAGTCAACGTGGGAAGCCATGAAGGTCCTTTGGGGTTGATGGATGGGTGTTGTGATGCAATCGAGAAAGCATTCTCCCGCCAACAGATATAACGAACGTGGGTAAGTCGGTGGTTGCACCCAAATACCGGCTGGGCTTCGCCAACAGTCTGTGTACCTGCTTCCTGTGCCGAGGCCTACGTAGCAGAGAAGCTCATGATAGAAGCAGATGAGAGTCCCGAGCAATAGTTGGAGCTGGATGAAACCGGTGTTCTGCATGTGAAGGCTGTCGAGCCGGAGAACGAACCATGTGAGCAAGCTCTTTCCGTTGGGCGCACGGACATGGAAACGTCTTCATCATGCTGCTTGTTCCAAATGCTCGCCTCAGACATGAGCTCATCAAAATCCAGGTACAGGATTGGGCGTTAGGTGAATGCAATGCTTGAAGTTGGAGAGAACATGGATGAATTGGATATCACGATTGCGAGAAAGACACACCAGCGGCTGCCGTTTTCGGTGTTGGGTGCATCAACGTTAACGGCAGCTGGCAGCGCTAACTCGAGCTCTAGAGTGCAGTATGCGGAAGGTGGGGAACACCCTCGATCCATCGTGCCTTCCTTCCACTGGAGGACAACTCAATCAACAAACGCATCCGTCTCCAAACGTAAACCTTGTAGCCAACGGCGACGATTCTTCTTCCCCTGGCATCCATTCCATCGTGGATTCATGCATTCATCCGTACTTTGCCTGTCCTGCTGAAATGCACGCCAGCACATGGAATCACTCGGACTCGATTGATGCCTCAATCACTTGGCGGCCTCTTCAAGACTTCATCGTGATGGTTGCGCACGCGCGCTCGCTGAAGGGGCTCTCAGCGAGCTTCCATTACCTAGGTACTGCTCTGCAAAAACCCAAGGTTCCTCTTCGTCATCCGTGGCCGTGACTTCGACGCCGTCCCTTTTCAAACGTGTTCCTGGCTCCTTGACAAGGGCACCATGACCTTCCGAATCGGCATCAACCCGCGACGCTTGTGCTACGCAAAACACTCCATCCCATTGGAAACCTGACCGACACACAAGCACTTACCTCGTTGGGGATACAAGTCGGTGCCACCACACAAAGCATGCCCAGAACGAGGGATGCGCCGCGATAGGACAAGTCGACGTTAGGGAAAGTGCCAGATCTGCGAGGCGCAATGTGTGTGCGACCCGGCGTGCATGATCTCGAAAGAGCCAACAACCTCATCGGCGCCAGTCCTCGCTCGCTTGTTCCACCTCTGCAATGCATACGGCCTGCTCCAATCGCGACTCAATCCTTGCGATGCTGGGTAAGGCTCGTGTACCCTCAACAGAACGTGGCGGTTGGAGATGATGCCCGTTTAGTGCCCGCTCGAACCCTAGGAGGCGCTTCATAGCCTCCAACTCCAAGTGAGAATATCCCTATAGAGCCAGTTCGCACTGCAACAATACTAACAGAAATAAGGACACACGAGTCTGCGACAAAGAGCAGTAATTTGTGGCGAAAGCCTTGGACAGGTCGTTGTCCTGGGCACCTTGTACCAGTCCTGGCTGTTTGTCAAGCCTCTGTGCGGGGGTTATCGAGATTCCCCTCGGCTTGAACCGAAGCGCTGCGACAAGTGGCTGCAGAACTGGGTATAACCATCGTGGTGCAATACCGTCCTCGTGGGCTTGGTGACTAGCCTGGGCACTCTTGGAGGATGCAAGATCTCAGCAGCCTCAGTCAAACGGGTGACAAGACACCTGCTGTTTCTCAAAGGACACGATCTTGGGCCCTGCAATTTACCTGAGGTGCCATTGTCCAACCACTGGGCCCCAACTCCCAACGCCGACTTTACCATATCTACCTGCCTGTCAACACCATCGACCTGGAACGCTGGAGGGAAAAAAAAAGGATGAGGCACGCCATTGACGAATCTTGCGAACCCACGAGGCCAGTCTTGTTTCCGCACCAGTGATCCCACCACCTGCAGGCAGGCTAATAGCACACCGTTCTCGCGGCTCTATACCGACATCTAATGAAAGAAAGGCGGCCCGAAACAAGACACCTTTCTGACGGGTGATTCTAAAATTGACATTCAACGCTCACAGTTACAGTTGGGTCGTCCAGCCACCACCTGTCGGTTCATAGAGCACCGAGACATGCACGTGTTGGCCATCTGAAACAGAGCTGTCTGACCCTGATCGTTGGAAGGGTCTCAGCACATACAGCACGGCATCCCCAGTCTCAACACATCTTGCTGGGGTTCGACAGCATAGCAGACAGAAATCTCGGACCCTTGGGACTGGGTTCAGCGTGTCGTGTGCTTGGGATCAGAAGAGCGTACGACACGAAGCACGAGCATGGCTCGGCAAGTCTGTACGACCTCGCTGAAGATGTCTGATAGACTCGTACGACGTCTCAAGCGAAATTGTTGGCGAAGAGTCGCATCGTCTTGTGAACTCGCCCCTCAGCTATCTTGGCATGAAGAAGGCAAAATGACAGCAGATAACTGTCTAGCAGAGCGGACATCCGAGTTACAATGGCGGGGTGATGGGCTGAGATCTTGTCCCGCCTTCACAAGTTCTTGGTTTAACAAGTCGCTTCGCTGGGTTTGCCTCGGGTAACCGCTTCATCTGATCAGAACCCAGAACAGATGCTTGGAGATCAGGCGTTCTCAGCTCGTCATCATCGTCCTTCCCATTCTGCTGTGGCCAACTGGAGTCTCCGTGCAAGGGGCGGTTGGCAATGGTGATAGAAAAACATGCCCTTGGCAACTGTCGCCTCACCCCCGAGCATCATGGTCGCGAAAAGCCGTGGATGGATTGACGGCCGAAGAGATTCGGTCTCCAAGTGTGGAGACTTCACAGGGGCGCCGGACACTAATCAACTCCTACCTAGTAAAGGATTGTGACGACACTCGAACCGCGTTGTTGTTCTCGCCGAGCGAGCATCTAGTTCGTGTTCACCAAACTTTATGCTGTAGGGCGGCTCCCTTGCGAGCGGCCCGCGCGCCATGGCCCTCACTAGCATCCCAATGGCCATACCGCAGGACCTGACAGCCCCGTCTCCAAGTAAGCTGGTGGCGGCCTCTGAGCAAGCTCGGCCAAGCTAGGCGCTGCAGGCATTGGCGATCACTCTAGCTGCTGTTGCACCCCTGGTCAGAGATTAACCCTGGTCCCCTGCGCAGATCGCACACCCGCCCCTCACCCTGGAAGTCCAAATTGAGCTCTGCTCAGCGCTCTCTCTGGCCTGAGGATACTTGATATCTGATCGCGCCAGGAGGGATGGGACTGAGATGCAGTACAATGTCCTCCTCATCTCCATGCCACCCGTTTGGGAGCCCCTCAAGAGCCGAGGTGGCGTGCTCTCAGAGGCCTTGTTGAACTGAATCCTGGAGTTGTCATCCCACGCCACCCCCCGGCCATGGACGCACCATGTAATTTGAGTAGTAAACTGGACACTCCACACATTCAGATCGAGCCGCGTCGCTTGCTCAATTGGGCGACATGAGTGACGGCCGAGGGCTCGCAAGTCACCCCGAGTTCCCGACGTGCTGATGACTGGCCTGTGGAATACCTGGTCTGTACGAGATGCCCGTGGCCAGGCCTCATGGCACACCAGGACGACAAGCACAACCAATGACGCTGCGGATGCTAGAGATGGGAAAGATTGCGTTTGATGGAGCCACAAGCTCATCTCTTTCTGGCAATTGGAAGGCCAGGCTGTATAAGAGCAACCGGCATTCCCCACGTCGAGATGCCGCTCTGCCTACTTCTCGATTGCCTTGAATCAACTTGGTCGACAACTGAAGACACACGATATTAAGGCTCGTATCGAGGAACAGGTACAGGACGACCAGCTGAGTGAGGCCACACTTGGAGCTCGCTTCCAACGACTCGACGTTTCTTTTGCGGGTGTCAAAGCGGCAAAAGGTGCCAAGCTACGGATAGAGGGAGGTTTAAATGCAAGAAGGATCTGAGTTGGGACGAGTGAGACACACACGATGGCTCGCGTGAGTCGGGTCCATTACTGACAGGTTTGTCTAGGGAATCGGCGCTACGACTATCGCTATCTCGAAACAAACGCTGGGCTTCAACGGGCAAGGTACGAACGGCTCCTTCAATCAAAACGCTCTCTTGGTCAGATTCTTGATGTCCTTGGAATTCTCGTCCCCCCATGACCCACCCTGTCATTGTTGTTGTTGTTTTGTTTCCTCGTTTCTTTTCCCCGCTCTTCAGCTCAGCTTCACGGCCTCTCATCATTTCCCGGCCCCCTTTATTATTATCATCCCAAGCTCGCCTGAGAGCCAAGACGACCATCTTGGAAGGCTCCGGGCAAATCCGCGGTAATGGCGTCCCACCCTTGTCGGCCAGTCTATTGAGTGCGAGGAGCCAATCTGGGACTTTTTGGTCGACTAGTCGAGCAGTCCACCTGCGACGCTGGTATCCAATCCCAAGCCCAATGGGGCCACCCGACCAGTGGTGACGCCAATGTTAAACCGCTTTCTACATACGACGTCCCTCTGCGAGCTAGCTGTCTCCTATTTTATTGCTTTCTTTTTCTTCTCGACTTTTCTTGTCCCTTTCCCCGTTTGCCGGATGCTGGCTGGGGGCGCCGTCTTGCTTCTGCTCCCGCTCGAGCTGCAGACGGGACAGAGGGGATTGCGTCTGTTGGCTGCTGCTAGAGGCGTATGGGGACACGGGAGGATGTGGATTGAGCGCAAGCGCGGGAGGGAGGGCTTCAAACAAGGGAGGGATGGTTGACCGAGAGGTTACTTGCAGGTGCCCCAAAAGCAATGGGAGGCTGATCGGAATGGAGTTGACAGATTTGACTCAGAAGAGTGCCGGCAAAACGATCATCGATCACCCTGCCCGTAACCACTGGCCGACAACAGACGGGCAAGCTTGATCCTTGCTAAGCACCACGGAACCCCAGTCCTCCGAGCAGGCAAGCACCAGGCTGTCCCAGCGGTGCTGACGATAGCCCGCCTCCTTTCTGGCTGGTGCTGCATCATCATTTCGGCGCAGCGACTGAGGTGGTGGTGGACAAAGTTGGACCCTTGACGCGAACACGGTTTGCCAGTCACCCAGTGGGTGTGGTGGTCTTTTTGATCTGTTCCCCCCAACGACTGATCGACAGACAGTAGCACCCGAAGCTAGATTTGACGGGCCACCTGCGAACTCGACCGCAAGCCCTCACCCGACGTTGTTTTCGAAACCCGAAGCATCCAGTGCTTTTAGAGAACCCTGGCAGGCTTGACTGAAGAGAAAGGTGAGTTGGCTTCTGTTTGGGTGCTGTCCTCCATAATCAACCTCAAGCCCATCCATCAACCGGCGTCACGATCCCAGCAAGCTTAGTGAGCTTCAGGGATACGTACCGTCAATCAAGACGCTCGGGAGTTCATAAAGGGAAAACAAAATGGAGACGGGAAGGCGGAAGACGGGAACGGGTCCAGTACGGTTAGGACCGCGCCCTCTCCGGGGTCTTCGCAACCCTTCAACCCTCCCTCAAAGCATCGGGTCCCACCGCTCTGCTCTACTGAACTTGGGCCTGCATAGCGCTCTTCAGCGCCCAAGGACGCTCTGGGCTCGCCCTTGACATCCAGCTGATGCCGCCCGCGCCGTGCGCCATGCCCACTACCGACACCCCTGCACACCACTATCGATCCCCGGCTTACCATCCTACCAATCATGGCTGACCAGCTATAGCCACACCCCTAGGCCGTCCGATCGACTACCTACATGCACATTACGCACACATTCGCATCGTTCAGGCACGTTCACAAACCGTTCCTTTTTGTTTTGGCTCTCAAGTCCATCTCGTTTCTTTTTTAGTTGCGCTCGAGTTGAGCCGGCCCTTGTCTGTCAAGAGAGGAAACCCGTTTCGAGCCTAGTCGGCCTCTTCTCCCTGCTTCCATGGCCTGTCCTGTCGTCTGCTTGTTCCCGATCATCGTTCTCCATTAGTGATCACGCATGGTCCACAGCATTTAGAAAGGGGTGTGCGCGTGTGTGTGCTCGCGCACGCGCTTCTATGGGCTTGCGCTGCTGCGTCCTGGTTGCCGGCTGCTCCATCATGGCGTGCCATGACCACCGAGATCCTTGGAGACCTCGGGACGGCTTGTGGGCTGTGAAGCAGCAGGATCTCGCTGGGGTAACACATGATGATGCCCTTGGCAGAGCCAGTCGTCTCTTGAGCAGGGTCACGCTTCGTGAGGCACTTCCCTCTCTCGACTGCCCAGAAGCCGCTCAGCTCCATCTTCTCCACCATTTCCCGGGCTCATGATGTCTCCCTCTCCCCACCCTTGATTGAGTCTGCCATCACCCTTGCATCCAGCTCTGAGACACTTGGGGATCTGGCATTCAACGGCCAAGGTGGTCGACCTAGTCCCGCCCAGATGTCATAACACTGACCCTGACCATGGCCTGGCCCGTCTGTTAAGCCCGATGCCATGACTGCCGTGGATGGGTCCTGTATGTAACGTACTGTACAGTGCTGCCCTCGTCGGCTCCGGTCTACTTTTGAGATAGACGAGTGGGGGTGGGCTCAGAGGGCAAGGGTCCCGGCAACTCGACATTGTCAAAGACCAAAAGCAACCAGACGGCCCTCCCTCTCCCTCTCGTTGCTTCCCCGTCCCTTTCCCACCTGCCATACACCACACTTCATCTTCATTGGCTTCCTCCAAGGGAGGGATGGATTAGATAGATCGGGTCCACAAGTCCCGTCTACCTACTGGTCTGGTTTGGCTTCTCTTGTCCTTGCCTCCCCGCCCTTCGTTCGGTTGGGAGCAAATCTGAATCACCATCTCCTCTTTGACGCAGGGCAGAATATCTTGCATACGCCGTCCCAACCTCAAAAAGAAATGCTCCCTCATGTTTCTCATTCCTCATCTGCCTTCGACACCCCCAGAAATCCTCCCGTGCGAGACTCTGACTTTCCTAAATCTTGCCAGTCTGGATCACTTCGATTACCCGCACTGAATCATCTACCCGCTACTGTTTGTCTTCCCACGCCCCAGTCTGCAATTCGAGTCAAGTTCCATCTGCGGCTTGACACGAACTTCTCTAGACCCGGCGTCTTTGTAGCGCATGTCGACGAATTCGAGCTGACGGTGAATAGGTCCGTGGGCCCTTGCAGTTGAACAGCAGCTTTGACTACTTTGGCGGCATCCGCTCGCTCGACCCTTGGTCTCAGCTTGCACCCGCGGATCGCATATTGGAGTCTAATCCTGCAAGGTACAGGAGTACCTACCGGCGATATCGAGCATCTGTTGCCTTGAAGGTAAGGAATCTGATGTGGCGAATCATGGTGGCCATCCTGGCCTCTTGGACCGCAGGCGAGGGTGATAATCTGACAGATTCTCCCTAGGCTTTCGTTCCCTTCGTATCATCACACGGCTATCTTGAACAAGCAATCCTGCCCGCCACCATCCGGATTCCTTTCTGTTTATTATTTCTCGTCGACGTGTTCTAGCCAATGGGGCCGCGCATGCCTGAGCACTATTGAGCCGAACTCGCCGCGTCAAGGAGTCCACTTCCCCAGCTCGAACATCAATCTTGGGTCGGCGAAACGCAACTCCTTCTCCAAAGGGCAACCGACCTCTCCCTTATTGGAATGCCAGTGTCTCTGCTCTGGATCGGAACTACGAATTGCCCCTCCAACCTCTACGCATCTCACCAGTAAGGAGCCCTCCATACACTCGGCTGTTTCAAAACGCCACCTCCAAGACGCAGAAGCAATTCAAGGGAGAGACTGACTGGGGATACCAAGCATCAGGAAGGCATCATCCTGTACGTTGGTGTATGTCCTGTACTAGATCAAATCTCCGAGAAGCAAGACTTGCACAGCGATCTTGTCTTGGCTGACTGGCCCCGCCGGATAAGACCTCGACGAGACCTGTTTAAACCACGACCACAACCACCTTCTACGTCCAAGACAAGTGGTCTGCATTCTCCAACTCTCCTCCCTCAACAACCCATTTCCCATCAGTTCCCCCTTTTCGACAGCTTGAATGTCTGCTGTCAAGTTCCAGTGTCCGCCCTACAAGCTTTTCGAGGTGAGTCGAAACCTAGACCTTGTTCCAACCCTCCCGTGACACGACGGACGAATCCCTCTTTTGTTCTTCGACGCCGCCCACAAGGCTGCATAGAGTCTCTCCTTCTGTCTCCCTCCCTCATCATCTGTCTTTAGACATCTCCCCTCCATAGTGTTTCGGGGCTTCAAACACTGACAGAGAACCCCTACCTAGCCTGACTACCATCCCCAAAAGCCAATAATTGTTGGAGTGGACGACAGGCTCGAGTCGCCTGACACGCTCACGCTTCGTTACGAAGAAGCTGCTCGAGCAGCGAACGGGGGAGACCCAAGAGGGGACTCCCCTCCTAGGCTCTTGGAGATGGCGACCTACACCAAGGCACAGCTGCCCTCGATGCATGGTGAGTAGACTGGTCTTAGTTCCGAGTGACGCAAGTCATGAGTGCTTCAGGCGGCGGCTTGAAGACACTAGGGGGCAGAAGCTATTATTCGAGCAGTGTGCTAATACATGACAGCCGGTTACGATGCAACTCGATATCAGGATGCCAGCTATGAGCAGTATTCGGCGCAGTCATTCCCTACACAGCAACAGACTGAAAAGTTTGCCCAGCTGAACCAGCAAAACTTTGCGTCCAACAATGCCGCTGTTCCTCAGTATATGCCTGCGGGCCCTACGGTGCTGTCATGCCAACCTACGACAGGTATGGTAGGAACCAAGATCTTTATCAAGCTCTCCTCGCAGTACGATCTATTCTCGCTCTCATCGCCGATGCCAATATGGTTTCTCCTGTTTGGTTCAGAGAAATGCACAGCGCAGGATGTGTCCAGAGATGTGCAAGACAGCTCTGGATTTCTTTATACCTGCAGTGGAGAAGCACCGCAATTTTTGGTCACAGGCTGCGCCAACAGCAACGTGCCGCTGTCACTCCTTCTCGAAGGGCCTTCGGGAGAAGAGATCTCGCGAACCGTTGTAGGCACTTTTCAGTATTTTGAAGGGTCGGGAGATGACATCACGCGGCCAACTAAGATACCCAAGCATGAGGACGCGGCACCTGCCCCTGCAGTAGATCAGCCGAGTACCTCGCCCAAGGCTGGCGAGCCTCAGCTGCCATCGGAGCCTCCTACAAATACCTACGAGTATCCAGCTCAACAGGGACAGTATGGCAACACGTTTACGCAAGGAAATAACGATATGCTTAGCACATACAGGAGCACGAGCTTCACCGACCCTCACTACCACCGGCGTCCGTCGGCGACGGCGGGATGGAACCCATACCCGAGCACCCTGGGGAGCACGGGGAGGAACTCGGCGGCAGGCTTGGACCCGACAATGGCGGGACGCCCAAACTTGACGCCACTGCCGATACCATCCTCATCTCAGTCTGGCACACCGCAGTTGATTCGAACAAGCACCATCGCCAACAGTGCTGGAAGCAACTCGAGCTACCATCCCATCTCTCTTTACTCGAGCAAGGCGGTGCTCAAGATTGCGGGAAAGTTGGAGACCATGGCGGAGAACTGGACACAGGAGGAGTGGGAGAACCGTCGACGCATCGTCCTCTTCCGTAAGACTCAGAGAGGATCGACCCTCAACGCAACCTTCCAGCCCGTGGGTGTCCAAGACCGACCCCCAAACAGTGTCTGCATTTCGTGCATCTGGTGGGCTGAGAAGAACGAGTGCTACGTCACTTCGGTTGACACTATCTATCTTCTCGAGCAACTGGTGGCCGCACCAAACCGTTTCAGCGTCGAGGAGAAGAACCGGATCCGACGCAACCTCGAGGGCTTCCATCCCCAGACAGTGTCCAAGGCTAAGGCAGAGAGCGAGGAGTTCTTCAAGATCATCATGGCATTTCCTAACCCCAAGCCCCGCAACATTGAGAAGGACGTCAAGGTGTTCCCGTGGAAGATTCTCGAGTCAGCTCTCAAGAAGATCATCGGCAAGTACAGCGCGAGCCCCAGCAGCACACTCCCGCCGGCCAACGTCATGAACCAACCGAGTGCTCCTTACGCTCCGCTGCCCACGCCTCCTGGACCGGGCATGGCTTCACACACCGACCCTCACCAGCAATACTCCCTTCCCCAGCATCACGACTCGATTCCCTCTCCCCGGTCGCTATCGGGTTCTCAGCCAAGCTGGACCCCATATGCCGCAGCACCAGGATACTCGACAACCGCCTCCCGAACCCTCAGCCCTGGCCTACGCAACTCCAGCCCACAGCAGCCGCAGCCGCCCCTGCGCATCACCACCACGCCCCTGCCGGCGGTTTCGACTTACGACAGCCGAAGTGGAGGATACGGGGCGACAGGATTACACACGCCGATTAGCCACCACCCGCCTGCTGCGACGCCCCCAAGATGGGACCCTACGCCCGCAACATATCCCGAGGGCTACCCCAGCTTGACATCGCAGACAGCTCAGCCAGTCTACAGCGCAGGAGGATACGGTGAGCCGGCACCCAGGGCATGAACAGGCTACAAGGCCTTGTCCCCTCCCCCCCGTCATTATCTGATGACCACTCAAGCCCAGCCTCTTCAGCTCGTGTTCCTACCTCCAGACCTTGATTCACCGTGTCTGGAGGCCGTATTGGACAGCCTCGTGAACATTGGAGAGGAGGGTCGCGGGGGCGAGTCAGGTGTCGTGGCGCACACCAATCAAGGGCCTTGCCAGGACACCATCTCGGGTGGGAGGCAGCCCTCTCAGCTCAACAGTGGCCTTGATATGCCGCCTTCAGCCTCTTGAAGGTGGGGAGTGATGGCGCCATTGGTCGTGCAGGTGGTGGCTGTGATACCTGGGGGACGCACGATACGCGCCGTCCCCCCCCTTGGCGGCTGGCCTGAAGCTGCCTACGACGACCAAGACGACGTCAACGCTTTGTCTCTCGGGGGATGTCGCAAGTCTCAGGCTCCGTCCACTTCTCTAGCGTGTGCTGGAAGTGGTCATGGGGTCGCAGCGGCTCACCATGTCAACCACCCTTCATGAGCCGGCGCTATGGCCAGGACTATTCAACCTTCCTTGTCACGATCAAGCCTAGCGGCGGCTGCGGCAAGGAAGAAATGGAACCAGTCCAACCACGTCTTGGCGGGTAGATCCGTCAAGCACAAACAGGGATCAGCTGTGGACTTTTTGGCTCGGCCACACCACCACGCCCGGGCTTCTCTTCTGAGCTTCTTCTGCACGGCGCTTCTAGGCGTCCTCGCACGGATCCATCCTTTGGATCAGAGTCGTCATGCTCAAGTCATTACATGCACCTCGACAAGGATTCGAGGCTGCATCTTTCCCCTTTCATATTATGCTTTGCGAATTAATGATGCCATTTCGGTCATGTACTACGGTCCGGTATTATAGATTTCGACCGCTTTTGCTCTTGTATTCCTGATTCAATTTCCTTATTCGGGACTAGGTATGTATGTCCCTGGGATCTAGTAACATAGATGGTTTGTTCGTGTACTCGTATGGAAGGCTACGAGATAGATGGGATGGGATGGGTTAGGACAGGATAGGATGGTCGGTATTACGGGTATGATTGGAATGTCGAACAGTGGTTGTCATGAAGGAATGGGTTCAGACAGGATATGTGGGTTCACCCCTAGTTGCCGGGATTTCATGTTATTTGTTTTGGAGGATCTTCATCAATAGGCATTATACCCTTCGTGTGCATTCATTCCTACGTCTCATGTTTTTGCATTGTCTCTTTACTTGGTCTCTCATGGATGGGGTCTTGGGCACGTAGACGGGCAGGGGCTTTTTGCATCAATGGGAAACGGGAATACACGCGGAATTTGGGAGGAATGGGCACCATTCTACGATAGATTACCAGGTACTGGGTAATAATAGTCTCTGGAGCAACCGTCATGTCTATCACACTTGTGTTTTGATTGAGGGTCCCACGGTGAGGGGAAGACGGAATGACGGGTGCATTCCACTCGGAGATGTTGTCACGGCAGCCTCGGGGCGTAAGATGATATGATGGCTTCGTAGCAGACAGACACTGGGAGAACAAAGAATGGAAGGTTTGATTGCGACGGGTGACAGGCGGGCAAAATTTGAGCACGGCCCTTGCTGGCTTGATGTAAGTTTTCCGGGGGGAGGGGGGCGGCCGCGTGGGATGGGCGGGCGAGGCATGTGGTGAGATTGCGCGTGGGCGGTGAAAAAGATGGAGGGGCGTGTCACACGGTGTGGTAGTTGGAGTGGAGTATCTTGTTTTGTTTGCTTGGGTTGAAATGGAGGGATGGGAAAGGGAGGGAGTTGTTTGCTTGTGGTATGATCTGTTGATTGTTTGCTGCTTGGGAAAATTGTTTACGAGATTGGGGGCTAGGTGGTGACTCTCAGGGGTCTCACGTGACTCGCAAGCAACAGCCAAGCAAGTACACCCATAACAATTGACATTGTGTTGAATATTGGTCAGAGGTTCTGGGCAGTTAGTAATCACTTGTACTATATCTCATTTGGAACTGTGAAGTTCAGTATCATGTGTCTGTTCCGTAATCTGACCATTGCTAAGCTGGATAATCTAATAACAATGAGCATGGGATGGGAAGTCTAATGGCAGGGGGTTCTGATTGGCAAGAAGGAATAAGTAACCAAAGCGGAATCAATGTGCACTTTACAATAGGGACTGGCGATTCTTGTGGATTGAGGCTCCATTGCACCTCGATCCAGTACAAAGTCGCTAAACCTCTATCGACATATGAATTCACGCAGATAGATGACAACTTCACCCAATTAATACTTATGCCATTCTGTTGACCAGACCCTAGTCAGGACTTGATTTGACTTGGACTCTATCTTACCTGGTCGAGATACCCGTGATAGCGAGTCTAATCCATGCCAGTGATAAACTTGAGTATCTAAGCTTATAACCATCCAAGCAAGTGATGAACCCCCGGACTACCATTGAGATTATCCAGGATTTTTTGCAACAAACAAGATGGTAATACCTCTATACCAAGGAAGGCAATACTTTTCCATGAACCTCGTCACTATAACCCTTAATTCTTCCCCTACCGATTTCAAATGCCAGGAGTTATCCAAGTCATGCTGAGCTCGACTTGCATGATAGCAATGTATGACCCATGAAAGCTCGAGAATTGTATCACCATTGGTAAGCAATTTGTCGATTTCAATAGGGGGGGACCATCGTCAATCCTCAAGTTTGAACTGTGCTCGATAAGTTCGAGGGGCAACAATCCTGAATCAAGGGTGCCTTGCGATGAAGCTCGGTTGATAATTCTGAGCATTGACACCGATTACGCCGTTTTCCCTCTTTGATGTCAAAATCTATCAGGTTGAACTCCCAGTCCCCTGCTAGGCAACTTTCCAAAGGCAAGTCTGATAGTTGGCCATTCGCAGCATCATGATCACAAGGTAATGTGGACGATGTCGTTATCGTTCTGGCGTAGGAGAGCGTATTGCTTCATAGTAAGTAGGTTTTGCTACTGCTGGATAAGAGCACTAATCAAGTTGTGGTAGAGCGCCATCTTCCTCTAGGTCGTATCCAGGGTATTGTGCAAGACGATCTCGATATATAGGCTCGACAGCATAGAAAGTCTTAAAGAGCCAGTGGGAAGTTCAACCTTTGAACTGCAATTTTGAAGGCGAATCTTAGGTTCACATGAGTCTGCGCGTCGTTTGCTGCCACGGCCAAAACAACGACTGGTCTAAAGCATCGTATTCACTACCATTAAAACAAGAGATAAACCAACACTTTTCCCCTTGTCTTGATTTAAGCCGCATTCTGCACCTGCACCTCACCATTGGCCAGACCAAAGTAGGCGGCAACGGGCTTCTGTGCTTGCAACTGCTTGCCCAGTTTGACGGCCTCATCACCGTTGAAGCCGTGGAAGAGACCAATCTCGACGATACCGGGCAACCGGACAAGCTCCTGGGCGAGGGCGTTGATCTCCCAGGCGCCGCCCTTTCCTTGGCCATCGACCTCGGAGGTGATATCCTTGGCCAGGAGCAGGGGAGGGAAGGGAGCGTCAATCAGCCACATGCCGTTGTCAGTGACGCACTCGCCAGCTTTGCTGGGGAGACCTGAACGGACGACAGGGTTGGGGGAGCCCATGGCCCGAAGACGGGTCAGGACATCAGGGGCAGCCATGGGGAGGACCTCGATGGGGATGGTCTTCCATGTGGTGCACAGTCGGGGAGACTGCTTTCGGTAGTCTATCGAGGTCAGTTTCTCTTACAGATATGACGTACTCAGCAAATGCGTACCAGCCACAGCGATGAACTTCTTGGCTGCAATGGCAACGAGCTTCTCCTGGAACAGACAAGCACCGCCACCCTTGATAAGGTTAAGGTCCTCATCGACCTCATCAGCGCCGTCAAAGGCAACATCGAGGGCGACAGGGACGCCACCGACGGTAGGTCTCTCGTCAAGGTTGGCCAGATTTAGGCCAGCAGTGCGGATGAGACCCTTGGACTGGCTTCCGGTAGGAATAAAGGTCATGCCACCGTAAAACTCGGGTCCCTTGCTGACAATGGCCTCGACAACGTAGACGACGGTGCTGCCGGAGCCGATGCCGACATACTTGTACTCAGGGAGGAGGTGGTCATTAACGGCCTGGTAGGCGGCCTGCCTCTTGGCCGACTCGACGAGGTTTGCTGAAGACATGGCTCTTGATTGAATTGTGGTTGCAGCTGAGGCTGAGACCTTGGCTGGACCTGCGTATGAGAGTTGATGATGATATGATGGTGGATTTGTCCGGCAGCGGGCGCAGGTGTTGTTTATAGATGAGGGGTGGTGGGGAGGTTCAATCACGTTGTGTAGGGTAGATGGCTGATGAGGGAATTAGCGATTGGATGTTGAGATTTATTTAGCATAAATCTACAGGCTCGTAGCGTCAGAGTTTTTGTGGAAACTCACTCTTGTTGCAAGGGGAATGTTTCTCGATGATGATGAGGCTCTGCTTTGTAAGAGCTGATGCGGTTTGGTCAGCTTGCATATGCTTGCTCGGCTTGAGAGCGAGACGGCGTGAGAGCGAAGGACGGTAATGTTTAGCATGATTAACGAACCCGGCGCCGTATAACACCAATTCTTATAGTTGACTTGACCAATGCCGGAACGAGGACGTCTACCATAGCATCCGGCTTAGGAAGGCTTTTTCTTTCATCCATCCGATCATTTAATTTTTTTCCTTTTTGGCGGCTCGCATTGGCTCTTGGAGAAAGGTGGCTGCAATCAATTAAACCCGCGTCAAGCCCCAACAGCCCCACGACGCGTTTTGACGCGTCGCTCCTTCTCTGTAAGACAGCGTAGCGCCTGCCTCTCCTCCCCCACATGCATAACCCATGTCCGTGCCTTCCCCTGGCAACCAAAACCTCCCCTCGATATCAACATCCACCAAGTCAAGGCCTCATCGCAGACGATTCCCATCACCAACCGCCGCCATGGCTACCCCCAGCGATGCCGGATTCATGATGTCCGACGCCCCTTCGAGGGCTGCCGCAACTCCCCGGCGAAACTTTGGCTTCCCCTCGTCCTCTGCATCTCGACCGCGAGGCCCGCCCTCGGAGAATTTGGGAGCGCCCAGTGAAGATGGCTTCGCCGATGATCAAGTCCCTCGGAGCTCCCGAATCCCCAATACCGCCGAGATCTCACGCGTGGAGGATCGAATTGGCCTGCTGGTTCAGGAACACTTCGAGTCCTTCATCGAGAAGTGAGCAACCCTGGCTGGCATCCCCTCACTTTTGAAGCAGTGTCTAATTTCGCCATCAATAGCTTCGCCGAGGGCCCTCTGAGCGCTCCCACCCCCAGCGCCCCTACCCCCAGTGCTGTTACCACAGACAAGTACTACGTCGCCCAGATCAAGGGTATGCGCACATACTCGCTATCGACGTTCTATGTCGACTATAAGCACCTCGCTGCTTGGGAGAATGGTTCCTTGGCCGATGGTGTCATGCGCCAGTACTATCGATTCCTTCCCTTCCTCACTGCCGCCCTGCACAACATGATCGCCAAGCACGAGCCCATATATTTCCGCGAGCATCGCCAGCCCACCGCTTCGAGCAACCTCACCACTTCGGCCGCCAGCCATCTTGGCTCTGCCAGCCAGTCTGAGTCGTCCCATCGCAAGAATGAGCACCAACAAACCGACAAGCTCTTCTCTATCGCCTTCTATAACCTCCCATTGGTGTCAAGGGTGCGTGCCCTCCGAGCTGCCAACATTGGACAGCTCCTCTCTATCTCTGGTACCGTCACGCGAACATCAGAGGTCCGTCCCGAGCTGTCTTTGGCCACATTCGTCTGCGAAGCCTGTCGCACAGTGGTACCAAATGTCGAACAGACATTCAGATACACGGAGCCTACACAATGTCCCAATACTACCTGTCAAAACCGCGTGGCCTGGCAGCTTGACATTCGGCGCAGCACCTTTGTCGATTGGCAAAAGGTCCGAATCCAAGAGAACAGTTCCGAGATCCCTACTGGCAGTATGCCTCGAACCATGGATGTAATTCTCCGTGGAGAGATCGTCGACCGCGCCAAGGCTGGAGAGAAGTGCATCTTCACTGGTGCCCTGATTGTCGTCCCTGACGTTAGCCAACTTGGTCTTCCTGGTCTGCGACCAACCGCCGTCCGCGATGATCGCAATGCCCCAAGAGGTGCCGATGCTGGTGGAAGTGGAATCAGCGGCCTCAAGGCCCTTGGTGTGCGCGACTTGACTTACCGTCTAGCCTTCCTTGCCTGCATGGTAAACCCGGATAACTCTTCTACTGGTCAATCTGCCGCCAGCGGTGTTGCCGATGTTGTCAACGCCTTGACACAAAACAATGCGAACGAGGGAGAACAGAGTGTTGAGGATGCCCAGGCCGCTGTGCTGGCGTCCATGAATCCCTCCGAGATTGAAGATCTGCGAGCCATGGTGCACGGTGATCACATCTACTCGCGCCTCGTCCAGTCCATTGCGCCCATGGTCTACGGACACGAGGTTGTCAAGAAGGGTCTGCTACTCCAGCTCATGTCTGGTGTCAGCAAGACTACTCCCGAGGGTATGCAACTTCGAGGTGACATCAACATCTGCATTGTTGGTGACCCTTCAACCTCCAAGTCCCAGTTCCTCAAGTACGTCTGCTCATTTGCACCTCGAGCTGTCTACACTAGTGGAAAGGCCTCGTCTGCTGCTGGTCTCACAGCAGCAGTGGTCAAGGATGAGGAGACTGGAGAGTTCACCATCGAGGCTGGTGCTCTGATGCTGGCAGACAACGGCATCTGCGCCATTGATGAGTTTGACAAGATGGACATTGCGGACCAGGTTGCCATTCACGAAGCCATGGAACAGCAGACCATCTCTATCGCCAAGGCCGGTATCCAAGCCACTCTCAATGCTCGAACGAGTATCCTCGCTGCTGCTAACCCCGTTGGCGGTCGCTACAACCGAAAGACGACTCTCCGCTCTAATATCAACATGTCGGCACCCATCATGTCCCGTTTTGATCTGTTCTTTGTCGTCCTCGATGAATGTAATGAGCAGGTCGATCGTCATCTCGCAGAGCACATTGTCGGCATCCACCAACTCCGTGACGAAGCTGTCGAGCCTGAGTTCAGCACTGAACAGCTCCAGCGATACATCCGCTTCTCCAAGACCTTCCGCCCCGAGTTTACCGATGAGGCCAAGGATGTGCTGGTCGAGAAATACAAGGATCTCCGAGCAGATGACGCTCAGGGTGGTGTCGGCAAGAACTCGTACCGTATCACCGTTCGTCAGCTGGAGAGTATGATCCGTCTCTCAGAGGCCATTGCCAAGGTGAACTGTGTGGAGGAAATCAGCCCTGACATGGTCGTTGAGGCATACAACCTCCTCCGACAGAGTATCATCTCGGTTGAGCACGACGATGTCGAGATGTACGATGAGGAGCCCCAGGAAGATAGTGAGACGCTTCTTCGGGCTGTTGATGCTGCCTCCGGCCGTGACCAGGAGGGTGATGCACCGATGGTGGAGGAGGAACACGAGCCTGAGCGTAGCAGCGTCGTACCCGAGAAGCGGAAGCTCACCATTACGTACGATAACTACATCAAGATGGTCAACATGTTTGTCCAGCGAGTCAACGACGACGAGAGTGGCACTGGTGAGGGCGTGAATGGCGAGGAGTTGGTGAATTGGTATCTTGAGCAGAAGGAGAGTGAGCTCGAGGGTGAGGAAGACTACCACCGCGAGAAGGCTCTGGCAAACATGGTTCTCAAGAAGATGGTCAAGGTAAGCACAACTGTCTATCCCGCATTGCCCTGCAAGAAACTAACAGGTCACAGGAAAACATTCTCATGGCTCTTCGTGGCGAGGGTCTCACAGACGGCGAGACAAGCTCTGCGTCAGCCGCCCAGGTCATCTATGTTCTCCACCCCAACTGTGCTGTTGAGGAGTTCTAGACTTGTCGATAGATGGAGAAGAAAGAAGAGGATGTGTATATATGCATGTCATGATCTCACGCCTTGGGAGAAGGGCGTTTTGGAGTTGGTAGATATCACATACCCAGTCTACGGGTGGCTTGACTTATGAGCGACGATGACACGGATGGATGGCAGGGTCATAGAGGGACGGATGTTGATACGAGGAGCCAAGGAATATGATGAATAGTTGAAGTAATGTTACGAGTCAAGACGGATTTTATGCATCTTGCTTGAGTGCTTCCTCATGGTTCCATTGATGCATCATGACATTACAACGTTGGATATCATCACACAGAGAACAACCCCATAACGCGAAAATTGTATGATTGATCATTCATCTTCTTGACAGCCTCATACGCACTCGTTATTTGATCGGCGCATAAGAAGCCCTCATCCATCCATTCCCATCATCATGGCCCTTCCACTCCGGTCCGTCCCCCCGAATAAACCGACTGGTTCCTAGTTTTTCCAGCCCGTCTTGATCCAGCACCTTCATACAAGAAATAGAGACAGAGAGAGAACAACTAAAAAAAAAGAGGAAGAAGAAAACAAAAACAAGACAAACAGGTCCATGATCGCAAACCCGAGCCAAATATCAAGGCCCTTTTTGCAAAGTGTGTCTTGTTGGCAGCTGGTTACATGAGCTCGTTTTTTTTGTTGTTATCAGCAAGCGCCCCTCCCTTTTCACCATGACATGTTGCGATGGTGGACGGGGGCGAGGTTGGGGGTTGATACAGAAGAAAAGAAGCGGAAACAGAAAAACAGAATATGCATGTTGCCAGAAAGCTCGTAGTATGAGGTGCCCACATCAGCCAGTAAACCCGCCTGTGTGACTGTGAGAGCCCTGGTGAGCTTCAACATCATGGTTGTTGTTGTTGTTGTTGTTGTTGGCAAGGGACAAGGTATGAGAAAGAGGCTTGCGCATCGGTTGGTTAAGGGGAAAAAAGGCACAGGATGCTCAGCTAGTATTATGTAGTAGAATCGCTCAAGTTTCATATCGTGCACAGCGTCTCAATATCCACGCAAGTCCCTCCTGCTATCGTCATTGTCGACTCAACCCGAAGCGGACAATGAAGCAGGGGTGCCAGAGCCTCGGCTCCAGTTATCAGATCCTCGACTGCGGTATCCGCCGCGGCCTCCTCGGCTAGAGGATGTAGGGTGTTCGCCACGCGAGCTCGACACGTCTCGCTTGCCTCCTCGTCGTTCGTGGCCAGAGCCCCGATGTCTAGGGCCAGACTGTCTGTGAGAGCCTCGACCACCTCGGGTGGCAGAGAAGGGGATAGTGACGATTTTGGGCTCAGTCATGCCAGGGAAGTGAATCTTCATGGCATTGCCGCCGCCAACTACGTCGGCAGGGAAGTAGTAAGGCTCCATTACCGCTGAATGAACAGCAAATTTCTTGGGCAAGGGCTTGTTCTGAGCCAGGGCTGGTTGCCAGGCCGCCTCGGGCGCCTTGTGTGGCAGCCTGATCTGAGGTAGGGAGCCCATCTCCTGTTCCTCAAAGCATTCCTCGGCCATGGGCTTGGTGAATGGTGATGAACGGCCTCTGCCCGTCTGTGGCGGAGCGCTGACCCCAGGAAGAGACACAGTAGCAGAGTCGGAATGGGTAACATAGTCCAAAGCACTCTTACTAGCCGGATCCACGCCAATTGATCTCTGGGGTGGGGACTTTGCGCCATTGAGGAGACTGTTGATGCGGTTCTGCCACACCTCCTGCGTTGCCTCGCCGGCTGTAAGAGGGGCCCGATGGGGGCTCAAGGGAGGTCGGGTGGGATCCTTGAACGGTAGCGGGTTAGCCCAACCGAACTGCGGGCGGACTGGAGGCGCGTGAGATGGCGCCATGGCCGGAGGTAGCTTCACAACAGGATGGGGCTTAGGGAGAGAAACGTGAGGTCGCATCACGTCTCCTTCGTAGGCAGGATGTCCCTCCATTGTGGGTGGTGGCGGAGTGGGTGACTTGGTTCTTGATGGCTCAGCCTGGCTCGAGTCACGAGCATCCTTCATAGGGAAGAATCGTGACGTGCGCGCTTGTGATGCTGCTCCTTTGCCAGTCGGGGGCAGGATCGAACTGCCACCAGCTCCAATCACTCCAGCAGTGGCAGGCGGGGGAGGGTCCTCCCTTGATGGAGCAGCCTTCATCTCCTCTCCAGGAGCCCTCCAAGGGCCAGCTGGGTGCTGAGGATCAGCCTGTCCATGTGGCCCGACTGGTCGTCGAGTACCGTCACCAGGAGCATGAACTTGGCGCCATGTCTCCTTGATGGTAGGTTGAGCATCCTCGATGGTTAAACCACGCTCGGCAAGTTGGCGTTCGTGTTCCGTTCTCTGGGCCAGTCGCGCAGCGCTCATCTTCTTGTCGTTCTCACTGACTGCAGCAACCCATTTGCTAGTAACATCCGAGGCAGGTGCAGCGTGCGCGCCAGGGGGTCCATATCGTGGAGGCACAGATCCAATAGGCGCTGGAGGGTGAGATCGCCCTTGAGAAGGCTGTCGCGCAATGCTCGGAGGAGCGATGGGAGAGGGTCCTTTGCCTCCTTGAGAGCCAGCACGGTTATCGGTAGGTAGGCGTCCCAGATCGGTATTGAAGGTGCCGTTGCCGAGACCCCGGTCATTATTAGGGGAGCCCCAGACATTTCGAGATGGTGGCTGAGATCCCGCGCCCCAGGTTGAGGCGACCCGTTCCTGTCGGGTGGCTGCAGCTGCTCCCCAGAGATCGGCAGGCTTGGCTTCCTGGCTATGGGATACACGTCTAGCGGTCGGTGCCGAGGCATGGGCCGAGTTAGGAGGTCCTGCCTTGGCATCTGACTCTGGTGCGAGATGTCGGGCTGGTGGAGCGGCTGCCGACTTATCGGCCTCGTGTTGGGATTGTACAGGGGATTCACTCGCTGGCGCATTCGATTCGCGCTGCTGAATATGGGTAGGCTGCGATGCATCCTCTGTCTTTGGCGGCGTCTCCTTCTTGTCCGTCTTCTTCTCAGGGGCAGGTCCCATTGCATCAAGCTTCTTCTGGATGCGCTCCCTCCGTTCAGCTTCTTCGCGGGCTTCCTCTTCTTGACGCCGTTTCCTAGCCAATTCAACACGTTCCCGCATGAGCTTCTTTTGGTACTCGACCTCGTCAACTACTGGCTGAAGTGGTGGAGGTGGTCCAGCGACTGGCTCCGGTGGAGGGCCAGCTTGGTGAGGTGCTGCAAAGGCAGCGCGAGGTGAAGCGCGTGGAATCCAGCCTTGCTGATGTGGTCCTCGAGATGGGCCATGCGCTGATACCGAAAGATTTGGCGAGACGGGACTGTCGACAGAGCCCGCGAACGACGTCCTTCGAGTGCCGAGAAGCTCGGGGGGCGGCATAGAGCCTTCATTTCCCTTGTTCATGCGCTGCATGAAGGAACCGCTTCCACCGCTGACGTTGGACGATCCCCGCCGCCTGCCGAAAGGCGCATCCTGTGAAACCCTATTGGTTTGGAATGCACCGGATGGTTCTGCCGGATAGTCGGATGGTGGTGGCCGCTGCAGCAAGGAAGGATGCTTTGGGTGCTGATCCATTCTGAACGAACCACGACGGTTGTCTAGTACTGGCTCGTATCGCCCAGAATGGGAGTTGTAGAGTTCCCTATTGCCGTGTGATGAGCCATCTCTCCAAGCAGACCGGTTAAAGTCGTCGGCTGCAATCTCCTTGGGTGGAGGCGGAGTCATGCCCTTGAAGTGCGATGGATGTCCTGGCCGAGCAAGCTGCGCCTGTTCCGCAATAGGGGATGCCTTTTCCACTGGAGGTAGAGTAGCCCAAGGGGATTTGATGGGAGCTGGGGGTGCTGGAGGTTTGGCGACAAGACTTGGCTTGTCCTGGGAGCCACTCTTCAAGACCAAACCCTTGCCCTGCGCAAGATTGCTCGATTTCGCCAGAGGCGAGCTGATAGAAACGGGAGGAGCAGGAGACCTGGGTTTATCAAGGCCCTTACCCTTGGATGCGACTGAACCATTGTCGGAGCTCGGAGGTGGGTGTTCGTCTGGATGAGGGAGAGTCGTCTTTGTACCGTCTCCCCACGTAATAGCTTCAGGAGCCCAGTCATCATCGTCGTCGTCGATATCGGCCCACTTGTTCTGTCCCTGGGCATCATCCTCGTTCAAACGACTAGCCATGTGAATTCCATACTTTTTCAGTTCCTCATCCGTGAGCTTTTTAGGCTCGGGAGTAGGGGCGGCTAAGATTATCAGTTAGTGAGCTCGAAGATGGATCCGGATCGACGAGGCGGCACACGTACGTCGGTTCTTGTTCCAAACTGCGCTCGCATCAGGCGCACCACCCGGCTTGCCTCCATTTGCGCCAGAAAATCGAGGGGAGGAGTCGCGAGTGCTGCTGCCAGTCTTTGCTATGAGTCGAGGTCTCGAGGAAGACAAGGTCGCGGAGCCGGTGGGAGGAGTGCTGGAGCTGGGTGGTGGTTTGTCGGCGGTCTTTGCCGAGGCGCTGCTGGCGTTCGCCTTTGCTGCGAGAAAGGTCTTATTGACGGAGACGGCCTTGAAGGTAGCTGGTTTCTTGACGGATGAGCCTGTGCGGCCGTGTCCCTTGTCGCCATCCTTGCTCTTGGCGCCATCGGCCTTTGATGCCTCTGTATCGGAACCTCCACTGGCGCTAGCATCGGCGGAATTGAGCTGATCCTCAACGCTCGTGATGTGCTTGTTCTCGATGTCATCGTTGCCGGCACTGCCATTCAAATTCGAGCGGACGGAGTCGACATGTTGAGCGTCGGGCGCCTAGATCAGCGGGATAACAAGTCAGTCATATGTCAAGCTAAAACAGCTTGGCCAGGGTTGTCGGCGTTCGATGTTAAGCGGGCGGCAGCGAGAGCCGCAAGGGTAGGGCCCGGGAACAAAGTTTTATCACTATTTCGGGGAGCTAGACGATGGCAACGTACAGGCTGAGACTGAAAGGCAGTGGCATCGGCAGCTTTGTCAACGGCAGCCTCTGTTGCCATCATACGTCGTGAAAATGCGCCGTTCGTGGGGTAAGCGAAGGAAGCCCTCGTGACAGAGTTTCGCCGCCTAGTCTCGGTGCGTTTCTAGGAGAGTGCGTGTCAAAAGGCTACGGTCGGGTCCCGGGGGAAGTCGAAGATGATGAGGCTGCGACAAGTAACCGCGGGGCGGGGAGAGCGTGGGAGGTAACAGAGCGACCTGGCTAAAGTTGGAGGCGGGGGGTTCGGGAGAGGGAGAGGGAGGAGGGGGATTAGCGGATAGCGAAGCCGATCGTCGTTCGGGCGCAACGTGGCCGTTATTTCGTGCTCGATCCGAGAGGCGAGGCGAGGGGGGGAGAAGGATGTGAGGAGGAGAGTCACCAAAATGTAAGGTGTGTCAGTTGAAGTGTAAGGTGAGGTTTCGAGGTACCCGGAGTAACTGCGGTTGGTGATGTGGAAGGCACTGCAGGCGACGAGAAAATGGCCACTGGATTGGGACTAGCGCCGTATTGGGCTGGGACGTCCCTGCAGGGCTGTTCCAACTGCCAGCTGCCAGGCCCCAACTTTAGGGGCTCCTTCAGGCCACGAGCCGCCAGCCAGGCCTGTCCACATGGACTGGCCGAGTGACTGCGTCGGCGTGTCACCAGGGGTCGGGTGCTAGTAAGAAGTGATCAACGGGCGATACGGGTGAGATCTGATTTAGATTTATTCCGATGGATGCTCCTATCAAGCAAGAAGAGCATCACCTGAGCCTTGGTCAACCTATTTTTGCCTAGCTTGGTCCATTCCATGCTTGTGTCTTTCTTGGTGGTACGTGACAGCAACAAGCTCCAAACCAACGGCGGCTACCTGCCTTACGCTAAAACGCGCCAATGCTGTTATCCATCATCTGAGCTCCCACGAGGTAGGGTACCACCTCTACTGGCAGGGAATCTAGGGCATGATATTCCTGACTGGAAGTAAGAGGAGGAAACATAAGCCTTACTACCAATTGATATCATCAAGTTTCCAGCATCACCGTAGACAAATGATAGCGTTCCTGATCGAACACAAACTGCATGACATCTTCCGGGGCGGCCGACCATCGGAGGTGCATAAAAACCCAAGACATTAATGGAAAGGAACTAACTCGAAATGACGAGACTGAATTGAGATTGATAGCATTTACTGAACTCACAGTGACTCTGAAGCTGCGGATTTGAGTGCTAGAAGAAAACAACTGAGTCAACAGTATTCGCTTTCGGGCCATATCAAGATTAATGCACAACAGCATCAGAACTTGACCACAAACGAGTGCAGTTATGACACATGCCAGAGGCCAAAAAGTTTTAGACTAATGTCACATCACTTGCTTGTTAGAGATACATAGGGAAGCCAAGGCGCGCGCTCGACCGCGGTGTTTAGGAGCTTTATATACACGACCTCCGTTCCCTCTCAGACAATAATCCCGCTAAGGTATCTGAATCCCACAATAATTTAGTGGGCGTTGTTCTTGTGGTGGCCTAAAAGTGTAACCGATCAGTAAACAGAGCTCTCCCTTTGCTCCGAAGCAGGAGATACATACGCAGGTGGAAGTAGTAGTTCTGGGCATAGCCAATGGCAACGAGGAAGACAATGGCGTGAATGATGGCTGCAAGCCAATCGTCAGCATCAACAGTGTACTAGCCGAGCTCTCAAGGGGGAATGTCCGTACGCTTGCCACTGGGGTTCTTGCCAAAGTACTTGGCCTGGTATCGGCCGAGGAGGCCCTTGGCCTTGACCTCGGGAGCGGCACCTCGGGGAAGCTTCTCGTAGAAGCTGACGACACG
This sequence comes from Fusarium falciforme, assembly GCF_026873545.1. NCBI lineage: Eukaryota > Fungi > Ascomycota > Sordariomycetes > Hypocreales > Nectriaceae > Fusarium > Fusarium falciforme. The sequence continues at coordinate 1,758,556 of NC_070549.1, read as the reverse complement.
CTGCATGCGGATAGCATCAGGAGCGGCGCCAATGGCCTGTGTTTGATCGAATTCTGTCAGCCCGTCGAATTCCCCATCATCATTGACTCTCGCGTATCGATCGCTGCGCCGCATCGCCAAAAAGCCGACATCGTTTCCCATCCATCATTTACTCTGAAAAATCGAATTCGAAGATCCGGGGGAGAAGGAGTTTAATCGTGGTGCGTACCTTGGGAGAAGCGACCTGTTTTTGACATCCGGTGTTAGCAACGGAAGCAATCGGAGCACCGGCGGACCTTGCGCTCATAACCGAAGGGGCTCACCTTGGGAGGGATGAGCGTCGAGAGCGCTCGGCGGGTGACGAAGCTCATGATGTCTGTTTGTCGGGTGGATGCGAGACTCGGGGAGTTGTTCAATTTGCCGCGTTGGTCCGTCGAGGGTCTTGGTGACGCTCAATTGCAAGGCTGGGAGTGAGAGGTGGGATTTCTGTCGAGATAGTTTGGTCCCGCCAGGTTCAGGTTCTTGCCGAAAAGCACTCGTCCGCAGCGCTCGGCAAAACGTCGCTCCGCCCCAGCCAATGGGAGACCCGCTGTTCCAGCTTGCTCAACCTCGAATATCGCCGCAACCCACCATCATTCACTCAAGAAACCCACGCCCGTCGACGTCGTCAATTGAAGCCATCGCGTCGCAAAATGGCCTCCCTCCGATCCCAGCGCGCGGCCCAGCTGCTGCGAGGCGCCATTGCCCCCCGAGTCGCCCTCTCCGCTGCCCCCCGTCGATTCCAGAGCTCCGTCACCCAGGCCTCCGGCACAGTCCCGGCTCCCACGACCAACGAGCCCGACTACGACATCCAGGCTGACAAGGCCACCTCGTACGAGTCCCCGAACCGCGATTGATTTATGGGAGGACAGGAGAGAAGTGCTGACTGTGTGCCAGCACCTACACGCCCGTTCCCAAGTCGGTGCAGGAGGGCAGCGAAGAGATCCTCCCTGCTGCTACCATCTCGGGTGCCCCCATGGAGCTCCAAGCCCGAACAGTCCGGTTCGTCTGACTCTGATGCAACATATTCGAGCTGTCATCGATAAACCCATTCCGAGGCTGACAAGAATCGCAGCATCTACCAGGAGACCAAGCCCGCTACTCAGTCCGGCGAGTGGCGTGGCCAGCGCTGGCGCATGGACTGGGACATCCTCCCCAAGGGCCACCGATGGGAAAACCCTCTGATGGGATGGCAGTCTTCGGGTGATTTCATGCAGGGCACCCACATCAACTTCAAGAGCAAGGAGGATGCCATTCACTTCGCCGAGAAGCAGGGCTACGAGTACTTTGTCCAGGAGCCCAACTCGCGCAAGTTCGCTCCCAAGGCGTATGCCAATAACTTCCTGTACTCCGCCGGAAAGCTCAAGCACATCCGGACGAAATAGATGGCCTGTATGGCCCGGCATCACGTTGTAAATACTCTTTAAAGGCTCTGGTACTGTTTAAGAACTGAAAGATACTTGGTTTTGGTTACTTGTTCACTAGTGCAATGGTGTCACGACAGTAGCAAGTGTCAAATGGAATATCTTTGGATGCATTTAGTTCAAGCATGTGAGGAACTGCTTGTGCGGTATCATTTAGTGGTATCGCCTCAGGAATTCATAACGCCGTGGAGATGTCTCATCTCCTTGTCCTTCCGGTCAGGACCCTGCTCAAACGCCAAGCTCAAAAGTCAAAGTGCAACAATCCGCTACCTAATCGACACGCTAAACTCCTTTCCCAAAGTGCCTGGCCTGGCATCATTCATGTCGTAATCATGGGCTCATGGTCATTCTCGCTCTGCAGGATTTGCCTGCTTGGGCTGTCCGGTTCTTCCCCGTTCAGGCCGATGTCGAGACGATCGGGGAGATTCTTTCGCTTGTCACGGGCAGTGTTTTCAGCCCAAACTCGCATCCTCACGAGCTGACGGATAGCGGCTTCCCGCCTCTGCGACTGTCGTTCCAGGATAGCCCGGTTGACGTTGTCAGCCACCTCTCGACGTAAACCTGGTTTCAAGAGGTCTGCGAGCTGCGGTTCCAGGGATTCTGATGGAAACAGGAGTAGCGCCATGGTTCTCTCTAAATCCTCCAGGAACTTGGGGTTTGTGGGCGCCCTTGGGCCCAATTGCTCCGTCGCAAATTTCAACGCCGGCTGAATGTCACCACCCGAAGCATTGCAAGTGCGAATGAGCTCGACCAATTGTAATCGCAGCAAAGCAAAGTGCAGCGCCTTGTCTTCATCGAGAATCTTTATGCCAGGTCAGTACTTGAGCAATGCAAGTGTGAGAGGTAATTGTGTTTAATCAGGAGAAGTCAAGGCAATCATAGTAAAGTGGTTGTTCCTCATCAAAGGCCCGAAGGTTCTATGAGTGGTGCATGTAAAACTCGTGTTCTAATCATGTAGGATGGGTGTTTGGGAGGCAAGTTGGGGATGAATCATACCTCAGGATCAAAGTCATTCAGAGTCTCGATGGCAGTTTGGATGTTGCCGCCGTGGATGCAATTCTGAATCTCTTGTCTCGCAATGATGGAGGCGCCATCCTGGTGAGGCTGGAGATTTGCTTCTTTGGAAAAGTTTGCCGCAGCGTTAGGATACCCTTCCATAGTAAGGTAATCCAGAATCAGGGCGTTGATGTCACTGCGCGGCTTGTTAGCGTCTGATGACATGATGACAGGCCAGCAAGAAGTGCGATGTGATGGGGTGATGTCAGACAAGAAGAAGATATATATCGTTTTTCCGCAGTATATGCTAGGAGAGATTCCCATTGATATAGTTCATCATTTTACCGTGCAGATGGGGAGGAGACCAGAGTGATGCTTCGTACCTTTTGGGTGACCTGACGTCCTCGACACGCCTGTCAAAGGCATGCTTGGTGGGAGTGGCTGTGGAAGCAGACGACGTCTGGTTAGGGAGTTAGAACTGAGCTGCAAAGATTGCGCTGTGCTGAGAGAACGTACCATGGTTTCTGTCATCTATCGCAAGACCAGCTCTGACGACTTTTCGGAGCTCCGGTTGACAGGCTCGTCGAGATGAGGGTCTAGGATGTAGCCGAAAACAGGCCAACAGATGGTGATTCAGTTCATGAGGAACAGGAAAGAGATCCAGTCTCTATGCCTGGATGCTCGCCAGTCTCGGGGGAGATCTGAGCTATGTAAAGAGAGAGAAAAAGTTGATGAGAGGTGGAGGAGAAGAAAGGATGATTGGGGGCTGAAGGAAAAGAAGGGTGGTTTCGTGGTGGGTCAAGGAACATGAGCCAATCAAGATGACAAACGGCTGACCCACAATGAGCTTTGCCCTGTAGCTGCCTCAGGACTCAACACCGCTGAATCGTTAGAGGCTGCTCGGCGTATTTCGACCCCGCTAGAGAGCTGCGACAGAGCTCTGAAGAGATGAGCTTTCAGTGCCGAGGTTGCCAAATTGCAGCCCCCAGGCATGAAGTGAACTGACCAAGCCTGACGATCTGTTCCGTCTTCACACCATTTCTCAAGGGAGCTATCACTACGGGCAGTACTACTTGAGCCTAGAGGCGGTCCCTGGTAGATATGTACGGGTGTAATTGGAGGGGAAACGCTGTCATGCTACATCATCGTCAACATCTAAGGTAGCCTCAGAAACAGGCCCGAAGTTCCAGCCAAGCCACGCACTACCACAAACTCGCAGTGGTATTGAGCTAGAGGCGTGATGCTTATCTGGACAGAGGCTGAAAACAGCCTGGATCGTGCGGAGCCTGCGCCGCCGGCCATCGCCGTCTTTCGATTGTGAGGAGAACCTGGATCCATTTCCCTGGGAGGTAGGAGGTTGATCGTCGACATCAGCAGTGCCACGCTGAATCATCCTTCTCCTTCTTACACTATCGTTTGCAGTGATAGATCCATCACCGCCAGTTCTTGACACTGCCTGCTTCTGTTGCCCTGGGCATCCCGACTTTTTCTGCACGAGCTCACTTCTAGGTTCCTCTTTGGCCCCTGTGGACCGCACACGCGACAGAGGCTCGTGCTCACTGCTCCACCAACGGCAAACTCCAAACCCTCCATTTCGAACTTTGAAGGTGTTCAGTGCCGAGCTCGTGGACATTGCAGGGCTAGTTTTCGAAGAGAACCGTTGATATAGTCGTCTTTAGACACGTCTCTGTGTCTTCTTTCTCATCTCACTTTTCACTCGTCATCAAATCATCAAGAACTCCCTCACCGAAACTAGCCCACCGCAATGTCCGCTGACGCAGTGCCTCAAGTCCAGGGCGGACTCGAGAGCCATGTCACGGTCCAGAAGCGAGCCTACTACTCGCCTCCTTGGGCTGATGTCAGCATTATCGGCGTCGCTGGAAGCTCGGGCTCGGGCAAGTCGACTCTGTCCCAGGCCATTGTCAAGAAGCTTAATTTGCCCTGGGTCGTCATCTTGTCAATGGCATGAAACCCCCAGTTACACATTTAACATGGCACTTTGCTCATAGATCGTCAGGACTCTTTCTACAAGACATTGACGCCCGAGCAGTCGAAGCTGGCCTTTGCCAATGAGTACGACTTTGATTCACCCGATGTATGGTGCCTTGAGCGTTGATAGCCCAAACTATCAGAAGTAAGGCTGATCAAACCGTCTACGTAGGCCATCGACTTTGACGTTTTGGTCGACAAGTTGCGGGATCTTAAGGCCGGGTGTGTAACATTGTCCAGTCCGTAATCACTGAGACTCGACTGACAATGACCTCGACCACTTCTAGAAAGCGGGCTGAGATTCCTGTCTACTCATTTGCCAAGCATCAGCGGCTGGACCGCACCACCTCTATTTATTCGCCCCATGTGTTGGTTCTTGAGGGTATCTTTGCTCTGTACGACCCTCGCGTCTTGCAGCTCCTTGACATGGGCGTATGTTCAATCTGTTCTGGCTCTCAGAATCAAAGCAATACACCTAACACTTGTACTAGATCTACTGCGAAGCTGACGCCGATACCTGCCTGTCGCGACGGAGTAAGTTTCCAAGTTCATGTAGTTTCCTCTATGTCTCATACTGACATGTGGAACAGTCGTTCGTGACGTGCGAGAGCGTGGCCGAGACATTGAGGGTATCATCAAGCAATGGTTCGGTTTCGTGAAGCCCAACTTCGAAAAGGTAGCCCAAAGCACAACTGCGCCAGGACAGGCGGTGGATCAGTTGCAGTTGCTGACATGATCTTCAGTATGTTGAGCCGCAGCGCAAGGTGGCCGACCTGATTGTGCCAAGAGGCATTGAGAATCGGGTTGCCCTAGGTGAGTTTGCCTGCCCTTGAAGAATGTAGAGATGCTAATGCGGTTCAAGACATGATGGTCCAGTTCGTCGAGAAGAAGCTGTTCGAAAAGTCGAGGCACCATCGAGAAGCCCTATCCCGTCTCGAGGCGGCCAGTAAGGATTCGCCGCTTTCTGACCGGGTTGTGGTTCTACACCCTACACCACAGCTCAAGTTCATGAACACTATCCTCCAAGATATGGATACTGATCCCGAGGATTTCATCTTTTACTTTGACAGACTTGCCAGCCTCATCATTGAACAGTAAGATCCTGACGCAGGTGAAAGTAAGAAACACGCTGACCATGTTACAGAGCTTTGAACAATGTTCAATTCGAGTCTGCGACAATTGAAACTCCCCAAGGATACAAGTATCAAGGTCTTGTACCCAAGGGTGAGGTCTGTGCCGTGATCGTGCTCCGCGGAGGTTCGGCGTTCGAGCCGGCGCTACGAAAGACGATCCCTGACTGCCGCACGGGCCGAATGCTCATCCAGTCCGACTATTCCACGGGCGAGCCGGAGCTTCACTATCTGCGGCTGCCAGAAGATATCGCAAGGCACGAGAGCGTCTTGCTTCTGGACACTCAGATGGCGACCGGCGGCTCGGCGTTGATGGCGGTCCAGGTCCTGGTAGACCATGGAGTCCAGCAGGAGCGTATCGTGCTGGCAACGTATGCGGCGGGCAAGGTTGGAATTCACAGGTTGACATCCGTGTTCCCAGACATCACGGTGGTGGTCTGCAACATGCTCGACTACCAGCAGCAGCGATGGGTTGAGCAAAGATATTTCCGTTGCTAATGGGCCACTGGGCTGTACGGCGGTGTACCACAGTATATACGGTCTCTCCGATTCTGCTTCTTGCGAATGTGAGCATGGGTTTGAGTGTGGGGGTAATGACTTGTTAGCAGCTATCTGTAAGCCCTTACACAGACACAGTCAGTCATTCAAGCACCATTAGTCAACACTAGCAGTAACAATATGGTCGAGAGACGTCGTAAAAGGATTCAGACAAGGGATTGTGCTCAATTGCTGCGTCTCGACTTGTTCAGTTCAGCTCCTTGCTACCCGGCATCGCTCCCGGTACAAGCGGCCACGGCCCACGAAACGACATATCCGCCGCAACCAACCAGTTTTAGTCACTCGTGAGCCCACCGAAGGCGACTCTCGGCCGTATTTAACGCAACCCCGAGCGTCATGGCCGACAGATCCGATGGGTGTAGAGAGGTCAGTGGACAGTTGAACCCAACATGCATGACGATGGGAGAAAAACAGATATTTCTATGAGTCCATCAAACAATATTACCAGGGTTTCAGGAGCTGTAGTGGAGTCGCCGATCGTCGGTGCCGTCGCCAAGAATTTTGCTGGTGACGAACGCCAGCTCCAAGCATGACGTAGGTTGACGTGCTGTTGGTAGGTGCGGCAGGTCCCTCTTCCTTCCGCATTTGGATCTCCAGCGCCTCCGGACGCGAGGTACATGGCGCCTCCATGCATTACACGACTGCTCAAAGGAGGAGGGCAGGTACCTTTTGTCTTCCAAGCTGTGCGCGCCAGAATTGACCAATTTCTCTCCTTTACTTGTGCTTCAACGTCGTCATTCTCCCTTCTCACATCTCTCCCACACATTTGTTTGATCTCCTTTGGTGATCCATTGAGCAGTCGCAACATCACGGGCACGCTCACAAGCTTCGCTGCTTTCTTGACCACGTCATGAGCTATCATTGAGCTCCCCTCCCACTTCTCTGATCCTTTCGACAACGGTCAATCCCACGTTTCCACGTGAACGAACGGCGCAATCATGCCCGCTTCCTCCATCATGGCTGCACGACTGGCTCGTGCTGGTCGTACCAGGGCTATTGCCAGCTCTCGATCTATAATATCTCCCGTTACCCCTCGTTCGCTCTATTCGGCTCAATCGCGAACCTTTGTGAAGCTCTCGGGGGCCTCGCCGTCGATAACCAAGAGATCTCAGGTTACAAACCGAACTACTCGCCAACTCCCCTCTCAATACTTCGTGCGCGCGCTGTCGGGAAAGCCACTTCCTCAAGGAACCTCGTGGGTTGTCAACTTTTGCTTCCGTGCCGCGGCCTGGGTGGGCATCTCGATCACAGTCGTCGGCGCCGCCGTAGTCTGCTTCTTTATCTACGACGCCTCTACGTACTTTGAGCACCCCACGCAGAGCGATATCGATGTGTCCAAGATTGCCCTCCAGCCTCGATGTGGAGGTGAAAAGAACTTGCCCATCGCTGAGGTCTTTATCGACGAAGATGACACCGAAGAGAAGCGGCGCCTCAAGAACAAGCCACGGCTCGTGATTCTCGGTGGCGGCTGGGGCGGTGTTGCTCTTCTGAAGGAGCTGAACCCGGACGATTACCATGTTACCGTCATCTCGCCGACAAACTATTTCCTCTTCACTCCAATGCTTCCTTCAGCCACAGTTGGTACCCTTGAATTGCGATCACTTGTTGAGCCTATCCGACGCATTCTGAGCCGCGTCCATGGTCACTTCATTCGTGCCAAAGCTGCGGACGTCGACTTCTCACACAAGCTTGTCGAGGTGTCGCAAGTAGATGCATTCGGCAAGGATATTAGCTTCTACGTTCCCTACGACAAACTGGTCATCGCTGTTGGCTCAGTCACCAATCCTCATGGTGTCAAGGGCTTGGAGAACGCCTTCTTCCTCAAAGACATTAACGATGCTCGCAAGATCCGAAACCAGATCATTCACAACTTCGAGTTGGCTTCACTTCCTACTTGTCTCGATGAGGAACGCAAGCGGCTCCTGTCTTTTGTTGTGAGTGGTGGCGGTCCTACTGGTGTCGAGTTTGCCGCCGAACTGTTCGATCTTCTAAACGAGGATCTGACACAACACTTCCCTCGACTCTTGCGCAACGAGATCTCGGTTCATCTCATTCAGAGCCGAGGCCATATTCTCAATACATACGACGAAACTGTGTCTAAGTATGCCGAGGAGCGCTTTGCCCGGGACCAGGTTGAGGTTCTCACAAACTCGCGGGTCAAGGAGGTTCAACCCGACAAGATTATCTTTACTCAAAAGCAGGAAGACGGCAGCGTGATTACGAAAGAGCTCCCTATAGGATTCTGCCTGTGGTCTACTGGAGTGTCGCAGACCCAGTTCTGCCAAAAATTGGCCAAGAAGCTTGGCAACGTGCAAACCAACCGACATGCTCTGGAGACGGACACTCATCTTCGCTTGAACGGCTCACCTCTGGGTGATGTGTACGCAATTGGCGACTGTTCTACCGTTCAGAACAATGTGGCCGACCACATCATCACCTTCCTTCGATCTCTTGCTTGGAAGCACGGCAAAGATCCCGAGACGCTGCAACTTGGTTTCAGTGACTGGCGCGAGGTTGCTAGCGATGTCAAGAGGCGGTTCCCTCAGGCTATTAACCATCTCAAGCGCCTCGATAAACTTTTCAAAGAGTTTGACAAGGATAAGTCGGGCACACTGGACTTTGAGGAACTTACTGAGCTGCTCCGCCAAATTGATAGCAAGCTCACCTCTCTACCGGCTACAGCCCAGCGAGCTCATCAGCAAGGACAGTATCTGGCGCGCAAGTTCAACCGCATGGCTCGTATGAACGAGGCTCTGCGCGCCAATGAGATTCGGGAGGGCGATGTCGATGCTGCTGTCTTCAAGGCATTCGAATATCACCATCTTGGCAGTCTTGCCTATATCGGTAACTCTGCCATTTTTGATCTCGGTAATGGCCGCAACCTGGCTGGTGGACTTTGGGCTGTGTATGCCTGGCGCTCTGTCTACTTTGCCCAGAGCGTCAGTCTTCGAACACGTCTTCTTATGGCTATGGACTGGACGAAGCGAGGTCTCTTTGGACGAGGTACGTGCTTTCTTGTTAACATCCTCCACTTGAACAATACTAACACCTTTTATAGATTTGATGAGTTTCTAATGCGGGGTTTCGTGGTATGGTCGGATTCTAGATTTATCGGCGTTTAAGCAGGGGAATCGGGGTCCGGAGAATGAATGATGAGGTCGGTTAAAAAGACATGATAATACTATGTAAATCCAGGTTTAGAACACCAAGATTTCATTAAACAGAGTGCTAAGAGGTGGGCTCACAGCAACAAGACCACCAGAGTTTCTATGGCATAAAGAAAAAGTCGCAGGATTCTTTTCTCGCTAAATATCAACCAGTGGTATGCAGCCTCTATATCATAAAGTCCTTGTACGTCCACTTCTCGGTGTACTTGCGCTTGGCCTGCTTCTTGAACGGAATATGCCTCCTGCTCTCGACCTTGCCGCGCACCAGCATGCTTCTGTATCGGTCTCGGAGAAGGTTGCCCTCGGGCTTGAGCAGCCGCAGAGACTCCTGCAGCTCGTCGGGGAGAACCAGCTCAAGGTCTCGCTCAGGGAGCTTGTACTTGCCGAGCTGCTTGCGGCGCAGCTTTTCGTCGCGGAGCTCGCTGACCGAATCGTCCGAGTCGTTGGCGGCTTCGGCAAGGACAAGGGCCTTGTTGCGGTCATTCTCGTCAATCTCCTCGGCGATCTCTTTAATGCGGTGCTCTTGGCGGCGCTGGGCTTTGATAGCGGCTTTGTGCTTCGCTAGGCGCTCCTCCTCCTTCCGACGCTTGATACGGTTGCGCTGTGCTTGTGTCTTCCTCTGGGGTCGCTTGGCGGACACCTTGTCGTCCTCGGCACCGCTCTGGAATCCCTCCCACTCAGAATCTTCCTCCCATTCTGAAAGGTTAGCCCGCGCCTCTGCAGCCTCTGCTTCAGCTGCTGACCGGGCCGCGGCCACCTGCTTCAATCGCTCAGCCTCCTCCTCCTCTAGGCGCTTGCGCTCAGCCTCAAGGGCCTTCTCGCTCTCATGCGCCAGGCGCTCCTCGTAGTCGGTAAACATGGGGTTGTAGCTGTAACCGCCAGAGGGCTTCTGCACAGCAGGGACATGCTTTCCGCTCTTGAGGAGGGAAAGGGGCTCCTGCTTCATCGACTTTGGCACCTTAGCCTTGACCTCTTCTTCCAAGAAATCATCGACGTTTGTCTCCTTGGGAGCCGCCGGCATATCCCAAAGATCGTAGGTGGCGTCCTTGATTTGTATGGTGTTCTCGTGCTCTCCATCGGCAACCCGCTTGAGCCGAGCGAGCTCCTTGTGGGATACCCAGTTGGTCTTCTGGCGCTTCGCAGGGATGAGTCCATTGGTGGTCTTGTCACCGGGTCGCTTGCGCATGGAAACAGCGGGAACAGCGGAGCGGGCGTTGATGATCTCGTCAGCCTTGAGACCCTTCTTGATGTGCTTGTTGAATTTCTTGGGCAGCTGCGAGTCGCCGGTCGTGTCGAGAGTGAACAGGTCTTCGGACGCCTTCTCCTTGATAACACCGCTGTTTCTCCATTAGCATGACGGGCGACTGGAGGCCAAAAAGAATGCCCTACCCTCGAATGATCTCCTTGTTCAACTCCTCGAGTCCCTCTTGAACTTCAGTAACATCCACGTTTTTCCTCCATGCCTTCTTGCCCTTCCGCGACGGCTGATTGAACTGCTTGGGAGCGTCGCCTGCTCCGGCAGTCTTGGATTGTAAAACTGGCATATCTGCGAATCCCCTCTGGGCGAACAGCAAGGATTTGTTGCTTGGTTTCAAGAAACGAAAATGCTGCTGGTCGATGGAAGTAGTGGGGGACAATCTTTCTTTAATTTTTTAGTGGGACCTGAGTCTCGACTCCTTCCGCTATTCGTTATCGGTGCTTTTTGGGTCCAAACGGAAGGACCGTCCACGTAAAAAACGGGGAGGATTTCTTATCGGCACGTGCACTTGCGTCGGATACGTTCATCGCCATATCCTCCTGCCGAATCCAGCATCCATAGGGCGACGACATCGACCTCCTTTCTCCGGATTTCACCTGTCAACCCTTGTCCCAATACAAAGTGGCCACACTCGGATCGCATCATCTCGACCTCTTTCCTGACGTCGCCGAGCCCGACTTCTTCTTGTAATCGCAACAAGAAGTTCCCGTTTCTCCCAACACCTTCGCATCCGTAGCTTGACAGCTGTCCCATCTGTCCCGCGGAACAAGGGACTCAAGCAGACGACACAACCATAACCATGGCGCAGGCCGGCGGATCTTACAACAACCCCTTGAAGAAGTTCAAGTATGTATTTCTCCGGTAAACATTTATATTGCACTGATGCTAATCGTAGCTTAGGTTGGTGTTTCTAGGAGAGCAGAGTGGTACGTCGACGACCGATTCCGGCGCCGCCTCGAGCGACATCACTAACTGCGATTTTAATAGTGGGCAAGACCTCCTTGATCACACGATTCATGTACGATTCCTTCGACAACATGTACCAGGCGACAATCGGCATTGATTTCCTCTCCAAGGTGAGCACCTTACGGCCGCCGCCCTTGGGCCAAGACTGACACCCGTGGCTTAGACCATGTACCTCGAGGACCGGACGGTGCGGCTGCAACTTTGGGATACTGCTGGACAAGAACGATTCAGAAGCTTGATTCCCTCATACATCCGTGATTCCAGCGTAGCTGTTGTCGTCTACGATATTTCGAGTCAGTTTCCCCTGAGCTGACCCCACCCCGGACCCCCCATCGCTTTCATTCCCAGGCATCCATATTTGTACTAACATAGTTCGTCTGTAGACGCAAAGTCGTTCCAAAACACCAAGAAGTGGATCGACGACGTACGAGCCGAGCGAGGAAACGACGTGATTATCGTGTTGGTTGGCAACAAGACGGATCTCAACGACAAGCGGGAGGTTACTACACAGCAGGGTGAGGAGGAGGCCAAGAAGAACAACCTCATGTTTGTCGAGACGAGTGCGAAGCTGGGCCACAACGTCAAGAACCTTTTCAAGAGGATAGCACAGGCTTTGCCTGGTATGGAGGGAACCGACGCCGCAGCGCAAGCTTCGAGTCAAAGTAGGTGCCCCACGTCGTTCAACCCTGAGTGACTTGCTAGGAGCCTGGAACTGACCAACCACTTTTCTAGTGATCGACGTCAAGACGAACAACGCCCAGCAATCACAAGAGGGATGCGCATGTTAATTAAACCCACCTCTTTGGCCAGTCGGGACTGGAGTAAAGGAGTATCTAGGACAATGTAAGCTATGCTCACAACATGAAAGAAGCCTTGTGACCTTGCGCATGCCGAGGGTATTAAGCATAGCGTATAGATCTAAGGGCAAGAGCTTACATCTAATAAAGGAGAATCACATGTGTGGATTTAAGTCAAACGCCGAGTAGCCAGTTAATAACAATAAGTTTCAAGCGAGCTCTAGAAACAAAATAATTATTGATGCGTTGGCAAAATACAATAAAGCCAAAAGCTTCTCATACAATACGTTTACGCGTTTACAGGGAAGATATGTACAAGGTTGCTTAGCTCCTTAATTTAAGTTGTTGCATGCTTCCTCCACACGTGATCCTGCATTGAGATTGCGCCCATCAGTGACGGAAGCGGCGGAAGACCTCTTCCCTTAGTCAGCATCATCAACTGGGAATGATCCTTATTTCCCATTCACCACGTATCGCGTCCTTGATTTTCAACCTTAACACGCTTCCGGAACCAGACTTCAACTGACGACGAGGATAACCACGACGAGAATAAATCGATAGTCTGTGAAGGGCCGAAGAGGACAGCGAGGGTTCTACCAGCACTGCCTCGCCATGTCTCGACTCACGCGATCACTCCGGGTGCCCCGGCCGAAGGTAAGGAGAACAAACTCTCAGGTCGACAGCGATGGATTGAGGCTTCCACAACGCTCAAAATAGGCAAAATATGCTAACTGAACCTGCCTCTAGACCCTGTTTGGCTTCATCAGCCTCCAGACCGGCGCAGAAGTCATCTCACTAGCCCTCGTTTTCAACAAGGTCACCGGTGTCTACGGTCTGCTCGCCATCCTTACCGGTTATCAGCTCTCTCTCCTTCAGCTCTCTACCTACGTCTACTCGATCGCCATTCTTATCGGGCTCGCCGTCCTGGTTCCTCATGTTCGACGACAGAGCCCCTTCGAGTGCCTGGCTCTCGCGTGGATGTATATTCTCGACACAGTCATCAACATCGGATATACGGCGGCGTTCGGCTTGGACTGGTACTTCTCTACTCAGTTGACCGAATCAGCCGACCTCAAGAAGACCAACTTGCCCAACTTTGTGGCTGAGGGCATGCAGGGACTGCGCAAGGAGACGGAAATGCATGGAAAGGTTGTGCCACAAGAAACGGCGACGAGCATGCTCCTGATTGTGGGATCGATGTTGATTCGCGTTTACTTCTGCTTCGTCGTCATGGCGTACGCTAAGCAGGTGTTGCAAAAGTACATGCAACTGATGATTCTGGAAGGCCCCGGTGTGGATGATCAAGAGGGACCGTTCGCCGAGGACCTACCGGACGGCGAGGGCCGCAGGGGACGGCTTGGCCGTTTGATGGTCTCGTGCGGTCGGACCTACTGGCTCGATGCTCGAGAGTCTGATGAATGGGCCCCTAACCTGGGCCCCAACAAGTCAGGCTCGACGGGCACGCTGGCCGGTGAGGTCTAAAGAACATTCGATATGGGAGATGCCGCAGGTTGATGGAAGAACTCGAAGGACGGTGCACGGAGTCTGGAGTGAAATATGATGGTCAGCGGCCAGGCCGGGAGGCGTTGCCGACTGACTTGACACCTCTGCGGTATGAGATATGGCCTGGTACCTTGACCTTTGGATCTTCTCAGCACGACACGCATGTTCAGAATGAACGGGCGCAACACACGATAGATGGAGTAATTGCGAAGGGGGTGGGTGGCATTTTTGGTCTTTACTGGGCGACAACGGAGACCAGTCCGGGATCACAGCCGATAACTCGGGCAGATGCGGCGAGTGCGGCGAAAGCGCGGCATGCTGCGGATCGGCTCAGCGGCGTCTGCGGGCGGTGAGAGCGGATGAACCAACTCAGCGGCTGGTGAAGCGGCATTGCGTGATAGAACGGCCCCGGCAGATTGCGACGAGACGTCAGAGGCACATGGCATCTCATAATTACTCATTGGATAAGCGCAGATCAGTGGGCTCGGCGGTGTTCTCTCACATTGACAAGGGATGTTGTCAACGGAATCTGGGTGGACATGCTTGGATCATGAACTGGCTGCATTGTAAGGGCGGTGGACTAATGGGGAAATGATAATACCTGTTTCGTAATATAGGAAATCAAATAAACGTAGATACCAAGACTCTTCAGCAAGACATTTGTCTTTGATGACACTTGTCTGAGATTGAACTGAACTGCTCGTTTCCGTAGAGATGGATCCGGATGGAATAGGCAAGCTATTCCAGCCAATGGTAGCTAACCATTTAATCAATCAGTCAGCCTCATTGCGAACCTCCGTCCTCGGAACTCCCGCTGGGGACAGGCCAGACGAGAACGGATAGGAAGTGGACCGAGGCCTAGTCGGAATTCTCCAAGGCATTTGCTCAACCATTGATGGAATCGTTCGTTGCACAGATTGCGTGAGAGGAGAGAAACAACAGATGACCAATTCCTATGCAGCTCTTCGTCTGTCTGCCGATGGTGTCATTCCCATGCTCTCCCCCAGGGTTCTGATGCCAAAGAACGCACAGCGGCCACCGGCCGGTACTCGGAGGTACCCCTACTGGTTTGAGGGTGCGTGACCTGGCTGTTTCGGGGTGGGCAGTTTTAGGCGACCAGGGAAGGAGCGAATTTGGCCTGCGCCTGCCTCTCATCATTTTTTCCTCGTCTTGCGCGGGCCGTCGGTGGCCCAACAGCGTGCCTCGAGCAGGAAGTCGGGGTGGGTCCTGCTATGTCATGTACCCCGGTACGTACTGGCTCCCACTGCCGGCGCTGACGTGTGGGTGCTGATTGGCTCGACTCAGCACCTTGTGGCCGATCAGCCAATGGCAGGCTCGAGCGAAGCAAATCCGAGGCTCGCCATTTGTCGTCGGCGGTCGCGGAGCCGTGCGCCGGGTCTGGTTCCAGCGGAAGGCGCGACCCCGAGGCAACACCCCAAAGGGACCCCAATGAGCCCCGCCGTCCGGGGCATGGCATCCCGCTAATCGATCACGCAATCGAGGGCAAAGATTCATACAAGCAAATCTGCTGGTTGCTGCGCGGTCTCTGGTATGGTTTTTCTCAGTCCCTATTTGGCGCGCGCGGGGGGGTAAAATTCGTCGGCCGGATGGGCAAGTGAGAAAAAAAAAGGCGTGCGAGCACAGGGAATAGAGCAAGCGAGGGGCCGAGCAAAGGAGGGGGGTCGCTCCAGTCAACAGACCTTCTTTTTCCCTTCTTCGGACGTTGAGCCAGAGGGAAGAAACCTTTTTCTAATCTCCAAGGAAAGGAAAGAAAACCACTCAAGATCCCCGGATCCCGCGTGAGCGAGACCGTCCCTGGGATATTTTCCTTTCTCCGTGTCTCTCCTTCCATCTTCCTTCTCTCCCACACATCCTCCCCTCCCCTCCGTGTGAAGCGCAAGCAGCTGTGTCTGCTCTGTCCATCCCAAGAATACACATTCAGGACGGACAGGACATCCGAGCCTCGAATTAGAAACAACCGACGAGACGAAGACGAAGACGGAACGGGTCACGATGGACGCTGCTTCACAGCACCAGATCAAGACTCCTGAGGAGGCTGGTGAGTTTGCCCTTCTTGTGCTTGGGAACCTCCAATGCGCTGGATGAGCTCGAGATCGCAAGACAAACCCCTCTTGATGCGCATATTCTACTCTCCCAGCGCAGAAAAGGCGGCATCAATTGCTATCAGCTCGGTGACAAGGACCAATTGACTGACCTCTTCTCGCAGTGGCTCGAATCGCCTACCTCTCCAGCGATGTCATCGTCTCCGTCCAGCCCGCCATTGGCACCGAATCCGACTTCTCTGCCCACCTGAAGCGGTACGCAGGCCGCAAGGACAGCAGCCTGGTCGCCCAGAGCGCTGATGCAGTTCCTGATGTAAGTCAGACACGCATGGAGAATCTACCCCTCCTTGAATACTTCTCCGAAAAATCCCCGACCTTATTTGGGCATACCGTGGAAGTCTCTTTCGGTGTAATCAAGACATCGACACAATTGGGGCCCTCAGTTACACAATTGGTGTGGGCAATGACATGAGAATACACAGCTAACCGCCAAACCCTCCAGATCCTCCCCGTCCGACACAATGCCGACCCTCTTCTCTCAGTATACACTCCCATCCGAGCTGGCAAGCTCGTCTCCGTCACCACCACATCCTCCATCCTCCTCCCCTCGGTCTCACACCTCTACAAGCTGGCCAACTACCCCGTTGTCCTGCACGTCTCCCTCCAGCCGCGGACATTTGCCGACTATTCTGTCATCACCGCTATCCGCAATTCAGGATGGACCTTTGTCCAGTCCGAGACCCTCCAGGAGGCCCAGGACATGGCTCTGACTGCCCATGCTCTGGCTATCCGCGCCGGCAAGGGTGTCATCCACTTCTTTGCTCCCTCTACCTCTGAGAAGGACAAGCCCATTGGTGTTGAGGACGCCGCAGTTATCCGCGACATTCTCGACATTGAGAGCGTGCGCCGATTCCAGGCTGGCACAACCACATCTTCACAGTCCGGCATCTACGCCGATGATGGCCACATTGCCGTTTCTTCGGATCATGATGCGCCTGTCGTGACCGGCGCTGCTAACAACGGCTCTCTCACTGTGCCCCCCAGTGCCAGCGCCTCCAAGGCTCCTTCAGCTGGAACTTCTGTCAAGTCCAGCCAAGATAGCGAGGCCAGCACTCCCGTTGCGCCCTCTTCCGCTGCCACCACTGTTGAGACAGCCCCTCCCCAGGTCACCTCTGAGGACGTTTACAAGTGCGCCGCGCGCATCTGGGGCCAGATCAAGACTGCTCTTGGCCGAGAGTACAGCGCTTTCGAGTACTCTGGACCTCCTGATGCCGAGAACTGTCTTTTCATCTTCGGCTCTGATGCTGGCGCCTTCGCCCAGGCCATCGACGAGGCCAACCCCGACGAGATCTTCGCTTCTGCCGCCATCCTCACTCCTCGCCTCTACCGACCTTGGATCGGCTCTAGGCTCGTCGAGGCCATCCCTCGATCCATTAAGCGAATCGCTGTTCTGGAGCAGATCCACCGCAAGACCACCAAGTGGGGTCCTCTTCTGATCGATGTCCTGACCTCCGTCAAGAGCGGACCCGGTGGCGTCGAGACGATTGTTGGCCATCAGCTGGGCTACCTCGCCCCTGAGGTTGTGGTCCAGGCTCTGCGGGGTGTGCTCCAGAACCTCACTGCCGAGAAGCCTATCCAGAACCTCGAGGTTGGCAAGAAGAGCGCCTGGAAGGAGCCCACTGGCTACGATCTCAAGACTCCCCAGCTTGAGACTGCCTACACCAAGATCCTTGATCAGCTCTTTGGCAAGCGTGCGTACGTTGCCAACGCCATCAAGTCTGCCACTACTGGCCTTTCTCCTACCGTTGCTGCTAGCCCCGAGTTCGGCTTTGGCTCTCTGCTCGCTCGCAAGCAACGCCGCAGCCAGTTCGTGTCTCAGGTTAAGGATGCCGCTACCAACGGCAGCTTCATTACTGATGCTCCCAAGAGCTGGCTGGCTCGATGGGCTATGAACGCCGACGATGCCACCAAGTCGACAGAAATTGCCGATGATGTGATTGCCAGACTTGAGACTGATGGCTCTCCTCTTGCCGCTGAGCTCCTCTCTGCTAAGGGCCTCTTCCGGAAGGAGTCTCTGTGGTTGACTGGATCTGATGCTTGGTCTTACGATTTGGGTAACTCTGGAGTTCACCACGTTCTGGCCTCTGGTGAGAACGTCAACATGCTCATCATCGACTCTACCCCCTACTCCCAGAGGGCTACTGCCGACGCCAACCGCCGAAAGAAGGACATTGGCCTTTACGCCATGAACTTCGGAAACGTCTACGTCGCCTCTACTGCTGTCTACAGTTCCTACACCCAGGTCCTCCAGGCCCTGCTCGAGGCTGACAAGTTCGACGGCCCCTCCGTGGTCCTGGCTTACCTGCCTTACTTCGGTGAGACCGACTCTCCCCTGACTGTCCTCCAGGAGACCAAGAAGGCCGTCGACGCCGGCTACTGGCCTCTTTACCGCTGGAACCCCGACAACGAGAAGAAGGGGGAGCCCAACTTCTCACTCGACTCTGAGCTCATCAAGCAAGAGCTCAAGAAGTTCTTAGCCCGCGACAACCAGCTCACCCAGCTTGCTGCCAAGGAGCCCAAGTTCGCTGCCGCCCTTGCCCAGGACTTTGGAACCGAAGTCCGAGCTCAGCAGAAGAGGAAGGCCAAGGATGCCTACAACCAGCTGCTTGAGGGTCTCCTGGGTGCTCCCCTGACTATCCTGTTTGCTTCCGATAACGGCAACGCTGGTACTGTGGCTAAGCGACTTGCTAACCGTGGTCGTGCTCGTGGCTTGAAGACGGCTGTCATGACCATGGAGGACTATCCTCTTGAGGATCTTCCCGCTGAGGAGAACATTGTCTTTGTTACCTCTACTGCCGGTCAGGGTGAGTTCCCCCAGAACGGTCTGCCTTTCTGGGATGCCATCAAGGACAACACCGATCTCGACCTGGCTACCGTCAACTACTCCGTCTTTGGTCTGGGTGACAGCCACTACTGGCCTCGCAAGGAGGACAGAATCTACTACAACAAGCCTGCCAAGGATCTTGACCGGGTTCTGACCAACCTGGGTGCCAAGCACCTGGTCCCCATCGGTCTGGGAGACGACCAGGATCCCGATGGATTCCAGACTGGTTACCAGGAGTGGGAGCCCAAGATTTGGACTGCCCTCGGCGTGGACAACGTCGATGGCCTCCCTGAGGAGCCCCCACCTATTACCAACGAGGACATCAAGATTGCTTCCAACTACCTCCGTGGTACCATTCTGGAGGGTCTCAATGACACTTCCACTCTTGCTATCTCGGCCGCCGACCAGCAGCTTACCAAGTTCCACGGCACTTACATGCAGGACGACCGTGATATCCGAGACGAGCGCAAGGCTCAGGGTCTGGAGCCCGCTTACTCCTTCATGATCCGATGCCGACTGCCCGGTGGTATCTCGACACCCAAGCAGTGGGTCCAGATGGACGACATCGCCAACGAGCTCGGCAACGAGACCATGAAGCTCACCACCCGACAGACCTTCCAGTTCCACGGTGTCGTCAAGAGCAAGCTCAAGCCCGCCATGCAGGCCATCAACCGTGCTCTGATGACTACAATCGCTGCTTGCGGTGACGTGAACCGAAATGTCATGTGCAGTTCGCTTCCCACCCAGTCCAAGTATCACCGCCAGGTGTTTGCTTGCTCGCAGCTCATCAGCGACCACCTCCTGCCCTCGACCACCGCCTACCACGAGATCTGGCTCACCGACGAGAACAACCAAAAGACCCAGGTTGCTGGCGACGCCGTCCAGGACTTTGAGCCCCTCTATGGCCCTACCTACCTGCCCCGAAAGTTCAAGATCACCATCGGCATCCCTCCCCACAACGACACCGATGTGTACGCCCACGATATCGGCCTGATCGCCATCAAGGGCGAGGATGGTAACCTGGCTGGTTTCAACGTTCTTGCCGGCGGTGGTATGGGTACTACCCACAACAACAAGAAGACGTATCCCCAGACTGGTCGCATGTTCGGTTTCTGCAAGACTGAGGATGTGCACATTGTCTGTGAGAAGATCATGCTCGTCCAGCGTGACAACGGTGACCGCAAGAACCGAAAGCACGCCCGTCTCAAGTACACCATCGACGACATGACGGTGCCCGTCTTCCGTGGCAAGGTCGAGGAGCTCTGGGGTAAGAAGTTCGAGCCTGAGCGGCCGTTCGAGTTCAAGAGCAACGTCGACACTTTCGGCTGGCAGAAGGATGAGTTTGGCCTCAACCACTTCACCTTCTTCATCGAGAACGGCCGTATCGAGGACACTGCCGAGTTCCAGATGAAGACTGGTCTGCGCGAGATCGCCAAGGTCCACAAGGGCGAGTTCCGCCTTACAGGTAACCAGCATCTCATCCTCAGCAACGTCGCCGATGAGGACCTCCCCGCCATGAAGGAGCTCATGAAGAAGTACAAGCTCGACAACATCCAGTTCTCTGGTCTCCGCCTCAGCTCCTCCGCCTGTGTGGCCTTCCCCACTTGCGGTCTCGCCATGGCTGAGTCTGAGCGATACCTACCCGTGCTCATCTCCAAGCTTGAGGCCTGCCTCGAGGAGAACGGTCTCCGCCAGGACTCCATTGTCATGCGTATGACGGGTTGCCCCAACGGTTGCGCTCGCCCCTGGTTGGCCGAGGTTGCCTTTGTCGGCAAGGCCTATGGTGCTTACAACATGTATCTGGGTGGTGGTTACCACGGCCAGCGTCTCAACAAGCTGTACCGCCAGAGCATCAAGGAGGATGAGATTCTCGCCATCATGAAGCCTCTCCTGAAGCAGTACGCCCTGGAACGACAGGAGGGTGAGCGCTTTGGTGACTTCTGCATCCGTACTGGCGTGATTGTGGCCACCACTGATGGCCAGAACTTCCACGATAACGTAAGTTGTTGACTCTGCTCTTGATACTATGTATAGTTGGCTAACAGTTGGATTAGATCCCTGAGGATGACGAAGATGAGGAATAGATGATGATCAAAGAATGACCGCCATGATGAATTGGATATGGAAAAACAAAACGGGGGGATATTCAATGACGGATTGATATCATACTTTTTTGTCTTTATTTGCTTGCATAGCTTGACTTGGCCCGGCGCAATTTTGGACCTTACGCATTGATTACATGTAGGATTATCATTTTTATTCGCATTTGAGAACAAACATACAAAACCTTTCTGTGAATCATTATAGACTTGAACTTCATACATTGCTTCTTCTTACAGATGTCTTCCTCCACTCAACCTCTCGACATCCTGCAAGGGGTATACTACAATAACAACAACTACTGTCTATCCGCATCACCTTTGCCTCCCAAACTCGAACCACACCAAACAAAAATACCCAGACCCAAGACCAAGACTAGTAATTCCAACAAGAAATCAGACCCTCCTTCAACAAAAACATTGTCCACAAGAAACTCGTAACAACATCATCATCTTTTTTCGAGAGAGCCTGTCTCGTACATCGATCGTTATTCTTTCAACAAAAAGCTGGGGATTGTTTTCGCCGTTCCATGCCCTTATGCGCCTGACCACGCCGGATGTAAAGAACCCAATCTTTCAAATGCAAAAAAAAAATCACACGCAAGAACCGCCTTGGTTCGTTCAGACATGAATGAAGATCAGCTTCGCAAGTTACTCGACACGCTGCTCATCTTGTCGTTGAACCGCTCCTTGAGGCCACCCATCCATCGGGGCGCCTTTAGACTCAACCGCACCCGGCCCTCCACAATCATGTTGACAACGTTAAGGATGGCAAAGGTGGTAGAGCCGATAGCACGGAAGACGGCCAGAGAAGCGACAGACCAGAGGATGAAGCGCAGGTAGTAGTTCTCGCCAATGCCCTTGGCACTGTAAATCTCCGAGACAGCCATGCCGAGAATACCGTTGCAAATCATCCAGGTCAGCACCAGGTACGTACGGACACTCTTGTAGTAGTCTTCCTGCATCTGGGCTTCGCTCATGGGGGTTTCGGGAACTTCAAGTCGGTCACGGAGGTTGCGGAGGGCCTCATCGTAACCACTATCAATGTCGAGCTGCTCGCTGGGCATGTCCAGCTCGACGGTTTCACCCTTACCAACGGCACCACCAAGATCAGTCTTCATGACGTTGTCACCTTTGGTTCCCCAGGTGACATCGTGGGTATTGCAGAAGGCGTAGATCTGTAGCGTGCAGATGTAACTGGGAAGCAGGACGAAGTACTGTGCTGACGAGGTGATCATGTGCCAAGGATCGAGGTATATGACCGACATGATAAAGTACATTCCCACGGTCGATAGGATGGATACGATGAGGTTGGTAAAGACGTTGTTACCCATCTCTATCTTATCGTCATCTGCCGTGAGCTGTCGAACAATGATGTAGATCGTAGCAAAAGTCGTGTAGACCATGATGACTCCGTATATGATCATACTCGTGAGGTACAGTTTGTTAGAACCTTGGGGTCTATTGCCGAGGGACAGGATGAACTGCGTCGATATCAGGAGAACGCAAGCGTACCGCAGGATATGGAAGATGACAGTGCCGATGTTGTGTCCAAACGGATCGACTTTGGGGTCTGTTAGACCGCCTGCGACGAAGTAAAAGGTGAGGTAGAAGTTGGCCAGAGAGAAGAATGTGAAGAGGAGCTGGATGAACTGGTAGAAGAACTCGATGTGCAGAAGCACCTTGCGAGCCACAGTATGATCCGTGAGCCAGATTTGCTTGAAGTGGACGAGAGAGTAGACAGCGGCAAAGAAGGCACCGTTGAGCCACCGTCGACGCTGCGAGATTAGTTCCGAGACCGTGTCTATTTCAGAGTTAGTGTCATGATGAATACAAAGGCATTGATAGGGGAGGGCTTACCAGGCACATCAGTCTCACCAGTACATCCCTTGACGTACTTCAAGACCCATCTCTCGCCTCGCTTGGCCACCAACTCCCAGCAAAGAATACGATCTTCAGCCAGATACATGTTGGCCGTGAAGACATCGGCGTGTTGTCCGTGCAATGTCTCACCCTTGAAATACTGGCTGAGGGGTCCATGTCCAGTCTCATCGTTCTGCAGCGCGTGGAAACGGTAGGCACTGAGGGCACCGGGGAGCACAGTAATGTAGCCGAAGACAGACTCGAGGGGCTTGTCAAGAATGTTGGACATCTTGTACTCAAAGTTCTGGGACGCCACAAGGGGGTTCAGGAAGTTGGCACCCAGTCTGCCCTTCATGGCCTTGATCTCTCCACAAGCGCCGGCAACATTCGAGTCGGTATCAAAGGCCTTCCAGAGATGGTAGAGCGAGGTGCCACCAGGACGAGTACCGACATCCAGTAGAATACAGACATTAGGGTTAAGAGCCTTGCCAAAAGCATTAAAGAACCATCGGTGCGAGTTGAGCTTGCGCTGGTTCTTTTCCTTCAGACAGAAGATCATCTGGCAAGGAACAATACCCTTCTCGGCACCCTTGAACTTGAGATCGGAATCGAGAGAGACCTGGGTCGTGTATTCGTACACGTGAGCCTGAACAGCTCGGTTGTTGACAAAGTTCTTCGCGATACCGTGCTGATAGACACCCATGGCAGCAAGGGCGTCGAGAGTACGAGGGTGAATCTTTTCACGACCATCTGAGACGATACAGACCACAATTTTCTGCCACCCTGTCTCACCCCAGGTACGGGATCGAGATCGGGAGCAGAAATGTGAGATGTTCTTCATGACGGCGTGCATGGTGCGGGTGAAGCCGATCTCATCTTCGTTGTACATGGTGATACAAATGAACAGCTCAGTCTCTCGGAGAGTCTTTCCAATCGACTGTCGTAGCTTATACCCTCTCTCGACAAAGTCGTCAGGGTCGCATGTAACTGCTGTGTATCGCATATGGGTGAATTCAACCTCGCCTCGCCGTGGCAAGAAACTGTAGAGAATGGTGGGGATCTTGCACTCCAGCACCAGCTCACCGTTGATGAGCTGCACTTCCTTCCTGGACATTTGGGGTGCGCGGACACCTCTTCGTTCCTGGGCGCCATCCGGAGCCGGGCCATAGTGCTCAAACTTGTCGTAGTCTGAATGTGTCTCGTGTAGTGTACTTTGAGAATCGGATGAAAGGTATGAGCCCCGGTCCGCCGGATGAGGCCTCGCGTCGCTGAGGTCTGATTCGGGTCCAAACACATCGTCATCTATATCACTGTGCAGAGGGATAGATACTGTCGCATCGTCTGCAAAGGGCGGGACATTTCTAGAGTTGTTGTTTGAGAAGAGTGGCGCTGGAGGAAGTGGCCGCCGTGGGCTGCCGCCATATCTAGAAGAAGGGGTCCCCGGTCGAGGACTTCCATTGAGATCAGATGGCTCATACATGCCGTTTGATGGAGGAGGTCTCGAGAAGTCGGACCTTGTGAAATCCGACATGCGTGATGAGGGTGTCCATGGTCGTTGTGGTGAGCCATCGTTCATGTGCATTCCGTACGGGATGTAGGAAGAGTCGGGGGGTGGCATATGTGGCGCATCGTTGAAGATAGAGCCGGATCTCGATGACCGGACGCTGGGCTGGTAGTTGAGGTTTTGTGGACTTCGAAGACTGGGAAGTTTCTCATGTGAGCGAGCGTTCTGGACGGATCTCAATCGGCTGTGTGGCCTTGGTGGTACGGGGGGAGGCTGGTCTCGGCCATCACGCTGTTCCTTGTGCTGTCTGCGCCGCTCGCTGATTCCCTCAGGGATCTCTGGGAGATCTCGGGGCATGTCTGGCATGTCTGCGAATACAACTCGCATGCTGTTCTTGCTCTTTTTGTTCTGCAGCTTTGCAGAAAGTCCTCCAGACATTGCATCGCGGGACAGCAGGGACTGTGATTCGGCCACGCTGGGGGAGTAGGCTGGAGGTAGAGGGAGAGGAGATACACGGTCACGTTCCTCGCTTGTAGTATCCTTCTCGAGGTCATCCAGGTGCTCGGGGTATGACCCGGACACCTGCTTGCCTTTGTCTGAAGACATACTGTGCTGAGGAACCAGAGGAGGCAGTGGTGATGGGATCGCGACTGGCGGTGAAGAGGAAGAGGGCGTTGTCTTTGGGGATAAAGCAGAGGAAGCAAGAGGAGAGGAAGGCGTTTGTTTTGATGGAGAGGGTGGTACATACTTGTGAGCGTCGTAAGGTTCTTCCACAGAGGTCAAAAGTCTCATCGCAGCGGGACTATGGCCGGTGGGCGTGTGATTAAGTTCATCGTCATCATACGGCGGGAGGCTGTAGTCGGGCGGGCGTTGGGGCATGTTTGGGTCCATGGCGGTTGACTCGGAGGCTGGAATGTGGACGCGGGTAGTTGCAAGAGGACGGGGGATTCGAGATTGGCGATTGGAGGCCCAAAGCGAGGATGTTTGGGAGTCGACAGGCGTTTCCTCGACGGCCTACGCCGTAGGGAACGAGAAGAACGACCGGATTCTCCTGGGAAGGACTCCTCAATCAAAGATTGAACTTGCCGGATAGAGTTTCGAGGTGTCGTCGAGCGCGTAATATGTTGAAACCTTGATCTACACAAGGTGTTGGCTTGCAGGTTGAGAGTGCAAGTGTGGGTGAAGCTCGCACAAAGAATGCAGCTCGGGCATGCAACACAGAATTGTCGAGCGAGAGTCAGGACGAGAGAGTTGAAGAGAGACAAAGAGCGGAGCAGCACGCAATGAAAGCTGCCACCTTCCCTTTTTCCACGAGGCGTCGCACAGTAGCACGGAGCGAGCGGATATGGTTGCGAATATGGATTTGGTGGTGGGGGGTGGGTGATAGCTTGGGGAGGAAGCTTGGGTCATCCCAAACAAACGGTTACGTAGTACTGTTGACCCAGCAACGGACCCTTTGGGACATGTCTGGCACGCCCAGTCTCACAGGCTCCCAGTCGCATTGTTTCGGTGGCCGGGGAGGAAGCGCCACTCTCTGTTGGATGGACAATGATGACTGGCTGCTCCATCATGACTGCCTGGGCGAGACCCCGGTGGATTTGTTGATGGTGGAGGTCGAGTTTTAATTGCCTGCATCCCAAACTTCTTCAGCGTCGGGAGTTTGAGGCTCAGCTCAGTGACATACCCTAAGCCTTTGTCGAACCTGGAGCCAAGTTGTTCCGCGATGAATTCACTTCTTCAATCACAATTAAAGGCATCATCAGACTGACCGTTTCTTTCTCAACAAAGTAACTATTTTTGTGCTTCGTGATGGCCTCCCGCAATGGCCGCCACGTAATAGTTACATGCAAGCGCTGGCGGCCTTCCTTAGCGCCTTACTGTGGATAACTTCCTTTCCCCAGCCATGATCGCCGACGGACAAGCATTCAACGGTCGTCAACAGCCCGTGAACGCTAGGACTGAGCTTGGCCTCGCCTGCAAAGGCGACGTGTGCTCTCGTTGTGACAAGTCAAGTGCTGAAAGGGTTAACCTGG
The DNA here is from genome assembly GCF_026873545.1 of Fusarium falciforme. NCBI lineage: Eukaryota > Fungi > Ascomycota > Sordariomycetes > Hypocreales > Nectriaceae > Fusarium > Fusarium falciforme. The sequence goes on along the minus strand of NC_070549.1, from coordinate 1,732,304 downwards.
TCTGACTCCCGTCAATTAATCTAATCCCCTGGCCAAAGGCACAGACGCTGATGAACCAGACGTTTTGTCAGCGGGGTGGACCGGCCGGACCCTTGCATGGGCCACATCATGAGCATTCCTTGAGCCCTGGCAAGTCTGACACTCGGGGGAAGAGAGATCCCGATTTCACCGGGAGAAGGTGAATCGTACCTGGCCGATTCTGCAGTAACTACCTCGGATACGGATACGGATATGTCGTCCTCTCGCCGTTCTCGTACGTACATGGATAATGCACAGCCCCGAGTCACAACGTCACCCTACAGCAACCGCAATTTGGTTACTGAATCCATGAATAATGATGCTTCTTCTACACGCCTGAGAACCTGTATAGTCAACCCTATTCCTCAGAGAAGAGAAAATCTGATAGCTGTCACGCGTGGCTCACCGAAAGTCAAATCCTATCACCTGCCTCACCGAGGACTTGCTGTCGGAAAGGATCCATACAGTAAACAGCCGACCAATATCCTTCCCAAACAAAAGATTTTTGCTTTCAGTCGGCGCTGAGCTACGCTGTATAGGCAGTTACAGAAGCAATGGGGAGGGAGATGGCCCTGTATCAATCGAGCCTAGGCCCAATTCATACATGATTGGAGCTGGAACAGCGAGGTGCCGAAAGTTGGTATTTGCAAAGCCCCAACGACTCACTTTCTTCAGGGACGGACGCTTGAAGACATGCTGACATAAAGACCCAAACAACAAGTCATCCTTCATGAGGCAGAATAGAGTCAAGAATATGCATCTATGTCCCTGAGTGTTCATCCTGTTCGATGATGTCTGGGCCGGCCCAACGACTCGCACCCAAGGAGCAACATAGAGGATGAATGGGGGTAGAGCATGTGCGCTTGTTCAAGGAACCCCCACATTGAAACTCATATCCCGCATACACCATGTTAACCTTGTCGGCCTCTTTCCCCATGAGGTGCCGAGTTGTAAGTCAATAATGCGCATGCTTGAAGTTAACCCGCACTCAGAGACCACTCTTCACGTCGGGCTGCAGCCTCAGAAAGCCTCCTGGTTACAGAATGACGTTGTTGGACCTGAACATACTTCCTGCCCTCGACTGTTGACTGTGCCAAACTACCTCACTGCGGAAGGGGCCGGTTAGATAGGTGCCCATCCATAAGGGTATCGTGAGATTCTGGTCACTCCTCATGTATCGTGGCCCTTCGCACTGCCTCGTGATTCGCCTTCAACCATTGCAATAGGAAGGAGATACGCAAAAAGTCAAACCTACGATACAGGAAGCTACGATGGATCTCAACCATCCATTCTTCAACATGCTTCAAACTCTTCGTCGCTTGCACACGTCTGCGTTGAGAGACTTTGACGCCTTGCATCCTCGCTGCGCAGCACAGCCAGAGTTTATTCCACCGGTCCTCGTCGCCAATGCCGAAGGCCTTTGAGTTTCTTTTTACCTAGTATTTTCTATATAGTCCCTACCTCCCCCAGTCCCCAATCGCCCTATCCCCATACCGCGCCGTTATCCAACAGCTTCAGATCAAGCACACTTTCCGAAACCGAAACGACATCTTCTGGCTCCAGATCATGTCTCAAAGCGCAGAGCCTGGCCAGACAGGCACTGGCGATAATAACCCCAGCCTAAGCTACCACTGGGCAGGCCGAAAGGATGCCCCTCGCGAATCCCTCCACAACAATGCCAACGAACTGGCCAACGATGCCCCAACGACTGTCCTCCAGAACCCGCTGGCTGATATGACCGAAGAAGAACTCATTGCCGATGCCAGCGGCCTGTGTCTGCAAAAGGGTCTACTCGAGCACATCGACACTTTCCGCAAAGCAGCCCTTCTGGCCAAGGTTATCAACGTACCACAAGGGTTCGAGTCGATCGATGCTTTGAGCGAGGTCGAGAAGGAGATTCTCCGCTACGAGGAGACACACCGCTGGAGAGCTCAGCCCAAGATGCTCTACTTCCTTTGTGCTCTGTGTGCGGGATGTGCTATTGTGCAGGGCATGGACCAGACGGTCATCAATGGCGCTCAGGTATGAAGATTGAGCCGCCCTTGGCCTAGATGGATGAAGTTTGCTGATATGAATCTAGAGCTTCTACTTTGCCGAGTTCAAAATCACCAGACATGCGCTGATCGGCCTGACCAATGGTGCTCCCTATGCTTCGGCCGCACTCATCGGATGCTGGCTCAATGCCCCCCTGAACAACTGGTTCGGACGCCGTGGTACCATCGCCTTCTCTTGCCTCTTCGCCTTTGTCACCGGTATCTGGCAGGCCGCTGCCAACACATGGCTCTGCTTCCTCCTCGCTCGCTTCACGCTCGGTCTCGCTGTCGGTGCCAAGTCAAGCACCACTCCCGTCTATGCTGCCGAATGCGCCCCCAAGAATATCCGTGGAGCCTTGACAATGATGTGGCAAATGTGGACGGCATTTGGCATCATGCTGGGATTTGCTGTCTCGATCGCTTTCCAGAACCTGAAGTATCCTAACGAGTTCGCCCCCTGGCGATGGATGATTGGGTCGACATCCCTTCCACCGCTGATCGTGGGATCCCTTGTTTACTTCCTCCCTGAGAGTCCTCGTTGGTACATGGACAAGGGAAACTTTGTGGAGGCTTATAACTCGCTTAGAAGACTCCGCAAGTATGATTTGCAAGCTGCTCGCGATATGTATCTTGCGTGGAAGTTTCTGCAGGTCGAGGAGCGCTCTAAGGAAGGCCACAACGTATTCAAGGAGTTCTTTAGTGTCAGGAGAAACTGGCGAGCTGCTCAGTCTTCCTGGTTTTGTATGCTGATGCAGCAGTTCTGTGGTGGTATGTACCTCCTAACCCCCGATGAGTAATGAGCTGGACTAACATGATCCTAGTCAACGTGATTGCGTACTACAGCACCAAGATCTTTAAGGATGCAGGATACACACAGTCGCAGGCTCTGCTGATCTCGTTCGGCGGCGGTGCCATCAACTGGCTCTTTGCGTTGCCGGCAATCTGGACAATCGATACCTTCGGCCGCCGAAACCTTCTCCTATCGACGTTCCCTCTCATGAGCATATGTCTGTTCTGGACTGGCGCAAACTTTTATCTTCCAGAGGGACCTGTTCGCCTGGGGCTTCTTGCGACTGGCATCTACCTGTTTATGGCTGTGTACTCCCCCGGCCTTGGTCCAGTTCCATTCACCTACAGCGCGGAAGCATTTCCACTACACATTCGGGCTCTGGGCATGGCTTCGGCGACATCTATTACGTGGGCCTTTAACTTTCTTCTCAGTTTCACGTGGCCTTCTATGGAGGCTGCCTTCACGACATCAGGTGCCTTCTTCTGGTATGCGTCATGGAACATGTTCGGGCTGGTGTTTGCATACTTCCTCCTTCCGGAAACCAAGGCTCTGTCACTGGAGGAGTTGGACTTTGTCTTTAGCATGCGCAACAGAGACCACGCTAAGTACTACGTCAAGCGACTGGGCTGGTACACAAAGAAGATCATGGGCCGCAACCCCGAGTCCATGCCAGCGCTATACCGATTGGAAACAACTGCGACAGAGACAGAGATAGAGGTCAAGCCAAGCAACGGGTAGAGCAGCAACTCGGCTTGAAGGTCAATGATGTTGATTCACGATGTTGTCTGCAACTGATTATTGTGATTGGATGTTTTTAGTGAGAGGGACTGCATACGCAGTTGAGGTTCAGTGGGGCGTTTTGGGAATTTGAATACCGTAAGAGTCATGGTCGAGCGCGGCTTTGCACCGTGGTTGGGTAGTGGTTTATTATGTAGTGTTTAATATCGTAATATTATTACGGTAGATTTACTGCGCCTCATTGTGAATTCGTGCTATTGAAAAGTAATCCCAACTTCCGTGGTCAGGGTACCTGTAGGCTGTCTTGTTCATCACAGATGACTAACATGGAGGATTTCTTCATCTGTACAACCAGGGGTTTTCCACCACTTTGACACTAACCAAGCAAAGACTGACATTGCCGAAGAAGCGGCCTTCATTTTGGCCCGTGAAAGCGCCACCCGACCAACCGACATGACAGATGACGATCATCAAGAGCTAGACCAGCCCGAAGCAACCGGCTTCCGCTCGGTCCAAGACCCGGCTACGACGCCGTCGAACTCGACACAGGGATACGGACCGGCGCATGTGCTAGACCACCATCCCGACTATCCCCATATGCATACGATAGTCTTCCTGCATGGCAGAGGCAGTGATGCGGAGGAGTTTGCGGAGGAGTTGATGGACTCGTCTGTCCTATCAGACGGGCGGTCGCTGCAGGAGGCGTTACCGGGTTGGCGGTGGGTTTTCCCCGCTGCAAGGCAAGTCTGGAGCGAAGTGTTTAAAGAGTTTATGCCGATGTGGTTTGAGTTGAGGGACGGCAGGGATGGGGATGGGGATTCCGAGGGGTTGAAGGAGGCGGTCACACATGTGAGAGGTATCCTGCAGGAGGAGAGGACGAGATTGGGGGACGGCAAGGTGATTCTGGGGGGCATAAGTCAAGGGGGAGCGGTCGGCATGTGGACGGTGCTGTCATTGATGGGCGAAGGGAATGTTGTTGATGATCCGGGGAAATGGCTGGGTGGGTTTGTGGGGAGCAGCACATGGATGCCGCTTGGAGATGATGCTGAGAAGATGCTGGATGGAGATCATCACGGCGATGAGTTTGTGGAACACATGATGAGATCACTTCCTCAGCGACAGTCGACCATCCCTGCTCTTATGGGACATGGCGTTGACGATGCTTATGTCGACGTCGACTTAGGACGACAAGCAGCGCGGATCTTGAGTCGAGTTGGGTGCAGTGTTGATTGGCGAGAGTACACAGGTGCAGAGCAAGAGGGTCATTGGTTCAAGGTGCCCGAGCAGATGGACCACATCTACGAGTTTCTGAAAAGCCTGGAAGCGCGGTAACAAGACATTTTCGGATATAAAATTCACAAATCTATCGGAATTGCCACAAAGCATCCTTGCATGTCAAAATTTTTACTCGGGACCCGCGGAAATAATGACCATCCTAGTTAAGCTGACAGTCCCGAGGCCAGAGATCTGAGGATTCATACCCCAGTGCAGGGTCTTTTGTGCCACTCCGGAATGTTTTATTCGAGTCATTTGCAGAGAGTGACAGGAAAAATTACCAGAAAAAAAAAGAAAAACTGATCTTGGGGTAACATTGCGCGACATGATCCTTGCCTTGTCAAAAGAAAAGGGCGCCTTCCCCTGCAGCAAGAATACGTTTTAAAAACTTCCATGTGAAAAACTGGATGCCTGCCTGTTTAGGCAAGTGCCCTTCAAGCTCTGGGGCACTCGCACTTGCACCACCAGACTTGTGCTCAAGTTGGAAGGAACAAGTGTTTCCATTACGGATAACCTCACCTAGTTGTGCCCCATGACCGTGCGCCGCTCTTTCCAAAACCGAGTCTTTGGTGCCTCAGGCTGTGCCTCAGGTTCAACTCCAGCCCGGATATCACGATGGATCCATCCATTCTCTTGCATCTCGATCTACCAACAAGTAATTTCCCTTCAGACCAAGCTTCGAGTTTAGCGATGCCATGATCATGGCCCAACATTCTCGCCGTGCCGTACGTGATGCCTGACACTATCGGAGCACAGGCCCGTCGTCTTGCAAAATATTCAACTCTCGCCCGGACCTGCTTGCTCTTCAGGTCCACACGGCCGAGAAACAAACCGTCATGGAAACCTCGACACACGACTTCTCGAAAGGAAACCCATCGACAAGGTTACCTTAAAAAAAGCCACGAGGCCCGGCCCCCATCCGGACGAATGATCGGCAGCACCAACAGAGGCGCCCCTGAGGCGACTTTTTTCCCTTCCGTACCCTTCCCCTGGGTGACACGGCCCTGATGCCCGTCATCTTTGTGTGAATCGTACGGTGGCGTGTGACGGTCCTTGTGTCCGTTTGCCTGGTTGAGCCAGATGCATTCGTGCCTGGATATACGACATTTGCCAAGAGATGCCCTGAAGCAGGCTATGGTGTGTGCTTTGACATGGACCATGTTGCTTTCTTGTCTTGGAGGTGATCTCGACTACTTTTGTCTGAGCAGCACTTTAAGCCACAGCACGGGCTGGGCCGACGGTAAAAGAAGTGAGGATATCCTGGCTTCGAATTTTTATCTGCAGAGCCGCCTTGAACCAACAAATAGCTGTCGATGGCGTCTGGTTGGTTCATCAAGTGTCAAGTCATAGCTTACACCACGTTTTCGGTCCTTCTCGTCTCCATCAGCGTCGAAGCTTCTCTGCCAGTTACGCCCTGATACCAACCGAGTCTCGTCTTGCAGGCCCCATCGCCTTCTGCAACCTGACCCCAGTCTGCAGTCTGCCCTGCCTCTCATGCTGATGAAACCCCGGCCTCGGATCGCTCTTTGGAAATCGCCATCCATCTCTCAAGGCCGCGGAGCCCCCCGCCCCCTCCCTCGGGCCCTTGGACTCCTCCGGACCAAACCTTGTTCGGACATGCTCCGTGAAGCAGCCCGGCCACATAGCCTGGAGTCGGCAATCAATATCATGGATCGAGTTAATGCCTCCGATGCGCCCGGCCACTAGTCTTAGTGGTCCCTTGTCCTGGGGCCCTGGATCTCCACCGTTCCATCGACCACCGATGGCGTCCTTCTAGCCGTGGGTTCTGTAAGCCATCACCCAAGCCAAGCCGAGCCTAGCAGAGCCCACCGTCATGCGACGCCGGGCATCTCGAACTGACTCCCCATAAACCCAGACGCGCATCCATGGATGGATGGATGGTTTGCAGACGTGGCCCCGTCGACTGAGAATCTTGGGATGCCATGCCCTAGCCTAGCTCCTGTTTCCCAGCCTGGTCGTGGAGGCGGGTCGGCGTGGAGGCGAAGATGGAGACCGACTCACTGTAGTTATAATGATGCTTCCGCAGCTCCCACCCCCGCTGCCGCCGGTCTCTGCTCTCATTCTACTGTTTCAGAGCTCTGGTTTCTTGATGCTCACTTGAGCGTCTCAGCACCATGCGTAACCCGCCTCCAGAGGTGATGGCCACATGGCCTCACCCGAACTACGACAACCCGGACCACCGTGGGCCCGCCCTGCTCATTGTCGAGGTGTCCATCATGTCGGTCGCTGTTCTCACTCTCCTGGCTCGCCTCTACGTCCGGATATTCAAGGTCAACAAAAGCGGCCTCGATGACTGGCTCATGTTGGCTGCCATGGTAAGAATCTTCCCCAGATCCGTACCTCGGCTCGTCCAACGAGCATGTGCATGCTGATCGCCACCCCCCCTGCTAACACTCCGGATTAGGTTTTCGGCATTGGAGTGACAATCTGTGTGATATTGGCGGCTCAGATGTACGGATGGAACATTCATGTGTGGGATCTGAAAGAGTCCCAAGCTGTCAAAGGTCGGCAGGTGTCCATCGCCGCCCAGACACTCTTCTTGTTCTCTTCCGGCCTCGCAAAGAACTCGATTCTCGTTTCCTATCTCCGAATTGCCCCGGCTCACTCATGGCTTCGACGCGTGACCTATGGATCGATCGGCCTGGTTACCGCCTTGATTTTTATCTTTCTTATTGTGCTTTGGACACAATGTCGGTATGTTCATGGATACACGCCGAGCTGTTCACTAGACTCAATGACTAACTGTTGTAGGCCAATGTCTGCTTATTGGAGCTTGACAGGCGGTGATAGCTGCTCTGCGGAAGGCCCCAGTGTGCTGTAGGTTTCTCAATAGCCCCTTGCTTGACTTGTCATTGACCCCTTGTAGGAGCCAAGCTATTACCACAGTTGTTACCGACCTACTCGTCTGTGCTATCCCTCTACCAACACTATTCAAGTTGAAGCTACCACTTTCGCAACGCATCGCCCTCATTGTGGTTTTCTCACTTGGCCTTGTTGTCGTCTTCGCGGCCTCGATGCGCGCATACTGGACACACTACGTGACGGACGAGACCTACGATGTTACCTGGGAGGGTTTCTATCTTTGGATCTGGACCGCCGTGGAGGCAAACTTGGGCGTCATCTGTGGTAGCGTGCCAGCATTGCGCCCGCTCTTCAGGAGCATCTTTCGGTCAAAGAGCAGCAGCTATTACAACAAGACAGGCTCACACGCTTACCCGCCTGGCACCGCCCAAGGAGGAGTAGTAACAGTTATCACGAGTCCCAAAAAGGCCAGTCGGACCTGGACGGACAGCCTGCAGCGAGGGAGCAAAGGGGTGAGGATTCAGGACGACCACATCGACATCGAAGCGGGCACTTTTAGTGGCGGAAAACGACACAAAGACACCGACAGCGGGACGTCGACGCTTGAGATGGATACCTGGCCGTCGCGAGAGCAACCAAGATCGTGGCCGTCGGGTTCATAGTGAATTTTTGGCATGTTTGGCGTTATGGCAATGCGGGAATCACGAAAATGGTACTTATGAAGCAAGGGAAGGAAATCACAGGACATCCAGCATGACAGGCATGGAAGGGATATAAGCCACGGCGTTCTATATGGACATGGTAATCACCAAAATAAATGTTCCCCTTTTATCTACCAGACTCTGTTAAAGAATCTCCAACTTTATTCGCCCCCTAAATGCTTCTGTCTCATCTTGACGTCCATCTGAGGCTCATGTGTCGAGATATGTCAAGCTAAATTCGGGCATAGGGTTACTTCGTAGGATTTAAAGCTCCTTGGCGTGGCTTTGAATCCTTCGGCAAACCGAGACGACCCAAGCGCATTGACCCGCCTCGCGAACTCGTCAAGTTTGATTGTCGAGAGGCGAACCGAATCGAGAAATCGGGGGGTCGCGAACAGGGATCAGTGTTTCCATCCTATCCCTTTGGTGTGTATAATACACCCTTGATAAATGCCCGGCCTGCATGCATCGCGCGCCGGCGCATTAGCCTTCCCCGGCGGGATTGTCGTCCATTGCGGCGGGGGAGTCGAAGGGCGTGTCTCGCTTCGGCCGGAGGAGATAGCACCAGTAGTATAGGTCCGGATCATGTGGTAGTAGCTTAGGCGTAGGAACCTTGGCGAGAACCTCGATATCAAAAGGTAGGTCATCAAGGTCGAAGCGCGAGGAAGAGTAGCTGAGGGAAACCCATACACCGCCATCGGCGAGACAATTCCGGATGCCGGCGGCCATACGGCGTAGCGGGGTCTCGCCGGCGCATGAAATAGCGTCAACGGTGCTCTTGTCGACGATGAGATCAAACTTTTCTTTTAGGTCGAGCTGTGTGGCATCTTGAACCTCGTAGCGCATTTGCACATCCCCGAATGCCTGAGTCTCAAGTTCGCGGCCGCGGTCAATGGCGAGAGGCTCGTAGTCGACATTGAGAAGGTTGCGGAAGCCCCGGGCCCGGAAGTGGTTTTGAAGGTCGCTGGTGCCAAAGCCGATGTGGAGGATCCGTGCCGTGGCCGGGTCCAACCGTTCAAGAACCGGCTCGACTAGCGGCATGAAATCGGCCGACTTGACGAGCCACTCAAAGGCCTTTTCGGAGGCGAAGCGCTTGTGCCAGTAGCTCTGCTTGTCAAAGTCGGCTGGCATGATGGCGGCGAGGGCGGCTCGTGTTCGTTGGAAGATTGGGGACGAGGGCTCTAGGGGCGGGATCTGGGGCGCGGCGGAAGAGATGGCCATTTATAATTACCCGGGCCCTTGGGCTAGGCTATATCTTATCAATACAACTTCTACCCCCAAGGGTCAAGGGGCCGTGTATCATGAGGATTGAGATTTTGCAAATCCTGACGGAAGGGGAGGGGGGGTTTCGGATCCACAGAACTGGGATTGTTGGAGAAGGACACGGGATAGTCATGGGGGCGGCCCAGAAGAAATTGGTGCCTTCATGATGGCTTCTTTTTCGTCTCCAAGACAAACAATGGTTTAGCTATATTGTCTGTGAGTTGAATAGCGTTGATACTATTGACTTTGCGACCGTGGTGAGTGGCGTTTGCAAACTGAACAAGAGGTCTAGTATTGTGATGCTGAACGGAAGCCATTCCGGAGGATTTTGCACGTTTGAATGTGGACTTTCGGCTCAAGTGCCGAGCGAGAAAGACGGTGACCAGGATGAGGATGGCCAGGGAATGACCAGAGTGACATTGGTAAGATTCATGATGCTCAGGAACATTGTCACGGAGTTGTTCTGCACTTGGATGGTTCTCACGGTTGAGGGTCCATCAGGCAGTGAATGATTGGCTCACGGAAAGAAATTGGGTTATGCTCCAAGATGGTGGTTGTAAGAGAAGAAACAGACTTCTAAAGAACCCTTGATGGATGGACCCTTGATCATAAACTCGAGCGTTCCTGTCCGTGGGTGAAGAAAAGAAAAACTGTCCGGCGCGCGGACGATGACGTCGCCCAGCTTCAACAAAGGCATGATTGGCAGGGGCTGGCCGAAAACCCCAGCCCTATTAATATCTGACCAATCACACCGTGCGAGCCGTTACTTTCCAGCCACACTCGAGTGAGGCGCTGTTTCAGCTCCGCCTCTTTTCGAGTGCCGCGTCAACCTCCAAGCAATCTTGGCAAGAGGAGGAAGGATTACGAGGCGCTCGCGCGTGATGGAGGGGGAAGTAAAAATCCTACATCTGCAAACAAACTTCTTTTTTCAGACCTCGCATCATTCTCGATTTGTTCAGCCTAGAATCCTTTCTCTCGTTCGTTCTGGCTTAGCGACCTGCCTAGACCTTGTTTACATTGACACCTCGAGGGCGCATAAACCCCATCTCCCCCGCAACAGAGTAAACAGACAAGGCTCAAAGAAAGAAACACACACATATGGCTCCCGCACCGTCTAGTGAGCCCTACGGCATCGGCCATGGCGTCGAAGATGTCGCCAATAACCTGTTACGGCGTGATCTTCAGAACCCTACGCACACGCAACAGGTGACGCTCGGCATCATCGCCGTCTACGTGGTCGTCATTGCGATTCTATGGAACGTTCCCTATGTCCGCATGGTCCTCTGGCCCTTCAAGGTACGTTTTGTCTACGGTTATTAGGTGACGGAGATGTAGCTGACTCTGTGCAGATGCTGGTCATCGCCTTTCACGAATTTGGACATGCCATCACGGCTGTGCTTACTGGAGGCAAGGTCAAGTCCATCAGCCTCGACCCCAACGAAGGAGGTGTCACGCACATGATTGGCGGCAAGAGTGCCATCACTCTACCAGCCGGCTATCTAGGCTCCTCGATTATCGGCGCTCTCTTGACCTTTTGCGGCTTCAACATCGTCGCTAGCAAAGTGGCCAGCATCGTCTTGGCCGTCTGCTTTCTCCTGACCCTGTGGTGGGGTAAGCGAGACTGGCTGACGATCCTTACTATTCTGCTCGCTGTCGGCCTCCTCATCGCCTGTTGGTTCATTTCACACGCCCAGGCCCTTCGCTTCGTCGTGCTCTTTATCGGTGTCATGTCGTCGCTCTACAGCGTATGGGATATCTGCGACGATCTGATCCTGCGTAAAGTAAACTCTTCCGACGCTAGCGTTTTCGCCAAGAGGTACGGCGGCTCTTCTCAGTGCTGGGGTGTCATCTGGTCCATCATTTCAGTTTGCTTCATGGCTGCTGGCATCGTTGCTGGCCTGGCTGCCTTTTCTCAGTCGTTTGAGCAACAAGAGAAGGACTCCCAGAAGTTTATCCCCACCTAGACGAGTGATTGTCTACCGCAAAGGATTGGCGTGATTTCTCTACTTTGGTTGTTTTATTCACCTATATGGGGGGGACAGACTGTTTGAAAAACCGGCGGACACAGTACCTGGAGTTTTTGACTGTTGCTGAATTTGGTCATGATAATGAGGATCAAGATGGTTCGAGAGCTGCATGCTCATAATGAAGAGAGATAGATGTGTACAGGTCGCTAGAGGTTGAGAGCGAGACCGGATTGATACCCTCCAAGAATGGAATGGATCTTGTTTCCATAAGCAAACGTTTTTTTCACTTTACTTTCTGATTGCAGTTGTGACTTGCCGTCGTTTCCCCCCAGTCGCTATTCAGGGAGGACAATGTACAGCATCTGTCCCACAGGTTTGCGAAATCTCCGTTCAAGTGACGAACCCCTATCACCACTTGAGTCGGTCCTTTAACTCAGCCGTGTCTGACGAACCCCCTGTGGTACCATTGTGACTTGTTCAAGGCGACGGCTCAACCTCATGAAACGTGATTGACCGCGATCGACTTGTACAGTTTCCAGAGGACGTCAGCTCACTGCTTCGGAATTAACATAAAGAATAGGAGAAGTTCCTCAAGGAAACATCTTCTCAAACAAGAACAAACTTGACAAGCAGACTCCCACGTATACTACAAACCTCGAGAAAGAATCCCCGTGCCTTTCAACATGACATCGAACTTTAACCTCCCTTGCACGATGACCAGAATCGCGCCTCCATCCGAAGAGGACTACTCCCACGAACCTTCTAACCTGAGTCTCTGCGGGGACAGTTACTTCTTCAGCGGACGCTTTAGAAGCTATGGGTAAGGATCCTGCAATATATGATGCAAGCGGTGTGTTCCTGACTTGCTCTCTCAGCCGAGTCCCCAAAGCTGTCGAGGAAAATAACGAACTGGACTTTGACCATGTGAACGGAGCGTATACCACCGAGTACATCGTGCTTGGACCCAATGAACGATACTTTCGCTGCAGGCGTATCTGCGAAGGAGAGGTTGCCGCTATGAGTGAGTTTTCCCCTTACTCTCTATTAGATGCAGTTTGTGCTCATTCTTCTTAGACAGCAGTGACTTGGAAGGCTACGAAGAAGTTACCGACTTCTGCGATGGCCACCAAGTCGAGCGCCCAGCGTTTCTCTGCTTCGGCCCCAACGGCACGTTCTACATCCGTACCGTGAACGACGAAGAGAAGTGGAATCTTCCCACCGACACGGTCCGTGACGCTCTACAGGTGACGCCAGGCGCCGCGCAATCTGGCGCTCAGAGTCTCTGGCTCGGCGCGGGGGGCTCATGGGTGGTCCAGTACCGCGACGGCAGCTTCCGCTTCGATCTCCGAGGCCGGTATGCCGCTCTGGAGAGGGCACTGCGACAGGCTCAAGAGGATGGCGTCCGAATCAGCGGCCTCGCTCTGAACCCGCTCGATGCGGATTCGTATGCCTGCGTCTTTAGTGACGGAGTGGTTGAGTACGAGGCCGGACAGGCTGGATTTGCTGGAAAGGAATTTGAGAAGTGGTGTGAGGAGAACTTTGAGCTGAAGGAGCTTCACAAGCTGTTGGCTGAGATTTCCGAGGTTACCAGGAGTAACTGGCCATGAGCCGTCACGGCCACTGTATGGCGCTTGACAATCTTGGGGTGCTCATATCGTGGTTTTCTACTTAAACTACTCCATAGTTGGAGAAAAGAAGCCCCGATAGGAGAAATATGCCGTAGATATATCAAAACGCCTAACATATGTCCTTTGAAGAAATTCCCTCCGATTGTTCACACTGAATCGCTTTGCCTCAGACGTTCTTTACAGATGTGACAAGATCTCCAAAATAATGCCTAATCAAAGCTTGCTACATATGTATTCTGACATGTTTTTTCAGCGTTGCTTGTATACAGCATTTCACATAATTGGATGGGTTCCCGGACTTCCACGGCGCCCGGCCTTATAAATCGGCCTCAGCTCCGTGAACTGCCCCACACACCCGGCGGACTTGTCGGAGCTGTGGGCCTTGTCTCCGGGGGCTCGATTTCTGGTGACGATTTTGGCAAAACATGCTAACCTGCATCTCCAAGATGTGATGCTTCATGGCGGAGGCTAGAAATATTATTGGCGGGCTACGGAGTAGATCCTGGCCAACTCTGTAAGATGCTGACATCGGCTTCTTAGGAAGACGACTAAGCTAAGGCATGTAAGCGCCCTAATGGAGGAGGTAGTCATGTATAAAACACCCTCATCATGACGTTGCGCTCGGTTCGGATAGCCTCTCGCTCTGTCTACATGACGCGCAAGCATCAATCCTCTCATCATGGCCTCAACAAGAACCCTCTTTCAGCTTTCCTCGCAGCCAACATGGTTCGAGAACATCTCCATCCGGCCAAACGGCACCATCTTAGCAACACGTCTTGATGTTCCTGAAGTCTGGGCCGTTGATCCTATCACTTCCTCCGGCTCTCTCCTGTTCCGAATTCCACTCCCCAAAGATGTCCCTTCGCAGGCGCTCACAGGCATCTGCGCCCTGCGTCCAGATGTGTTTGCCATCGGCGCTGGCATCTATGACATGACGGGCGACACAGGAGCCAAGGCGGGTAGCTTCAGTGTGTGGCTCGCAGATTTGACGGGTCAGGAGCCCAAGGTTACCAAGGTGACCGACACACCTGAGATTGCCATGATCAACGGCATGGCAACGTGGGACGAGAACACGGCCCTGGTTACAGACTGTTTGAGCGGCAAGGTGTACAAGCTCGACGCCACATCTGGCACGTACAATATTGCACTGGAAGATGAGACTATGGAGATACCTGCCGGTGCGCCTTTTCAGTTTGGCATCAACGGTCTCAAAGTCCATCGTACGGCCGAGCAGATCTACGTTTACTACACCACTACGACCCGGTACTCGGTGTACCGCATGCCCGTCACACATGAACTAAAGTCTGCAGGTCCCGTGGAGACGCTTGCTTCGGGAGTCGTCCCTGATGACCTCGTCGTGGCACACGATGGAACTGTCTACGTGTGTACCAATGTCACAAACACCGTGGCGCGAATTCCATCAGGTGGAGGGGATGTGGTAACAGTCGCAGGAGAGTCAAAGGCCATGACACTTGCGGGATCGACGGCGTGTGTGTTTGGTGAAGGAGAGAAGGTACTCTACGTTGCCACAGCTGGAGGCAATGCGACTCCTGTAGATGGCAAGACTGAGCCAGCTAAAGTTGTAGAGGTCAGGTTGGACTAGGAGAACAAGTTCAAGGCAGAAATATGTTTCAGAGACGGCTATTCAAGTCTGTACCTCAGTGATATTCTCACCTGAGTCAGTTAGGCCCTTAACATGGCCATTCTATCATCGTCCCATGCCTGTCGGCAACAAGCCCCAACGCCAGGTTTCCCCAATCCGTAAATCGACAAAGTCCATATTGTTACGATTGCAGTGGCAATGATCACCACCTTCCACGACGTCCACGACCTCCGCCGAATCCTCCCCGTCCTCCACCTCCACCTCCGCCTGACATGTTCTGTTCGTATCCAAAGTTGCTCTGGTTCCCGCCGAAGCCACCTCCAAAGTTGCCTCCCTGGCCTCCTTGGCTGCCTTGTCCTCCAGCACCACCAGCATTTTGCATACCGGCAAACATGGCATTCATCTGGCTGGGGTCCATCTGACTTGGATCCATGCCCGAGGCCATCATCTGCTGCATCATTGCCTGCATCTCAGGGGGCATGCCATCCATTCCGGGCATACCAGCAGCCGAGTTGCCGCCGCTACCACCACCTGGCATGGCCATGCCGCCCATCATCATCATGTTGAACTCGTCCATCATCTTCTTATTGTTCTGGGCAAAAACATCGGCGCCGAATTCGCCTCGAACTGCCTCTTGCTTGGCGGCGTAGAGTGCCCAGGTAAACTCGTCAAAGCCGTAGTTGAAGTAGTCGCTGATGTCCGTACCAGGCTTACGCCACGGCTTGTCGTTTTCTGGGAGATCTTTATCGCGTCATGTTAGTCTTGGACATGGAGCCAAGGAGGGGGCTTCAACTAACCTTCGTCAATGTTAACCTGCGTGATGGGCTTCCCTGAAGCAGCGTGAACAGGAATCGCGTTGACGTCTATCGTGGATTTTGAGGCAGCGGCTGAGGTCTTGTCGGCGCTGGGCGCAGCAACGTTGACCGAGCTGGATTGTCGCGACTCGCCTTCCTTCTTGACAGGTGCTGATTGTGACGGCGAGTCATTCGAGGCTGATCTTTGAGGAATATTCCGAATATCGCTATATTTGGATTGGCTATTCACGTGGTCGGCCGGTCAGTATTGCTCCTCGGCGCATTCAGAGTTTCACGTACGAAGGAGGAGCTGGTTTGGAGCCATCTTTTCGTTCGGTGATGATATCAATATCCTACAATGGCGTGTTAGAGAATGTGTATGGTATGGAGTAGCAAAGAACCCACTGAGTCGTCATCATCCTCGTCCATGGCCGCACCCTCATCTTCCTCTTCACCTTCTTCAAGATCATCTGCCTTGGGCTTGTCGTCTGGGGTTGCGCCCTGGGCCTTGGGCTCCTCAGGCACGTAGAGATCGTCGTCCTCGTCGATATCCATGTTGGCGACCATTAAGACGAGAAATTGAGACTCTTTTGTAAAGTGGGTGGTGAAAGAAAAGAGTGGTTGCAAGCTGGGTGTATATATGTACAAAGACGTCAAGCTCCAAGCTCTCGAGGTCCATGAGCTGCCCGGCGCGCCGAAATTTCTCCGGGCGACTCTTTCACCGTCACTGCAGGTACTGACCGAGACTGACCGACGCTCACCTTAAGCCCAACTGGTCCAAGCGCCAATCCAGACCCAAACAGCTTTCGCTAGGCCTCTCAAGCTTGGAACATTTTACCCTGTCGCAGCCTCGCAACTCGGTCGTGTCGCGTGAATCCAGCCTCCGAGACAGCGTCGCGCTTGCTCAAGGAGCCTCTTCTGTTGCCCTGAGCATGTCATTGACCCGTTCAGCAAGCGGCCCAGCAGGCGGTCTAACCATCAACACCGGCGCGGCCAACGCCTTGTAAGCTCCACACCAAACCAAACAAAGCATCCACCCAGCGACCGACTCAAGACCTCAACCATCCTTCACTTTTGCTGACCGGTGCGCTTTCCTCTTGTCTACAGCGGCGCCACCGCTTCGAAGCCTTCAGCTGCCGGCACTCTGTTCGGTTCAGCTGCGAATACCCCCAACAACACCACGACAGCGCCAGCCGGAGCAAGCACCATGTCGACGGCGGGAAGTCTCTTTGGCGGCGCGCAAAAGACGGGGACGGGTCTTTCCGGCGGAGCGGCAAGCACTACAGCTTCAACTGGTGGCGGCCTGTTTGGAAACACCCAAGCAGCGACTCCTGCGCCTGCAACGGGCGGTCTCTTTGGGACTGCCCCTGCGACGACCACGACCACAACAGGAGGCCTGTTTGGCAACACAGCTGCGAAGCCTGCGGCAACCGGAACTGGTCTCTTTGGCAACCCCGCCGCTGCAACACAACAGACCCCAGCTGGAGGTCTCTTGTCCGCGACCACCACAGCCACTTCACTAGGCACACCAACTCCTACGGGTCAGAAGCCAGCAGGAGGCGGTCTGTTTGGAAACACTGCTACTGCTCAGGCGGCACCCGCCACAGGCACGACGAGTCTCTTCGGTGGTCAGAAGCCAGCGGGAAGTGGTCTCTTTGGAGGTGCTGCACCCGCTCAGCAGACTACAACAGCACAGTAAGTTTGTTAACTTTCAAGCTACAGACAGTCTGGCTGACTCATGACAGAAACACAAGCACATTCGGCCAGCCGGCGGCTCAGGTATCGGCCGTCCAAATCAACTACGACAACATCCGCCATCGCACACGCTTCGACGACTTGGCCAAGCCGGTACAAGATGAGATTGCGCTGCTGGACAAGGGCATCCAGAGGGTGATCAAGATGCGGGACGAGATTGGAGAGTTCATGCCACAGCACGAAAAGGATATTGAACAGCTCGGTCGAGATGTCAGCTTTGTCGAGTCCAAGTTCCGTATCGTCGATGCGGCCCTCAACAACGACGTCAACACCGTCAAGAATCTGCATGACCAGACACGGAAGAACGCGGCCGATGCCCGGCTGTGCTTCCGCGGCGCCGACAACCTCAAGCTGCCGGCGCACTACCACCAGACGGGCCTCTTTGCCAGCCAGGCCCCGACGGCTAACTCGAACGGAGGCGACGCCGCGTCGACGCACGCAGATGCGCAGGATCTCATCACCTACTTCAACCGCATCTGCGACGACATAGAAAAGTCAAAGGCCCGCCTCGATGAGTACCGCGGCAGTATCGAGCGTGATATGCCCGGCGTCGAGAACGGTCTGTACGAGCAGATCCGCTCCCTGCGCGATCGCAGCACCACGAGCATCGTGGTGCAGGACAAGCTGAACGAGGTGCTGCTGGCGCTGCGGGATACTGGTAATGCCATTATTTACCAGGCTGGGCAGATTGCCGACACGCGCGAGCGACTGTCTCGACTTCAAGCGGGTATTGTGGACAGCGGAGTGTATGGTTTGAGCATGAATGCCTGAGCGTACAGGAGAAGGGGGCGTGCTGGTTAGAGATTGTCGGGAGGTAATATCAATCAATCAATATATTGGGTATCGCGAGAGCTCGATTTCGAGAATAAGGGGGATTGGTCATAGAGGCCGTGTGTATGGTTGTGGAGTGTAGCAAGATTCTTCAAGGAGGCGTCTTTATGACATGTACGAATATACAACACAAAAACTTTGACAGGGCTTGAAAGACTGGGAGTAGGGTGAGCACAAATTGGACATTTTACCATGGAAGAAAGCAGATGATCAGTCATCCTCCGGTTTTGGAGCTATCAGTGAAGCCATACTTCAGTGGCCATACTGTGATGAAACTCTCATTATTTCTTCTGCCTCTCGCGCCCGTTGGAAGGATCGCGGGGCGTGGGTATCAAACCGATTGAATGCCGTGATAAGTAAGTATACAAAAAACCCCGTCGCTTTTTATCTTTTTTTTTTTTTTGTTGTCCTTTGGCCTCTTTAAAACGTCCCTTCTCCATCGCCGTCATCTCCGTAGTCGTCTCCAAACTCGTCGCCGTTATCAAAGTAGTTTTCTGCATCGTAGTCGCCCGCGTCTTCATCGTCGTACACCTCATCTTGATCATCCTCATCCGCGGCCTCTTCGTCGTCTAAATCGGCAATCTCGTCGCCTTCCTCCTCCTTAAGAGCCTGTAGACGCTCTAACAAGTTCTTGCCCTGCATCTCATCTTCACCGTCACCAGCCAGACCAAACGCCTCTTCTGCGCTGGGCAGCGCGCTGATGCTGCTGAGCTCAAGCTTCCGGCGCTTGAAGCCCTTGACGCCCAATCCTCCCGTGGTCGCAGCCGCGTCGATGGTGTCGTACAGCTCGCTGGGGAAGAGCTCGCGGCAGACGGGGCGGTTGGACCAGTCTGGCAGAGCGCGCTCCTCGCGGACAAACTTGTGCGAGTAGGTGGGGACCGCGGTGAAGGGGTCGAGCGAGGCCTTGCTCTTGACGCCGAAGCGGGCATTGGCCTGGGCTTGTCCGTAGTGTTTTCTTGGAGCTGTCGGGTCGTTGAGAGCTGTGCGCTTTGAGGTGTATAGAGGAGAGCCGTGGATCTGTCGCCGGAGGAGGAGTAGGTGTTGTACGGCGGCTTTTTCGGTTGTCGCGAGTTGTCTAGCGGTCGGAACGACATATGGCTATTACATGTCAGCAAAGTGCGTTCCTTCTATCATTTAGCAAGGAGATATTGGGGATATACGCACAGGAAATAGCTCTGAAGGTCGCGCATCCGGTTCTTCACCCGTATCCCAAGGCACATTAGGTCGTCCACCTCGCCCACCACCTCTTCCACCACGGCCACCTCCTCGACCGCCTCGAGACATTGATGAGATCGCGCAAGCTTGTACAGAACTGGAGAGTTGAAGCAAAAAAAAAAGTCGAGCGTAAAATGGTTATAAGCTGTTGTTGCGAAGATGAGTATGTCCGCGTTTGAAGGTTTGACGCAGAATGGATTTTTTGCGGGGGCCGCCCAAGGAACCTGAAGGGAGCGGAATTTCCTCCGCCATGACGAATGCCCCGCAGTGTGCCTGTCAACTTGCAGCTTACATAGCTCCCCTGCCTAGAACAACACCAGAGAATACATCACGACTTTTGACAAATACAACATCGAAAGAGAGTTTTATCATGACGGAGAGACTCGTGCCTGAGTACAACATGCAGGATGGAACCTTGCCCGTCACGGGCCTTTCCGAGTTGCAGGCGCATCTTGAGGAGCTGGTGAATGATCCAGCGACGCCGTTCAACGCCAAGCTGTTTGACGACGTTGAGCTTCAGCTAAATGGTGTGTCTCTTCTATCCTATACTCTCCCCATGATCGACAAGTACCTTTATCTATCGTTCAAATTGCTAACCCATGCTAGAATCCAACATTCCTCCCCTCTTAACAACTCTACTCCCTCCTCTCACAACAATCCTGAAGCAGACAACCCAGGATCCAACCCCCCTCCTCTCACTCGCCATCAAACTCCTCTCTCCCCTAAACTTTTCCCGCTGTCTCACCATCGCGGACCCTCCATCTCTTCTTGCCGCTTTGCGCTCTCCCCTTCCTGGCGCAAACCTCCTCGCTCTGGCCATCATCCACAAAGCAGCTCGTACTCCCGGTGATGCCGCCATCTTGAGTACCATTCCTGATGTTGTTGAAGAGGTTGTGCGGAGATGGCTCGACAGCCCAGATGTCGGGGTCGGTGAACGTGCCGCAAGAGTTTTGGGCGATGTACTAGAGACAGATTGCGATGTCATCGTTGAAGGTGAGGGCGTGAACGGCGTATCAGCTGCGACCAACGGCATCTTGGGCAACGAACTCGTCAAGCGCCGTGTACCTGGTCACGCACGTCTTTGGCGCCTCCTCTTCCTCGACCGTCAGTTCATCACTCTTATCACCACTCTCTGTCGACCCGAAACAATCGACCGCCAGGCAACCCTCGCCCAAGGCCGGCTCCTACGCATCCTCCCACGTCTAGCAGCTCTCAACCCCCGCGCCGTATCCACGACGCCTTTCCCAGACATTCTCGCTTTGCCTGATGCAACTGCTGAACCGGCTGGTCACGGGCTGCTGCAGTGGGCTGCGTTGACCATGGTTGACACCACGGACATGCTCATGCACCTGAGTCTCATCGACTTTTACGAGACGTTTGTGAGCATCATGCGGGTCGCGGGCAACTCGGCGGACAAGGACAAGGTTGTGCGCGATCTAGTCAAGACGGCTGCTGATCGCGATGATCAGCTCAAGGCCTCCCTGAGAGGACTTCCTGATCGGACAGTTGAGGAGGAAGCGGTGCCCTTGGCTAGGTACATCAGCCAGATACTTGACTAAAGACTAGAGAGAACCAATTTGTATGATACCCAAGAAAATGGCATGAAGTTAGACACGGAACGGAAAAGATACAGGTATTCATCTTAAAAACTCGACCACATAAAACATGCATATATTGTCACATCCGGTATAAGTCATACTACAAAACCCCCCAGGCTGGCCTACCGCCGTCTTGGACAACCTGGGGTTATCTAGATAAATGCCATCAAAAACCAACATTCTCTATTATTCCATCCAACGCCCCGCGCCCCTTCACAGTCAGCAGCCGCCGAGGGACTCGCTCCTACAGCATCCTCCTTGCGTCCGCCTCATGATCCGCAATTGTGCCTTCCGTAGTCCGGCTCACAACGCTGTCCCGTCGATCGTCACCAGGTCGGGACATACCCTCGATTCCAAGGCCAACCTCTCCGACTCGTCGCAGCACTACCAAGAGCGCCGCTCGCAAATCAGGAGTGAGGTCCTTGATGAGCAGGTTGATCGCCAAGGGGTAAAAGTCAGGGATGTGTGTCTTGAAGGCGTCCTCGGGGAACGTCGCGAAACCCTCCAAAACATCAACCACAACCGGCCGCCATGCAATGATGTTGCGATGCTGGCTCTCATCCTCCAGAGTAGAGTAGCTGTGAACAATGTCCTTGCACAGAGGTACCAGAGCAGCCTCAACGTCAGGCCGGCTCTCCAGTCGCCCCGGTGCGTTATCCGCAAACATGCGGAAGAGGATCGAGATGTATGTGGCAGCAGACCCGCTCTCCTGCTTCAGGAGGTTGGGGGGCTGCTTCATAAAGCCCTCTCGCCACAGCCTCATTCGGAGCTCCTTATCTTCGTTGAAGCGGCGAGCGAACTGGAAGGATCGTTTGAGCAGTGCCATCAGTCGCAGGAGCTCAGTCGATGGGATATGTGTGTAGACCGTGTCGTTGCTAAACAGCTCATTGACTGTCTCGATCATGAGGAGCTGAAGAACGCAGCGGGAGATGATTCGGTTGAAGAATCGTCGCCGAGCTGCTGTCACAACAATCGGCTGCTGCTGAAGGTTCGATGATGGCTTGAACTCTTCCAATGGTGCTTGGGGGCTCTCTGCGGTCGGTGTGCGCAAGTCCTCCTCGGCCTGTCGGGGAGACAATGGAGGCGCGATCGAGTCATCGTCGGCCTCCTCGCTGCCGTTAATCTTGAGCGACTTTTCGTCCACTGGAACATCGGTTTGCGGAGTGCTGGAGAAATCGAGTCCGTTGGGTGGAGGCTCTATCGACGCCGTTGAGTTGATTGCTGTGGCGGTGAACAGCTGATACGCCGTAGTTCGCTCAAACAGCTCGCAGAAAGCACCGACAAGTTTATTCCAGTGCTGAGGCTTGAACTTGGTGACATTCTTCAAGATCAGCTGCTGCAGGCAGTTGCTTCCAATCCGAGAGATGGTGTCGTTCTCTTGGCAGATGCAGAGCGCGAGGAGCTCCAAGAACCTGTCCAGCATGTACTCCAGGGCATCGAAGTAATGCGTGAACAAGGTAATCATATTTCGAAGTGCTTGGATCATAGTGGTCGACAACCAAACTGAGAGCTCCTCATGGTTGAGAACGTTGGTCATTTCTGGTCGAGACCTCAACACCATGAAGATGGGGTAGAGCTGCTGTCGCCACAGAATATCCCAGAATTCGGATGGGAAGTCACCACCATACCTGAGCAAGGTTTCAAAGAAGTATTCGAGAGCATTTGAACGCACCTCCAGGTCCTCGCCTGTCATCAGGACGTCGTGGAAGGCGAAAAGTACAGGGAACCAGTAGCCCTCCTCGACCGATGTATTTGATCGAGATCGCTTGATCTCGGGTGACTTGGGAGCTCCCTCTGGGGCGGCCGTCTTGTTGTACTTTTGCGACAACGGGCACTCGGGTGTCTTGAGCATGGCAGGAATCAGAGACTTTAGCAGCTCGAGGGCTGCCAGACTCTTCTTCTGGAACTTGAGGTTCTTGGAGAACTCGGTCAAGCACACAATGAGGTCGGTAAACGCGCCTTGAGAAATGACAACACCAAACTTGGTCTTGTACACTTGGTTGACATTCTCGTAAGCCAGGTTGACGATGCTCTCGTATGGCTCACGGGCCGCCACCGTGAAGACGCCAAACATGGTCCTCCAGCCTGAGCGGATGTTATCTCCCTTGGCCTGGATCATCTGGATCAGGCATCGCAGAACCATGTCCTTGACCGTGACGTTGTGTGAGTTAGCAAGCACATGCTCAAAGGGCTTCAAAAAGTCCTTCTGGAACTTGAAACCCGCCAGCTCCTCAATCTCCATGAAGCGCATCGACAGCTGACGCAGCGAGTCGAGAGCAAAGAAGACAATGTTCATGTTGTTATGGCATCCCACTCGGTTGAAGTGCTCGCCAAAAACATCCCAGATATTGCTCCATTCGAACCTCACACGATCCATGTTGTAGTAGCTGATCTCGACAATCTTCTGCAAGCTGTACGTTCGAGGCGAGTCGTTGGACCCTGACACCTTGATCTCATCCCAGCTGACCTCAGTCAAAGCCTTGGCGAAGTGAACCATGGCCTCACCGGTGAGGTTTGCCGTGTTGGTGAAGATGCGATCGACGCTGCGAATCACTTCGTCTGAGCGACTCTCAAGCGCAATCTCGGTTGAGAAGCCCTTGGATCCGGCGGTGCCTGACCTTTGCCGAGGCCTCTTGGACTGGGTCGAAGACCGCGAGTCTGAAGTTTCTGTCCTTTGCGGAGGCAGGAAACGGGCCTTGGAAACGTCGGGAATGGCACTCTCGTCCACGCCGCCTGAAATAAGCTGCAGTCGGTCCAACTGGCTAATACACATCAAGATGTCCTTCCAAGAATCTCGAAGAACGTTGCCCTCAGTCTGTCCCAGCTCAAGGATAACCTTGAGGGCCTCAATGTTCTTGGCCAGGATTTCCTGCGGGTTGTTCAAGTTGGTGGCATTCTTCAAGGCTGACATGAACGCCTCCCTGGGGGTGGAAAGGTCAAAGAGGCAGGCAATCTTGGTAGCCAGCTTCATTCCCTCCAGGCACAGCTTGTTGACCTCAAGATTATGAGACTTTTGAATCTGGCTTGAGAGGGTCCAGAAGATGGACATCCAAGTCACGTCGAACATGGGTCCAACATGTTTGAATGAGGTTGCCTCGATGTACTTGGGGCCACTCTTGGTGGCGTTCCGGCGCTGGCTCTTGAACAAGTTCTTGAACAGTTGCTCGGAGCGCAAGGCAATCTCTTCCGACTGCTGCACATATGCTTCTCTTTGCAGATCTCGGCCAACGTTGGACAGAGCCTGACCAAGACCCGCAGCAATGCCAACAGATGGAGCTGGGGCGTTGCCAGCCGCCGCCGCTGCATCGCGCTCACTCTTGAGCACGATCTCGTTGGCTGCAATCTCATCGTAGATGCCTAGGAGATAGTCATCAGGCAAATCGGCGTTGTCGTTAATACCGCGATTGTTCTTGATAAACTCCTCCTTGCTCATGCGCTTCGCAACCTTGACACTGTGAAGATCGGTGTTCAGGAGAATGACCGAATAGGCGAGGACATAGGCAGTATCGGCGTTGGCAAACGCGTTGGGGTTGCCCAGGACATAGCGCTCAGCAAACTTGAGCATGAAGCGATCAATCTTCTGAGCTTCACCTGGCAGACGGAAGGACTGGAGGAACTGGCGCAGAGCATCGACAAAGCGCCGCTTAGCAAACTCCATTGTGTCGACAAAGGCATGCATGGTGTCAATGTTGAACTGGTCACCCTCACCCAGGTACTCGCCAATCTGTGCCTTGTCGAGCTTGTCTTCCTTCAACAAGAACTCGGCAATGTCCTTGGGGCTTTCACTTGCGATGAAACCATCACGGAGCAACAGCTTGATTCCCTTCTTCGGCTTGAAGTTGAACTGCCTGATGGCGTTTGTCAAGGCCGTCTTCCTCGCCTTCTCCTTCTCCAGCTGATCGGGGTCATCCTCGAGTATGGGAGTAGATGGTGGAAGAGGCGTCTCAATACGGGAGGAGCTATCGTTGATACTAGGATCGATAGACGGTCTGATGTAATCCAACGACGCCTTGTTGTCAGTGTTTTCGTTCCGCGCGGGCTCGGCATCGCCCCGTATCGGGGCCGACCAGTTCACCAAGGACCGAAGAGTCTCAACCAATGCCTCAATTGATAGTCGCTTAATGGCGTATTCCTTGGGGTAGTCGGGCTCAGGCTCCTGGTGAGGGGCGATGTGGGCAACAGTCAAAGGGGGTGGCAAGGTCGCTTTGAGCTGCCATTCACTTGCTGGGTTCGTCTTTGCCCGCATCTCTTCATACACTTGCTCGTGGATAGTGGTGATCGTGATAGGGGTGGTGGAGAACTTGGACAAATCCTCAATGATGGTCTGATAAATGTTGTCGACGGTCTGATCGCAGTCGTAGTTAAGGTAGATTTCGACCAAGGCCTTGGGGTCGGCGCAGAGTCGGTTAAGCACAGTGACGAACTGAAGCTTTTGAGATAGGGGCGCCGTCTTCCGGGCCAGGAGGGCGAGGTAGATCTCGTTGAGGAAAACCTCAATTTCTTTCTGTAATCTGTGTAAGCTACTTGCGAGTTGTGCGCCTGATCCGACAAAAACTTACCTTGAAATCGGCTCGCATATACTTGAGCATCAACCAAAAGATCTCGCAGCTGACATTAAATATCCTGTCGACCGAGCTCGCGCCATTGCGAGTGATGCTGAGGCAGAGGTAGAACTTGATAGCTTGAAGGAAACTCGTAGGTTCGTTGCTTTTAGAATGCTTAATCGTGCACAAGGGCGAAGTGAAAACGGCAATGTTGTTGTTGAGGAGGGTGTGGATGAGGTGGAGGGAGATGAGCTTGGAGCGCATCGGCTGGCCGCGGACATCGTAGAGCTGATCGGGCGGCAGAACCTTGGTGGACAGGTTGCAGAAGGATCGGAAGACGAGGTAGGCATCGCGGATGTAGACCTCATCTTCGGCGTCCAGCACCTCGCTATCTTCTGCTGACCCAGAATCGTGTCCCGTGTGGTCAGAGACTGAAGCATCTGTCTCCTTATGATGCTTGAGCTGGGTGACCATGGTAGGTCCATCTCCAAGATTCGAGTCGTCGAAGCTCTTGCGATGTTCGAGATCCTTCAGGGTGAGCTTAACAGCGCTCTCTGAGGGCTCTTCAGAGGCGGAAGTATTCTCCGGTGTAGCGGGCGAGTCGTCGCGGTCATGGCCATCATGGGCGCCGTTGGTCGAGTCGGCCTGGTCAAAGGTGACATTGCTAGAGCCATGCTTTAGGTTCTCGAGGTTCAGACGGGCCTCCTTCATGTGCAATCTCGTCTTGACACGCTCAAAGACAGTACCGACCATCTGCGTCAAGGTACCCTGTGCGACCTGCTGGTTGGCGGTGCTCCGCGACAGCAGGAAGACATTGTAGACTTGGCGCACGGCCTTGAGGAGGCCAGCGCCATGGACGACAATCTTGTCATTGAGGACAGCGGCAAGCAGGGACTTGACAATCTGTAGCTGGATCTCGACAGCGGTCGTCTCGCCCTGGAAGCAGTTGCAGATGGTATCGATGGCTCGCTCGATCAGGGGGGGAGCAGGTTCGGCGCCCTCTTCGGTTCCCTCGGGAGGGCTGCCCGGGACGGAGAAGTATGAGTAAGAAATAAGCTTTCCGATGCAGTCGAGGGCAGTCGTGGTAAGCTGGACATTGGTAGATCGCGAGGCCAGCTGCAGAGGAGCGAAGACTATCTCGGGGTCGGGGAGCTGGTCCTGCTCTTTGATGGCATCGAGGGCCTTTGTGGTGGACTCGGCCAGCTGCTTGTTGCGCTGGGCATCCTTGGACGAGGCAATGGCCTCGAGCGAGGACACGACGAATTTGAGGGAGCTCATGAGGGAGCGCAGCGAGGACCAGCGGCCATTCGGCAAGGGAATACGGACGAGGTCGAGATGGTCGAGTCGGGTCGAGGGGGAGGAGGAGGATGTTGCAAGGTTGACGTCGCTCTCACGGGGCAATTAAAGAAAGGAGACGGCGGCGGCGCGGGAGAGGCGAGCTAGAGCTCACGAACCTCTGTCTGTTTGAAACGGAATATTGCGTATGCACACAACGAGGTTAAAAAGAATGACCTGCAGAATAGTAAAATTTGCCTCTTCTCTTCAAGTCGAGATGATTATAAACAAAATAAACAAACGAGGCCAGGAAATGTTGGTGCCTTGAATCTTCCTCTTGGCCTTCTCGACGCTGGCTCTCAGAGCTAGGGATGGTACTTTACGAAGTGGACAGCGTTTCCAGTGGAGGCTCCGCCAAAAATGAGCTCCCCCCGGCCCCGAAAAGATCCCCCAATAGCCCTGCCAGCTGACCAATCACAGGCCAGGCGCACGCGTGTCTTTAACTGTAATCCAGGGACTGCCAATTCCCGATTTTCCGTTAGCCTCAAGCCACACGAGGCTGAGCAGCCAACCAACTGGACCCCTGCGTTCTCCATAGATGGATGGAAGATTCATACAGACATCGGTGGAATCTCGCATGGAAGCCTAGGATTCTATTCTCGAATAGAGTTGCCTGTTGCTCCAAATTAATTTGGCGAAATTACCTTCATGTCCAACTCACAGAAATCTAGCATCTGGTACGCGTCATGCTAGATGTCCAAAACTATCAATCCTCAGCGGCTGTTCAACAAAATGTCGACCCAGAAACCGTCCTGCGTCAATCTCAGATGCTCGAGTCTGCAAGGAGCCACTCCCGTCTCCTTGTTACCAGCATCAACGAGATTGAGCTTCTCGTAAAGAGACTGGAAGCAAAGTCTAGACCCGTCGCATCATCTGGGCTACCGACTTTCATTCGAACCCTACAGCGCGAAAATGAGACTCTCAACGGTCTTGTGAATGAGCTGTCAAGTACAAGTCTTGACGCTCAAAAACTCACCCTTCAAGATCGGAAACTCGACGCTAGTGTCAACGTGGTCAACCGCAGCGTTGCACAATGGGATCGGCTTAAGCGATGTGGTGGTTTCGTCGCTGTCAACCAGGCCTTCCAGGGCTCATCCAAGGACGGACGAAAACGCGAAGTTGCAAAGCTTGACATTGCAGGTCAAGAAAAGCAAAAGATGCATCGTCTCTTGAAAGAGCAAGGTCGTGTTGAGGTGGACGTTGTCGAAGGCGGACGTGAGTGGCTCGCTGTCAAGGCTATCTCCCCTGACCGTCTTGCCCGGCAGATGACTGACTGCGGCTGGGGATGGGGCGACCACGAACTCGGTGACAAGGTCGACAACGATGAGTGGGAGGATACCCCTCTTGCAAAATTTGTGCGGCGGTTAGTTGCAGCTGCAAGGATGAACCGCCACGAATATCAGTTTCCCCGGATACGACTGGTTCTCTCCAACCTAAGTCGTGGGGAGGAAGAATTAGACATCTTCCTCTATCAACTGGAACACATGGATCCCTTAGTTGAGGTTATCATCGAGGATCAGGACAGTACCTTCATTACAGCTCCTCCTCCTCCCTTGGATGAAGCTCTGGAGAAGCTGGTGGGCGATGAATTAGCGTCTATAACGTCGACGGTAAACCTTGATCACACCATCTTGATTGACCTCATCTCGGACTTAACACATACGGACCTTCAGCCTCAGCCATGGCAGTCACGGACAACGCGGGCACAAATTGAAGAGGAAAATAGCCACGAGGGTGGACTGATGGCTCGCACACTGTATCCAGTGCTAGCAGGGCGCAAGCTCGTCTGCACTTGGGAGGCTGCGGTTCACTTCCATGAAGTGTTGGAGACTGTCGGGACCAAGACTGAGCGGGAGCGTGGGAGGTTACTAGTCCCATGGGACGATGAGATACGAAACATGTCTTCAGACATGATTCGCCAGCGCTTCCAGCAGCTCTCCATCCATACCTTGCCTGCCGACGTGCAGGTCCCCGTCACTATCTTGCAAGAGTCCTGGGAAATGGATGCAGTCACAGATGCCGTCTCCAAAGGAACTCTGCCCCGCGTCGCTCAGGATGTAGCACGCAGCAGTGGTTTTAAGAGCTCCAAGCTGTCCATATTTATGTACGGGTGGGCAGCAGGCCTGACTACCATCACTAGCAACAAGGAAGTACGGGGCCAGATCCGGACATGGGTAGAGACGCATCGCACGGATGATGAGGAGATTGGGCCTCAGATTTGGAGGGTAGATGTTACACGGAATCTCTTGGCAAAGGCTGCGAAGCCGAGAGAGGGGTGGCAAGAGAAGGATGGAGCTGAGGTTGATGAAAGGGATGATGAATGATGATTTAGATTATATCTTGTATACTTGAAAGTATAAACCTTTGTGAAATATTCTTTATTTCGTAGATGGTTGGACATTAACCATAGGAGGTTCTGTGGAGATACCCTATAACTAGACTTGGACAATCGAATTTTCAGATTTCAACACTTTACATGACTGAAATGATATAACTAGAAAATCTTCTGTGTATATGTATTTGAGATTTATATGTCTGGGTATTGATTGTTTACTGAGCAGTGATTGGTCTTGTATCCTCTATCATCATATGCCGGACGCCAGGACGCCATTACCAGTCTTTCCACTCCATCTTGCCCACCCCCAAGTTCAAAACCAAATGCAACCTACATAACCATGGCCAGTCTAGTATTAATATGGTTATAAACTCCAATAAGCCAGTGCTTCAAGTACTTAGCCTAGAACTGCGAGACAACAGATGGATCGACCGAGTCCATCTGTTGCGGCATACCCACAGCGCCCTTTGACCAAGGGAACCCACCCATGGCGTCCCATTCCAAGTCTCCCATCCAGTCAAACGGCATGTCCATTATGCCCTCCATGCTTTCGACCGTCGATGCCTCAGTAGGCACCATCCCCTCTTCGTTATCGTCCAGGGGCACGCCTTCACGCTCCGCAACCTCCTTGAGCAGCTCATAGCTTCTCATGCTGGCCTTGGCGCCCGCGTCGATGACGACCCGATCAATCTCCTCCTGCGACATGCCCACTTCTATGGCCTCGGCCAGGGCTATGCCCGCCGTCATGAAGCAGTACCCCTTGATGTTGGTTTCAGTTGAGCGCAGACGCCGCTGCGACCATTCCTGAGCAGCAGTGAGAACGGTTCGAAGCTCGCTGCAGCCCATGGGAGGCATCCCACCCAGACTCTCACGTTGCTCCTCCTTCTTCTTGATGAATTCGAGGGCAATGGAGAAGAGTGTCTGCACGGGGACAATACGAAAGACCCCTGAACCGTTGGTGATGAGCCTGTCGAAGCACGTCGTCGGGTCGAGCGCACCAGGGGGTGCAGCAGGGTACCGAGGTGTCGCCAAACCACAGATCTGGGCGAGCTTGAGAGATGAGTCGAGCGAAACTTTGCGCGAGTAGTAATATGTCGGATCCTCAGCGGAGCGGGCGAGCATGGGCTGGTGAAGGGATAGGAAGCAGCGGTAGGTAAACATCTGGATGAGGGCGCTGTGGAACTGGTTGAATATGGCCCTCGAGCTGCGCCTCTGCGCTTGCGAAAGAGCGGCGAGAGTCTCTGTCAGGGTGCGGCAGGCCTTTGTCAGCTCAGAATTGAGACGCAGGGTTTCTGGGTACGACTCCTTGGACCGGAACTCGTTGACGTGCTTGATGATGGCGAGGCGGAGGGGCTGAGACTTGATCAGTGCCAGCTGGACCGACATGTCGGTTAGCTCCTCCGGGTTGCTGGTAGGCTGTCTGCTGCTGTCTGGCTCATCGCTGAGTTGGTCGTCGTTGAGGTTAGCAGGGAGTTTCGTATCGTAATGCTTCGAGGAGAGAAGTGGCGGCCCCCCAGCATCGTAGGAGGATTGCAGATTGAGCTCGAGAATAGTTGCCCACAGGCGACGGCGCATCTCGGAGCGATAAACAGACATATTGCCAAGGTGCTTCGGGTCCCTGTGAAGACCCATGTACATGGCCTGCCTGATCAAGCCTCCCGTTGACACCCATGTGAGGTCCTGTCCAACTGCACAGCACGCTTTGGCGATGACCAGCATGCACATGATCTGGATTCCGGCGATGGTCATCCTGCTCTTCTCGGGAGGAAGCATGAGCCAGATCTGAACCTCATGCACCCACTGCATGGCGGCAGAGTGGAGGCTAAAGATGTCGTCGTAAACGGTTGCCCCGATGGCCATGCAAAGCTGGAGCTGCATGACAAACACTTCGCTGGCAGCATCGGGATTCTGCCAGTACCGTTCATACTCGGCTCTAAATGTAGGCCCATGGAGAATACGGACGACACCCTCAAAGGTGCGGAAGTAGGCGTCGACAAGCTGGTCGGCGAGTTGACGCTCAGGGATCGTCTTGCCCAGGTTGTTTGATGAGATGGGCTTGAGCCGGTGCGCCTTGATGGCGCGAGCAAGGGTCTTGCATTTAAGAAAGATGGCGTGAGGCTCTACCTTTCGAACTTCTGCATTGCGAAGAACATTGAGGATATTGGGGAACTATGAGATATTAGTGAGGCTCATGAAGGTAGAGTGAGCTTAACTTACCATGTCTGCACCGTTCATCCAATGGCTCTGGCCAAAGAACCTCGTTTTGGATACAGTTCCCTTCATCGGTGCCGGTTCCTCCTCTTCTCTCTGCTCACACTCAACCAATTTGTCTTCAGCAGGGTGTGTGATGTGACAAGTCTCTGCGAGTTTCTGCTCAAGCTCTCGTACCCTCGCAGCTAGGGCATCTACCGTCGATGCCCCTGAGGCAGATCCCATTGTTGAACTCTGAACACTAGAAGGGGATCTCCCCGGTCGAGCATTGGTCGTAGGGGAGTGCCCTTGAGTGCTGGTGACGGGGGCCGACCTCGCCGGGACGTCTCCGCCCCCGGCTTGGCCCGCAGTGGTCCTCCTTGCCCGTGAAGCCGGGATGTGAGTCGGAGCGTACGTGCACGGTGAGATCTTTGCCTTGATACAGTTGACACACGGAAGGCTCCGGTCACACCGGATCTTCCTCCGGCGACACTGCTCACACGAGAGTGCCGGCCGCCGCCGCTTCTTCTCGGGCTTGGCGGCGGGCGGCGGCGGCGGAGGCACGGCGGTCCCACCAGAGGCATCCCCGGAGGCGAAGGCCTCCCCCACGGGAAACGCAAAGACCTCCTGCTGCTGAGAAGAAGCAGATCCTCCATCGTCTTCTCGTAACGATTCGCTGAAAAAGATGCCGTGAGGGGCAAGCGACAGAGAGTCGGAGGGCGCCATATCTCTCTCGGCCGTTAAAATCAGCGAGAAAAAGAACGGTGAATTCACAAAGAGGCCAGGAGAATCAGCCGAGAGATGGGGAAGCCAGGGTGTATGTATGCAAAATGCCGTGCCATGGGGGGTGGCGAGGAAGAACTCGCAAGCATCCTCGAGATGACGAGGATGGAGGACGCATTCATCGATGTTCGGCTTTTTCAATTCACCGCGCTATGCCGAGCCGATGTGATTGGCCAGATGACAATTCACCGAGGAGCAGGATATAAATCGCCTGCTCTGGACGTGACTCTTTGGAAAAATCGAATCCTTGCCGAAATCCGCCGTTTGCTAATGCTGTCGTGATTAGTTTCTGATGAGGCGGTTTCAGTGGCTGCAGTGTGAGTGCAGCTGAGAAATTCATGTCGGTTTATTCTTGTGGCGGGTGAATACACCGGACAGTGAGAATAGCGACATGAAAAGACCATTGTGAAAATGCCACGATATAAGGAGCTGGAATCATGGCGATGAGGATGAGATTCTATCGCAGAGATCACGATGGTTATTAATCAAGCTTATTAAGACACAGTTTTTTAATATCTTTGACGTCTTCAACATGTCCGCCCCTGACAACTCCAAGCCCCTCTCAGGAGCAACAACACCAGAACACGATGCGTCAGACACACTAAACGATACCCGTCCAGGATCTGAAGACCAGAAACTCAAAAAAACAGAGGAAAATGACTTTCCTGACGGTGGACTTCGAGCATGGCTTGTTGCAATCGGCGCAGCAGGAGCTTTCTTCTGCACACTTGGATACACCAACGTCTTTGGCATTTTTCAGGCCTACTACATGTTCAACCAGATGCCCGAAAGGAGCGCCGACGACATTGCCTGGATTGGGTCTATTCAAGGCTTTCTCATCTTTGCCACCGGTGCTGTAGGAGGACCGTTATTTGACCGCTTTGGCGCATGGGTGTGTAATTCTCCCCTGAATCCGACGATGTCTGCTAACACTTGTAGCTCATCCGCCCTGCCGCGGTATTGTACATCTTTGCAATCATGATGACCAGCATCTGCAAAGAATACTGGCAGTTCATGCTCGCCCAAGGCGTTCTAACGGGTCTCGCCAACGGACTCCTCATGTTCCCAGCCCTCGCCGCCGTGCCGCAGTGGTTCAACGCCAATCGCGGCGCCGCCATGGGCCTCTCCATCGCCGGATCCTCGCTCGGAGCTGTCGTCTTCCCTATCGTGCTATCCAAGCTACTCACAAAGACGGACCTGGGTTTCGGCTGGTCGGTCCGCATCACGGCCTTTGTCATGCTGCCCATCCTGGCCTTTTCTGCCGTCTGTATTCGTGCGAGGCTTCCCCCAAGACGCACCCGGTTCTTTCTCTGGAGCTCGTTCAGGCAGCCTATGTATGTGCTCCTCATCATCTCGCTCTTCTTTGGTATGGTTGGCATGTATGTGCCGCTGTTCCTGCTGCCAACTTATGCCATCACCAAGGGCATGAGCGAAAGCTTGGCGAGTTACATGGTGGCTATCATCAATGGGGCGTCCATCTTTGGACGAGTAATTCCTGGTATTCTCGGCGACAAGTTTGGACGCATCAACACCCTCATCGCAGCTACCGCGGCCACGAGCATCATCGTCTTTTGCTGGCCCGAGGCAGAGACCAACGCCTCCATCATCGTCCTCGCGGCTTTTTTCGGCTTCTGTTCAGGCGCTATCATCTCAGGCGGTTCCGTGGCCGTCACTCTCTGTACAGATGATCCCAAAAACATTGGCACGTACATGGGCGTGGGCATGGCACTGGCCTCGTTCTCAGCTCTGATCGGTCCCCCCGTCAGCGGTGCCATGGTTGACAAGTATGATAGATTTGAGGAGGTGTCTTACTTTGCTGGTGCCATGACCATGTTTGGAGCTTTGGTTGCTGTCGCCGCCAAGTGGGCATCACCAAAGGGGCTCCTCGGAAGGACTTAGATATGCATGGGAGGATTAAAATAGACGTCAAAAGAAGGCTTTAGGTATATGAATTGGTAAGTTTTAACAGGGTAAATGCGGATCAGCAAGTCTAGACTGTAAGTGAGGGTGGGTGTGGTGTATGTAGATCTTGATCTCCTATTCATATCATATAAGTAGGTAGAATGAAAAGACAATGTTTAATCGACCTTATTGATCAGCTATTCCAAATCTTCAATCATCGGTGTATGATGGGTATATGGTCATTTCCTACCTTCATGTTAGTCAGTAAAATCAACTTAAGGCAACTTGGCTGATAGAAACTCACCTCCTTGCACTGCCTTCTATTACTCCCTAACCTCCTCAATCACAGACTCGCCCTCAGACCTATCCCCACTCGTCCACTTCCACTTCTCATGCATCCTCAACCGTCCATCAGCCAGAACCTCAGGCGTCGACTTGCACTGTCCCGTCATGAGCTCTCCCTCCTTGTTGACGTGCTGATATCTCATATCCAAGCTGTTATCCTCGTCCTTGACAGTCGCGATCAATGTACCCCGGACGATAGAGCCGCCCGAATATTCTGCCCACACAATCTTGCCGTCTTGGTGATAATGGAAGCGTGTCTCGGCGCCGACCTCGCCGTTGGACGTGTTGGAGGCGGAGCCAAAGACTTTGCCGTCGTAGAGGCTCATTTTGAGGGATGCTGCGCTTGTCGAGAAGAACAGCTGTCGGTGATTGTTAAACTGACGGGAAGCTCTGGCAACACGGCAAAAGAGCATGATGAAAAGAGGAATATTAAGAACCTGGCCTTATTATATATTCACCTCTGCCTACCTACCTAGTTAAGTAGCCCTGTCCATATCGCGCGGAGACTGCCGATTGCGGGGTTGAATCTACCATCGTGACGGTTTGAGACGGTTCGGGACGGTGTTTTGCTCACCGAGACGCCCGATATACGGAGCACGCCAAGATCGACAGCAATCCAGGGACACGAGGTTTTGTGACTCAGATTGTCTGCCCGTTGTCTCAATGTGGAACAAAACTGTTAGCCTTAATAACCAGCATCTATAGTCTTGTCATCTTCACAAGATAGTTAAGGCGAATGTTGAACAGGAAACCTGAGGAATGAGGGCATATGCAATAGATTCTTTGTCCAAAACACCCCCCCGAAGGTAAAAAGATATAGCATTAAGTAGTCAAGGGTCATTGTACACGGGCTTTTCCGGCCTCGTAAAATCCTCCACAAGCGCTGCGGCGTGGGAAGAACGACGAATCTCCATGGGTTTCCCTCATAGACTCTCCCCATCGTTTTGTCTCACCGGCCTCCACCGTGAACCTCTCTCGAGGATTTCCCCCGAGGTGTCCCGGGTGAACTCCTTACCGCCCCTCTGCCCGTCCAGCCAGAGATCGATCCTCCTCCTATTCTATAAAAAAGACATGTCCTCGCTTCCCATTGGGCCATCATCCTTCCCCGTTGCTAAGCATTTAGAGGTCTGTTGTACTGCCTTGACCTTACAGAAGCAGCTCAAGGGGGTTCTCGAGGACCTTCTTGAGCTCGCGGAGCCACTCAGCGCCGACAGCACCGTCAACGACCTTGTGGTCGAAGCTGGCAGTGAGGCTGATCTGGTCGTCAAACTCGACACCGGCGCTGCCGTCCTCGTTCTGGGCGGGGACAGCAACCTTGCGGGTGGTGCCAACGGCGAGGATGGCAGCCTGGGGAGGGTTGATGACGGCGGTGAAGTGGTCAACGGCGGGGTTCATGCCCATGTTGGAGATGGAGATGGTACCACCCTGGTACTCCTCGGGCTTGAGCTTGCCGTCGCGGGCCTTCTTGGCGAGTTCCTTGACCTTGGAGGAGATGGCCTCGAGGCCACGGCCCTCAACACCGGTGACGATGGGGGTGATGAGACCAGTGGGAGTGGAGACGGCGACCGAGACGTCGACGGTGCTGAACTGGCGGATGTTGCCCTCGCGCCAGCTGGAGTTGACCTGGGGAACCTTGCGGCTGGCAACGGCCATGGCCTTGATCAGGAAGTCGTTGACAGACAGCTTGTACTTGCCATCGGCAGAGCTGTTGAGAGCCTGGCGGAGCTTGAGCAGCTTGCTGACCGAGACGGAGCTGGTGACGTAGAAGTGAGGGTTGGTCTGGGTGGACTCGACCAGGCGGTTGGCAATGGTCTTGCGCATGCCGCTGATGGGGATGTCCTCAAAGGTGGCACCGGGAGCAGCGACAACAGGGCTGCTGAGAGCCTTCTTGACATCCTCCTCGGTGATCTTGCCACCCTGACCGGTGCCCTTCAGGCCATCGATGCTGATGCCTTTCTCGCGGGCGAGTCGCTTGCCGGCGGCGGTGATGTTGGGCTCACGGTCGAGAGCAGTCTGGAGTCGGCCCTCGGAAGAGGTGTACTGCTCGGGTTCAGGAGTAGACGCGGGAGTGGACGAGGGCTCGGACTTGGACTCGGTCTTCTCCTGCTTGGGGGCAGCGGGGGCGGCGGCACCACCAGCATCCTCAATGGAGAACTTCTCAAAGGCGGAGATATCGGTACCCTCCTCGACGAGGACGGCAATGGGCTATAGAGAAGAAAGAGGACAAGTTAGTGTCATGATGCAACAAATTGGTGGATGCTCGGGGCCAGGAGCAAGATACCCCGAGACCCGAAAAGTGGCCCGAGGGGGAACAGAAAAATGGACGACTTACGCTGCCAACAGGAACATCCTTCTCGCCAGACTCCTTGAGGATCTTGGCAATAACACCCTCCTCCTGGAACTCAAAGTCCATCTGGGCCTTGTCGGTCTCGATCTCTACCAGGACGTCGCCGGGGGCGATGGAGTCACCGGGCTTCTTCTGCCAGGATCCGATGTTGCCATGCTGCATGGTGGGCGACAGAGCGGGCATCTTGACGACCTGGTGCTCAGGGAACGAGGCATAGTGTCGCACAACATGCGCGGCGAAGCCGGTTCGCAGGGCATTGTGGGTAGGGGCGAGGAGTCGCCTCCGGAGAGCGACGCTGAGCATTGTCGGGAGGGAATTAATGTCTCTCTAGATGGCGGAGAAGGGAGGTTAGCGAGCGACATACGAGCGCGAATATGGGCTGACGCAGGCGAGAGCGGCGCGGGGGAAAAAGCACTCACCAGCCAAGATGGGCAATTGAGGGGAATTGAGGTTCGTGACGGACGGCCACGGACGAGGCGAGAGGAGTGGGATATCGGGGGCGGAGAGAGATGAAGCTCTTGCGTGAGAGGGAGAGGGAGAGAGGATGGGATGGGATGGGAAATTCTTGGGGTTGGTTCGACGTGGAGTTTTTTGCGTCCCGTCCAGTCCCAGTTGCGTTGAGCTCCGACGACTGAGGTACTTTGAAGCTTTGGGGACGTGCTAAACCCGTTTGGGTCCTAGCGCGGGAGCGCCGTGGCCTCTGCAAGGCCCCTGCAGCCACCGCGAGACCCAGATCCCACCGTTGAGAGGGCAGCGACACAGGCGAGCTCAGGAAGTTTTAGGGCATCGCCAGCGCCGTTTTACGAGGCATTTAGGGGAGGGGCCACTGTAAGCCCACGGGAGTTGGATTCCTGCCCCGCCAGAGTGAAAGCTTCCTTGCGAAAATGGGACTTCCCATCATGTTACCTCTTGAGCGCCTCGGGGCATCATTGCGCGACATCAGCGAAGTCCGGGGGATTGAGAGCATCCAAGCAAGCTTGACAGTGTCATGAGTTCTGATGAACTGCATTGTCTATACAATTATGACATTAAATCATCCATCAACCAAATTCTTCCAGCCCCGATGCCTAGGGCTCCAAGTCCATATCAGCAAGAAAAGACAAAGACTTCCTGAGGTTTTGTTGTTGAGACAATTTACCACAGGTACCTCAATCCGTCCCGTCTTCGCCCTGAATCGGTCGGTCAATCCAATTTTTTTTCTTGCCTGCAACGTCTTTTTCCTAGCTTCGGGCTTTTGATCGGCCCGAAGTGACCCGACGGTTGAGGATTATGTAATGCACGTTGAACCGCCATCCCATGCCAACGGTTGGTGCCAAGACCAGGGCTGAATAGCTTCATCCATATTGTCTTTTTGCCAGATGGCTGGCCGTGAACTTGAAAATCATTGAACTTTACTGAATGTGAATGCGCAGATCAGATGCCTTGAAACTATCTATAGTAGAAAAAAAAGTATATACTAGCAAGATTCATACCTCATATTACGACTCTATTACAAATAGATGCCTCTATATACTTTTCCGTTTCCCTTCATTGTCATCCCAAAAAATGAGCACCTTCATTGTGCAGAAGCCCACCACACCTTGACCATCTCCTTGGGTCCGCTCCACGCCGTGAGCGACCTCTTCTTCCTGGGCTGCGCACCGTTACTATCCTTGGAGCCCGAGGTGGGCGGGCTCTCCTTTCCGACCAGGACCGACTTCCTCTGGGTGCTGTCTGCCCCAAGCTCCGCCGTCCCCCTGCTGACGGTTCCGACCCTGTCCATTGGTCTGAGCCTGTCGGGTCTTGGTGGTATAGGCCTTAGTTCTAGCTCTTCTGGTATGTGATCTTCCGTCACGGTGGCTCGGATGCCAAAGAAGCCTTCTTCTTTTCTCTTGCGTCTGTCTCGTCTCGGTCTGCTTCGTCCGCCGTCCCAACCTAGCTCAAACTGCGCCTCGTCGCCGAATGCATTTTCAAGTTCATTCATGGGCTGCCACTGTGCGCCTCGAGGTAGTAGCTTCAACATGTTACCATCGACGACCAGCGCGGCAGTAGATGCGATTGTGGTCGGCGGCCGAGGAAGCCGAAGTCTTCTGGTCAAGATCCAGGACATGATGTGCAGTAGAAGCAACGCACCTACAAGACCCTGTAGAATACGCGTGGCAATCGGATCCTGGCGAAGCCTAACCTTTTCCGAGAGTTTCGAGCCGCTAATGATGGGAACAGCCTGCGAAACAGGTGCATCGGGGTCGACACCGCTGATGATGTTCTGTCCGTCTGCCGAAGGAAATGTGCCCCTTCGAGAGAGACGACGGCGACTCTTCAGGTTGAGAGACTGAGCCCTTATGATGCCGTGTTGGAGGAGGATGGCAGATTGAACCTGTCTTGCGTCGTTGGCAGATGAGCCGCCGAGAACGCTCTCCGGAACGGCGAGCCAGGAGGCGTTCAAAGTGGCAAAGAATGAGTCAAACAGGGCGTTGGACGAGACGTTGACCAGAGACGAATAGTCCAGTCTCGGGATAGCAACGGTCGTGTTTATGGCTGTCCTCTCGACAAGGGCTGGAGGGGTGTCCGGGTATAGGTGCAGCTCAGGCCCATGAAGAACAGCATCGGCATCAAGTGCCTGAATGGTTTCATTACAGGCAAGAGCGCCGATGCTGCTAACAGACATGCCGTCGGTGTTCATGTCAACCAACCGTCCCCAGATATACAACCAGTCCGAACATTGTGGTGTCGAGTTCGTCTTCCCCTGCCCAACTCCGAATAAGGTGGAATCCTCGTTGATCTCCTGAACTGGTGACGACAGTGCAGTTCTGGCGGTTCCAAGAATGGCGTTGCTGCTGTCTCGCTCGCTGTCTCCGCGGCATGTTTCGCCCTTTAGGTCGATTCGGA
Organism: Fusarium falciforme; assembly: GCF_026873545.1. Classification (NCBI taxonomy): domain Eukaryota; kingdom Fungi; phylum Ascomycota; class Sordariomycetes; order Hypocreales; family Nectriaceae; genus Fusarium; species Fusarium falciforme. The sequence goes on along the minus strand of NC_070549.1, from coordinate 1,692,623 downwards.
GAGGGTTGACGATCTTATCATCCAGCTTGTACTCGAGCGTAAGGTTGGTGGATATCTCATCTGATAGGTAAAGTCGACAAGTCATATTTGGACGGATTGCCGTTAGTCGGACACTGATTCTCAGATCATCACTGCTGTTCTCCTCTTCACCGAGAGATACGCTGGGAAAGTTGAGGTCGGCATAAGTAAAAGGCGGATACGGTGCCCTGCCTGCGAGTATTAGTGACGCAGTTGTGGTATCGTTTGTGCAATCGGTGCAGATAGGATCATCTGGAGACGATGCCAGGCTGTTGGCAAAGTAGTCCTCGGTGCGAAGGGCAAGGCTTGTGTCGAGTTCAAGACGCATAGGCTCAAATAGGGGAGCAGATGCAACAACCACGAGAAGGGCGATGAAACCACCAGATATGGCTGTCACGGCGCCAAAGTCGCCGATCTTCCATGCCCTCCTGAACGCAACATGTCTCAACGCATCAGCAAGATTCAGTCCAACTGTCTCACCAAAGTCTCCCTTTCGTGCCAGGTGGGAAAACGGAGCGAGTAGTCTTGTCCACCACTCCAGAGTAATCATGTACATGGCCACAACGAGAAGCACTAGAGCCGGTACAACCGTCCATGCCAGATACGCAGCGTCATTGTCCATGGTCCTAAGTCCATCATATCGCTGTGACGCTCGCAACGACACCTCGAAACCAATTATGATGCTCGCAAGAATGACAATGTACAGCAGTCGAATAAGCCCATGTATCGTTACGGGTTGTCGCCACGTTGAAGAATCGAAACGTCGTAGGGCAGTACCCCGAGGTGGCGCCTTGCCGCCAAAAATATGATAAAACCCCTGATTAGGGTCTTCCAGCTTCTCATGACCTTCAGCTCCGCTGGAGTAGGATGACCCTGCAAGTCTCGCTTTGATCGCCGCTTTGTTCGCAGCTCCCATGCCCCGAAGACACTCAACGAATGGATGACTGTGTGCAACCACCGAGGCCAAGCCAACAATGGTGTTGGGGTCTCGGGGAAGAAAACCAGTCTTTGGTGCCAGATACATAGTTGCCAGGGTCAAGAGCAGGCAAACTGCTAGAAAGCCCGTCATCAGGTACGCAGGAACTGCTCGCACGATAAGACGCCGCTCAACGTAGCTGGCAACTGCTGTTGTAGAACTGGACGTCGGCTCCATCATAGCATATCGAGACACCAGAGCAGAGTACTGCGTATAAAAGTCCTCAGCAAGTTGTCTCAACGTATCACCATCCGTAAGTGATTCAAGCTTAGGAAAAGCCCCTTCCTCCTTTGCCCTCATCGCAAGTGCCGCAGACATGGCCTCATCGGCAACCAACACGGCTTCGTTATCGTAGGATTGGCTGGAAGCTGCAAAAAGGCGCGCCGCGGTAGCTCTATCGGTTTGGAATGTCTGAAAGAGACCTTGCGCGACAGCCCACGGATGTACTTTATCGAGTGTCGTGTTCGTTGCTCCTTGGACAGGTGTAGTCGCGAGAACCTCCTCGGGGGATTTTGAAACTCGAAGCTGAGTGATGGAGTAGTTTGGCTTGCAGGAAAAGGCAACCGAAGTCGAAATCTTGCCCTCTACTCGGCCATTCGACGACTTGGACTGTTTCTTGAGCTTGTCCATATCAAGGTCGAGAACGCCTGCTAGGACGACTATTCGTTGTTGATCGTCTTCTGTAGACCTGCCACAGCTGCCAGCCTGAAAAGCCAGAAATGTCCTCGGGAGGTCTTCGTTGTCTGTGCTCGCGAATCGTGCACTCGTGAGGGTTTGGTTCAAGGAGCAGTCGTTTTCGGATACTGTCATGTTGAGCTGAACAGAGGTTCCCCCCGAAAATCGCATCGAGTCCAAAGTTAGTTCGGCCTGGCTGCATTCAAGGCCTCCGATGAAGCCATCCACAACTGCTCTGATTTCAACAAATTCGGTCCTGTTGCTAACAAATGGGGTGTAAGCTGCCCGAGGCGACACTCCGTTGGGGTAAGTTGCATTGTCTGTCTGTAGAGATGCCATGACGAAGTATGGCAACGATGATACATCTTGAAGCCCGTCAAGACTATCGGAAAAGGCGGCTTGCACAGTTATTGATGATTCGTGGCTAGCAACGGTGACGACTCTGGGCGTGATAAAGGCCGTAGAGAATATCACGACAACTTTGAAGAGCAATCCGACGAGAACAGGGCTAGCGACTAGCCAGTCCTTGTTGCGCACAGCCTTGACAATGGCCATGGGTTCAAACAGGGAGACGTAATCCAGCATCAGAGACTTGTCGACTTCGACTTGGTTATTCAACAGGCTGATCCACGGCATGGCAGCAGAGGCCTGATACTCGACCCTGGTCCAGAAAGCAGCAACCAGGATGAATACCAGAGTTGTACCATACTGCCACAAGTACCTCGACACGTCGTCGACCTCCCGGAGGCCATCGTTTCGTTCCGAAAGCTGAAGTGAAGCTTGTATTCCTGCGATGAGGGCGACAAAGACAATTGCGAAAAGGAGAAGAACCCGCCGATAAAGAAAAAAGGGACGCCAGGGAAGTTGTATCTCGACGGGTCCAGTTGGCGACTCGGCCTGCGGCGAAGAGGGAAAGGATCGACTCGCCCGCGATCTAATACTCCCAAGAAACGGCCATCGTACCGTCCTGCTCCCTGTCGGCGACGCATCGCTGCCTCTGTTGTATTGCGCCGAGGAGCTAGCCAGGCGCTCCGAGTCGAAGAAGGATGCGACGTTTCCGTTTCCAAACTGGGAGTCGGCGCCGGAATCTGGGCGCGAGGCAATGAAGCGGCGCGAGTCGGACCTGGACCTGCCGGGGAGACTAGACGGGCCCGGATCCGGCAGGCCGCCTTCGACGCCGTGGGTCTCGCGGATGAGTCGGTGGTAGGAGTCGACGGGCTGTCGGATCATGGGAGGGGGGATGTGAGCATTCTTTCTCGATTCTGGATCCATGGCTGCGGCGCAGCCTCTCGGAGATGTTTAGTAGGTGGTATTGTTCGTCCCCGGTTCGTCGGCCAAGTTGGCGACGAGACCATGATGAGAGTCGAGGCTACCGTGGAATATGTCCACGGCGCTAAGTCGCCATGTCAAGCAGGATCGTAGTAGTAAGAGATGATCGAAGAGAAGAGGAGGGGAACAAGTTGGAGATCAATCAGGCTCCAGCCTGATCTGCACAAAGAGGCACCTGTAGTCGAAGAGGAGGAGGGCGACGGCAAAAGAATGGACTCAGCCAGTGCCAGGGCTGGGAAACCGTGGGGAGGGGAAAGAACAGGAAAGAAAGAAAACGAGAGACGACGTCAGCAAAGAAGCAAAAAGGAAGGGATCGCGATGGACAACGCAGAGAGAGTGTGAGAGAACAGAGGGCATTCATTATCAAGGACTTCCTTGTTCGCATAACGCGCACACGCACAACCCAATCCACCAACCATTCATGGGCTTTCTTTCCCCTCCCCATCCCATCCTCCCGAGAACGGCCGGAGCAAATCATGACTTGACAAGCACTTGATGTTTTGTCAGTGTCGTGTTCCTTGCTCCCAGGGGAGGGGGGGGTTGCACCTAGGGGAGCCTCAAAGGAGACCGGGACCCTGTTAACCCCAAGACGGACAAACTCCATCTGCTTGAAACGTGCCAGCAGGGGTTCCCGAAGCCATGGCAGCACGGCAGAACGGCCCCTTCCAGCTATCGTCTGGGATATCGATAGCATTGCAACCTTGTGATTTTATTCTTGTTTTTTCTTGGTTTCGTCCGCGGGTGGGAGAGCAAGCGAGCCGACGCGTCCACGCCATGATATAGCATGGATGACGAATATTGCAGGGGAGGAGAGAGGAAACTATTGATGCCGGTTGCTTCAACATTTATTGGTCGACTATGAGTCTTTTTTTCTCCTTCAAAATTAATTTTCCCTCTTTTCTTTTCCCCAGATTAAATATTAGATGCTCTGCATGCAGCGAGCAACAATCCCTGCCTGCACCATACGCAGGAATTATTATGGGCACAAAATGGACCCCATTCGGAGATTTGCACAACCTGGACAAGACATGCATTGGCTCGCTAAAAATAGGGTCGCAAGGGGTTCACAAGGAGGATAGGACGTTTGGTTTGGGTGACGCAAGAGGGAGATTATCAAGAGGTGATTCCAGATCATGATACGGAGTAATTGGTGATGGCTTCAGTTGAAATATTACGGCTGATAAAGTCGTCGCCGGTATCGGCGATGCTGTCCAGCTCAGGGTCAGCATGATAATCTACTAACCAGCAATACCAGTTTGTCAGGGGCATCCGATATATCCCCTGTTAAACGACACGCCATGGCTTAAAATACACGAATGTTCATATCTTGGCCTCCTTATGAACTCCAATCTACCAGCCTGAACCACCGCCGCAACTACTACCACCCCCACAGCTTGAGCTCCCTCCTCCTCCACAACTCGAACTTCCTCCTCCACAGCTAGAAGTCGTTCCTCCACCTCCGCTGCTCGAGTGATTATACGACGCCTCCTCAGCCGCAGCAGCCTTGATAGTCTCGGCGCTCGCACAATCCGCCGCCCTGGGTGAAGAGCTTCCACATCCGCCTCCACAGGTAACGATTGGGGGTTTGACACCTGTCGGGGTGATGTGCGAGTCTGAGAAGCGATCATTGGGCTTGACGTCGTCCATGGGCACGTCTTTACATGATACCTCTTCCTTGATGCACTTGGCATTCCCGTTGTCCGATTTCCACATGCACTCCTCTCCTGTCTGGTCGTCGAATACCCAGAAGCCCTCGAAGCCTCTGTAAGGCGTCTCTTCGGGCGTTGTGCTCAGTGGATAGCGGGAGTTGAAGGCTCGCACTGGGACATCTGCCATGGCGGCTCGTTGGTCACGCAGACTCTCGTATTCCTCAACCTGCTCTTGTCGCGGCCAGATTGTCCAAGGAGCCGCGAAAAAGTGCTTGTAGGTACCGGCTTCGAAGTGGTGGCTGAAGGGCTGGGCTCGGTGGATACCTCCCAGCTTGACGCGTATCAGGGACGGGTCCAAGTCAGGTCGCAACTCGCTATCGTGAAGCCATGCTGTGGCCTTTTGGAGCTCGCGGGTGCGAGCCATTGCCGTAGCAGCTCGGTTGAGAATCGACGTTGCAGAGAGGACCGTGAGTCGATTCCTCATCCATGAGCTTGTACTAGCTCCTTCGCCCACCGCCGTCATGTCCTTGTCTGTTGTTGCAGGCGCATACATGTGACGATCTCGTGATAGGTGAAGAGAGGCCATGGACCAAGAGTCAAAGGGGAATGCCCAGACATGCTTGGCGAGATTGCAGCCACCGCACTTGGTGGGATATCTCTCATATGCCTCAGTGCAGTCCCAGGGGAACAGGTCCTGGTATTTATAAAGAGTCCCACCAAATGCTCCCCAGTCGTACCAGTACTCTTGGTAAGTGTCGATCATATCGGCATCATCGTGACGCCCAAAGTGGAAGCGAAGAAGATACTCTTCTGTGAGCCCAAACGGGACATCGTACTTTGTGCGGACACCGCGTTGTCTGTAGCCCTCGTCCGGACACATGAAACTCATGCTGTAGAGAGGATAGACTCCAGGGTCAAGCCCCGTCGCAGGACCGTTCAGCAGAGGTTTGAAGAGACTCTGGTCGATGAGAGAATCACAAAACGTCTGACAGTTGTTATGTGTTGCGCTCCAAGCTAGAGCGACGTTCTTATCGAGGAGACGCTCTGCGATGCTGCCCAGATACTTCTTGACCCTGCTCTCGAGGAGTACCTTAAGCTTCTCCAGGGCTGGCTGAAGACCTGAAGAGAGGATCTCTATTTGATCTGCCGTCGGGAGGCCAGGGTCGTCAAAAGGCATCTGACTCGCAGCGATAATGTCCTTAACAACCTGAAGTTCCTCATCGTGGGGGAGTACACCACTGAAGGGAGCTCCCACAACCTGCTTCATTATGGCCTTGTATCTCTTGGGGGCATTGACATGCCGCTTGCGTTGCCAGAGCTTACGGTCGGAACCTCCATCGACGGCAAGGTCTCTCTGTGGCAGCGTCTGCAGATGAAAACACTCGTGGAAGATGGGCATCTCCCGAACCGACACGAGAGCTCCTCCTTTAGTACTGCAGCCCAAATGTTAGCTTTCCGATGGACGTGGTATGGACGTCTACTTACTGTGAAACTCCATTCTCAATGACAAGAGGGCCGACGCGGAGAGCCATATGCACATTCCCATACGGGTACTTCTCCGTGTATCTCCTGAAGAGCAGAGGAATGTCCTCGTCAGCCTGTGGCTCAGTAACCACGCTGGTGGTGCTCGACGAGGCAGATCGGCTTTGGGCACGTCCACGGCCGAGTATCTTTCTCAATTCTTCCGACTTGGACTTTTTGCCGTTGGGCAGTTCGACCTTGGTCAACTCTCTCCGTTGCTTCTCTACCTTTTCTTTGCCCCCCAGGGCTGTCTGCAGGCCTTGATACTTGGCCAGAGCAACCTGATCCCCTAAGTCAACGAGGTTACAGGGTGGAATATTATGTTTCAAATGGAATGCCTTCTTGGGGACTGGGAAGAGACTCAAGGGTTGCCCTTTGTCGTCTTCGTGAGGCACTCCTTCGCAATGGCACATGTCTCTGCTTATCTCGGGCGTGATAGACTCGGCCAAGACGCAGTGCTTGTAAGTTTTGGTGTAGTTCGCCTTCCCGTAGTAATGATTCCGGTAACATTCCTCACATACGATGCTGGGCTCGCTCTTGTCCTGGCAGACAAACATGCTCCCACGGATAATGTCGTTGCAGCCTTGTCTCTTACAACGAAGTGACTGAAAGCTGGGTCTCCAGTCTTTACTGAATCCGTGCAAGGCCACTAAAGGTGTATGTCAGTGACTCAACTTGTAACCGCTGGGAGTCGGATATTGCTCACGTTGGGGAATGGCCGGTCTCTTCCAGAACCCAACATCATCCAGTGGTGGGCGATGTTCAACCAGCTTTTCCATATCCAGGAAACCTAAGAGATAATATCAGCCATTGTCCTTTTTCCCGCAGATCAGAGGATGGACACACCAGCAGCCTGGAGGAGAACCCAAGCCCTCTGCTCCATCCCCTTGAGTTTGGGCACGCCTAGCAAAAACGTTAGCCAATCATGTGTAAAAAAGCAAGAGAAATCATACTCTTGATTGATTTTCTGACAGCAGATCTGATCTTGCTGCTCGCATATTCCGCAAACTGGTTTTCTACCACATCCATAAAGACAGCCTTATCCGATGGAGCACGGTCGAGGGGACCGGCAATCTTCCGTCGAAGCTGATTCTCTCTCAGGTTTCCTATGTCATGTTAGCATATACCTATCTCATGCAGCTCTCACTAACCATATCTTTTAGCAAAGGCCCGAGCCTCCTGGCTGACCTGATCAAGGAACGTGTCGAAACCGTGGATATGGGTGTCGTCCTCGTCGCTGACCGAGACGTCAGAGCACTCGGGCTGCTGCCATGCTTTGAGGGTCCGGACTATGTTTTCAAGCTCGGCTTTGACGCCTTCCCAGTATAGATTCTCAAGCTCTGCGAGGAGATCATGAGTCCCGACTGGTGACCATGCCAGGTTGGGTGCCAAGGTAATGGAGGAGGTATGAGAGGAGAGTATAGGCAAAACCTTCTTAAGTCGCGACATTGTTAAGTTTGCGGAACTCGGGAGGGTATCTACAGAGAGATGTTGTTGTTCACATTGAGTCCTTTTCATAGATAACTGTCTTGAAATTAACCAAGACGCATCGAGCACTGATCATCTCGACCGTGGGGACTCAGTATCGCGAGCCTCACGGACTGCCTCTGCTGCGCCACGACAAGGGTCCTAATGAGTCTCAAGGCAACAGGCTTTGGAGATATATTCCGCATCTTGATAGGTATTTCCGCTCGGGCGAGGCAGACTCAGCCGGGATGTGGGTTTGAGGTTATTACCCGTAATTCCCTCGTTGCCAAGACTTACACGATGGCGGGACAACCAGCTCAGACGTCACTGAGATGTCTATTCGTTTTGCTCTGGAGGTTTGAGCCTTGTGGTAATTGGAGGCAATATCCTACTAGTTCTCACCAAAAAATCACCGTCAATGACCACGCGACTTCTTGAGGCAAGGCTAACAGCCTTAGCCTCGTCATGAGGCCGACATATCCGGCCCACGACAAACGCGGAATGCAGAAACATGATGCCACTATCGTCGGGCAAAACACTTGTCGATCGCCTCTCCACAACTGCGGCGGTGCTTAAACCTAGTCGTCGAGGGGTACCTGGCCTATCACAATAATTGGCTACGCACGAAAGTACCGGCATGGGCCCCCTGTCATGAGCCTTCAACACCAAGCCGGATATCACCACTCAGCCGTTTCTGCCTCGGCCGTTATCTCGCAACTTGTTTGTTTCATAGTCTGACGAGCTGCCATCTTTGAGCCGAATATATGCGACCGTCAAATCCAATTTCCTGGCAATCTAGCTGATGAACAGTCAAAGCCGTTGAACTTATCTATGCCCTCAAGCATTACGAGACCCTCTTCGCAACAATGTCGCACGTTGTCAACTACCACACAAAGGCTCTTCACCTAAAGTGCGCTTCACGGCACGAAAGGACAGCAACCAACTATCGTTACGCCTCGACCCCCGTCGGCAACCCCGTGATCCCAGACCCGGCCTATTTCAATGGCCTTGACGACGGTCTGAAGGACGAGCTGCCAACCGCCGCTCAATGCGCGGTCCATTTGGAGCTTCTAGAGTCATTCCATGCCCTCAAGATCAGGATCATTGAGTGCGAGGCTCTCGACGGCATCTTCGGGATCAAGGCCCCAACCAAGACTATTTATCGCCGCAAGTACATGAAGACACTGAAGAAGCACGTCAACCAGGAGGTCACGGTCAAGGTTGAGGGGTGGGAGGCGAGGCGAGAGAAAAAGTGGCTGCGGTATCTTGACTTTGCCGCAGATAGATTCGTCACCTGGGCCGAGGTGATTGACAAAGAGATAGCCGCGACAGAGGGCAATGATGATCAGAAGTTGGAGATTCGTCTTCCATGGTTGCCTCCCTTGGGTTTGTCTTGCGCACTCTTATACAGAATGGTCATACTAATCTGAAGTGTAGATGTTCTCATGGTCTGGCATGCTTTTCTGCTCAACCCTTCTGACTACATCAACTACTGTCGAGCTGAGTCCTTAACTCAGCTTCCCAGAGTCTCATTCCCCTGGACACGAATTGTAAGTTGACAGAAACTCAACCCAGATTATCTACTCACTGACATCCACGTAGCATGAAGCAATCGACTCTCAGGGCCCCAGATACAGAGCCTGGTTCTATCAATTGCCCAAAGACAATGAAGACTGGCTCAGGAACAAAGACGGCATTGATCCAAACCTCCATCAGTATCTCGTCAACCTAGGCAAGCCCATCGGCTTCACCATGCGGTCCGGAGTCTCGAGTGACAAAAACACCACCGGAATTCTAAGCCTCACGAAACCCAAAGACCAGAGCAAGCTGGCCAAGTCTCTAATCGCCAACGTTCAGCGGCAGAGCGTCTTTGTCGACAAGATGCACGCACACCTCTGGATCCGGAGTCCGGGGCTTGGAGGGACTATGAACAGGGCGGTTGAGCGATATGAAAACTTCCTCGAGCTGTTTCAGTTGTATCCCGGCAAGATGCTCGTGCCAAACCTCGACATTGACCTCGTGTGGCACACAAACCAACTCTCAGCAGCGGGCTACAAGGCGACAATGGAGTCGAAATGCGGCCGCTTCATCAACCACGACGACAAAATCGGAAAGCCAACGTTGAGAAACGGCATGTCCGACACAGAGAGCCTCTATCGGATTCATTTCGGAGATGAATACTCTGTCTGTCTCTGCTGGGAGTGCCAGGCCATCGCGTCAGCTATAGAAGATGCAGACAAGGATGGCAACCTGTTCGAGACAGGGTCTTTCCAATTTGCCAGCAATATCACCGATAAGGTGCAAGGAGACGTTGACTACTATCGAGCCGTGGAGATTGCCAGACGGAAGAACTTTGTCAATCTCCCTCTTCGTCCTTCATAAAACATTCAGTTTATTCTATAGCCTATCATCCCATCCGGCTCGACCATTAACCCGCCCGCTTTCTAGCATCTCTACTCTCTCTCCATAGCGTGCCTTGCCATGGACGGCTGTGCGACAGAATAGAAGAGTTTGGAATTCTGTGGGTGGTACTTGAACTGCCCTTAAGCTCATCTCGCCCTCGTGTAACCGCATCACAAACACAATTCTCGGGCCGACATGGTGATAGGAGGGCTCAGGAAGATTCCAAACATTAGTGGCCGTGTTGATGAGCTTCTTTTCTAATCCCGTTGACTGGGTAGAGATGGGGGATAAAGGGTCCATGTCGTCCTTGGAGGTAATCCCGCGACCGGTCTCGAGAGCAGTCTCGTTTGTGTTCGGAGTAGGCGGGTGTGGCGCTGTTCGTAGCATGGCTCTAGAAAATTCAACCAGTGACAGAATATAAGGCTTATCTGCGCGGCTGACCACATCGAACTCGTTTATGATGTTGAGACACAGTGTTGCTCCAGTACAACGATACCGGGACAGGTTAGCAGGCGCGCTCACACAGGGGGGTGCGCCAAACGTAACGCAAGAGAACCTTGCTGATTCATCTTGGCTTGTAAGCACAGCTTCTAGTGTCTATTTGTTCTTCAACTCACCAAATGCTTTGTCTGATATGTATCGGAAGTAGAAGAGAGCTGCGACCGCTCCGCCCGCAGAGTGGCCAGTAAAGAGTACATGGGGCTTCTGCCCATTGTTGTTCTTGGCATTCTCGATGTAGGTTTTTATCCTCTCGGATACTATCTCGTCGAGAGCCCAAGCACTATTAAGAAATCCGGAATGGGCCATGAGATCCGGCTCATCTAGGAAATCGGAAGTCTGCAGAAGTCAGGCAGGGCACATCATACAAGATTTCTGCTCGTCTCCTGATTAGAAGCCTTACAATGAACTTTTCCGTGGCCTGAGGCCGAGAGTTGGCGTTTACAATGTGGTCCATCTTGCTTGCGCTGCCCCGAACAGCGATAACAAGGGCAGGCAACAGATGGTCGCCATGACTTGACTTGGCCACTGGCTCAACCACAGTTGACTTGAGAGCCTTTACGGTCCCTGTAAGTGAGTGTTTTAGAACGTGATCTTTTCGAAACGTGCAGTAAGCCGTGTCCTCGATGGTGCTTTCGAGATCGTAGGTCCCTCGAGCGCACTTCCACGCCGCAGATACAAGCTGCGCCTCAGCCTGAGAACTACAAGTGACTTTAGATGATTATACGTTTCGAAATTTAAGATGATTCCTCACCAGTTCCAGTCTCTTGATGCGCCATCATCGCTGACTCTCGAGTTAGTATACTTGGAAGCCTCCTGGTCCAGCCGCTGAAGCAGCTGCTTGAACTGGCCACTTAAGCTACCTATCAAATGGTGAACTCAGTAGCGTCCTACTCTAACTAATGAATCGGACCTACCCTCCAAGTCAACCTCGCTGAGAGTCTCGTGGAGTGCACTAGACAGCTCGATCGCTGCGACGGAGGCCCCTCGTGAGTTATTAGCCGAGATGGCGCTCGATGAGGGGCCCCTTGTCCGCGATTTAGAACTCGATATTCCCATGGCCACTACTGGGTGGGGGGGGGATGATATCTCGGGCGTATGGTGATTCGTTTCTCTCTGATGTTCGATGACGATTGTTGGTGTAAGCTGCAGGATTGGGTGAGTGGTCGGCTTCGCGGGAGTGGAATATTTCCGCGTCCAGGTTCCGGCTAGTACAACACCACCACTCAACACACCTGAAGCATCCAGTTGACGGCTTGGGTATATTTCTCATTCACGAAGACCTCTATCCAATCTGTTTTTCATCGTATGGCTTAGTCTACTCATTAGAGAGGCCTGGTAATCATCATAGCAATGCCTCTTTCAGAATGTGACATGGATTCACTTTTGAAAGGCTGTGCGTTCAGGGTAACTAACATGGCCGCTGGACCATGGCGGCTGAATCCACGGACAAGAGCGGCAGTAGAACGGCTCAACAACACAAAGTTCAAGCCTTAAGTAGTCTACTTGACGTGAAACATCTAGAACACACAAGACTGGCTCGATATCTGCAGTGTTGCTCCATCCAACTAGCCTCTCGCCTCGTGATACTCCAGTTGCTGTCCTGCTGAGTCGTGCTTGGTCATCGCCTCAACAGGTCGCATCCCACCGGGCCTTTGACGTGTCGCCCGGCCTGCCACTAGCATCTCGCCCAGCAGACTTGGCTTCTCTTCACCCAACCGGCCTTGGTGCCCTTGTCGGATCGGCCGCCGGGAGCCGGTAAGTGGTCCTGTCAGTTTAAGCGAGGTCAACGAGAAGAAAACTTGCACAGGTTCAAACCCTCTAGGAAGAGTGATGGTGTATACTTCTCCGAGATGGTGTGTTCGTGTATGCCAGTCACTCACTGCATGCAACACAACGATACAACAATAACCCACAAGTTCCTCTTGACCATCATCATCAAGCAAAGACCTTTCTTAGATGCAAACACTTTGATGGCCTCCACCGCTCCGGCAATTGCTTGACTCACGATCCCCTCCCCCACACCACCATCGGAGCCCGACATCTCCACAGACCTTCCACAATGAAAAAAAACAGAAAATTCATGTAGCACGAGACTTTCTCTTGACGCTAGAAGATGAGAGAATAGACGTGTCACTCAAACAGGCCACACTGTGTGCGTGGCAAAACAGACCCGGTGACTGGGTTTTATCTGTAGGGTTGATGAAAAAAGAGCGCTCTCAGCTTGCGCCACGTGGAGTGTGGTTGATCTGCCAGGCACAAGTTGCGCCGATCCAGGAACCGAGTCAGGGCGCGGGCTCTGATTGGAAAAAGCTTAACCTGATAAACTCTTTGCTTCAACGCTCATGGTAAACGGTAAATGGCTTTTTTTTTTTTCGCCAACGGTTGTAAGCTCCCGGCGTCGTTTCAACTAAAGCTTGATCCAAAGTCTCTTTTCCTCTCTTGTAGCCACACCTCTCGAGGCTACACTATAAACTGATAGCCCAGAACTCTCACCAACACAGTATGTAACCCATCATCACAAGTGAAAAAACACAAATCCCGCACATGTGTTTAATGCAAGGCAAGTCCACCATCCCCCCACCAAACGCGTGCACCGACCCTGAAACAAGTTGAACCTGCATTAGCCTACAGGGTAAAAAAAAACCTTCGTGGACCTACGACAGCCTATCGCCAACGAGACCTGCCTGTCATTGCTCCGTCATGGCAAAAATGGAAGGTACATGGAAAAGAAAGAATCGGTGAAAAAAAGACGCAAGGGCTGAATAATCCTGTGTGTGTGTGTGCGTGTGAAATCATGTGTGACGTGACCCAAATCATCTTACTGTGTTCATGTTTCTCTTGGCAGACATCGTTGGATTAAGGTTCTGAGAACTTGGCCAAGAACTGCCTGTGAACTCAGCAGGATTCGGGATGGATTGTTTCTTACGGGAATCGGGTTGGTCCATCCTGCGGCACATGTGCTGACAGCGTCTAAGGATTCGATCCTCTAGAATCCTATGAAACAAGGGTTCATACAACTTCAGATCAACGGGAGTAAAGTAGTTCACGAGTAGAAGGGCACATGAGAATCGAAGCATATATATCATAAGCACTATGAATATATAAGGTAGAAGGTTTTAATAAACAAGATCCCAAATCCAGTATCCAGGTGACCTTTGGGAGCGGCCCAATTGATGACGTCCGCCTCTCTCTAATATCGACTAGTAAAGTCATCCAAAGACACAGTAGCGCAACCGTTAACACCAGGTATTGATGGAAAGACAAGTGTACCCCAGCTCTATGCCAAAAATTGAAACGATTCAAAAACAAGCACCCCCTCAGGGAAGAGCTTACTTAGAATAGTCGACGGTGACGGTGAGGCGGGCCTTGCCGGCGGGGAGGTTGAGGCCGATGCCGTCAAGGTCCTCCATGCCACCGAGGTAGGCGTTCTCGCCGGTACCACCGGGGTAGATGGTGGAGCAGGTGCCGTGGCCGCAGACCTGGAGACCGGGGATGTCGAGGTTCTCGGCGGCGGAGACGAGGCAGGAAGCATCAGCACCGGACCACTTCTTGTTGGACTCGTTGCCAAAGTCAAACTCGAGCCAGGTGGAGGCGAACTGGCCGATGGCGGTGGTGGGGACGGAGCCGACGCCGCAGGCGCAGCCACCCTGGGAGTTCTCGTCAAAGGCGATGACCTGGGAGCCCTTGCCGGCGAGGTTGAAGGTGATGGCCTGGTTGCCCTTCCAGAAGCCGTTGATACCACCATCGGGGCCAATCTTGTTGAAGCAGACGCACTGCTGGGCCTTGGAACCGGCGTTCTTGAAGGTGGCGGTGTACTTGTACTTGTCGGCAACGGAAGAGTCGACGGCCATGATGTTGCAGCCGTAGTCGTCAGAGGTACCGGTGTTACCCTTGTAGGCGATCTGCTCAACGGTGGCACGCTTGGACTTCTTGCCGCCGCAGAACTCCTTGTAGCCAGCACCAGAGTCGGAGCCGGACTCAGCGGCGGAGGAGGTAGCGGGAGCAGCAGCCTCCTTGCTTGAAGCGGGGGCCTCGTAAGCAGCCTGGTTGACCTGGGCGGGGGCGGTAGGGGCAGCCTGGCTGACGACCTGGGTGGCGTACTCGGTGACGGTGACGGGCTTGTTGGCGACGACAAAGTCACGGCGACCGTGGGCGCGCTGGTGAGCGTGACCGCTGGGGTGGGCAGAGACGCCGAGGGCGGCAGCCAGGATAACGACGGAGGAAGAAACCTTCATTTTGATAGTTGTAGTTGTTGACTGAAACAGATTCTGCTTTTGTTGATGAAAAAACACTGGCTGTCGTATTCCCAGAATACTCCTAGTTGCCTTGGAATGATTGTAAGGTAAGTTGGTTCAAGAGAGTGTTGTCAACGCAAATGTGAGCGTTGTATAAGGAATGACTGGAAGGCAAAGGAGGCCGTGATCCGAAGAACAGTGGATTGAAGGAAGAAGAGAAGAATCAGAACCCGAAAAGGAGGGAGACGGCCATTAATAAGGTGAACAGGGGGCGTGGCCGACTGCCCGTGGACGAGATGAGTTGAGTGGTGTGGGTGGTGTGGATGGGCGGCGCCATGTCTCTCCTCTCTCGTCTGGCTCTCACCCCATCCCCATATCCTTGTCCACGCCCTTGAATCATGGCTCTCTCTGTCTCCTTGTGCTGCACCTGAACGTCTTCCCAGCTCTTCCGCGGCTTGAGCTGTGGGCCTGCCGGATCCACGACTAACGCTGGACTGGCGCCAACGCCGACACAGACACGACGGTACAAGCGCCACGCTCCACCGCCGTTCTCAAAGGTTGCTTGCGCCAGGGGCAGGAATGCAACTCTGGCCTCCCATCCCTGCCAGGTACCAAGCCTGCCTGATTGGCCTCTGCCCGCAACGGGGGCTCCCTGCCGCCCTGGGCGACGCCGCCGAGAGAGAAACCCACCCCCAAGAGTCAAGGGAACTCATCCAGAAGCCCACCAGAGACACCAGATCGCCGGCCGCGTCAGCAAATCTGCAAGTCTGCCCTGGAAGCCGAAGACGTCCAGCTGCGGTTCCAGTGGTTGGCTAGACCGGAACAGCATCAACTCACAGCAATCAGCGCACATGCTGTGTGTTTATTCCTTGGATGAGAAATTGGGAGCGACGAATGCGCCTTGCGCACGCCGTATTGTGGACGAATTAATTGCTGGGCTTGACAGTGAAAAGAAAACGGGAAAAAGCAAGGGTTCAGAAGAAGAAAGGCACAGAGAAGCAAAGATTGAGAAACACGCCCATTTCCCACTCTTTCTCAGATCATGTCTCTGCCATCTTTAATCATGGGCTCCATCCATCCCATCAACTGCAGCTGCGCGACAGCTTGTCACGGTAGTCAGTCATTGATTGACCAGGGAATGCGGAGAGAGAATGCCGTGGCTCGATACTCAGCGTCTCCGATATACGTGGAGCCAGCCAGCACGCCGCAGAAGCCATCTCCACGTATGCCGTGGACTGTGTGAGCGCCAGGCTTGTATCATCAACCGCTGCCCGCCCAGCGGCCGACCTTTTGCTGGTTGTCCATGCTTCCTGCTTCTGATCAGCCACCGTCAACAGCAGCCATCCATCCATCGGGGATCTGCAAAACCCCCTCTCCATTCGCTGGCGTGGCGCCGCCCACACTCCGGTTTGTCGCTCGGGTCATTGTCTGTCGTCGGCTTCCCGCCCTCTTTTTCGTTCCCTGGTGTCCCTGACGCGGCCTCCTTTCTTGAAACAATAAACACAGATAATGAGCCACTCTCCCTCAACGGCCATCCAGAAGCTCTGGATGGCCTCGCCCGCCCACGAACCGACCGGGGAGTGGAAATGAGGGAGATGATGGCAGCCACTCAGGATCGAGCAAGGGGCCGCTGTGGAGCAGATCAAGATGGCGGTGGGAGTTGGCAGAAATTTCCCTTTTCGGATGGCACCACCACATCACGGCTCAGGGCATGACAACACGGACCATGACATGGGGACCTTGTTGCTTTGTTGACCAACTGCAGGGAACCCGGAAAGACCTGAAACAAACAAGACAAAGGGTTCCTTGTATCCTCAGCCTCTTTCAGGTCTCTTCTTGCGCTGTGCTTCACTGCTTCTGATCCTTGTCCCTCGTCTCCCTTTTCCCCAGTTGCTTCTTTAGGAAATCGTCTAAACAACAACTAGGGATCCATTGACAGCTACTCATCAACCTTGACAGAGGGAACCAACCCCCTACTACATAGTATGGATGTTTGTATCCTCAGTACTGTGTTGTGTTATACGCTACGTCGTATAACCTGCGAAATTATCGCTCAGCTAGCACTGATCTTGACCAAATGATAAGAGGGGCACTGCCGCTACATACAACCCTTTGATCCTGCCACTCCCTCTCTCTCAACATTCCTGACCTCTCATACTCTTCCACAACTCTTTGTCATCCGTTTCTGCTTCATCTCAAACAACTGCAAACAAAGACAGGCCTCTCAGTCGAGAACAAAGGCCATCCTCACCTGACGGGCCTCAGTCTATTTCCAGTACCCTCCATCCATTCTTCAGCCCTTCCCGGGTACGTCGGGTACGTGCGCACCAGCTTCTCCGCTATGTTGCCTCCCAGGTTGCTATTCCTGGCACGTGCCACGGGTCTCATCCATGTCCGTCCATAATTCATATCACGGCCATGTAATGTAACCTTCAAGGGTTCCCGAGCCTGTCCACCAAGGCTGCCATGCAGATAACCTTGGACAGTCCCTGAGCGAGATTGAGCAATGACAACGCTTAATGCACTCCCTGACAAGAGAAAGGGGGCATGATATCCAATGCCGCATCGCATCAATCCTAGATCAGAAAGGAGAGTATGTGTATTTCCGCTGCGTTATTGACTGTCGACTATCTGGATGTATCTGCAATTCAGCCAACTTCAACCCGCTGATCATCGCTCACATCATCCAGCCATCTCTGCAACTTCATTCTGCGGCCGTGGATCCTTTGCAAGCACTCGCCGTTTTCATGCTCCAACCCCTCTATGCCTTGAATCATTCAGCCCAGTCTTGCCATGCCCAAACCACTTCCAGCCACCAACTAGCTGTCTTACTAAACCTCTCAGCCTTTCCTGGACACGATCTAGAAGTAGCTTCTCATGGCGTCTTCGTAGCCAGTGCCGCCTCTGAGATCCCGTCCAAAATTGGCATGCACGTTAAGCACTTGCTTGATGTGACGCATGCTCAGTGCCTCACCCTTGTTAACGGCAAGATCCTGAGCTGAGCTTATCACATTCTTGATCTCTCGTCCATTCAACTCTTGCTTCGAGAGATACGTCCAGTCATCCTCCTTCAGCGGCTCTACCTTGAGCTTGCCCAGAGCACGCACCCTGTCGAGGAACATCTGGAAGATGGTTCGCTTCGCCTTGGCATCGAGGGCATCGTATCGGAGGGCAATGTGGATCCGCGACTGGAACGCTTCATCAAAAGTCTGCAGACCTGTCAGCCTATACAAATCATGGGGTCTGACTCGCTTCCGAGACATACCTCAACGCGGTTGGTGGTGAGGAACAGAATTCCCTGGAAATACTCCAGTTGTCGGAGAAAGATGCTCACGAGAGCGTTCCGTTGAATGTCATGCATGTTGCGTTTCTCTAGGAAGACGTCCGCTTCATCAAGGAGAAGAATGGCACCCCAGGCATGACAAGTGTCCAAGATTTTCTGCAACTCTGCCTCAAGGTATCGAGAATCTGTCCCAAGCTCTCCAGCCGAGGCCATATACAGAGGGCACTTGAGCAACTCACTGATGCCCTCGGCGGTAAGTGTCTTGCCTGTTCCTGGAGGTCCATGCAGGACCGCTATCGCTATGTGTTAGTCACCGTCGCCTGTGGCACATCCCACGGGCTTTACTTACTGACAAGGCCCTTTCCTTTGCCCTGGATCACATCGTCAATCGTGTTTGCTGCGTGGTACTTGCGTGATTTGACAAGAGCTTTGATCAAGTCCTTGGTTTCAGGCTCAAGAACGAGCGAATCCCAGGCCTTGTCGTTCCACTTGATCTCGCCGATGCCAGAAACACTCAGCTCCAGCCAATGCTTCTCCGAAAAGGAGAACCCAAGGAACACGGGCGACGCGATGAGATATTCCTCGTCGGTAAACTCAAACGTCTCTGCCTCTTCAGAACCCTCCCCATCTCCGCTCTTGGGGGGTATTTTGTCGAGTTCTTCTTGGTCTGGTTCGCTCCCGAGGAGATCCTTCGGTATTCTCGCTCTCTGTACTTCACCATTGCCATCCTTGAACAGCTTGGTGACATACTTGACCTTTTCTACCCCGTCCGAGTCCGAGTCTTGACAGTCACAGCAGCTCTCCGAATCCGAGTCTGAACTATCCGAGAGAATGTCGGGGTCCTTTGGTTTGACCGACGACACACTGTAATTGGGGTTGATCCTTCGAAAGGTGGATGGGTCAATCATGACGCGGCTTAGCTGGATGTTGAACTTGATGATGACATTCTTCTTGCGCTTCATGAAAGCGATGCCCTGATAGCTCTTGTAGTGGACGCCGCTGAGCTTCACAAACTTCTTGCCTCGTTCGATCAAATCGGCGCGGAGCTTGCTCTCGTTCTGGTGGTACTGAAGGGGGTAGCAGGGCAGGCTGGTGATCCTGCGAGCGCCTTGGAACTCGTCCACATCCACTGCCATGTTGCCATACCCGAACCGCTTCCCGTCAAACTCCACGTACTTGCCATCAATGCCGTAGTACCGGCCCTTGACAATGGATGATTGAGGAGTCGCCATATCTACCCTGAATACTCGGGGCTCGCTGGTGCATCCGTAAGTTGTGGTGTAAGCCAGCGTGTTCGGTTTCCAGAGAGCCCACAGCAGGTCGAACGTGATGAGCCCACTCTCCAGCATGGGGTATAGACTCTCTTTCGTGGTTTCGTAGTCTTTGTCGATGTACTTGATCATCACCTTGAGATGCTTTCTCTTGTCGTCGAGCCGCACCTGGTTCTTCTTTCTTGCCTTCTTTGTCTCCCCAGCTGGCTTGGCTTGCTTGAGCGCCCTGAGGTGAGATCGGAGATCCTCCAGGTACCTGAGTTTGGAATTAGCATGGTGAGAGAAGAACAATACTGGGAGAAGCTCACAGGAATAGTAGGTGAGGGTTCAGCTTGGGAACCTCATCAACCAGACTAACCCCGTCGGTGTTTCCGATGACATCCTGTAAGCATTCGCGAAGGAGCTTGCTCTTGATGTCAACGTACGTGGTACGGTACTTGCCTTCCCAATCAAAGGTTCGGCGGACATGAAAGATGAAGTCCTCGTACTGCGATTCGTTGTCGACATCGGCCGTATCTTGCAGTTTGAAGTTGTGAATCTTGCTATCCCAAACCTGATCAACACGCTTGAAGGCTGGACGCTTGCTTTTCTTCTTGGACTCCGCAGCTTGGTCCGATTCATCGCTGGAGTCCCCCCCTAGAAGGCCGCCAAGTCCCTTGAGATGCTCCTTCGGTGAGCTTCCGGGGGTTTTGTATGCCGCGCGACTCTCCCTCAAGCCATAGCGGCTCCGTTGTGCAGCAGGCTGTGAAACAGATGTATTTGTTTGAGGAAAGATTGCACTGTGAGGGTACTGACATGGAAGGGGGTATCCAGGGGGGCTGTAAGTAGGTACAGGAGCCTGGTTGGAAAGCTGCTGCTGTAGTTGGGATACCTGAAGCTGGAGAGCCTTGAATTGGCTCTTGAGGCCTTGTTTCTTCGATCCAGAGGCATTGTCTTGATCTCTATCCTCGTCGCTGTCTGAGGGGTCTGACGACGAGTCGGCGTCACAATCAGAAAGGTCGTCTTTAGCCTTTTTCTTCTTCTTCTTCTGCTTGCTTGACTTCTTGCTCGATTTTTTGGAAGACTTTTTCTTGCTGGATGATAGTTTCGTCCCGGACCCGTTCTTCTTGCTTTGACCCTTGTCTTTGTCCTTCTTACTGCCTACAGGCTTCTTGCAAGAGTTGTCAGCGGCCTGGGTGGTGTTGGCATCGTCATCTGAATCAGGCTCGGTATCAGCCTCGGAACCGTCGGAAGTGTCTTGATCTTCTGCGTTCGAGGCAGATTTGGCACTGCCCGAGGTTGTCTTCTTCTTTCGCTGATGGTGCTTAGAGGTTAAAGTGCTCTTGGTAGATCGCTCAGCCGACTTTGGGGAAGCCACTTCAGCAGTTTGTTGGTCTCCTTGAGTTGTGTTCTGCACAGTTGACTCCTTCTGAACGGCCCCTTCAGGGACAATCGTCACTTCAGTCTCCTCCATCGTGAGAGTGGTGAGCAATGATTTGCTCTCGGCGTGTCAGAAGTGACAGCTGACTGCCGGATGAGAAGGTGCTAACCACAGGGAATTGCGCGAGGCGAGTGTAGCTCGTTGTGTGTTGATAGTTGTCACTGAATCACAAGGCCACCAGGCAGGGAGTGCAGGAGGGTCCTGTCGGCTCAAATTGCACAGCTACAGTAGCTTGTATCAGTCCACCCTAAAGATTATTTGAGCCTCAGCTGTTTTGGCCTGTGTTAATCAAGATATTCTTCCAGAAACCCGAGATAGCCACGAACCTAGTGTGGAATGTGTCCAACTGAGTCAAGACACAAGGCGTTGCGCAGAAGGATGCACGATGAGTTCTGCTTTGATAAGTCCTTAGATTAGGAGCTACTCAATAGTACACATGTCTCCGTGAAGAGGAGGCCAGATTCTGTGCAACTGGGCTTGAATGGTTTTAAGACTGTGGTGATGAAGATGAACAAGAGGAGTCAAGATGAGAACACCAGAGAAGACCTGGAAGAGTTTGCAAAAGGAAAAAAGAGGCAGCAAACACCTCAAGGCAGTGGCTGCCCGCGTTGCGGCCGGCAGATGGTATCAGCGATGAAGAAAAGGCAAACCCACAATATGGAGGCGGGAGCCACTCAAGACGTTGGGACGGCACGACACAGGGAGAGCAGACAGCCACCAAGCAAACCGGCGTTTGCATGAGCGGATGATGGCCGAGTGATTGGGCCAGACATGCTTGATGATATGGGACCTATGTTGCACAGCATCCAATCCAATCGTCCATCCGTTGATCCCAGGCAGGCTGCATCTGGAATAAGGTCAGTTTGCCCGGTGTGGAGAGACAAGTGAGATATCACATTGAGGGACTGGCGAATGACAGAAGAGGCATGGCGATGATGATGATGCCTAGAAAGGATGCCTATCGTGGGGCTCTGCTGAGTATTGTTGAGTGAGGCCGGTGGTGAAAGAAGATGCCCGGTACAGTTGATCACCGAGTGGCTCCTTCCATGATGGACCCTTCCGTTGGTGGATGGATTCATCCCGTCCAGTTCCACTTCCTTAGCGGCCCCTCTCCATGTTTGCCGGGCGGGAAGGAGGCGCCAAAATGCAGCGGGTCCAGGGGACCAAGTGACCTACAACTCCGTCAGGCTTGGAAGACCAGTAGAACCATCGGCATAGAGATTGGATGTCTTGCATCAACGGTTCTAGTCATGGGCAGCTATTCGCACGAACGGCTCGCCATTGCTTACTCCTGTCGTGCTTCTACGATTTCTCCATCATCTATAAATTCACATGGAAGGCAGAACTTGTCAGAATATGTGAGGCGTCTGGTCCATGCAACGCACCTCAACCCCATATTCTCCTCCTCCTCCAAGACGGGATGGATGGGCTCCTCAAAGGCTGGCGGCACGAGACGTCCACAGGTCCACAGTGTCCAATACATCAAACATCAACCGCCTCATTCCTCTGCTCAACCAATCACGCCCCTCATCAAAGGTCCGTCTTGAGCTTTCAGGCCCATCATCAACCGCACTTCTGCCTGCAGTCAGGGTGGTGCATCTCACAAGGCCCCACGCTGGGCTCTTTGGCAAACGGTTGAGGCTCTGAGCCTAGCCAAAACAAAGAAAACCTGCCCATACGGCTACCCGCCATGATGGGTGCGACCGGATGGCAAGAGACGTGGCCTCCGTCCGCTGGCCCCGTTCGTATTCGTGCGATGGATGTCGGAATGCAATATGGAGACACCAGAGCGACGCCGGTGAGCAAGACCACGTACTACGACAACTCGTCATGCTGTGTTTGTGTTTGTCTAAGCCGCCGTCTTGCTGCTGCACCCTAGCCCGCGAATCGACAGGCCGCACAAGAATTTGCCAAGGGCAAGACCATTCATCTGCCAGGTGATGTGCTGGCGCTACCTGGATGGGATGCCGGCGGGCAGCAGCCGGACAAACACCAACCGGTGTCACAAATCCCGTGCAGATGCGGCATCCCATCCGTTTGACGGTTTGTATGGTAAGTTTTGCTTCTGCCGGCGTAGTCAGTCAAACGGGACTAAAGATGCATAGAAGGCCTAGGCGCTCCAAACATGTTCGCGCTTAAGGTGACTTGCACTGCTTGACAATTCCCCAGAATTCAGAACACCATGGAATTGGCGCCGATGTCGGTGGTTCGTGAAAAGGGTGCCCACAGTTTGGAAGGATCCTTGCAGTTAAGATAAGCTACACAAACATTTGCCGGATAGTAGATCCTACAACCTGGATGAAAACGATACGCTTCAAACTGTCCAAGAGTTTACAGGGTAGCCATCTAATGGAACAAATGGGAGCCGTATGGTGCATTCCAACTAAAGATATTTAGACTTGGGTTCGAGAGGCCCTCACTGCTGACGTGAGTATTGCAACTGCATCGACATAGTTATTAAAGTTGAGGGAAACCTTAATAATATTCCGCTGGGCTCATCATGAGTTGGGTCTTGGTGTCTTGATGACGAAGGTGCACTAACGCATCGGATTTGTTATGGGGTGGATGGCTGGCCAGCAGGGAACCAACGGACCGGGATACACACTCCTCCACGCTCGCTTGTCAGAGGTTTAGCGAGCATAGATGCATGGGAGATGGCATTCAGATCCAGTCATTGGATCGTGGATTTTCCAATCTCCAAGATTCTGGAGGAGATGCGCATGCAAAACAAGAAAAAACCTGGTCGAGACCGAGCATAGCCCTCGCTTGCAGGGTAGCAATAACATGCGTCCTTGGAGGATCTTGGGATGGATGTTAGGGGTCTTGCTCATCGTTGCACGTATCAATATCAGTAGCCAGGACCCAGGCCAGACAATAAATAATTCGTGGGAGGGCTCGTTTCAGTATCATGATATTCATTAACATGAACCGATTAAATTGCATGGTTACAAGCCTGAGAATCAGGTCTGAGACCATTTTCCACCGCACCCCGCGCTGCTGCAAGCGACGCAAACTGCAGCTCATGATAGCAAAAGCACAGACCAGAAGGTGGCTGGGGTTGAGCCAATCGCCAGCCTTGGCGACGTCATCGCCAGCTCGTTAGTCGACCGAGGTAGCTCCTTCCTGTCAACTTGGTTCAGTTGATTCAGGTGGAAAGAACCTTGCTACTTTGAAGGAAGGCGTGGGAGGGGAAGGGACTGGGAACCTAAATCGCTTAGACACGGACCTGCCGAGCTGAAGCTTCTTTTTTTCAGCTGCCGTCCTCCTCATGGCGGCCCAATCTTGGCCTCATCATCCTCGTCGTCACCGTCCAGAGGGGCATTGCGATTGACTCTTGCACGCTGCAGCCAGCCGTCAATCGCCATACAAAGATCTATCTGAGACACCATCGGCCCGGTATCATTGCCTCTGACAACGTCTGAGCCATTGTCTCTGGACCTGGATCTTGACCGTGGCCCCGGACTCGACTTGGATCTCTTTGCGGCACGCCATCATCGCCTGACTTGGGCGTAACGCGGCAGCTTGCGAGTCCACACTAAACACCAACCCCACTGCACGCAGCCTCCCGTCGCGAGCTCGTACCATACTTTATTGTCTTCACTCGCCCTTCCGTTCGAGTGCTGTGGAATTGAGCAAAACGAACGACGCGCTTGAAGCACCATCGAAGCCGCGAGCTAGCCATACATCATGCCTGGCAACTGGAGGCGATTCAAGGGCTTCTTTTCCCTGAACGGGACCAACGGGACCAACGGCGCCAACAGCCGTCATGCCTGGCTTCACGAGGAGGAGCGAGCGCGCACGTTTCTTCCCATTCTCTTCTTCCTACGGCCATTGAGCTAACACAATGATCGCCAGTCCTTCCTCACCACAGGAACCAGAGCATCGAGTCTGCCATTCCGCCCCGAGAGGTCACAAAGGTCTGCCTCCGATTGCGACACCTGATTCGCGAATGCATTCCGTGCGAGCTTGAAGAGAGCCAAATTACTCGTTCCCACAGCACCATCATCACCAACAAGGTCATCCAAGCCGCAAGGGAAGCGGGCGGCGAGCGATACGGATCATGTGTGGTATGTTGGACAGCCACCTGCCGGGCCTGGATTCTTAACTGACGTCTTTCGCTTCTACCATTAGGTCTACGCTCTGCTGGTCAACATGCGCTGGTTCCAGCGGGAGGCGATTGTCGAGCTATGGGATGCTGACCTCCATGATCTTCGTGCCGTTGCTTGTACTGTCATTGCTAAGCAGATGTATGCTCGTCGTACTCTTTCACCCACCAGATACTGACTATTGCCTCTAGCATTGAGAACGAGGACGATGCCGAGTACCTTCTGCATCACGTTCTGCTTCGACGGTATTCATTCCTCATCAACCAAGAAGCCACTGCACCGACCAATGTCATTGAGAAGGCAGTTGACCTGCATGCTGTCCGGGTCATTGGCTCATCTGGCTATCAGAAGTGTATCGCCTATCTATGGCGCGGCTGGTTGGTACAGGACGAGAATGATCCGTCCAAGTTTGTCGACTACAAGGACAAAGACAACATCAATTTCATCGTACACATGGATCCCGATCGCATGCGAGCGCCGCGCTACCAGAATGCCGCCCAGCTACTGTTTTCCATCATCTACCTTGGACTCTACACGATTGCCATCAACTCGATTAACGCGACAGGCGTACTGGATGCAGCCGAAATCGTGCTCTACATCTTTACCTTTGCCTACGTTGCTGACGAGCTTGTCAAATACTACAAGGCGGGCTACCATATCCTGGGATTCTGGAATGTCTTCAACTTCATCTTGTATACCTTCTTGACCGTGTCTCTTGTCTTCCGCATCATCGGACTATCGTACTGGAGTGACGACAAACACCATGCGGAGTACAACCGACTGAGCTACTATCTGTTGGCATTTGTTGCGCCCATGTTCTGGGGTCGTCTTCTGCTTTACTGCGACAGCTTCCGCTTCTTTGGCGCCATGCTGGTCGTTCTCAAGGTCATGATGAAAGAATCAGTCATCTTTTTTGCTCTGCTCATCATCATTATCATTGGCTTCCTTCAGGCCTTTATCGGTCTAGATGTTGCTGAAGACAATGTTGCAGGCGACTCGTGGTTCATTATTGAGGCGATGCTCAAGGCCATCATGCAGAGCCCCGAATTCGATGGATTCGAGAATTTTGGACACCCATATTCGTTTGGGTTGGTTCTGTATTACTGCTTTACCTTTATTGTCATGGTGAGTTGATATATTGACCCGGCGTGTCTCGTGCAAAGCTGACTTGGAACTCTAGATTATTCTCCTCAACATCCTCATTGCCCTTTACAACTCGGCCTATGAGGACATCTATGAGAATGCTGATGATGAATACCTGGCACTATTTGCTCAGAAGACGATGCAGTTTGTGCGAGCCCCCGACGAGAACGTCTACATTGCGCCTTTCAACCTGGTTGAAATTATCATCTCTGGCCTGTTCGAATGGTGGATGCCCAAGTCGACGTACGAGTTCATCAACGACTGTGTCATGGCCGTTCTCTACTCTCCTCTCCTGTTCGTGGCTGCATGGTTCGAGACACGCACAGCGCATAACATCCGCCACAACCGAGCACGAGGCGAGGAGGACGATGATCAGGTGCATGAGTGGGAGCAGTTCCACGAGGAGATGGACTTTGAGGCAGAGGGCTGGACAAAGACCTGCGATGCGGCCAAGCCAAATGTGGAGGAGGAGCCAGCCGTCATCGAGGTGCGCAAACTGCGGGCTGAAGTTGATGAGCTTAAGCAGATGCTTTCGAATCTTGGCAGTGCCATCAAGGGGAAAGAAGATCAACCGGTCGAAGAAGCGAAGAGCGGAAAGGCGCCAGAAACAGAGGGTGAAGAAACTCTGGAGACTTCGGAGGTTCCTGAAACCTCTGATGTGGCCGAACATCCTGATGAGCATGAACAAGGTGATGCGCCAGAGGCCCAAGACGCCCCTGAGACGTCAGCGGCATCTGGTGACAACAAGAGTGGGAAGAAGAATAAGAAGAAGAACAAGAAGAAGGGCCCTGGAGGAGCAGGACCCAGCTCTGGTGGACCTAGTTTCTAGGGGAGGAGGCCACGGAAGGGTTGATGAAGGGCAAACGATGCGGATATATGCTTGCGCGAGCAACTGGTTTGCTGAATGGTTTGTGTTTGGTTGGCCCTCTGATCTGGTTTATGCATACCTTGCGATGATGGGATTGCTTCGTGTCTGATTGAATATGCTGCGAATGTTTGTACGGATCTTGTAACGCACTGAATTGAATGTCGACAGCGAGATGACTGTTTAATTAATTTGATGTTGGAAGGGCCCTCAAGGCGAATGATGGTGACGCTGTTTGTGATATGCATACAATCAAGGTTTATAGCAGGATACATCCATTACTAGAAAAGGTCTCCCTGGTTGAATATGCATTCTTGATGACAATTGGATAGAAGTGGTCAACTGCCATAATCAGGCTAATCCATGATACTACGTACTACACCACACGTCCCCCCTCAGCGCAATGTCCATCTCCTGGTGTCAAACACATCAAGTTTTCCCCTTACTGTCCCTCGCTAGCGGTGGGAGGAAAATATCGCCTATTTCACCTAGTTAGCTATGATTCCTCTCTAAACATAGGAACATTAACTTACGGTAGTGCATTGTTGTAGGCATCCACATCCTTGGGCATGAATGTGACAAACACAACTCTGAGGAGATTGTTCCCATCCTCAGTCTCCATAAACTCCCTCACCGTCTTGCAGGCGACATAGGCGGCTTGCTGACTGGGGAACCCGTAGATTCCTGTGCTGATGGCGCTGAAGGCGACGGTGCGTAGGCCGTGCTTGACGGCGAGCTTGAGGCTCTCACGGTAGCAGCTGGCGAGACTCTCCTCCGGGTTCCGGACCCCGCGGTAGATGGGCCCCACGGTGTGGATGACGTGCTGCGCGGGGAGGTTGTAGCCCTTTGTGATGACGGCCTCGCCCGTCTCGATGGGTCCGAGTGGCGCGCTCTCGCGGACGAGCTCCGGTCCGGCGGCGGCGTTGATGGCGCCGTCGACGCCGCCGCCGCCCTGGAGCAAGCGGTTCGCGGCGTTGACGATGGCGTCGAGGCGCAGCCGGGTGATGTCGCCGCGCATGTAGCCGATGCGGCGGTTGATGTCGTCACTGGGCGGGAAGGCGGGCTCCTGGGACGACTCGATGGCCGCGATGGAGAGGAGGGATGTGGAGTCAGCGTAGAGCTGGGTGAGGATGGGGATGTCGCCGATGGATTTGGTAGCCATTTTGAGAATTTTGGTTGCGAACATTTAATGGTTGCAGGTTGTTGTATGAGATGGAAGAGGAGGGAGAGGCTTCTCTTTATGCTCGAGGGAGAAAGAAACCTTGGGGCTGTTTTCCCAACGAGAAAGACTGATAAACGTCAAGATTTTGTTCTCTTTGAGGTTTCTTATCCCTTGCTTGGGTAGCTTCGTTCTGTCCAGCCTGATCAGTGATGAGATGCCCAACTCGAGAGAAGCAATGGGGATGCAAACCACACACAAAGAAACAACACACAAGTTGCTGTTGTTCCTTCTGTTTGACTGTTCAAGTGAAGGAGAAGGATAGCGTGATGGACTGTTACGAGGAGGCAGAGCTTTCTCTTCTTTCGACCTTGGATGAATTGTTCCCTCTTCTTTGTTGTCGTGACTCGGAAAACGTGACAATGACCGTGGATGGGAAGCTGTGGTAAGGTACGTACCTGTCGATTGACATCAAACCTTCCTCAGCTGCCCCGCGTCGTTCCATATTCGGAAACTCGGTGAGCACGGGCCGCGCGGGGGCTAATCTGTGTGGGCCTCCCGGCCTTCACCGAGATCTGGGCGTCCTGGGACAACAAGCCATCACTGTACTGACCCTGTTGACAAGAAGGTCCCTCGTCCCCTTGAATTGATGCCATTCACATAGTGAAAGAGAAGAGACCGTCATATTCCGAAACAGAAACTAAAACTAGGACAATCACACGACCAAGTACTCACTCACAACCACTAAGAACAAGAACAACCGTCAAGCATCCTTCTTAGAAACCCGCCCAACATCCAAATATCTCCAGCTTCACGCCTCTGCCAAATCTTGACCCGAGATATACTGACCAGGGTCTTAGAGTCTCCTCCTCTTCCTCTGGCTTCCCCCCTGAGTCAACCACGGCTGTCTCGGATTGGGAACCATCCAAGGGGCCTTGCGCTTAAAACTCTGCCGTGGCTTCAGACTCTGCCGAGCCCTTGGCCCGGCACCAGCCTTGAATTCATCTTCACTCCAAGATTCCACGCTTGTCGACTCACCGCCCTCCCTCTCCGATCTGTCGTCGTCATCGCCAGCTGACGAACTCAAGTCGTCGCTGCTGATCTCAATAACAAATGCGCCTGCGCGGTTAGCGTCCGCCATCTCTATATCACTATCATCGTCCTGGCCTGCCGTCTGACCATCTGTGTTGGTCCCAACTTTCTGCTGTTCCCACATCTGGTCCATGTCGCCGAGAGGCCCAGCCCCCTGCCGATACCCCTGAGACGTACCGCCTTGTCGAGGAGCATGTTGAGCAAAAGCGCTGGGATTGCTGTACCGAAAAGTCGTCTGCGCTGTATTGGTGAGATCGCTTGTGACTGTCTCTCGGACAGCATACGGGTGTGGTAGGATGCCGTACCCTGAGATAGACGTCCCACGAACACCCCCCAGAGTCTGTGGAGCACCAAGAGGCTTGTTGACTTGCTGTGCTAGGGTGGTCGAGTTGCCTGCTACCCAAGCAGATGGAGCGCCAGGCGTGTGCGAAGGGAAAGCAGAGCCCGCTGGTGAAGAATGATAAGAGGCAAACGCACTCTTGGGTGGCAGTTGTAGGTTGCCAAACGGTGCCGTCTGGGTCCCCATCCCCATCTGCTGTATCTTGGGCGGGATGCTGGGTGCCTGCGTAGCCTGAGATGCCGCATCTTGCGAAAGTGTCGGAGACTGGCCGCTGGCTTGTGCGCGCTTAAGCTTGTCATACTGGGCCTGTTGGGCCTGTTGCTGAAGACGACGGACCAGGTCATCGACCCCTTGGGCGTCGAAGATACCCGTGGAAGGCCTGGCAAGGGGGTTTCCCTGCCCGGTATTGCCATCCTCATCATCAAGTGTCCCAGCCCATCTCTGTGCCAACGCGAGCTCATCCGGGTCATGCTCAGGGAGTATGACCTTGGAACCTCCTAGGTGCAACAGGTTTTCGTACCGATTCTTAAACTCCCGCACCTTGTCGAGGACTTCGCCCTCCATGCTCAACATCTCCTTCTTCGCCAGAAAGTACCACACCTGATGTCGCTTCTGACTAGTTTTGCGCAACGCAGGCATCGACGGCAAGAGGCCACGCCAGGTCTTCTCATATTTGAGCGGGTTCAAGACTATCAGCCTTGCGACGGTCATGAATCTCGCTCCAAGCGCAATCAGCCGATTTTCCCACTCTCTGTCCCACGTTGGCATATCGAATTCGGCGAGTCCCATTGCCGTAAGCAGGTCCCCCAGAGCAGACACAATCCTTTTTGCTCGGGTCGCTATCTGTCCGGCTTGATTGGGAGCTCTTCGCCTGTAGGCCGTCCAATATGAGAAAGGGAGTTGATAGAATTCGCACACCACATTTTCTAACCACGCGCATTCATCCATCAGACGGCGAGTCAAGTCGATGAGCTTGGGCACCAGACGTCCCTCGTAGCGATCCCTGCTTGTAGCCAGCATCTGGATGCGCCAGAACTCGGGGCCCATGCCTGCGCAGATGGTAGACTCGTCATCGGGACACCTGCCAAGGCGTCGCCTGACCCCATCCCATGCATTATACAGGTCTGTCAGATCAGCAATCTTGTCTGGTGGAAGGTTAGATGTGGCGTTCCTCCCAGCGTTGGTCATTATGGTGAAGCCGGCATACTCGTAAATCAGCATCAGTGCTTCCCCTTGAAGTCCTGCCCATTTCGCATCACGCTCGCTCCATCCTCTGCTTTCTTCTCGCAATCTCCAAAGTAGAGAGCCAAACTCGATGGCGTCCTGGACAAGGGCTGTAAAATATGCATATAGGATAGCTTTGCCCTTCTCATGAAGCCAGTCGAGAAAGTCGTAGAGCACCCAATCCCTGTCTGCATGAGTCCCTAGGTTGGCCATGTTCCACATGCCGGGTGCTAGAATTACTGAGGCCGGGTTGTAGTTGATCTTGTGGGGTCGTTCAGACGGCTCCCTCAAGGCTGCTGCACCATACTTCCTGACGGAGACGTCCCAGAAGCCTTGACTGAAGAAGGGTCGGACATCATCGATGCGAATGAAATGGCTCAGCTGCTCCATACGCATATGGGGAGCAGTTAGATGAGGCGGACAATTGTACGCGCCCGTAGGCCACAGACACCTTACTATCATGGGCGCAGAACTCTGGAGCAGTCGAGGCCACACATAGCCCTGATTGGCGTTGATGAACCCCCAATAGGCACCGCCCAGCACCTGTTCCACGGCCACTGTCAGGATCAAGACTCAAGTTTCTGGCCAAGGACAGTCACTTACATGGTGCTCAAAGGCATGACCAGCTTCATTCCATGGGTCGTCGTTATAGTAGGGTTCTTTCGGCCATTTGTCCTCTGGGCAGAGGTCATCCCATAAATCCTCGCAGGCTTGGACCTCAGCAGGATCCGTAATCCCAAAATCCTGAGGGTTAAGCACCCATTTCGCAGCAACGGACACCCATGCATGCTCCAGTGGTTGCTTTGTTAGTGGCGTCTCTTGTATCTTTGGGGGCTGTACTCACCATCATCTCATGTACCAGCGCAGCAGCAAACACAAGGCTGGCCATCATCTTCTCGCTTTTGCTATACTTGTCCGACATGACCATCCAAAGCAACTCGGCATCGATCGTGACTTTGATGGGGCCATCCGGCGATGCGACCCCATGCATGAATGTGCGGGCGATGCAGTGGTCCATGTACTTACCGCCGCTCGAGTAAAACGCACTCTGGAGCTTCAGATCCATAACTCTTTCAAGAGCTCGCTGGCTTACGGCTGGGGCCGAAAACCCAGGACAGCTCTGCAGCCGCTGAGCACTCTGGAGGCGTTCCGGGTCGAGGGGTTGCTGGTTTGATTTGATCTTGAATTTCACTTCGTTGGGATCCTGACCTGTCCGATTCTTGTAGAGGTGATCGGGAACTCTGTACCTGTTGGTGATATCCTGTAGGCCGACGATGCAGGGGTCATTGGTAAGAAGCATACGAGTAGCAAGTTGAAGAGCCGGCTGCATCGCATTCCATAACCGGTCGTTTGTCTCGAGCTTGTTAGCGCCAAATATGCATCGACTGAGCAGACGCTCACCCTTGGATCCCATTCCTCCCGCAGGCCATCGAGGCCATACACATATCGTGGGGTTGCCGGGTCTTTCCCAAAGTCGGTCGTATCCGCCCACATGTGTCGATCGAACAGGCTTGATAGACCTCAGCAAGTGTTTAGAAGGGAGCAAGCCATATGTAGCTTACGGGTGGATTGGTCCAGAGAGGCCTTCGAAATATACATCCTGCATTGTGAGATACTCCTCGGCGCGGATCTAAATGCGCCGTTAGACAAGCACAAGGGAGACGGTTAGCATCAAGCACTTGCCTCGTCCATGGTCAGGTTTCCGAAAAGAATGGATTGCCAGTTCTCATCAATCACCAAGTCCTCATACTGTTGCATGCACCGCTGCTCGGTTTCCGTCCCCCGTTGCATATCCGGCCTTGCACTGGCCATGTACTCATCGATAGTCTTACCGTCCTGTGCTGCCGAGTAGTCGAGACTATCGAACAAGTCTTTCCCTGTCTTGATATCCGCAGTAGCGGGGAATAGCTTCCTGCTGTTGGCTCGAGTCGGCGATGTCCTCGAACGGCCATCAAGTCGACCGGGAAAGATGCTGAACCGCTGGGCGTATTTTGTTGGCTGTTTGTACTGGTCCTTGGGATGAACAGCAGGGCGTATTTTATCAAAGAAGTCAACGATCTTGAAGTCTGTCCGATCTCGCTGCTGCCCCTCATCCTGCCAGTCAGGATCCGTCCATGGAGGGACGTATCGGACGTGATCCCAGGCATTCCCAACGGTCTTGGATGGTGTGTAAGGATTCCGGGAGTTGACAGTTGTAGGGCTTGGTAGATGTGCATTGCTATTCCATGTCGTATTTGGAACAGTGGCAGAGGCGGGTAGTGTTCCAGGTGGTGTTGCACCTGGACCAGTAGGGTTTGAAGCCATGGGTTCCTGAGGTGGAATAGATACAGGAGGGAACAGCAGGGCACCAGGCTTGAGCAGGTAAACCGCCGAGGGGTTGCAAAAGCGTAGGGAAGCAGATATATTTGTTCTTGTCTGCCTCGAGTACTTCGGAAGGCAGCCATGTTGGCCTTGAATGCTCAACCAGTCTATTGACACTCCCCAAATAGGAAAATCTCCCCTGTACCTAGGGACATTGACGTGTAGATTTGCTCATCAGACACACCGTCATAGTAAACTGGGCAGTTCTGATGTTTGGCGCAGTCGTTCTGCTCCACCATTCCATCGCTGGATGGGCGAACAAAGAAACTAGTGGTCATGGGGTCTCATCATAACTTGTTTACTCATGGTGCGTTTGTGAGCCCAACCCCAAGCGTAGCGACACCCTCGTGCAAGGGATAAGAGAGAACAAAGAACTAAGTTTTTCTTGGCTGGATGTAGCACGCTGGGCTGTCAATCAACTGGAATAGACAGGGGAGAACGGCAAGTTCAAGGGACAAAGAGGTAGTGAAAAGGGTTGGGCTTTCTGACAGACTTTCAAAGGACGGTGTTGGTGTAGGTTCCTAGCTGGATAGGCGTCTCATAGCTACCAAAACGGCTGCTTGTGGATATGAAGGTGGCAACTAGGTTATGATCTTGATCACTGGGGGTATATATGTATGCTTGAGGAGAGGGGAACCTCGGAGTTAGCACTTGCTATGAAAATGCATCAATTCACTTCGACTTGTGTCAAGGCCACGCACTGCTCTACCCAGATATCCCAACGGGAAAGGTGGAAGTACTATACCAGTTATAGCATGCATTGACCACGGCCACTGCTCATGGCTGAAGCATGGGCCAGTAGTAAGACAACTCTGAAAGATTCTATCAGCACAGGCCTGAAGCGGTTTGGTCGAACTTCTCGGCGGAGACTCATTCGGGACCATCGCTGTTATCTGGGGTTGGTATGTGCGACATGCAACTGTCGGTGAGCTGCCGGGGCATGAACCTGGGGATTCCGGGGCCCCGCGATATGGACTCTTAACATGGAGTGTGTGCTTCAACGTAAGCAGTGAACGAATACAGTCGTGAGCGAGTGTCTAGTTGTTTGTGTTGGTTTTGGCCGAGTTCGTCTGGCCTGCGCCTCTCTTTGCGCCGCGTCCGAACCTTGACCTTGCAGGACGATCAAGGTGTGTGTGCAGCATTTCTTTGTGTCGGTTGGCGAGGCGCATCAGCAGCGACTGGGCATCAATATCCATCCATGGCCGACAAGGGACCACTAGAATAGAAGTGCCGTGGCAACGTGGCGGAGGAACGATTGGGAATGGCAGGATGTGGTGGATAAAGCCGGTCCCACCAGCTATCAGCCATCGGCCAGGGGGCGGCTGAAAGGCGCTGAACCATGCGCGGCAGAAAGCCGAAGTGGACGGGGCGGTACGTGCTTCCACTCGGGGAGGCCGCTGTTTGTTGAGAGATTCCTTTAGAAGATGAAGGAACAAAGAGTAAGAATGCAATGAATGGCTTGGGGGCTCCATGGAGAAGTTGGGAGAAGAGCCAGCCGGGCTTGAATTGACGGCTCCTGCACCTGAAAGCTCGAGGCCTAAGGCATCTATACCTGCTTTATGCGAACCTCACCACCAGGGTGGGTAGAGGGCAAGAAAAAAAAGCGCACCAAGGATAGGTGACATAATATTCGCTGTATTTTTGCAGTTGGCGGATATTGTGGCTGCTTGGTTTATTTTTGATACGACCCTTGAAGTCTTCAAGTGTGCAGCATTTTTTGCGAGCTGCAAGCGCGGGAATATTGCAGGCAGGGGATGTACACCGTGCCAATGGATCCATGGAGGGAAGAGCCTGGTCGACTGGGCTACGAGTCAACCAACGCTGGGGCAAATCCTGAATTGGCGGGAAAGTTCAAGTTGGAAAAAGTAAGGTAGGAGGAGGAGCATCATAACAGACGAAGAAATTTGAACCGAATCAAATACCCGAGCAAGCCTTTTCTCCCTGTGCTCGGAGACGATAAAATTTCACGCCTGGCGTTGTTGAACCGTAATCTGATAACGTGGCGGCCACACTGACTCGAAGCAATAGTTTCAGAGGCTGACAACTTGTGGCGAGTCAAGCCGCCGTCTTCCAGTTTCCCGGAAACCGCCTCCGGGGTCTGGAGTACGAATACGGGGATAGCAAACGGACTTGAAGGCCAGCTGGCAGGAGTGAGAGTCCATGTCTGGGCTCCTGGCACTAGACGGAACCACAGATGGCAAAGCTGGACATCGACATTTCAAGGATCTCGAAGCACTCTGCGACAAACGGCTGAACAGGTCGTCATGGAGACGGCGGGAAGTGGATATCTCCCGGACGCAGGTGGGCGAAAAGATTGGAGCGATACTCCGCTGATTTGGAGGGGAGAGCCTTGCCAGCCTTTTCAATGCCAATATCCATCCGACAACATCCGTGGTTGGAAGGAGAGAGAAGCCCAACGCAGTCAGATATGCAGACGCCCAGGCAGTATCAGTGTGGCTCGCACAGCCCAAGACCAAGACATGCTGCGGATGCAATCTAGAAGGCAGCATAGAGAAAAATAAGAAGCAACGACAAAAATCCATGATATGATCTTGATCTCTCTCTCGGCATGGTTCACCAAGATCCATCCTTGGGTTTGCCTCCCAACGACGAAAAAATGCATCACCGCCTGCAAAAGCGCATTACTTGTGCATGGGTCTAACATCGGAGCTTCCACAGGGGGCTTCTCAAGCCGTTCCAAGGGCGACGTCGTTTGGCCTCAGTGCCGCACAGGGGCCTTTCACCGCCCTCACCCACTTACCTGAAATGGCTTAGCCCCACAGCTGATAAACCCGATAAGCCTGAGTCGAGCATTGAGACGGAGGGAGGGAAGGAGGGGTGGAGGGGTAACCCAGCGCCAGCGCCAGAGGAAAAAAAATTTTGGTGGGCGATCCTCAATGGGATTGGGCCGCGGTCCCTCCTCTGCCCGCCACCCCAGTGAGAAAAAAAAAAAAAGTTGTGGACTGGGAGGCGAGCAGTGAGAGGCACATAAAACTTTGTGGCAGAAGCTCCAGATTTTTCCCTCCCTCTCTTCCTTTTTGACTTCTTCCTCCCTCCATCTCCCTCTCTCTCTTTCTTCCTCCTCCATCTCTCCACGGTCGTCCCCCTCCAGACGAACCTCTTCGACTCCTCTTCCTTTCTTGTCGCGTGCTCGTTTGTTCTTCGGACTCAGCTCCTCTGAACAAACACCGCCCCCTCCAAGAGGAATTCCCATCGTCACCGCCGCCCATTAGGACAGAGTCGACTCCTCCATCGATTTCTGTTGGCCCCGACGATCCTCTTTCTTAATACCACAGAAAAGAAAAAACCGAAAACATCGACAAGATGCCTACCGAGAACCAGCAGTCGATCAAGGTCCTGGACGAGCTTTTCCAGAAGCTCACCGTGTCCAAGGACTCTGCTGACATCAAGGAGTCTTCCAACGAGCTGGCCTCTTTCATCAACGGCCGCATTGGCGACCAGGCCGTCCCCGACAAGTGAGTTTACCCTTGAAAATTCTGATTTCATCTTCCTCGGGCAGCGTTGGGCGAGCACTCCGACGGTGCTTATTTCACATGTCTGCTATGGGGCAACGTTACGCACCCGCGTTGCCTCACTTCCTGCACCAGGGAACCGGCATCGCCTGGCTTTCACTCTGCATTACGATGCGTGGGATGCGTGGGATGCGGCTTAGTGGCATGGTGCATGGACTTCAGGCCTGTGCCCGCGGCAGTTTTCTCTGCATCTCCCGCCCGTCTACCCCTCCCCCTCCTTCGCCGCTCGCCCAATCTTGCCCCGCCAGATTCTGGTCAAGGCGACCCTTCATGGGCGCTAGCCCCATTTCTGGTCGCCCCTCAAGTACTGGAGGGGCTCCTCTCTGGCGCCCATTAAAATTTTTTAGTGGGAATTTTAGTGCTAACCACCACTTGTTGCAGAGTCATCGAGGGCCTGAAGAAGCAGCTCGCCAGCAAGAAGGACGCTGCCGCCCGTGAGAAGGCTTGCGTTGCCATCGAGGCCATCGCTTCTCACTCCGAGATCTCCGCTGCCGTCGAGCCCTACCTCGTCGTCCTCCTCCCCAACGTCCTTGCCGCCGTTGGCGACAAGATCACCGCTGTCAAGAATGCCGCTCAGGCCGCCGTCCTCGCCATCGCTGGCGCCATCAACGCCAACGCTGTCAAGGCTGCCCTTCCTGCCGTCATGGAGTCTATCCGCAACGCTCAGAAGTGGCCCGAGAAGATGGCTGCCCTCGACTTCATCGATGCTCTCGTCAAGAGCTCTCCCGCTCAGCTCGCCTACCGTGTCCCCGAGCTCATCCCCGTCATCTCTGAGTCCATGTGGGACACCAAGAAGGAGGTCAAGGAGCGTGCCTACAAGGCCATGGAGCAGCTCTGCCAGTTGATCGTCAACAAGGATATCGAGCGCTTCATTCCCGAGCTTATCAAGTGTATCGCCAAGCCCGAGAACGTCCCCGAGACTGTTCACTTGCTTGGTGCTACCACCTTCGTCACTGAGGTCCAGGAGCCCACTCTTGCCCTCATGGTTCCTCTTCTGGACCGTGGTCTGGCTGAGCGTGATACTGGTATCAAGCGAAAGTCGGCTGTCATTGTCGACAACATGTGCAAGCTCGTCGACGACCCCAACATCGTTGCTCCTTTCTTGCCCAAGATGATGCCCGGTCTCCAGAAGAACTACGACAACCTGGCTGACCCCGAGGCCCGTGAGAAGACCAAGCAGGCCCTTGACACCCTCACCCGTGTCGGTGACATCAAGGATGGTGTCATTCCTGAGGCTCGCAACGACGGTGCTATCAACGTCGTCCTCCCCAAGGTCAAGGCTGCCATCTCCCCCAAGTTCGGCAACTACCTTGAGAAGATGGGCCCCGTTGCTGAGCACATTGCTGCCATTGCTGGTCAGCTCGTCGACGAGAAGGAGACCGAGTCCACTATCTGGGTTGACAACCTCAAGGCCTACGTCGCTGTCATCTCTGGCATCGACAACGCCGAGGCTCTTGTCGAGTCCATCCGCAAGGCCACCCTTCCCGGTGCCGTCGCCGAGGCTGAGGCCGAGGAGGATGAGGAGGAGGGCGAGGATCTCTGCAACTGTACCTTTTCTCTTGCCTACGGTGCCAAGATTCTTCTCAACCAGACTCACCTCCGTCTCAAGCGAGGCCAGCGTTACGGTCTTTGCGGTCCCAACGGTTCCGGCAAGTCCACTCTCATGCGCGCCATCAACAACGAGCAGGTCGAGGGTTTCCCCAAGCAGAGCGAGGTCAAGACTGTCTTCGTCGAGCACGACCTGGACTCTGCCGATACTGAGATGACCACCATTGACTGGACCATGAAGAAGCTTGGTGAGGCCGGTGTCGCCACCACTGAGGACGACGTCAAGAAGCAGCTCAGCGAGTTCGGCTTCACTGACCAGATGATCACTGGTGAGATCACTGCCCTCTCCGGTGGTTGGAAGATGAAGCTGGCCCTGTGCCGTGCTGTCTTCGAGGCCCCCGATATTCTGCTTCTCGACGAGCCTACCAACCATCTGGATGTGAAGAACGTCAAGTGGCTCGAGGAGTACCTCATCAACTCCCCCTGCACTTCCATCATCGTCTCTCACGACTCTGGCTTCCTTGACAACGTCTGCCAGCACATCGTTCACTACGAGCGCTTCAAGCTCAAGCGCTACAAGGGTAACCTGGCTGCCTTTGTCCAGCGTGTCCCCTCTGCCCGATCTTACTACGAGCTCGGTGCCTCCGAGATCGAGTTCTCCTTCCCCGAGCCCGGTTTCCTCGAGGGTGTCAAGACCAAGGCCAAGGCTATCCTGCGTGCCACCAAGATGTCCTTCCAGTACCCCGGTACCTCTAAGCCTCAGATCACCGACATCTCCTTCCAGTGCTCTCTTGGCTCTCGTATTGCCGTTATCGGTCCCAACGGTGCCGGCAAGTCTACTCTGATCAACGTCCTCACTGGTGAGCTCATCCCCACCGAGGGTGAGATCTACCAGCACGAGAACATCCGTATCGCCTACATCAAGCAGCACGCTTTCGCTCACATTGATAACCACCTGGACAAGACTCCCTCCGAGTACATCCAGTGGCGATTCCAGACTGGTGAGGATCGTGAGACCATGGACCGCGCCAACAAGATCATCACCGAGGCCGACGAGAAGGCCATGGACAAGATCTTCCGTGTTGAGGGCTCTCAGCGACGTGTCATCGGCATCAACAGCCGAAGAAAGTTCAAGAACTCTTACGAGTACGAGTGTTCTTTCGCCCTCGGTGAGAACGTCGGCATGAAGAACGAGCGCTGGGTTCCCATGATGACTGCCGACAACGCCTGGCTTCCCCGTAACGAGCTTCTGGCTTCTCACCAGAAGATGGTTGCCGATGTTGATATGAAGGAGGCCCTCGCCTCTGGTCAGTTCCGCCCTCTGGTCCGAAAGGAGATTGAGGCTCACTGCGCCAACTTCGGTCTCGACGCTGAGCTTGTCTCTCACTCTCGCATGCGTGGTCTGTCTGGTGGTCAGCGTGTCAAGACTGTGCTCGCCGCCTGCTCTTGGCAGCGACCTCACCTTATCGTCCTGGACGAGCCCACCAACTATCTCGACCGTGACTCTCTCGGTGCCCTGTCCAAGGCTCTCAAGAACTTCGAGGGTGGTGTCATCATCATTACCCACTCTGCCGAGTTCACAAAGGACTTGACTGAGGAAGTCTGGGCTGTCATGGACGGCAAGATGACTCCTTCCGGCCACAACTGGGTCCAGGGCCAGGGTAGTGGTCCCCGTCTCAAGGCCGACGACGGCGATGAGGAGGAGAAGTTTGATGCCATGGGTAACAAGATCGTCTCCACCAAGAAGAAGGCCAAGCTCAGCTCTTCTGAGGCCCGAAAGAAGAAGAAGGGTAAGTGATTCCACACAACTAGATATTGTCAGAACAGAAGTTAACCAGATTGCAGAGCGTATGGCCCGCCGAAAGCGTGGTGAGGAGGTGTTCAGCGATGAGGAGGACCTCTAAGCGCATCCTGCATACCCAACACCTATACTCGACCATGTTGACGACTTGTTTCTGATGACCTCATACCATATTTCCTTTGTCATGCGTTGATCAAAAAAGTTAGGGGTGCGTCTTGGTAATGGATGACTGCACACTTGGGCTCCCGATAGACGGACTGCTCTGTTAGATGACCACCATGGAGGAACGAGGAATGACGCGTGGGATTGGAGGATCCCAACCGTGTTGAGCCCTCGACTTGGTGGCTTTGGAGGCTGGCAATTAGATAGAGCCAAAAAATAGACTTGATTACGATCAATCTGGAATGATGAATGACTGATGAAGTGTGTGTCAATGTTGAACCTGTACCGCTCGCACTGGTACGCCAGTGACTTGGAAGACCAGTTGATAAAGCCTTAGTTGAGTTCATCATGTCTTTAAGATGCCGTGATGACGACTGTGTAAAGATAAACTCGAATTAATGAGGTACTTGGGCAAGAGCAGAGCTGCCGCCTTGATCTACATATCAACAGAGTGGAGAACAAGAGAGCTCAGCTTGGTCAACCCTCTGTGACAAACGAAGAAATGTGTTACAGATCGCATGCTGTGCACATCTGAGTATCTAGAGACAACTTGAAGAATGTGGATGGGCAACAAAAAAAACCATGTGTGTGTGTGTGTAAGTGTGTGACAAAAAGCGAGAATGGGCAAAAAAGAAATGTTTGATGAGACTGGGACTCGAACCCAGGAGGATTGCTCCATCAGGAATCTTAGGTTGTTAAGGTGACCTTAACCTGACGCCATAACCAACTCGGCCATCTCACCCGATGTTGTTGAAGTTTGCCTGCTTACTGCCCACCAGAAGGGTCTAGCCAGCACCGACGAGAACCTGTCCAACACCAGCGAGATCCTCTGTGGTAGACATAAATACTATACTGAACCCGCTTTAAAGAATTGGGGAGGAGGCACACTTCTTGTGTAGTAAAGACGACAAACACTGGCCGTCTCTTCTTCTGAGCATACTTGACATGGCGCAGTACTCTCTACCTTGGACTCTGAGCTTGGCAACACGCCTCGTTCCTGGCTTGGACTTTGAGATGGTGTTCCCCCAATGTCTCGGCTAGAGTGAGGAGAAGGAAGTGCTTGGCTTGGGAAGGCTTGCAAAGTCTCCAAGCTCCAAACCACCAAGCTTTGACCGTTAGCCAAGATTTTTACCCCAACTGTTGGACCATGGAGACCCTGTCTATCTCGACAATGTGAGCAGCAAGAGATGAACGCGTATTTCTACGTATTTCAATACCTAACTAACTTGTAATAGTTGCCGACATACATTCCCAAGTCTTCCTCCACTTCTCCGTGAATATCACCGCCGTCCCCGGCAATCCTCCAGCATCAAACTCCACATTTCCGGCGTCAACAGGCCCCGCATGCTCCGAAAGCACCGGGCTCGGCGACGGTCAAAGTTCGATACCTCGAACAGTTGTACCACAAGTCACAGACGTAGATCATGGATGAAATAGGCTGAAAGCAAGTCTCCATCTTTTCAACTAATACCACCACGAAGCCGTGCCTTTGAAGTCGTCGTCGTCAACTAATTGACACCGAGATATCTCCACGATACCACCCCCCTCACGATATGTACAGTGTGGTCATACACCATCGTCTCGACAAGAGATATTGCGAAACCTTATCAACTCTCCACCCCTCCCCTACCCTCGTCTGCCCCACACCCAACCATCGAGAAGCAGTTTCCCTTATCAAAAGAGGCTCTTGGCCTCACACCCTACTTCTTCCTCCGCTTCTAGAAAAACACCCAGCCACGCCATGCAGGTAGAGTCTCTTGTTTAAAAAAAAATCTCCTTGGCATGGGTTTTCCGTCCCCTGCTGCTGCATATGTACACTGCTCACTCCCCCCCTTGCAAAGTCAACCCGCGATCTGCATCCCCCGCCTCCAAGCCACGATATTAAACCCTCCAACTTCAACGTCACTGAATATCAACATCACAATAGGAAGGTGCACCGATGCAACGCTTTACAATGCCGATCACGGGATCGGCATTGTAGGATCATCGGCCGTGTTACTGAACAAGCATTATCGGCTGACAGAAGATGGGGTGCGGACGCCCAACAATGCTGGCCATGATGGGGGACAACACGGTATTGGAATCACAAGGGGAGCTTGTCATGACGGGTATGGCATGAAGCCACGGCTCCTTGCTCGTATATTGAGGCAATCAACAATCACATCACATGGCAGCATTAAACATGATTTGAAATCAGGCAACAGAGCATAATATTCGTATCTCGGGTATAATCTCAACAGCCAACCGCTCTGCATCCAACAATTCGTTGGTTCTATTAACATGTACACATTGCATCCCAAGATGGTATCTCCAGCCCATATTCATGTTTCTACATCCAGAATCATGCCTAGTTCATTTCGAACAGGCTTACTTGTTCCGTCGGATGCCAATCAGCTGGCCCATTTCAGTCCAGAAGCCCACAGGAGGCTCCGTGATGGAGTTTTCATAGGCGTCGATGATAGGGCGCTCCCAAACGAGATCAACCTCGTGAGGACGGAGCCAGCGGGTGCGCTTGACAACCTTCCAGCCGATGAACAGCAGGGGAGCAATAATCTGCATGGTGTAGTTCTGGAAGAATGCCTTGACGCTCCAGGGCTGGAACGACTTGTAGCCGTAGCAGAGAACGACGAGGACCTGGATAAAGAGAGCCAGGTAGGCACCGTAAGGCTGGAAACGGCCATAGTAAGGCATCTTTGTTCGGTCGACTCCCTGGGCCTGGCATGCTCGGTAGTAGCTGATGAAGGTGATACCCATGACGAGATAGTTGATGATTCCGCCAGCAGTCATCAGAGTAATGAGCCAGTTGAGCACCTCGGCTGAACCACTGCTGCACGACAGGAATGAAAGCATTGGGAAGATCATGACCACGCAGAAGCACCAAATAGGCACACCCTGGGCGGTAGTCTTGCGCAGGAAACGAGGGGCACGGCCCTCAAGAGCCAGACTGTACAGGGAACGGGTAGCACAGTAAGTGTATGTGTTACCGGCCGAGAAAATCGAGGTGATCATAAGGGCGTTGACGATGTGGGGAAGAACGTTGACGCCCAGAATGTTCATGGCCATGACATACGGAGAGGCTCCAGCGTCACCACCGCCCTCGGTGAAGTTGATGTAGATGGCCTGGAGCTTGTCGTAGTTCCAGGGCACGACAATGCCAACAGCGAGAGAGCCCGTGACGAAGAAAAAGCAGAATCGGTAATAGACCGTCTTGAAGGCAGCCTTGATGTAAATCGAAGGTCGCTTAGCTTCGGCGGCCACCATCGAGATGTACTCGGGACCGACGATGGTGAAGATGGCGCTCCAGAGGGCACCCAGGAAACCCTCGAAACGACCAAGGGCGTCTGTACCGTACACATCGGCAAAGGCTCCGGGGTTGCTCCAATAGCGGAATCCATACGCGTCGCCTTGGGGGTTTCCTCCCACCATAGTGACGAAGGTGAAGGAGAAGAGCATCAGGATAAGAATGATCTTGCCACCAGACAGCCAGAATTCGGCCTCACCGTAGGCGCGGACAGCCAAGATGTTCAGAGCACTACATTCACACATAGTTTAGCATGCAATATTCATGTGCGGGGAAGGCGTGG
The DNA here is from genome assembly GCF_026873545.1 of Fusarium falciforme. Classification (NCBI taxonomy): domain Eukaryota; kingdom Fungi; phylum Ascomycota; class Sordariomycetes; order Hypocreales; family Nectriaceae; genus Fusarium; species Fusarium falciforme. Next base: position 1,648,957 of record NC_070549.1, on the reverse strand, counting down.
AGAAAATCTCACTCGACGGCCGGCTAGAAGGTGCCCAGTTTCGGAGCATAGCCACGGCGCGTCAAGCGATAAAGAAAGTCGGGGTTGATATGGGGAATGGGTTCTTACGCATAAAGAATGATGATGGCGATACAGAGACCGGCAGTAGGGCCAGGGTTCACAATGTTGGGCGCCCAATATGAAAGCACCAGGTTGATGGCGGTGATTTCGAAGGGAATCAAGAGACCTTCGTATAGGAAGAAGTTCCAACCAGCCATGAAACCAAGGGCATCATCAACCCAATGGCCAGCAAGACGGATGAAACCACCCGAGACGGGCATATATGTGCTCATTTCGGCGATCGAGTTGTTCACGAGGGCGAGGACACCGGAGTACAGAGTATAGGCCAGGAACAGGCCGGCAGGACCACCCTTGGCGAGACCACCACCGATACTCACGAACAGAGCCGTACCAATGGAACCACCAATGGCAATAAGCTGGATCTGTCGGTTGTTGAGAAGACGGTGGAGGCCATCGACATTATCGGAGGGGTGACCCGGGGCGACGCCGACGCCGTCGGCCGAGTACTTTTCGGGGGAGACATTCTTCTCCTCGTCGGACATCTTGACGGTTGCGCTCTTTGCGAGGCGAGAATCGAAGTAGGATCGTGGGAGTGTGGTCCTTGTTGCGAGATCAAGCCGAGTTCAAGTTAAGAACGAGGCAAGATTCGAGTCCAATTGAGAAAGAGCCTGCGAAGCAATGAAGCAAGCAGACCAAAACCAATCGGAAAATGCCTTGGGTCTCAAGGCAAAGAAGTCCAGAAAAGAGAGAGGACAAGGGCTGAAGGAGGAGGTAGAGAAGACATGACGAGAGGCGGCGGACGTTGGAGATAATAAGTAAAATCTCGCATGGGCGGAGGCAAGAGCAAGCTGACCCTAGTCCGCGTACTGTTGCTCACAACGGATGGATCCATGTTCATCATGGCTCCTTCCCTTCACTGGGGGTGTATAAACCGGCAGGTTTAGAGTGGGAGGCAGACTTGAGTGACGGCGGCGACAGCGGCCATGCCGAACGAGGGTTCGGGTTCGTTGAAGGAGGAGTGGAGTGGGGAGGAGCAGCAGTGCAACTTCACTTCCATTCCACTACTCGGGACTACTACGCGGTGACGAGGTATCCACACCACCAACGGCGCTAGGGATGGTACCTTGGGCCAAAGTAGCTGACTTCCAGTTCTTCTCATCGACGGGACATGGATCCTCCCACCGGCATGCACACCTCAGAGTCGCCCAACCAATCCTGACTCTCGATCGATTCTGCAGTTTCGATTTCTCTTACTTTTACCCTCCAAAAACTCGCCCTTGTCCGTTGAACGTACACCACAGTTGTCTCTTTCTTCTCTATGGCACGGCACGTCTGAGATCGTACGGACTGGGGCTTGGCGTTGCGTCGTACTCGGGGGCACTCTGCTGACACCGGGAATTAACTCTCTTGGCCTTGTCCGTCCTCCTGATGGAGGAGGCAATCCCAGAAACTTGGACGCCGAAAAACCCAGAGGAGTGGTTCACCTGGCCGAATTGAGAACTTGTGCCCAGGGTTGGTAGAACAAAGTTTTGTTTCCATCTGCATTGTCCACGACGCGAGGTTGCATTGCTGGTCAGGTCTCGAGTTGATCGGGCAAAGAAACAGTTGACCAGACAGAGACAATCTCTTAGTTACAGCTCGCCACAGAGTGCCACCAACATCTCTCGATAGTACGAGAGTACTTCTTCTCAGCTCAGCCATCCATCCCATCACCAGGTTGAATCAAGAGGCAATACTCCCGCTCGCCGCGTCGAGTCTTGGCCAGAGCCTGGCCTGACTGGACCAGTTTAGCTTGCTAAAAGAAATCAGCGAGTGGAGGCCGAGTGTATCCATTCTATCGAGCCGAGTCGTTGCTTGGAGGTTTCCATGCCCATGCCCATGCCATGTATCTCTCATGGGAGCCATGCCATGATGCCCCATCCCCACCCCCGTGGAGAGATGCTGCCACGCCCACGGAGAAGGGGGGTGGATCTTCATGGATATGGATCCATGGCCAGGATGTCTCCTCTTTCCCCTCTCCCCACTCTCATGTACCTCGTACATGCCAGGATGGCTTCCCCGAGACAGTCTGCGTGTTTGCTCTGGCTATTGGCCACTCAGCGACTGCTTAATGATGAACCCCGGCATCCTGGAGAGTTCTTTGAACCCTCCCCATGCGTGTGGATGCTGCTGATCGCTGCACAGCACACTTCATAATCTCGGTGCCTGCTGGGCACCTGTCGCATCACGAAAAAGGGCTGGAAACCGCGCTATGGATGCGAGCTGAGTGCTGTTGGTTGAATGACGACACTGGTGCTCGCCCGGCGGCAGAGCGGCTGGAGGCCGCTGGAGGGACTCAGAGGGGCAGGGCAACCTCCACTGAAAAAGCAGTGTGGAGCTGCCCGAGCGTCCCTTAAGTTGAGAAATCCCTGCCTTCAGGACTCCCCCAAATCTGACCCCGTCTCCTCCACTCAAGATGTCGTCGATACGAGCGGTCTTTTCCCTGGAACACAACAGCCTATGTTCCGCGCTAAGCAGCAAGTCAGGCTAGCCCACATATAGGACCAATCAAGGAGTTGCAGCGAAGGATCTGCACAACTGTAAACGCTCTAGCGCAAGAGGCGTTTGCCCGAGGTTCACCTCAAATCTCAGTACTTTCCCAACACGAGCAAATGAGAGGCTTGTTCAAAGAGAGAGGGGGTGATTCATTTTTCTTTAACTAGGCGGTCCTGCGCAAATTGGCAAAAATGGACTCTGAGCCATGTCCAGGCGAATCCAGCCGTGGGAGGACATTTTTCGGACATTATTTGTGCGGCATCGTTCCAACAACATTCTGACGTCATAATCGAAGCGACACTTGCACCTGCCCAATTTGGGGTTCCGTTGAGCGGAAGTTTTCCTGGTGGGAATACTGGACTGACTGCAAATGTATCGAGACATTCAAACTGACGGTAAGATGCAAGGCTCCCTGACTTGCAGAAGGTACTTCACTGACAAGTACTGGTGAGCTGGATGGACCCTGGGCCCTGCGTTGTGTTGGAAGAGAGATGGGTCGCGTGCGCATCCAACTGACCCAGGTCCACAGCCCAAGGCGTTCCAACCGTCTGGTATTTTTGGAGATTCAATGGATCGATGGATCAGACCCTTTCAAACTGAGTGAATCGCGCTTTCCCCAGATCCATATCGATTCGATACTATACGCAGTAGAGGAGTTGCAGCGCTGATCATCTTGAAGGAAGGTGCCAATGCCCGTCCTTCTTTCCATCTTCTATCCTGCTTCTATACTTGTGTTTCTCCGACTCCAAGCTTTTGAGAACCCAGACCCAAGCATTCTCCCTTCCCGCCAATTTTGCCGCCCTCACACCAACTCCCACCCAGCCAAGCCGCGAGAAATCCTACACTGCCTTGGCGACCCTAGCCGACGTCATGAATCAACTTCATCACTCTCCCTACCGGTCTCTTCGCCTCTCGACCGGTCACGTGGAGGGCTTACGCCGAGACGGGGAGCGGGATGAGCGACGGCAGCCAAGACTGTAGTTGCTGTATGCGCACAATCTGGGGATGAGCCAGACCGTCAGCCCATCCTCCCGCTTCTTAGGTTTAGCAAAGAGGACTTGGGTCCCGTGAGCTATCACAATGCGCCGTGTTGGGCTGACAGGAGAAGTTGATGCCTCATCTCCGGGATGAGCGAGAGAGCCAGCAAGACTTGTCTTCAACAAAGATCACGACTAGGACCCGAACACAACCATGAAACTGCAATTCTTGCACAATCCTCAACTTGGCGCCCAGATATTCAATACCCCCTTCTCCATCAGCTCGAGTTGTCAACTTCGTCCCGTTACTCAATATCCAAGGACTGCCCTCGTCCTAACTGCAAGTTGTCCGGGGCACTCCCACGGTTGCAACACCATGTTACATATGCGATGACCACACCCTCCCATGAACACTATTGGGGGAAGCTTGCGACCTAGGGACAGACCTGACAGCTTGCCTAAACAGTGGCCCTTGCCGCGTGGGGAGGCAGTCACCATGTCCAACAGAGCTGAGTGTTGACAGAGATGACCTGGGAACCTTGGGACGGCCCAGGCACTGATTCGGCAAACCGAGAGTAAAGGTGAGGTCGGCCTGGCGAGCAGCGCCTGGCGCGCCTGACGCTTCTCAGCTCTTTGCTGAGCCTGCTTTTTATTGCCCCTTCTCAGGTAGGTACCTACAATGTATTGCTGTCCCTCAACGGGGCCCGCTAATGAACTGTGGCCAGGCCAGGGTTTCGATGTCGTCGGACATGGGATGTCCGAGCCGCTCCCATGTCCAGGTTATGTTCCCTGACCAGGCACCCAATGAACCGTCTTGAAACGTACAGCAGCCGAGAGCCCAGGATCCAAGACGGGGCCCACTTGACGGATTCCTTCATCTGCGAGCAATCAAAACAGTTGGTTCACGGCTGCAGTCGCCCACCTTCGGCACCGTGTCGCCCCAGTCATGAAAAACCCGCGGTGTCTTGGCACCAATCCCCGTCAGTTACGGACTTGGCCACCTGTTGCGTCGCGCCACCAGGTGCCCTGTCAGAATCTCAGTTCAGCCGCCAGCGGAATATTCCTCTTTGGATGTGCCGCGACAATGAGCACGTGAGGTTGAACGACACTGTCGATTTGGAGATACAAGACCGACATCGACGGGGTCTATCCGTAGTGACGGGATGCATAATAGAGGCAACTCGGGCTAGAATGACAGCTGACTCGCCTGAGCTCAGATTGACGAGGCAACTGCAGGCTGACTGCGATGGCCCTCAGTCTCGATCCACAACAGCAATGACCATTCAACGAGCGTCGACAGTACATACAATGGACGTTATTGGGCTGTGATTAAGTTGCGTACAGAGTACAGCGCCCGGCCACAGTGGCGTTGATGGCCATGGCCGCAGGCTCAAGTCCCGAAGCAACAGCTTGTCAACGGATCGTCGTTTGCTGTAGCGGAGCCGTTGCGCCAAGTTTGAGTGAGAAGAGCCTCTCACAAGCTTCGGCCTCGCACCGAAAAGAGTGACTTGATGGTTGTGGCTGCGGTGGCGTTTCTAGTGTTGGTGATCCGGCCACCCATCTCGATGCATGGCATCAATTGCCCCGAAAGCCTTTTCAGGTCTCGACTGACGGTGACGATGCTTGATCGATCGTTGGCGTTTGTCACAAGGCTGTGTCTTCGCAATAACTCTGTCGCCCCATTGGTACGTTTCGGATGGTGATGCCCCTGCCCCGAACGTCTTGACTAGTGGACGCCGGTCTATGTCGAGGATCCGTTTTCGTGTCTCCTTCTGTCGACGCACTTGCGGGTCTTGAGAGAGCCTCGTCTCCTTGTCTCCATCACGGGCTGTCGAGGTCGATTTGGTCTAGGCCGAGACTGAAAAGCGGGACAGGCGTGATGAACGGACATGGAACCTTGTTGGACGGTTGGGCTGAGCAAAGACACGCTTTGCTCTTTGGACGATAGCCGCAATAATTTGTCGCCTGGATATTGGGTCGGCCACGGGAGAGGATCAAGCTAACGTGGTACATGGGACGATTGTTACCGACTGTATCCACAGTCTGGGAAACCTCGCATCAGTTCTTGACGGGTTGACCAATACCCGGCAAGGATTGAGTATGGTTTGGAGAAAATTCTTCGTTTGTCGAACAATGGCGGGTGTTTTGGGCTTGAAAGAGCGGCCGGAAGAGTTGACCCTGGACTCGCTGAGCCGGTAGGAAATGATATCTTGGCTCGACTATGCGACCTTTTCGTCCAAAAGACGATGTCAGTATCAAGGCCTAATGGCTGTACGTAAGATGTTTGGGCAAAGTTACGCAAGCGATGCCGAAAAGCCGGGACAAAGGGATGCTCTTTGAGGAACCCTTGTCTCTGCAGGAATAAGGGTCCTTGAGCCAATGCCTTGGGTTCAAGAGAGCTGCAAGTATCTCTTGGCTGTTTTCAGATCTGGGAGCGACTGGTTACACAAAGAAGAGGCGCTTCAACCACACGCAGCGAGGGATAAACCGTCCCGAGACGGTGATATGGAGATGGCGAGCCGTTATTTTCAACTGGCGACCAGTTGCAGGAGACGGAAGTCCAGGGAGCGGGACGGTGAACGGACCAAGGAGAAAAACTCACGAGCGAGGGAGCGAGCGGATCTCACGATATAGATCCACGGTTCCATAGGGCACGTTTGGCTCGTGAAAGTCATGCAGGCAATTTCGAGTATTACGTACCAGTGAGTGGGATCCTTGGCTGTACTGACTACCTAATAGATGCATCTCACCACACGTCAAAGCAAAGATCCGGTCAGGGAGTCTGAATTTTGGGTCCGGGGAGAAGATCCGCAACAGCGAAAGGAAGACGTTACTTGTTGGTGGATATTCCCCGGTTGTGTGGTCCTCGGTGAGGGCCAGGTGAGGAGAAAGTAGAGGAAGGTTCTGGTGCGGAGACGGAGAAAAAAAAAACTCGGGCTAGATTGGCTGGCAGCCTAACGGCGCACAAGTTGCAGCAACACAACTGACGATATACCAGTGAAACAAAGAGAGATTTGCGCAACAGGCGAATCCTCTGTCTGTTATTGTTTACACTATATCGGATTTTCAGCAGTCTGCAGAAGGAATCACGCCACCAAAGAGAAGGCATACACACGGTGCAAGAGTAGAGTCACGGCGGGGCGAAGACCTAACCCTGTGCCCATATCGCCCAACTCGCACCGAATTTCATCTGGAAAACAGATACAGCTGCTTTCATGGAAAACGCCTCTGCGCTCGGGAGCGCCTTGCGTTCCGGGCACTATGCCTCCATTCTCCTCTCCGGACCATCGGCGGGTGAATCAACTCCGGGCTCGGCCTCTGCATCCTCCGCCCCTGCTCCGGTAGCCGGGGCCTTGATACAAGCCTTTGCCGCCCACTTGGCTGGTGCTGCTGACTCCAGCCCGGCTCCGAATACCGACGTCGCCCAGGTTCTCTCTGTTGGCGTCGCTGCCTTGAATGCCTTCCTCCAGGTCAACGTCACCGGTCCCATTCTCCCCGAGTCGGATGCCCTCAGCGCCCGGCTCACCAAGGCGTGGGCTGATGCTCAGTCGGATAGCTCAAAAGGTACTCGGGATCATCTTCACAAGGCTTGTCTCGGTGACTTGGAAGTTGACGGCGTGTCACCCTACGCTTACATCCCCCACCTGGAACTGTTCGCCCTGGCGAAGTACATCATTACACAATTGCTCAGCCAGGCCAGCAGCGATGTGGTTGAGGTTCCCTCCGATGAGCAACCGCTCAAGTACAGCCTTGCGTGGACCAGACTCCGTGTTAATGTATGGCACTACAAGCTCTTGACGCAGCCCAGTCTTGGACCAGGCTCCAACTTCACCCGCAGCTCTCAGTGGAGCGACGTGCCAACCCTGGCATCCCAGATTCTCGATGGCATCGATGCCGTGCGATCACAGATCATTAGTGAGGAGGTATGGGCCTCGGGTGACGATACCTGGAGCCGTGACGACAAGGTCCAGTTCCTCGTTGAAGCAGCCAACAACTATATCTTGCTTGGCCGAGACGACAAGGCCAGAGAGGTGCTCCAAGAAGCCTCCCAAACTAGCGGCTTTGTATATGCGCTTTCAGGTGCCCTTGGAAAGAGAACCAAGTTTCAGGAGAAGAACATCAGCCAGCTCGTCGTGCTGGCAAAGAGTGGTGCTGAACAGCAGACGGATGCCGGTGACGATGAAGCTAAGCCAGAGGCTCTCCAGCTTAACAACGACACTCTGCTAGAGGAAATCCACTTCAGCAAGGAAGAAAATGGAAATGATAAGAAGGCCACACTCCCTGCTGCCTTGGCGGATCTCGCACCTGATGATCAGCCTCAGCTCTCACCCCTCGACCAGATCATCCTTCTCACCGAGGCTACTCTCAAGGACGCTTTTTCGCCCGTGGACACTTTGACGTCGGCTGAGGTGTTGCCGTACGCGGTGCGCGTCATTTCAGACAAATCGACCAACTGGCAGATCTATACCCAGGCGCTGCTGGTGCGCTCCCGGATAGAGGTTCACCGCAGCCGAACTCTTGAGCGCGGTGTGCTTCAACTACAGGCTGTTTCCGATCAGGTTCTGACTGACACTACTGCCGAAGCTCAGCATAAGGCCGAGGCAAAGGAGGAGGGTACCGAGACGGATGCTCCAGCTATTCAGGTCACAACCCCTGAGCAAGATACAAGATCGCTTCAGAGCAAGCCCACAACCTTCCTTCCAGCTCCCAAGGCCTCAGAGTCTGCACCAGCGCATGTGCGTCTTCAATACATTCATGCCCTCTCCTCTCCCCCGCGATGGCATCTGGAGTCTGAACTCGCCTACGCTTGGGTCGGTGTCGGTTCTTTGGCCTCGGCCCTCGAGATCTTCAAGCGTCTGCGTCTCTGGGCTGAGGTCGCCCTGTGTCTCGCTACGGCTGCAGCAACCGAAGATGAGGACGGCCGTGGCAGTGGCGGCGAGGAAAAGGCCAAGGGCATCCTTCGATGGAGGTTGTTCCATCGCACAGGAGACGCCGAATCTCCCTCAGACCCTGACGATGAGGATATCGGCGACGACGTGACACGCCTTAAGGGCTCAGACTTTGAGGGCCCAGAGCGAGATCCTCCACCACCCAACGCTCCTCGCCTGTTCTGCATCCTCGGTGACACCGAGAACGAACCGGCTCACTACGAACGCGCGTGGGAGATCTCCAAGCACCGTTACGCCCGTGCCCAAAAGTCTCTCGGTGAGCACTACCTCCAGAACAAGGAATGGGAAAAGGCTCGCGACGCATACAAGAAGGCCACGACCGTCAACCGTCTCAGCCCCGAGATGTGGAGTCGTCTTGGAGACATCAACCTACGCCTCGCGCAGTTCGGCGATGCTGCCGAAGCCTTCAACCGGTCCATTGCATCCGCGAGCGATACAGCTGGAGGCGAAGATGCTCGAACTTGGAGTAACCTGGGTAGTGCGCTCTGGAGTCTCTACTGCGAAGTCAGCGCCGAGCCCAAGGATGAGACTGCGAAAGAGGTGGTTACTCAAGCACCTGCCGAGGACGAAGAAGATGATGTCGTCACCGCCGTATCTTCCAAGCCATCAGACCGCGATCCAGCGACTCTCTTGGCCCAGTCTCTTGCTGCCTACAAGAAGGGCGCCTCCATCGCCCACGATAACTGGCGGATCTGGGACAATGTGCTCACCTTGGGTTCGCGCATGCGACCTCCTGCGTTGACCGACATGATTCTTGCTCTCAATCACATCATCCGCATCCGCAAATCCGAGGACGCCATCGATGTTGATGTCGTGAGCGCCCTGCTCCAAGATGCCGTCCTCTCCGTCGAGAAGAAGACCAGCTCGGGCGTCTACGATCCCCCTCGCGGATCTCCCGAGAGATTGGTCATGCGACTTTTCGAGGAAGAGATGGTGCCCTTGATTACACAGCGCTCAGAACTGTGGACGCTTGTGTCTCGGCTCCGCGCCTGGAGGAGAGACCACGCTGGTGCCATCGAGGCGGCGGAGCGAGCATGGCGCGCAGCCGTGGGAACCGCTGGCAGCGGCCTCTTGCCCGGCGCGGCATCTACGACGGCCGACGAGGCGCGGGACTGGACTGTCGATGAGGGAGCTTGGTTGATCGTGGTTACAAGGACCGACGAGCTGGTGTCGATGCTGGAGAATTGGGGCCCTGACGTCGAGACCATCGGCACAAAGTGGAAGGGCAAGGCTAGGAGCGCGATAAGGAGCGTCATGGGTAGGGGTCGGGAGAATTGGGAGGGAAGTGAAGGATGGAAGCTGTTGGAGAGCTTGATGGAGGGTTTGAAGACCTCCTAAGGTTCATGACAAAAAAAATATGAGGGTCAAGCATCAAAAAGGAGAAAAGGGACACGAGATATGTGTGAATGACTAGATGGACGGGCTGACAGGTATAGATAAAAAAAAGTGAATGCAAACCACCCATGACAAGTAGTCTGCCCATGAAAAGGATGACTGCCAACGTGGTGATTTATGTGATGTACCAAGACAGAAAGGCGAGGGCCGCGCATCACGACTAAAGACGTCAAATTCCTCAACAACGCTGACATGTTCACTAACACACTACACACTACACAAGACTTCGCATCTAATACAATCGCTCCCTTAAAACATGGCGCTTCCACCACCTGTCCGACAGACTTTTCCGCACACGACCCCCCAGCCCTTTTCATCAAGCGTTGTTTCCGTACCGTCGTTGTCCATCATCATCAAAGGCATAACGTCTCATCCATCCACTCCACCCGCTTAAACTAACCCCAGAGCATCAATACAAACAGCAAGCTTTTCGAGTCTCGAGACATTGCCGACGAGACCATCCTGAGCATAACATGTGCGCAATACAAACAAATCCAAGGCGGTGCCGACGAATTGCGTCCTGGACCCCTTCAGGAGCGAGGCTTCTATTTCTTTCCCTTCTTGCGGCCAGGCACCACCTTGAAACCGGCAGCCTGCATGCTGGCATCGTCACGGGGTCCGGCAGCGATACCGGCGGCGTTGTTCGAGCTTCCCTTCTTGGCAACTTCATTCCAGCCACCGCCATTGCCGCCCTTTAAATCGGCAGGCTGCTTCTCAACGACGCCACGCTCAGCAAGCTTCTTGCGGCGAATAAACTCCTCGGCGAAGTGGCGACCATCCATGGTTGTAGAGTTGGCGTAGACGGCGTCCGCAATCAAGCCCGAGTCCAGAGGGAGGATGTTGAGGGTAGCCTGGAAGCTGGCAACTGCGATAAAGGTCAGTCACAAAGGCCTTGAATAGGTGTTATATCAGGTTACTTACTGTCGTTAACACTAGTGATTCCCCGGGACAGCTCCTGGCCGACCCATTTGTTGAACTCGTCCATGGCGGCGTTGCCGGTGTCGGTCTTACCGTTACCAGAAGTCGCAGGCTTGGAGACTGGCTTAACGGGCGAAGAGATAGGCTTGATGTTGGCGGCACTGACCGAACGACCCTGAGAGGACGGGCCGGTGGGAATCTTGACCTTGCCACCGGCTCCGACGGTAGCCCATCCGCTTCCAGGGGGCGGGGCGGCGGCGGCAGCGGCAGCGGCAGCAGCGGCCGAAGCAGCATTAGTGAGGATCGGCTGGCCGGTCTTGCCAGCGAGGTTGGCGTAACTCTTGGATACGCTGGCAGGGGTGCCGGACTGGACGGTAGCCTGGCTGGCCTTTGCCTTGCGGAGCTCCTCCTCACGCTGGATTTCAGCCAGAGTCTTCTTGTTGGAAGATGAACCCGAAGGAGTAGAGCCAGATGTAGTTCCCTTGGAGGGGCCAGGCTTAGACCAGGGGCTAGCAGAAGGTGCAGGAGAGCCGTGACCCCAGGTGCTAGAAGCAGGCAGGCCAGCATTGGCAGCCGCAGCAGACTTCTCTCGCTCACGAAGAGCGGCAGCCTCCTGCTCGAGAATGGCCTTCCTCTGAGCAGCAGCAGCCTCCTCGGCCTTGGCTGCCTTACGAGCCTCAGCTTCCTGGATCTCCTTCAGGCTTGGGCCCTTGTGTCCCTCAGCCCCAAGATCTTTGGCCCATGGAGCCATGGGTGGCGGCTGAGCATTGGCCGAGGCGCTGGTATCGGGGGTTCCAGTCTGCGAACGGTTGTACTGCTCAGGCAGGTTGGAACGAGCCCGCTGTGCGGTCGGGGCTGGGAGAGGGGTGCCCGTGGAAGCGGGAGGAGGGAAAGGCATCGGCATGTCGGGCTCAGTCGGCTGAGCGGCGGCGGCAGCAGCAGCAGCGGCGGCAGCCTGAGTCTTCTGAACTTGCTGAGTGAGAGACAAGGCATCCTCGGCTGCCTTCTTCTTGGCCGCGCGGGCAGCCTTGCCGGTCAGGACTGGAACCTCAGCAGGCCGCTCGGCTTCAGGGGCTGTCTCGGGGACAGGAGAGCTCTCTTCAACATTGTCGTCTTCGGGAGTCTCCTCGGCCCTGGCCGCCTGCTCGGCTTCATGCTGAGCTCGTAGATCCTCGAATTCCTGCAGGCGTTCCTTGAATCCCTCAGGGTCTTGCTCGAGCGTATCGGTCTCGGGGAGGCCAGTACGGAGGTTGGCATCGGGGGCAGGCGCGCCAATTGGCTGAGGGGCACCGGCACCAGAAGTCTGAAGAGAGGCGAGAACCTGGCGCTCAGCATTTGTGAGGTTAGCTAGGTCATCGTCTCTGAAAGGATCCCCGTTTCCCGAACCCGAGGGTGCAGAAGTTTGAGGGCCAACGGGTCCAGGCCCATCAAAGAACCCCCCCGAAGGCGGCACGGCGCCAATGGGTTGTTGGTGAGGAGGCATTCCAATGGGGTTTGGGGAGGTGATGCTACCAAAGCTGGGCTGGCTCTGGAGGCTGTGAGCGCTCGAGTGGTGCTGGAGCATGGGTCCTGGCATCTGGAACTTGGACATGGCTTGCTGGCGCATGACGTACTCCCGCTGCTGGACCATGAGATACTGCTCTTCCTGCTTGCGTCTCTCAAGGTTGTTCTGCTCTTCGGCCGTGAGCGTACGTCCAAAGCTGGGGAATACGCCGCTGAGGGGAGGCACGACACCAGTGGTCCCTGTAGGGGAGAAAGGCCCGGCCTGGGTGGGAGGTCCATGAGGGATGCCAATCTGGGGAACCAGGAATGGTTCGCGAGAGTTGCCAATTCGTCGGATGAGCTGTCCCAGGGGCTCAAATTCAGGATCTTCGACCTTCTTGACACGGAGGTCGGGAGTAAAGAAGTTGGCCTTGTACCAATCGTTCATCTCAAGACCAGTGAAGGGACCTTGGACCTGCCCCTGGGGATCAAGGTACACCCACCTCATCCTGTCAGGCATGACCATCTGGCGAACTTGAGCAGCGGGAGTTTCAGCACCACCTTGGCTACCTCCGAAGGGCAGGCCGCCGCCAACGGGGGTGAATGACTGGGGTGCAGTGGCAGTGATACCGGAATGACCAGTCTCACCAGTGCTGAAAACACCCTGAGATCGAGCAGCGTCACCCGAAGGGAAGAGGTCCTCAAACACACCGCGGCTAGCTCGCATCGGGCTCTCCGTGTCACGGGAAGGAATACCAAAGTTGCCGCGGCCGATGGCACCGAGAGGGTTGGTCTGCCTAAGGTCAGGCATGGAATCAGACAGGTTGTTGTCGTGCTCATGAGCTTGCATCTGTGCCTGCATCGCCGCGGGGAAAAGAGAACCCATCTTGCTCCCGCGGCTGATGCTTCCAGACCCGAGACCACCAGCGCTGCCAGGACCAAAGACGTTGTTGAGGTTGGACAATCCGGGTGACTGAAGATCGCCAATAGGGCTGAATAGAGAGCTGCCAAAAGCACTACCCAGGTTAGGCCGCTCGCGGTCCGGGGTACCAATAGTAGGGCCACCAGGAGCGGGCCAGCCAGAGAGAGTGCTCAGGGAGGGATAGCCTTTGGCACCAACACTAGAAGTTTGGCTACGATCGCCTCCATCGTAACCACCAAAACCGCGTCCAATGGAGCCAAAGTTGGAGGGAGCATCTTGAAGGCCGGCACCATGAGACTTCTCATCACTGGTCTCGTCGTCATGACCGTGGCGTTCAGCGGGAGGGCTGCGGTAGGGGTTAGTCTCGGAGGGGCTCACAGGGCCATTGTCATCTCCGTGGCCACCAAGGTTCAAGCCCGCCATGCCAAAATCGCCCGTGGATCCCTTGATCGGGGTGCCTAGAGTGCCTGCTCGGTTGCCCTGTTGTAGCCCAGCGGCGTCAGTATCCTGCGCTCCCCCGAGAACAGCGCTGCCTGAAAGACCATCATCGCCAAATGGATCCGTGTCCGTTCGGGGACGAGATCGCCAGGACTGCTGGTTGAGCGGGTTCGGGCTCTCCACAGCCTTGCCTGCAACGTTTTCCGAGCTATCCTTGGGCATGAGATGGGCCAACCTGCTTCCACCAGGCGCTCCACCCACGCGTTTGTCACCGACGGCGGATGAGGAGGGGAGAGCAAAGTTGCCGAATCCTCCGGCTCCGGGCGTGGTCTGGTTAGATGGTGGCCAAATAGAGCCCATAGGTCCCATTCCACCCGTGTTCGACCTCATTAGAGATGCAAAGGGCGGCAGCTTTCCAGGTGCCTCGCGGGAGGTGGGTTCAGTATCGGACTCGTCTGCCTCGGATTCCTTGAGATCAGTGTTCTTGCGGGGGAACCAGAAGGAGGGGTCGTCGCGAGAGAAGCGCCCCGCGGCCGTGGGTGAGGCCGTGGCACTTCCTCCAAACGGATTCGATTCGAGGGTCTCTCGCCGGCGAGCCCCCGGTCGTGTGGCAGAAGAGGGGGAGCTAACACCAAAATTGTTGGACGCTCCTTGGGACAGTGAAGCCTTTCGTCCATTCGCGTTGACCTGGTGAGCCTCTTTGTTCTGGGTTGGTGGCTTAAGGGGAGAATTGATTTCTGTCGTAAAGGCCTATTGGCGGTTAGCAACCAAGCAACGTCAAGCTGCAGCATAAGAACTAGCGCACCTCCTTCTCCTCCAAAGACATATCCTGCAAACCCATTGGAGTGGTATCTCCAGTTTGATCCCAGCAAGCACCAGGCTCCTGTGGGATGTGATTGTCGTTGCTTTTTCCCCACCCTCTAGCAGCGTGTCCATTAACCTGACCTGGATTCCAGCCGGATGCAAAAAGTCGAGATGCGTCTTCACCCGGTTTTTGCGCCTGGAACATGTCTAGAAGGTCCTCCTTTGTATAACGTGCAGGAGGTAGGTCATAGGTCGACGTGGTCGCGGGGACAGGTGTAATAGAGGGCTCGACGGTGGCTGGAGGCTGAACTGCATTGTCGGTCGAGGCAGGTGGCTGTAAAGAAGGCTGGCCCAAAGGAGTCGTGGATGACCGTCGGAAGGTGAGAGTGCCATTAGTCGAACGACCATCTCGCCTCGCCCTGTAGGAGTTAGTCAAGGTCCAGAGAGGCTGGTTCAGCGAGGCCAAGATGAGAGGGGCACAGGAAGGGGGGGATCGTGTGACTGGTAGTCGATGGACGGTTGCTCGGACACAGAACTGGTTCGGGAACAACACAAAGATCATCAACGAGCGTGTGCTCATGGCGAACAAGATCCAGAGCGTGGCCAAGCATCCGTCGCGACAATCCAAGCCAAGTGATGCGCAGCACACGACATACTGTGCGCCGTACGCGGGGCAACGGGGAGACACAGTACGCAGCACAGCATGTCGCCCATCATTCCCAAGCCCGACGCGATAGGCACGAAAAAAACGACAAAAGGCGAGTGGCAACGACTTACCAGTCTCCAGCAACAGCTCCCCTCCCATCAGCTCTTCCACTTCTAGAGTTGGGGTTTTGGCCAGCGGCAGCCGAGGCAAAGCTCGAAGGAAGATTAGTCGGCATGGTGAGTAAACACTATCGTAAACAGGCTACTGAAGCAGTGTCGGTTGCGTCGTCTCGGATGCGTGATCGAGCGGACGAAGGTTGGTGGTGGAGAGGCGAAGGTGTTTTTCGTCCAGTCCAAGGGCGCAAGCAGTGAAATCGTGCGAGATCAAGCGGCCGGTCGAGGCGTGGGTGATGATACAAAAAGCGGCGGACAAAAGGATCGCCGATAGCTGCTATCTAGCTCTGTGCGTTCTTGCTGGTCAGCCTGCTGAGAGCGAAGACGTAGCAACAAGAAGTGTTGGGGCTAGAGGTGCGAGAAGCCGGAGGAGACACAGGCACAAAGGATGCTTGAAAGCGTATTCGTACGTGGACTAGGGTCACCAAGACGAGGGGTGGCGGGCAAAATGATATGCGATATCGTCAAGAGGGTGATACTGGCAAGAATCGGCGAGAGAGCGCGACGTGATCGTTGGGGGGTGGTTTTTGTTTTCGGGAGTCCGAGGAGTAGAGGGTTTCGTGTGAGGTTGTGGTGATGTAAACGCTGCGGTTTGGGTTCCTGGTGAACGAGGAGGAAAAAAAATCAAAAGGATTGGATTTTTGAGCCAGAAGCAAAATTAGATAGAGAGGTACCTCTCGCCTCTCCAGTGCAGTGCCAGCCTCTTTCGGGCTTCCAGTTCGCGGGTGGGCAGGGCACCGTCCAGCGGGAATCAGCACTGTTGGCGCCCGATTTCCAGGTGAGGGGCCCCTGTGGTTTGGGGGCCGTTCCAGTGGCACCCCCGCCGTGGTTTAGTGGGGTTTGCTGGTTCGGACAGCTGGCAGGTGACCTTTGAGTGGCCAGAGCGTGTCAGGTGCCGGCCCACTAAGCCTAAAGTGGCAATAAACCGGGCTTTTACCGGCATCGAACTTCGAATTTCCTCTGCAGAATATTCGAGGCTCCATCTTGTACGGTCAGGGCTGAATCCTAAACGAAAATGGAGACGAGACGCAAAAGCCATTCAATTCATTTCTCGTCACCCGTGTCTTGTGTCTGTTTCGAGTGCCCGATCGCCTCCAGCGTCTAGCCATCTTGGCTATTGGCTACCGAATTCCTGGGTCAGGGGGAATTCCACGGTTCGAGCAAGGGCTGGGCTGGCTAGCACCACCAATCTCGTTATTGATCCGTCAATTTGTCGAGTGGTGGCAAAGTACTTCTCCAACATTCACGGTCACGTGCCTGTTCTGGACAGCACAGTCTCCATGTCGCGTCGCATCCATGATCCATCTCAGCCTCCGTGAATTGGTTGAGCTTGGCACAACCACCTTGGAAAACGCAGCCCGCCGCAAACTGCAATGTTCAAACTTGAGCGGAAAGTGGCAGACAATCTAATTGCAAGGTGGCAACACGCATCTAGACCAACAAACGCCCTCAACCATTTCCCCCAATAAGGTTTGGGCAAGCAAACAACGCCAGTATCCGGAGAAGGGAGGGCGCAGGAAGGTCAGAAGGTACTATGACCAGCAAGCAGGATAAGATATTAAGGGGTATGCAGCTGCCCGGAGGATACGGTCATATTCTCAGCTCCAAGTTAAGGGCCCCAAGACGGGTACTGTGCTGTTGTTTGCTGCACAGCGGGAATGAATGACTCAATGACTCGAGTTCTGGAGGCTATCTCCCCATCCTTCCCCTTTTTGCCGCCATGCATCACATCCGAGTGCATGGGGAGAGCCCTGTTTTGACGCCTCGGGCTGCAGCCTCATCGGGGCGGTGTCATAATGTGACTGACTGTATGGACTCCATCTGATGCTTCGGCGATACCGATATTCCAAGAATCTTGCCTTGCGCGTCACCTCTATGCGCAGGTGCAAGGTTTTCCATTCAACGCTATGGACCGTCAGCTTGTTCACCCTCCAGTGCTTTTTATCCAGGCGTTCCTAACTTACGCGACAATCAGCGTGAGTAGCAGTGTACATGCCACTGAAAGCCATACCTCAGCAGACCGAAACGAAACTTCAGGTGGACTACCAGAGCTTGACAAGCCCAAGAACTCGCAGTATTCCAGATCATCGTGGTCGGGCTGTACCGGACAGAACCGACATGAGTATACCGCAATACCCAAGTACGCCGAATTCAGGGCAAGAATACACCAAGACCCGCCCATTACTATTGTAGCAAGCAGATGTGTAGACATGTCATATGTCCGGGAAGTCGGGCGAAGCCAGCCGAGCAGACCGATGCTGCATGTTACAATGAGCATCTGTGTTATTTTCGTCCGCGTTAGTAACAACTATCTCAAAGCTCTTCATAGGAGTACGCACCCAGAACATGTTAGCAGCATAGATAAATAGGGAAGCTTCACCGCCGATGCGAAATACGAGGTCGAGCATATTTGTGCTCACCAGAAAGAGCATCATGGTAAAGGCGCGAATACTGGGGCCAAGCATCTTGTCCGGTAACCGCCATTGCCCACCCGATTTGGGCACATGGGGATAGAACAAGGTCCCTGCGAACCGAATCATTGCTGGAGCTCCAGGCAGGCGGTGGCGAGGTGAATGAAGAGCATTGAGAGTACATCAATAAGAGTCCGTGATGGATATCTTGGAAATTGTGAGTTGTCCAGCTGATAGACCGCTTGCAGCATTGTTGTTTGTGCTCTGAGCCTGTTGCCAGAGAGGATCTTGACAAACCTGGCCTCACAAATGAAGTGAAAGGGTGAGACCTGGCCGTTGATGTTCCCAAGTAGCAGACCCTGGCAAACTGGTCTCCAAATGCTAGGAGCTCTTTTAGATGTTGGGCAAAAAGTGTGATTTGAACTTCCTGTTGGCGCGGTCCGGTGCCCTCAACATCATCTGATCTCCCAGTACCTCGAACGCAAATTGCTTGTCGGCCTTATCCTCTCCTCCACTTGCATTTTTCTCGACCGGTACCTCGATACGGAAGATTGTGCCTTCTTTGGGGACCACTTTGAGTCCTCTTTTCTTTGTAATGATCTCCAAGACGAATTTGCGATCGCGAACCACGACACCTTGAATACCAACCCGGCTCGGGCAGTGGCTTCGAGCGACCTGAATAGGAGCACCATGAAACTCTGCACTAGCCAGTTTCACTGCCGCACCAGGACCACCCGTATATAGATCGTTGCCAAGTAGTTCCCGGGCGTAACCCAGCCAGAGTTGACTCAGCGGCTCGTATATGTGATATTTCTGGCCATCCTTGGGTATGTCGTGAAGACCCAGAGTGCGTCGCTCGCGGGAAGAGAGGGGCTTCGGGCGCTGTTTCTGCTGTGCCTTCTTCTCCTGACGAGCTTTTCTGCGCGCAACACGGGCGTTGACGGTAGATGGGGGTGGAGAAGTTGGTCGGAGAATGAGCGTGCGGTGTTGGATTTTTTCGGAATAGATTCGATTGGCGCTGTCTGGCGAATGCGCCCGAGCCAGAAGATCCTGGGTGTACTTTTGTACGGCGCTGGCCATGATTATCGTTGAGGGAAAGTTGTGTACTTGGCACAGAAAAGTCGTCTTGAAAGATAAATTGTCAGTTAAGCAAGTCGGCAGTCGGCGAAAAATGTGCCGCCCTCCGATGTTGCCAATTTCTGGGGAAATAGCTGGTCCAAGCTCCTTCCTTCACATGCCACGAATCGGCTCGGCACAACCGTCGCGATGCCCCACTTGGTCGATCTTTAGCAGACACTCATGTCGCGAACCTCTGGGACACGGCGACAGACGGCAATGTTCCTTGTTCCTGACCTTTAACCAACCCCGACTCAGTTCCTGACGTGGCGTCGTAACGACTCTGGATATGGTGTCGTTGAGAAGAAAGAGCAGCTGATTGTCGACCCATTTGCCGGCGCCCGGACTGAATCTACACGCTTCCATTCGTCCCAAGTGTCAGCAGTCAAAGGACGTCATCAGACATGTCACACAACGAAGACGCGGTCGATTCGTCGACCAATTCGGCCCCGGATCTCCAGATTCTGGGCGATGAGGTGACTCTTCAGCCCAGTGGCTATGTTGAGCCGCCTCCAAAGGCCATCCCTGAAGGAAAGGAAGAGGCCTTGATGGACAAGTTTGCCTCGTTCCGCTCTGAACCATTTCAGTGACGTCTCCCTCCATGTTGCCACTTGAGCTACTCCCTGCCTTCTGGGTTTCCAAGGCGTACATACTAACCAGCATTGACCACAGGTTCCTTCGTGAAGTGTCGCTCTACGTGTCTGGCCAGGGATGGCGAGCGTACGATCGCGTCATTGGCCAACCCGTGTTTTACCCCGGATTCTCGGAGAACATCAAGAGCATGGTCCTCTCGGCACCCCTTCTTCAGCAGCGCATCAGCCAGCTCGCTGAGCATCGCGTCGCCGTGGAAGAGCGGGAGGGCATGCTCCCCCGGGATGCCAAAGACTACAGTACCAAACGCTCTCAACGACTTAATGAGATTGAGTCCGGACTACAGGAGCTCGCAGAAAAATGGACCGATGACATGATTTGCAAGATGGAGAGCAAGACGTTCATCCGTGGAGCCTATTATCTCGTTACTCAGTTGTTGACGCGAGCCTATCACCAAGGCATTCATGTCTCCAGCGAGGAAGTCTTGCGGTTACGCAAGGTTGCCGAGATTGCGGCCAAAAAGAAGCAGAGCATCGTCTTCTTACCAAGTCACCGATCCCATGTCGACTACGTCTCTTTGCAGCTCATTTGCTATCGGTTAGGCCTCACATTACCAACCATTGTCGCCGGAGACAACTTGAACATCCCCGTCCTAGGAAGTTTCCTCCAACATGCTGGCGCCATGTGGATTCGAAGGCAGTTCGGAGACGATGTTCTGTACACGACGCTGGTCCAGTCATATATCGATATGCTGCTGCAGGAAGGCTACAACTTTGAATGTTTTATCGAAGGAGGCCGATCTCGCACTGGAAAACTGCTCCCGCCCAAATTTGGCATCCTCAGCTTTGTCCTTGACAGTATCCTATCAGGCCGTGTCGAGGATGCTATCATCTGTCCTGTCAGCACTCAATACGACAAGGTTATTGAGACTGAGGGTTACGTCACCGAACTGCTCGGCATGCCCAAGAAGAAGGAAAACCTAGCCGACTTTTTGAGTGGCGGTTCTTCGGTTTTGTCTCTCAAGCTGGGTCGTGTGGATGTTCGCTTCCACGAGCCTTGGAGTCTACGAAAGTACCTAGACGAACAATTGTCTAAACTGCCCAGTATTCCGGCTGGCCTTGACACGGAGCACCAGCGCCCTGAGGTGAGGGCGGTTCGAGAGAAACTCTTGCGTGCTGTCGGCTACCAGGTACTGGGTGACATCAACGCTGTATCTGTGGTTATGCCGACAGCCCTCATCGGAACGGTTCTCCTGACACTTCGTGGGCGTGGTGTCGGCAGAGAAGAACTGAGACGCCGCGTCTCGTGGCTCACGGAACGTGTTCGTGCCAAGGGTGGTCGAGTAGCCCACTTCGGCAACGCGCCTCTATCTGAAATCGTCGATCGCGGCCTCGAGGTGCTCGGCAAAGAACTGGTAGGCGTGATTGAAGGTCTCGCCGAGCCCACGTATTATGCTGTCGACCGTTTCCAGCTGTCATTCTATCGCAACATGACGATACACCTGTTCATCTACGAGGCCCTGGTCAGTGTGGCCATGTATACCCGCGTGAAGCAGGGAGGCGGGCCACAGATGCAGGACATTCCCTTTGATGAGCTCAGGGAACAAGTCTCTTTCCTGTCCTCGTTGTTCCGTGGCGAATTCATCTTTTCCGGTGAAGGTCTCGATGTTAATCTGGACAAGACGCTACGAGGACTAGAGGCAGATAACGTTGTTCGTGTCGACCGCGATGCTGAGGGCAATGTTACCATGGTCGGTCTTACAGACGACGAGAGAAAGGCCGGAAGAGAGAACTACGACTTTTACTGCTTCCTCATCTGGCCTTTCGTCGAGGCTACATGGTTGGCGGCGGTCTCGCTCATGGGGCTTACGCCTCCCCTGGGCCAGAATGGAGAGATCTGGATCGAACAGAACAAGGCGTACAACAGTGCCCAGCTGGTGAGTTACCATTGCCTTCCACAGTTGAGGGGCCTTGTTTTCAGTTCAAAAAGGTTACTAACTATCGATGCAGCTCGGCAAGACACTGTTCCACCAGGGTGATCTCTCATATTTCGAAGCCGTCAACAAAGAAACCCTCAAGAACTCATACCTCCGCTTCGAGCAAGATCAGCTACTCCACGTGGTGAAATCCAAAGACCCAAAGATCCCCCCACGGATCCAGCTCGACGCTTCCTGGCGACCATCCCGAGACGCCAAGACCGGTGCTCTTCGCGCCGATGGTAAGCTGTGGGACTTTACGGAGAAGATTGCCAAGTCGCGCCGTGAGGGCAAGAACCGCCGCAATGGCGCTACCGTCAGCAGCCGCGTCTTGCGGTTGACGGATGAGCTAGGTCGTAAGCTCTGGGAGGAAACGGTCGAGGCCGAGCGGAGCGGAAAGGGCAGAGTTCCTAGTCGGCTCAGCAATGAAGAGAAGGAAGCACTTGGAAAGAGTGTGAGGGAGGCCAGGAAGAAGAGAGAGGAGAGGGGAGCGCGGGCACATCTATAAGAGAAGGAGATGTATCATGGAGGCCGTGTATAACACATTTGTTGATAGCGAGTTTTTGTTTCGTAACTATATAATTGAACCAGGTACTAGCCCTCTGACCGTCGGGGATCCCTTGTTTTTAGATGCACTTTTCTGTGTGCCCGCCAGATCCTTCTCGTGCCGTAGAGCGTTCTACATATATCCAAGTACAGCAGATCCTTCTCCTGTCTATTTTACTCTACTATTTTGTTTGCCAGCTCTTGAACAGCTCCGGTCTGTTCGGGTATTCTCTTGCCTTCTGTCTTTCTTCTGTCTCTCTATTCCTCCTTGGCTTCTTTGGGCTCGAGGATAAAGTTGTCTATGATGCGCACCATGGGTCCCCCGCTGAATCCCAGATCCTCGCCCTCCTTGGCCTCCTCAACCGGCAACATCCTGATGGCGCCGCTCAGCACGGCTCCGCGTGTGGGGTCCACCTCATCCACCTCCTGCATCGTCTCCGGGTCCGCGAGGGAGATGTAGTCAACCTCAAACCGCGAGCGCTCGGTGGGAGGGAGGTCATCCTGGACGGCTGATACGGCGGCGATGAAGTTGTGAGCAGCACCGAGGATACTGGCTCTATCGCGCAGGCCGCCCGAAGTGTACACGCCGGCGGCGGTGCGGAGGGCTCCGGGGAGGACAATGGCAACTGCTCTCCGCCGGGGACCAAGGTATACATTTCGGGAGCTCAGTGCCAGGCCGTCGGCGTCGCGCTCAGTGGGGCAGACAACGGCTTGAGAGGGGACAAGGAAGTCTTTGAGCATGCGACGGAGAACGACGGTCTGCTGGATATCCTTCTGGCCAAAGTATGCGCGCTCAGGCTGAATGATGTTGAAGAGCTTCATGCAGACCGTCGCAACACCGCGGAAGAAGGTTGGCCTGCTTGCGCCCTCGAGAACCTCACCAACAGGAGTGATGGTGACGAAGCTGCCCTTGCTGTCAACATCCTGGCCTGGGAAACCGCTCGGGTACATCTCCTTGGTGCTGGGCGCAAAGACAGCAGTGATGCGACCGAGGTTACCACCGTCATCTGCAAGCTCCCTGTCCAGCAGGGCCAGCTTTCTCGCATCCTCGTCCCAGGTGACGGGGTAGGAGTCAAGATCCTCCTTAACACCGAACTGAGCGGGATTGACATAAATGCTAATGACGACATGGTGGTTCTCCTTCGCAGCGGCGCGAATCAATGACAGGTGACCCTCATGCAGGGCGCCCATGGTAGGCACGAGACCAACGGAGCGGTGGTTGATGACATGAGGCTGGCGCCAACGACGGAACGACTCGACGGTGCGCAGGACACGGATGGGAGACTTGGGTAGCGTCTCAACGGACGACGACGACGAGCAGGCAGAGGCCATGGTGCGGACCGAGGTGAAGGGAGCTTTTGAAGGTGCCGAGGAGCAGCGATGTCGGAGAAGACGGAGGAGCAGCATTGCGATCGAACTACAAAAAAAGAGCAGAACTCTTTTTTAAAGGCAATGCGAAAGTGTAAAGAAAGAGAAGAGGGGGGGAGAGAACTAACCGGGGCAGGGATATCCCATGGCGAAGGGAGGAGAATCCTTCTCGTGATGGTTTCTGCGGCGGAGTTTTGGGGACGGGACGGTTGACGATGGACCGACGGTACCTGCAGCGTTTGGTGGGGTTCGAGTTTTTTTTTTGGAGAATGCAGGGGGTCGGCATGTTTTTTGGAGTTGAGGGGTTTCTTTCATGTGAGAGCTACCCTACAGCTAAGCCTCGAAATGAAATTTTCAACAGCAAGCTTCTATATTCTACTCATGATGCTCAATACACAATTTAAAGTCATGATAATGATGGAGGAGGATCTACCAGGATAGCTGCCTCCAACAGGGATATTTCCATGGGGGCATGTATGTTGGTCGATCATCATCAGGTCATGGATGCTACCACCAACAAGGGGTTGCATCGCGAATGTGAGGATCTTTACGTACAAACTATACACAAAGAGTCTAGGAGATGTGATGCAAGGTTGCACTCGCATTGTCACCGTTCGACGGCAAGGAACTATGGAACTTTGTTGTCGGTGAAATTATTTGAAACCAAGTAGACGCAGCTACCTAGGTAGTCACATGCAGAGGTGGGTAGGTATGTGTATGAGACAGTCTTGTCAAGAAACAATTATGAAAATCTTGTCTATGTCATTAATGATAAAGTATAGGAGATTATGCCCGTCTAGTACAAGTCCTGAACGCCTGCTTCTATGCCACTAGTTCCTTCGCTCATGCCCAATATTGTCCGTCATGGTTGGAGACAGTCTTGCTCCACAATCAACCTCTATGCGTTGTCCATTTTGTATTATCCAATTCATAAGTAGATATGCAGTCAGACCGACAGCTTAAGCCATGCCACCCTGGATGTTCTCAGGGTTGAGCTTCTTCCACCGGGTAGCAAGAGCAATGATGGTGGTGAGGCCAGTGGCGGCAATGGCCATGGCAAAGGTGACCTTGAGGCCGTGCATGTATCCGTCAATGACGATGGGCTGCTCCTCGGCGGAGAAAGAGTCACGAATGGCAGTGGCTCCGGTAAGGATGAGAGTCTCCTTGCTGATGTGAGGAGCGTGCTCGACCACGTACGAGATCATCTGGTTGACAAAGGCGGCCTGGCCAGCTGAGACGAGGAATGCACCTCCAAGACCCTGGAAGACTACAACTTGTTAGTAAGATGGTTGTTAATGAGCCAAGAGGAGTAAACTTACACAGGAGGATACCGGTGGCAGAGGCAAGGTCCTTGGGCTTGACACTGCCCTGGACAGCAATCATGGGGATCTGGAAGGCAGCGCCCCAACCAGCGCCAGCAACGATCTGGTAACCAATCCACTTGCCAGTAGAGGTGTCGACGTTGAGGAGGTACAGGAGACCAGCACCAATGGTCGCAACGGCGGAACCACCGATCAGGAGGGGCTGGTAGTAGCCAGTGGCAGAGACCAGAGCGCCGCTTCCGATGGTAGCAAAGGTGACAGCGATGATGAAGGGCAGATTGCGGACACCACTGCTAGTGGGGCTGGCGTCGTGAACAGACTGGAAGTAGATGGGAATGTAGTAGATGGCGAGGAAGAAGGCGCCGGCAAAGACAAAGGCAAAGGCGCTCATGACGGCGACGGTGCGGTCCTTGATGAGGTGACCAGAGATCATGGATCGCTCGCCCTGGTACCAGCAAGCAAAGGCCCAGGTGGCCATGATGAGGACGAAGCCGACAAGGAGACCGATGACAACGGAGGAGTTCCAGGCGTGGGCCTGGCCACCGTACTGGACAGCGAGAATGTAGGAGATGGTGGCGCCCATCATGAGGATGATGCCGATGGGGTCCATCTGTCGGATCTTCTCAAGGAGAGGAGCCTTCTCGGGGATGGCAGTGCGAGGAGTCTGGAAGAAGAGGAAGATGATACCGGCAGAGACACCTCCGATGGGAAGGTTGATGTAGAAGCACCATCGCCAAGAGACGTGGTCGGTGAAAGCACCACCCAGGAGAGGACCGATGACACTGGCAACACCATATGCGGCACCGATGATACCGGTAAAGGCAGGTCGCTTCTTGGGAGGGGCAGAGAAAGCGATGATGGTGTAGGCACCGGCACCCAGACCAGCGGCGCCAACACCAGCGATGGCACGACCAGTGATCAGGGCCTCAGCATTGGGGGCAGCACCGCAGATGACGGAGCCGAGCTCGAAGATGAGGATGGCGACGATGAAGGACGTCTTGAGAGGGAAGTACTTGTAGATTTTACCCCCTGGGTCGAGTTAGCGATAGGGCTGAGAGGCGTCAGGGGGGTTCGAGACTTACAAGTTGATTGAAAGGCGCCGACAGTCATGAAGAAGGATGCGCCGTACCAGCCGACCTTGTCAAGACCCTTGAACTCTTCAGTGATCTTGGGGATAGCGGTGGCAACGATAGTCTGGCGATAAAGTCAGCATGTTGGGTAGTCAAGGGGTAATGTTAGCAACCCACCAAATCGAGGGAGAAGAGGAAGACACTGAGGACTAGAGCGAGGACGATGAAGAACATCTTGATACCCGATGGGTACTCATCTTCACTGAGCTCATCCCCACCGTCGACAGTGCCATCGGTGACGTCCTCAAGCTCCTCACCCTCCTTCTTCTCCTGAATGTCTTCTCCTCGAAGGGTCGAGGTGGTGGATTCGGGGCGGTCCGGCACATCAGGGACCTCGAGTTTAGTTGGTTCGGCACTCATTGTGGTTGTAGTTGCTGTAAAAGGCCAGACTCTGGATTTTTGGGTGGAATTTAAGCTTATCTCAAGCCAGAGGTGGATGCCCGGGTGAGTGTTGTCGGTTGAAGCTGTTGATCTGAGATCTGGGCCATCACCACCAACGGCGAGACATCACCATCTTTATATCGAATGACAGTCATAGCGCCTGATACTGCCAAATTCGCAATCTGACTGTGCTCAGGAGTTAAGATGCACCCGTATTCCAAAATCCGCTGCCTTAGACCCGACAACAATAACGAGTGGTAGCATGGGCATAACGTCTTGTCCAGCCAGTCAAGGGTTGGCGGAGTAGCGGACTCCACTTGATGTCCGCCGCCGCAGCGCTATCACCTTTCTGGCACTCGTGTGCTCGTCCCAAGAGGGACACATCTCGTAAGCGTATTCCGCACAAGTTCGGCAAGCGCTGACGCTAAGTGAATAACCTCCAAACTCGTGCGGATATTGGACGATCCAAGGCATGTATTGGGCCGAGACGGAAGGCTTTGTGGCTTGCCTTTTGGCGTTGGTTCATGAGCTTTGGTCCGTCGACTCGGACGAAACAAACGGTGGTGGTTGTCAGAACCCTGTTGCTTAATCGCAGAAACTTTCCTCGACAAGCGTATTCCAGAACGACATGGCTCATGATGACGCGTGTGGCATCATCTCTGCCACGTGTTGGGCTGTTTTTTTTTCATCCTTGGCGAGCGAGATGATCTAACATTCCTTGCCCATGAAAAAAAGATCTACCATATCCAGTTGGATGGCACGGTGGGTACACACTGCAGTCAGATTAGGGAGCCTCAAAGGAAGCGACCCCCCCAGCATAACGCTTGGCATAACTGTAAAAAAGCATCAACGTCCGCTGCAGACACATTATCTCAGCAGATGAAGAGGATTGAGTGGAGAGACGACAACAA
Organism: Fusarium falciforme; assembly: GCF_026873545.1. NCBI lineage: Eukaryota > Fungi > Ascomycota > Sordariomycetes > Hypocreales > Nectriaceae > Fusarium > Fusarium falciforme. Next base: position 1,621,907 of record NC_070549.1, on the reverse strand, counting down.
CCACCATGCCGTGACTCATTTGTGGGAACATCGATACGAATGCTTAATCCGACGCAGACTTGTTCAACACCATGGTTGACTGGAGTTAGCCTGGAGATTGGAGATAGCCAAGGTGAGATGCAGATCTGGATGGCTGTGCGGTGTAAGATCCGGCGACCATCGGTAGCTCCGGATTTAAGAGCCAGGATGCATCCCTCGACAAGGCCTTTTGTTTTCCGTCCTCCTCACAAAGATGTCCGTCCACCTTGTATCTCATCTCACGCGTCAGCAGAATGCTGGCGCATGGTGCTGTAATAGCCTTATGAAAGGCTCGAGAAGGCTCGCATGGGGCGAGCCCTTGCAAGGAGGGAAATCTTGGGTCGGGTAATGGCTGCAGATCCCGAACAACCCTGACCAACCCACCCGGTGCTCCCCGGTGTGTCCCAAGCTTGTTTTGACTCTGTTGCATTAGGGATCATTCTTCACGGACGGATTTCGTACGAAGGCAGTGGGCAGATGGGCTGCGGATTAATGCGGAGTTTTGTAAGCACCGACACACCGACGCTGCGGAGCGTTATGTTGGGACAGTTTGGCGCTGCCATGCTGACGAATTTCAAACGTCCGCCAGAGAGTGATTGTTCCGAAGGCCGACACTAGAAATTTTCTGCTTCAAATGGTTGGCTGAAACTTGTTTTGGGCTGGCGCTAGATCTCTCCAGTTTGGAATCTGGGTGTGAGATGATCTGGATCCTTGTCCATCAGCTGCCAGACGCTGGGAGGGAGTCACGTGGATCAGCTCGTGACTCGATATCTTTGGATCACATGCTCTAGCACGTGAGGACTTAAGCCACGAGCTGGGAGCGCCACATCCTCTAGCCACGGTTTGCGGGGGTTTGAGCAGGGCTTGGCATCTAAGCTCAAGATGGTGAGTTATGCGGTCCGGCAACGGAGCCGGTCGCATGGCCCGGCGGCAGAAGACGTCTTTACGTCACGGAGCTGGTAAACTGGGGTAGTCGGCTTGACGTGGAGGTCGTGAACGTGGGAGTTGGCATGGATCTCGAATATGGAATTGACATAAAGATGAGCTGCTTTACCTCGATATGGCAAAGAACAAGGTCCTCTTGTTCATCTCCAGGCCCCATGGCTGTTGGCTGAGGTAGGCAAGCGGAATGTCGGTATCGGCGGTTATCGATAAGAGCTTCACGAACAACGCCTTCTCCCAAAACGACAAGAAAATCGACAATTCTCTGCGTGGCTTTCATGTCTGCAATTGAACTTCCTCATAGGCTCAAGCTGGCTCTGGGGAACCCTGGACCTGGACCTGGACCTGGATGACCAGATCAAAAGGCGTAAAGATAGCCGCAGGGCGGGAAGCAATTGCCGACCTGTCTCGCCCGCCGCCGGCCATGGCCACCTTACCGAAAAGAGGCAATAAATGGTAATTTCGCGACGGGCAACCACCCACGCCAGAACACCATTTGTCTAACAGACACGGCTTGACGGCTCCCACTGTTACGCCTCCCTGTCAATCCCTCCACTCGGGAGCCTTGTACTTGCAGTTTGGGGGACGCCCCCTTGTGGAGATTTGTGGAGGAGGCGGCGATAAGTGAGATTGGGAGCCATCTGCTTCACAAGCTACCCCTCCTCCAACTCGGTCTGCCAACAGCTATAAGATGCGCTCTCCCCTTGGCTCTGGGCTCGTGAGGGTCTCACGTTCTCGTATCTTTTGCTCCGTGTACCATAAACCCGTGCGACCGTTGATGCTCCTTCGGTGCCGTCCTTCATTATCCCCTCTGAGCAGATTCACCACGACACATCACAGCTTCAGCACAATGGCCGACTTGTTTGTCAACCTCGAGGCGCCCAACGGCGTCAAGTACAGACAGCCTACTGGACTCTTCATCAACAACGAGTTTGTGCCTGGCTCATCAAGCCGAAAGATCACCTCAATTGACCCTGCGTGAGTACCTTGGACCCCAACGTCTTGGAGCTGCGCTGATAGGCAATTGCTTGCAGTACCGAGAAGGAGATTGCCACAGTCCACGCCGCCAGCGCTGACGATGTCGACAAGGCTGTCAAAGCCGCCTACGCCGCCTTCCGGGCTCCTTCATGGAAGAAGCTGCCTCCTCCCGAGCGAGGTATCCTGATGAACAAGCTCGCCGATTACATTGAGCAGCGCAAGGAGATCTTTGCTACCTCAGATGCCTGGGACAACGGTATGCTTCAAGAATGGGATTCAAGTACATATGAAGTGTACTAACATGTTGTGTGTAGGCAAGACATATGCCGATGCCCTCGGTGGTGACCTCGCTGAGGTTGTCAACACCATCCGGTACTATGCTGGATGGGCCGATAAGATCCACGGCCAGACCATCACCACGAACCCTCTGAAGCTGGCTTACACTCTCCGCCAGCCTCTCGGTGTCGTCGCCCAGATTATTCCCTGGAACTACCCTCTCGCTATGGCCGCCTGGAAGATCGGCCCCGCTCTCGCTTGCGGAAACACCATCGTCATGAAGGCTGCCGAGCAGACCCCTCTGAGCATCCTGCTCCTCGCCGAAGCCTTCAAGGCTGTTGGCTTCCCCCCCGGTGTTTTCAACGCCATCAACGGCTACGGTGCCGAGGCCGGCCCCCCTCTGGTTGAGCACAAGCTGGTTGACAAGGTTGCCTTCACCGGCTCCACTGCTACCGGTACCCAGATCATGAAGATGGCCTCCAAGACCCTCAAGAACATTACCCTCGAGACCGGAGGAAAGTCTCCTCTCCTGGTCTTTGCCGACAGCGATATCGAGGAGGCTGTCAAGTGGTCGCATATGGGTATCATGTCCAACCAGGGCCAAATCTGCACCGCCACTTCTCGTATCCTGGTCGAGGATAAGATTTACGACCAGTTCATCAAGCGCTTCCTCGAGACGACAAAGACAGTGAGCAAGGTCGGTGACCAGTGGGACTCTGACACCTACCAGGGCCCCCAGGTCTCGAAGCAGCAGTACGAGCGCATCCTCGATTATATCCAGATCGGAAAGTCTGAGGGTGCTCAGGTCCTTTCTGGTGGAAAGGCTGTCGACGCTACCAAGAAGGGTTTCTTCATCGAGCCCACCGTTTTCGGTGAGGTCAAGGACACCATGCGCATCTTCCGCGAGGAGATTTTCGGTCCCGTGGTCGCCATCGCCCGCTTCAGCTCCGAGGAGGAGGCCCTGAGCCTGGCCAACGACTCTGCTTATGGTCTGGGCGCCGCCGTCTTCACCAAGGACGTCGAGCGGGCGCACCGAGTTGCCGCCGAGATCGAGGCCGGTATGGTGTGGATCAACAGCAGCCAGGACAGCGAGCCCTACATCCCCTTTGGCGGTGTCAAGCAGAGCGGAATCGGACGCGAGCTCGGCGAGGCGGGTCTCGAGGCTTACAGCAACACCAAGGCTGTGCACGTCAACCTGGGAGCTCGTCTGTAAGCTGTGCATGACTTAGGCTGTTGATGACACCCGGTTCAAGGAATAGGCGCTCGGCGTAAATAGTATATCAATTTGAATACCAAAATTGTTAAATCGTATAACTGGAAGTCCGCTGTCGTATCTGTCTCGCTGGTGCTACGCGTGTCATGACAAGTGACTTGTCATGAGGCTTGGGGAGGCAAGTCTTGGCGTCTTGGTGGATAAGCTGAGAGATTAAGGTTAAAACGCCCAGGCTATGTCATTGATGAGCAGTAGAATCCTGACGGCTTTGTATCAAGGACATGGTTACATAGTGTCATGCATGTGGGATGTTCTGTCACTGCCCCAAGATGGGCTAATGACGTCTGATGCTTACGACCATGATCAACCTCAGTGGACACTCTCAACTGACAGGATCCACGGCGACGACCTGGCTCGCTTCGATGGGCTTGGGCTTCTGTTCCATGTTTCTAGGCAAATCTTGGCAACAAGTCCAACTCTCCATCACAACCAACGACCGACTCTGCTCTCCTCTGCTGCCGGGTGTACTTATCCCTGGTAATCTGCGCAATTTCTGTTACTAAAGCGTGTGCTTTGATGACTTCGTCGGACGGAAGCGTATAATGGCTTCAAGGTTCAAGTGCTATGATTTTGTCCAGCCAGCTATATGTGGTTCAAGTCAGTCAAGTGAGGGGAATAATGGCTCAGAGCCAGGGAAAACGGAGCTTCGTCATTGTCTTGGAACGCTCAGACTGGATTCATCTAAGAAGCATGGGATACAAATCCAGCCGAGGGGGAACGGCCTGGCTAAGGAATGAGGGCTGGGCCGTTTCAGCCTCAACGTCTTCATACCATTGCGTTTGGGTTGTGGTATGTCCCTGGATTTATTTGCATAGTTTGAGACTAGAGCGACACCAGAGCCAAGAGATGGTTTCATATGGCTGGGGGAGGCTCATGGCGCTGGTCGATGCTCCTGGGTGGTGGTTCCGCCCAAGGCACAGCGCTTGTTGATCCTACCAAGTCTGACCAGAATTCTGTAGCATCAAGCCACGTTCAGGTTGCGGGGTTAGATATGCGTGATGTTTATTTGCCAAGATCGAGGTACTTACTTCAGGTTTTACTTCATAATAAATCTGGAATACTAATCGTTGCATATGCTGACTGTTGAATCACATTCCATGGAAAATCATATTTGAACTTTATCATGCTAGCTAGTGATGTTGTAACTTGTAGAGTAATGCCAACGCAACGAATCATTTCCAAAATTGGCCACCTACATAGAAGTGGTTATCAACATTCGTTTTTTTTTTTTTTTTTTTTTTTTTTTTTTTTTTTTTTTTTTTAGATAGGTTGAGTAAATAGAGGGCAATGTGGTGTTGAGAGGCTAGCCCCCTCCCATCCCCAACAGCATCACTGGCTTGAGTAGTCAAGGTATGATGGCTGGAACCAAAACAACATGGCCGCCCTGTCTTTGCGTGCGAATCTCATCCAAATGAAACTTCCAGGATCGCCCAGCAACTGGAGGCCCGGGCCTCGAAACATGCAAGCCATGCTTGAAGAGCGTTCCATCCTGACGACAAGGTCGGACCCCTCATCAGTTAGGTACTCTTGAGGATGTTCCTGGGCAGTATAACTACAACCTCCATCGTCTTTCTGTTCACGATCTTGCCTTCATTAACGACGGCAGAAAAGCACAACTTAGTAGGCAACTCAAGTGCACCCTATCTTTGTCCTCATATCCTCTCATCTATCATTCAAAATGGTCAAGACACTCAACATTCGGGTCAACTCTGCCATGATCAGGCAGCTCAACCAGCAGGGTTACAAGCTCTGCTTTGCCACTGGTGTCCAATCCGGCGGAAGAGTCAACTACAACGTGATCGCCTCGACTAATAGTACGGTTCCCTATGCTCGATTACATCATTTGTATTCTCTGACTAGGGGTTACTAGGTGTTGCTTCGAATATCACGATTCAGTGGGAGCACTCGTATGCCATCGCTGGCAGTACGAACTCTTTTCAACCAGGATGTGATTATCAGCCATGACTTATCCGTAATTTGCAGCGAGCTTACTAGAATCTTTAGCCATGCTCGTTGCGGCCACAAGCCCGGCCGACATCAATTTAGGCCAGAGTTACACCCTACCCCAGGACTTCACCGACGGAACCGTCAACGATGACTCCTCAGCCCCCAAGGATGGCATCCGTTTTGTCAATGAGACCCGCGGGGCCGCTGCCATCCTCTACAAGAAGATCAACGGCCAGCACGCCCCGATCTACATCAGTGCCATGGCCCTTCTCCCCCAAGGCACCGAGGACATCACCCCGCTCAGTAGGGTGGCCGTGTGGTTCCAAAACGAAGCCCAGACCTCTATGATGATCTCCAATCTCCCTGGCGATTCTAGAGAGATGGAAATGAGCTTCCTGACGGAGGCGACCCTGGAGTATACTGGTTCAGGAAGTTGGGTCCAGGTTTAAGAAGCTTGTTCCCGACCGAGGATTCAGGTTGGCTTCTCGAGACCGAGAGGATGGGCTTATAGAGCATAAGGGTGAAAAACACTGGTTAGGTGAAGATGGGCGAAACCGTCTGAATAACTACTCTACAGAGTGCCCTAGTGCAGTTGAAGATCTCTCAGGAGTGTCTTGTTGCCATTGGTGCCTTTTGACTTGAACTCTGTTAACTGTACTATCCTCGCTTCGTAACTTTGGCCATGTGAGTCCCACAGCCTAGGGCAACGAAGATGTCGTCAATAGGCATTATTCTGTATGAGCGCTTCGTCAGGCCGTCTGTTGATTGTTTCTGAACTGGCCATAATGGAGAGGATAGGAACTTCTCTGTGATTGGGCCAGGGAGTGAGTGAGTGAGTGATTGGATAAATGTATCCCCGCTCCACCAAGGTAGCAAGTGAAGTGGTCAAAGCTTTCAGCTGTAGTGGCTAGTCACAGCACCTAGCTCGCCAGCCAATACGCTGGCTATGGCACAGCAAAGCTACGTAATACGCTCGTGGCTTGGGTCTCAATACGCCCCATGTCTGTATGTAATTTGGCAGTTTCCATGCCGTGAATGAGCTCTCAAAAGAATGCCTTACCTTTATTGATTTGAAAATAGCTATGGCAGATAACCGACCAATGATGGTTAGAACATCCAAGCGAGCGGGGGTCTTGCATAGAGTATATATTGTCTTGGGGTGGGAATCATAATCCTGCGACGTCATTGTCAGTTGAGTGACTGCAGCACAACACATCAAGCCTCACGCGACATTTTTCTCTTGGCGATTTCCTCATTGATCCGGTTATTTACTTTCCTTTTTATCCATACTCTCTGGAATAATTCACAATGGAAGATCTACCGCCAGACTACCAGGATCAGGATCTCCCCTCCTACGAAACCATCACCAATACCGCGAGTACCGCAGTAGCTCCCCCCACCAGAAGCACCCTCGGCCCCGCTACGCTCTACATCTCGGGCCGCTTCATCTACTCGACCGACCCCCAAGCGCCGCCGCTGTACGAGTTCTCCCACTCTATCGGCTATCTGCACGAAAACGACCGCAGCGTAAAAGTCGAACGGGTTGATCAAGTTGTCAAGACATCAGCCGGGATATCGCAGGTCGTTCTACGGAATAGACACCTCTTCGATCTAAAACACCCGACCGCTGCCGAGTTTCCCAACTTTGCGTACCACGCCGAGGCCGCGACGCGTCGTGTGCTGTGCTCGTTTGGAGCTTCTACCTTTCGAGTTGGTGGGATATTAAGACATGGGAAGGGATATCGCTTCGAGCGTGCAGTGAAGGGTGCCGATCGAAAGCTTGAAGCCCAAGATGCGCTGTTCGAGGTGAACCCTTCGCGGGACAAGGCAGTTGGATACGAGTGGAGAGACGCGCAGGGGGAGTTGATAGCTCGTGAGGTCAAGGATGAGATGGCAAGCATGAGCCTGGTTATCACGGCCGAGATGAGCGCCGAGATGCGCGATGCTCTCGTAGCGGCGTGGATCATCAGGATATGGTGTGAGCTGTCAAATGGGGATCACTCGGCGATGCGTCTTATGATGGTGAGATTCAAGACTGTCAACGCCGTTGGCTATGCTCCGTGATGACTGATGGGATACAGGCCAGCGCAGCACGGGGTCGAAGGATCGTGAGCGGATCAATCCTGAACTAAGCAAGGTGAGTGAAGCGAATGACGATTGATCATTGTTTATGTTGCCTTTGCTAACGACTGGCAATAGTTTTATGATCTGAGGAACAAGTGATACGCCGCTGGCTGGCGTGGTACTTGAGCTCGCACCGTACCCATGCGAGAAGATGAGGCTATTTTGCAAAGGATTTGAGTAATGACAGAAGCGACATGAATGATTTGATATGATTTGATTTAGTAAGCGAGGGATAGCCGGGAGTGATGATAGGTTCAATATATGTCCCATAGGCTGATTTTCCCGTCTTTGGCACCAGCTGCAATCCAATGCGTTTTTCTTGCCGTGGCTATTCGCTGGTCCTTGACACTGAGACCAGTTCGAATAAGAGAACCGGCTCTTCTACTCACAATACTTTGGTTTTGACTTCCCGGCTCACCTGCTTCTTGACCCTTCTTGTCTTTTGCTTCCTCCGGAATGGTGACATCAGCAAAAGCGACGGCATAGCATCCAACTTGATGCCATTTCAACACCGCCAGCTCCTTCATCGTCTTGGCAGAGTACACCCGAACCTTGGAGTCCCAGCCTGCTGTGGCGAATATCTTGCCGTCGGAGCGTATGGAGAGGCTCTGCTGGCCGGAATGTTTGGTGTTGATAGTCTTGAGCGGATCTTTCCAGGGAACACCTTTCCGAGGCGGAACCGACTTGCTCTGTGAGGGTGAGCCTTTTAGGGCCGCTGATAAAAGAGACTTGGGAGCTTTCGGCTCCTCGTCTATTATCTCAACGACGCGTTCAGTGCTGTTTTGTGGTTCGGTGCCCTCAATGGGGAAAAAGAGGTCTGATGGAATGGGGTGCTTGGCGATAATGGAATCTGCGCTCGAAGTGATGAAGTAGTCTTGGTACACGCTCAAGGATAAAACAGGTTGTGAGTGAGCCTGGGAGTGATATGTTGTTGTCCATTGACCATCAGACTCGAGACGTTGGACGGTGGTGTATCCATTCTCGAATGCCGCAATGAGGGTGAGAGCGTCGTTGTGATGGAGGAGAGCAAGACACATGGCCATGCCCGTCTTGTCCCTGGCCTTGAGGGTATGTACCCGCATTTGCGATGGTAACGTATATATGTCAATCTATTTGCGTATGAGTTTGGCGTTTGAATACTGAAAAGACGATGTAGACTTACAGCGTCAGAGGCTAAAGTGTTGGGCACGGCGATGAAAATCTCAGAAGCGGCGTCAAAAGGACCGGGCGCGCTGGAAGTTGCAGCAAAAGCGCAAAAGTTGAGCGTATTGACTTCAAGAAGATGAAGCATCCAAGGCTGCGCCCTAGGCTCTGCAACGTCCTCCACAGGCAGAGCCTTGCTGAGATGCTCCTCATCCGCCTCACCGAGCTTCCATACAATAAGCTTCATGTCGCGCCCATGACTGTCATACAATCAGTAACTATCCCTCGCAATGAAAATTGACGATTTACGTGATAATCTTGTCGTCGCCCCAGCCGCGGATACCCAGAATGGCCTTTTCGTGCGCGCGCCAGACGGCCTTGGGCCGCATGATGGTGAGGTCCCAGACGACGACGAAGCCATCCGCGTCGCCCGTCACGAGTCGTTCATTGGATCTGATGAAGACGGCGGCGTGCACCTGCGATTTGTGACCGCGGAGGATCGATTTCGGTGACGGCGCGGAAGACGCCATTTTTTTTCTTCTTTGGTTGGTGAAGGTTTTTAGGAATCCGAGATGATCATGGAAGAGTTTGGCGAAGGTGAGGTTGGAATTTGGTTGGGTGTTTGTGGAACACCAAGGCGCTTTGGTCATTATCACGGCAAAACTCGCTCGTCGACATCTCCCACATAATCATAGTTATGGAGTTGATTGAGTCCTAATTATAATAATTCATTATAAAGAATGTGCAGATAGCTCTGTGAAATAGAAAACCTATTCTTCCACTTCCACTTTCACTTCCACTTTCGCTTCATTCTTTGCCCGGGTAGTGGTGATGGTAATGGTTGTGGTCGATCCGGTTCAGTCGCATATAATTGTTCAAAAGTGACACAACACTTGAAGCTCTTCACTGTCGATTCAGAAATGTCGACAATCGTGATCCATGGACGAGAGAGACGTGGGTTAGAGGTAATGCCCCAGGAATTTTGAACCAGAAAAGTCAACCCCAGGAACCTCCAAAGAACGCCGGAGATTGTATAAACACTTGTTTTTGATACCTCTTCTTTGTTACCCATAGGTAGGCACCGCGACATGGACGGCCGATATGATACCAAGTGTGAGGGAACCTTCTGTATACACTCGTAGTCCAGATGTGCACTTGCCCTAACAAAGCTTCGGTCTGCTCTCGGTGTTGCACAACACCAGCTGCAAGTCATCTCAATATGCATTAAGAGTTAGACTTCCAGGCCTCCAAGCTGAGAGACCACCAGTTCCGAGCCCAAGGACGCACGGCAGGTACCTCCCACCATCGCTTCGACTCTTCAGCTCGGCTTGGCAGCAGGCGTGCCATGCAACCACAGACAGCAATTTACACTTTGAGCATTTCGGCGTACCGGTGCGACTCGAAGCCGTGTAGCCCAACACATCGTCTGATGGAGGGCGAGGGAGAAAGAAAGAGAGTCATTGGGGGACCACTGCCGCAGGACGAGACACGGTACACACGAGGGGAGGGGCCAGAGGGATATTGACAGACGAATCGATTTCAATAAGCGAAAAAGGCCGGCGGATGGAAGGAAGAGGCATGACGATATTGGTCCAAAATCCGCCCAGAGACATTTCTTCCCCCTTTCTCACGCCCTGTCAATCCGGCTTCCGGCAGCGACCAAGTCATGATCCTGGGCGCCACATGTGTGATGCATGGGGGGAGAGAGAGCCCATATCCGGCACATGGGTGATATTTCGCTCCCGTCCCAGTTTATTGCCCTCTGCCGGAGAGGGGAGGCGTATGCTTTCTTTTTTCTTGTCTCTGATATTGACTGATAGCGACGCATGGATTTGTCATGCGAATCACGGTCGTTGTCGGTCCAATGCCCAGAGTTGTAAGAGCCGTCGTCCTAAAATCTCTCACTCTGAAGTTTCTCGAGGACACAGAGAATTGGCAGAGACAGAGAGATTGATACACAAAAGCCATGCCCGTGTAATGGTCTCAGCATCTGTCAGCCTGCCTTTCCGAATCACAGCCGAATGCCACTCGTACTCGCACGACAGGCCTCTAGATGGGCTCGCCGACTGCTCATATAGATGATCCAGCGCCTCGGGTTTCGGCGGGACAGGGTGCCCCCAGAAGCACTTGCTTGATTAGAGAAAGGCTCGGTTATCGTTGGGGATTCCAATTGCCGTCCTTTTTGTCCTTTGCAGCCCTTCTCCGGTTCATTCTCTTGCATCGTCCCGTTTGCCGGCCCTATCGCGCGCGCTGCCTGGTCCTATCCTACCTCCGACGGTGGGGCGGAGTCAATCCCGAACCTGCGCGGCCTTGTCTCCCGACTCGGGGATTCAGGAACCGACCGGCTGTCGCCCGTGGCTCGTGGATCCTATGATTTCATCGAGTCTCGTGCTGGCCGACTCGAGGCATTGGCTGTTTTGAACAAGAGGTCCCGAGGCTGGACGATAGCATCGGTCCTGCCTCTCTTCTCCGTGTCAAACAACTAACACCAAACACTAACACCAACCACCCCCCGGCAACTTGGACATAATCACTCACCCTCACCTGGCCTCTTGCCCGGAGAGCCAGGCGGCCAACTGTGTCTGCGCACCAAAGCCTCAATGACATCGCCGTGCTTGGTGGTAGCCTCGGTGCGGCGATGCAAAATGACGACTCTGGAAGCAGACAGACCATGCCCTTCTCTCAAGAGTGGCATGGCCAACCACCGCTCTCCTACACGACCGACGACCCTCCCCAATTCAATCGTCCTCTTGAATTCCACCACCAGAGCTTCCCAGCTTCCGACGGGACAGACACCCATCAGACGCCGCCGGCAGTCTCGTCGGTGGAAAACACCAGAGGGATGACGACCCCAAGGACAATTGGAACCTCAGCTTCAGCTTCAACACCGGCAAAGGGGAAACGCGTGCGGACCGGGTGCCTGACGTGCCGGGAACGTCACCTCAAGTGCGATGAAGCCTCGCCGGACTGCCTCAACTGCCGCAAACGAGGCCGTGAATGCAAACGAGGAGTACGTCTCAACTTTCTTGAAATTAACCTCCACAGGCCTGCTGCTTCTATGCCACCTCCCGAGGAGTGGGCAGGTACGCAAAGCAACTACCAGTCGATCCCGGAGAAGTTGTGCTGACCGTGTTAGTCGAGTTCCAAGACGAGTCTCGAGATATCGCCTCCGAGTACCAGGGTGGTCTCGGTCGCTATGCCCCATATGATCTGGGGCCTGATAGTGTCAGCGAAAAAGAGGATCCGAAGCCTCTAAAGACGGAGGAGGAGTATCCGGAGCCGGGTCCGACTGATAGGCCAGGCTCGCGGCGGCTCCACGATTATATGGCTCCTGACGATAGCACCCCGAGGGCTTCAGAGACATCTTTACTGCAGCACCAGGATGACATGGCAAGGGGTGAAGCCAATGATGGTGGAGGAATGATAAGCGACGTTTCCAATATTGCAACTCCCTCATCGTCAACGCATTCCACCACCACCCCGCGGCCAGACTTTAACCAAGAGCAACTTGTGGCAGTAAGAAAAAGGCCATCCCCGCATCAAGCAAGTATTGAGACTGTCGATTTGGAAATGCCCCAGTTTGACAAGCCGTCACGAATGGAGAGAATACCCGTCGAGCAGGGCTTTCACGATAACCCCATCCACCCATTCCCCAGCGAGATGAGCGAAACCATGGGGCGCGACATTCTAACCTCGGCTGATGAGGTCTACTACATGCAGATCTTTGTCGAAGAGGTTGGTGTATGGATGGACTCGTTCAATAAGGACAAGCACTTTAGTAGAAACATTCCGTACCACGCCCTCAAGTCGACCATGCTTCTCAACGCACTCCTGGCTTGTGGAGTCAAGCACATCTCTCTCGTCTCACCAGAGAACCACGATAAGGCCTTGTTCTACTATAACACGGCCACGACGCAGCTTCTCCGCAGTCTGCAGAACCCCGACCGGAACACGGCTGAGTGCGCCACCACGGCCATCGTTCTCAACGTGTACGAGATCATGTGTGAGAAGCCTGCCCAGAGGATGAGCCACATCGCAGGTTCACGGGCACTGGTACGGGAGTGCGGGTGGAATGCTAGAAGCACTGGTATTGGATCAGCATGTTTCTGGTTGAACATAGGGACCGAGGTTCTCAACTGCGTGGCGGCCAACTGGCAGACGACGTGGAACCCTGACGAATGGGGTGTCGACTTTGAAGTTCCTGGCCAGGGACCTGAGAGCGAGATTGGGAATGAACAAGCATGGGTGCACCGCATCCTCTACATCGTGGCCAAGGTTGCCAACTTTCGAGCGGCAAGGGCCAAGCCTGAGGACATGGACCCGAGGGATGAACAGATCTGGTTGGGGAACCGCATGTCCCAGTGGCACGAATTGAAGAGGCTGTGCGATGACTGGAACAACAGCTGTCCCAGGACGATGCATCCGTTCGGATATGTGAAGCAGTCCAAGTCGACGGCAAAGTCGGCATTCCCTCGTATATGGTAAGCGAACTCCTATTCGAAATATCAGCCAAAGATCCAAGTTAACCTGAGGTAGGATGATACAGCGGGAAGCAACGCTGGGTCGTCTGCTTTATCACGCTGCTCACTGCATCCTCTCACAGACACATCCCCTCGAGTCCATCACATCCTCTGAGAGGATGCGATTCTTGCAACTTCACCACGCCTACCAAGTGTGCGGCATTGTAGCACACACCAACGACCGCAGCGTTTCTATTGTGGCTATCCGCTGCTTAGCAATCGCTGGCGCTGTCCTCACCAATCCTAGCGAACAGGCCGAGGTTTTGGACATGCTTGACAGGATCAACACGACGAGCGGCTGGCGCCTGAGTGCTGTAGAGATGGAACTCAAGAAGGTCTGGGGCTGGGAACGAATGAAGCTACCCGTATCGAGCCCAAAGGCAGACTCGAGTCAGAGTCAAGGGGTGCCGTCCGTGCGGAGGGCCTCAATGCCCTTGATGTCAGGGAGGGTGTCGACGCCACCAGTTATGGCTGCAGTGGGAACAAAGACACCAGTAAACCCACTGAGCTTTGCTGATTTCAAGTTGCCCAACCACCCGTACCAGAACTGGTACGAGCCACCAAACCGGACAGGTTCGTTCAACCCTCCCTCACTCTGAGGTGGGGGTTCACAATTAACTTGTGCGAGACGCTGAAGATGTGAGGACTGAGAGTTGTGAGCTGTCGAAGAAAGAAAAAAAGGAGTGTGTCTCAAGTATATGTCGAGGTTGTTTAGACGGCGTTGGAGTTCTTGGCATGTCTATTACTCTCTTCTATGTTCCTGGGACTTGCCGGTTCAACAGAGTAGAAGAAAACTTGCTTTTCGATGCTTCATGCTTAGGATTTCGCGGAGGAGCCCCCACCGGGCTGGAAATTCATGCTGTACCCGCCCGTCTTCTCGTCCTTGACCATCTGAAAGTTCTCTGTGCTCAGTCCAAACGGCTTCAGGATGCCGTTTCCTAGATCCTTTAGCTTTCCCCACATTTCTCCCATCTCTTTCTCCTGGGCGGCCTTGGTGCGTGGTGGTAGTTGTCGTAGTTGAGTTCGGACGATGCGGAGGTCGGCTGGTGCGAGACTCTCAGGCTTGGCGGCGAGTGCCTTGTAGTCCTCCTCAGCACCGGCCAAGTTTTGCCATCCGCCAGCCTCGGAGCGAGCACGAGCACGGCGCATGAGGGACTTGCTGCGGATACGCTGGATGTCGGCCTTGAGAGTCTTGACAGCATCGTCAGTTGAATCAGGAGCCGGAGCGGCTCGCGTGGCGCCAGAGCTGACAGTCTCCTCTTCAACATCATCGTCCTGCTCTTTCTTCTTCTCTTCCTCTTCCTTCTTCCCATCTGGGTTCAGTAACGGGTCCTTTTGCTCGAGCTTCTCTAAAGAGCTCAGGGCATCCGAGGCGGCCTTGATGGCATCCTTCCATTGCTCAAGCTTGAGGTGACAGGCAGCGATGTTGCTGTATACGACAGCTCGTGGGAAGTATAGATACTTTGGACAAGAGTTGATTGCATCATCGTACTTGTCTAGAGCGTTTTGATACTCTTTGGAAGCAAAGAGAGCGTTGGCTTCTTCCTTGGCAGCGGTGGATTCTTCGACCAGGGCCTGGGGATGTTAGATGACTGATACCTAGCTGGATAGAGAGAAGGGGGTAGAGTTTGAAGAGTATGAGATATAAGAATAGTTTAATGATGTGACTGGCATATGACGTGATATATCCATACAGATGATTATGCAGGGTGAATAAATCCAACATACTTGTTCCTCTTCTGGTGAGAACCTCAACTCCTCGCCATCAACCCCTTCGGCCTTGTCCTTGTCCGCCTCGACATCTGGCTTCTTTATCGCGTCATCTTTTTTGTTGTCGGTTGAACTCATTGCTGTTGTGGTCTAGGGGAGTCGTGTCACTATTGACGTGATGCAGACCAGCAGTTGCGAGGTCTGACGAGCTCAGTCGGTGAGGGTGCGTAAGAGTTTTCAAGATATGTGAGCCACACAACTAGCGGTCTGAGAGAAAAGGACTCCTTGAGATGTTCCTGGGCAAGAATGAAGCTCGAAATGCCGTGTGGTTGTTTATGCAGTGGAGACGTGATGTTGTCGTGTCTGGGTTCACTTTAAAGAAGATCGACGGGCTCCTGATCAACCATGAGCCTCACGGCTACAGTGGAGGTTGTTCCCGGCGACGGAACAGTCTAGTCCATATCTGGCCTAGCCGCAAACGACATCCACTGAAGTGGTCCCCGCTGCGGGGGACCTCTAGTGAGGGGCTCGCCTACAAATGCTTATCGCCCAGCGCCCAAACTCCCCGCCACGTGCCAGTGAATCACGGCCAGAAGAGTCACTCTCCCGCTATCGCTATCACTGCCCCGCGTCGCCAACCAACACCCTCCAGCTGCTGATAACCCAGATAAAAAAAAAAAAAACCTCGATCGCAATCTCCCTCTTCTCTTCTCTCTTCAAGCTGAGCTTCTCTCTCTTTTGGCCACGGGGTTTTGGCATTTTGTACCTGCTTTTCTTTGGCCTCGACCGCTTGATACCCATTTGCCTTTTGTTCCCTTAAGCACCCTTTTGTCCGCTTGCTTCCGCCGCAATGGCTCCTCGTACCGAGTATGTTTTGATCTGCTCCCCTCCGATTCACCTGCGATAAGAGCAAAGAACGCTGACCATGGCTTCCAACTACAGCTTCCCGCCCGTTCGGGCCTGTCTGTTCGACATGGACGGCCTCCTGCTCGACACCGAAGACATCTACACCAACTGCGTCAATATGATCCTCGAAAAGTACGGCAAAGGAACCCTGCCCTGGTCCATCAAGGCCAAGCTCCAGGGTCGCCCCGGCCCTCAGGCCAACAAGATCTTCCACGACTGGGCTCAGCTCCCCATCTCCCCCGAGGAGTACCTCGCCGAGAACACGGCCCTGCAGAAGCAGCTGTTCCCTCACACTCAGCCGCTGCCTGGTATTCCCGACATGCTGGGACACCTCGGTCGCACTCGGTACTGGGAGGTCAAGGACGGCGCCGCTACCGCCGAGGCCAAGGCCAACAACCGCGACATTGAGCCTCACCGCGTTCACATTGCCCTCGCCACCAGCTCCCACCTGGGCAACTTTCGCGTCAAGACGGATCACCTTCAGGAGCTCTTTGCCGTCTTCCCCTCGCACCGTCGTGTCCTGGGCGACGACTCTCGTCTGACTCCTGGTCGTGGCAAGCCCCTGCCCGACATTTTCCTCCTTGCTCTCAAGACCATCAACGATTCGCTCCCTGCTGGTGAGCGACCCATCACCCCCGAGGAGTGTCTTGTATTCGAGGACTCGGTCCCCGGCGTCGAGGCTGGCCGTCGTGCTGGTATGCGCGTCATCTGGTGCCCTCACCCGATGCTGAAGAAGGAGTACGCTGGACGTGAGGAGGAGGTCCTTGCTGGCCGCACGGGCGAGGCCGGAGCGGTTGACCTCCACCAGGTCGGAGAGCTCAACGACGGCTGGGCCGAGTACATGACCACCCTGGTCGACTTCCCCTACGACAAGTTTGGCATCGTTGTCCCGTCGATCGAAGTCGAGAAGGAGGACTGCATGAAGGAGTCTCCCGAGGAGGCGGTCGCTGAGGCCTGAGGCAGGCGTGAAACGGACGATCGTTGGTGGTACAGCCGCCCGGCCGTTGGATTTTCGGGCCGCGCATCTCAGGCGCGCATGGGCCTGGATGCGCTCTTTTCGGATCGGACAGATTCGGGGAGAAAGAATCAAGGGGATGGATGGATAGACAAAAGGGGTTCACGGTTAAATAAAAGGAACTTGAGACCATAGACTGTTCAGTAGACAAATCAGGATTGGATGCTGATACTCATGAATATAATGAATGGAATGCCCAGACACCCCCTCAGATATCACATTGGACAGGTCGGACCCCGTACTTCTCCACGTAATAAAATGTCGTCAATCTATCTCGATATCTTAGATCCAGGGTGCAATGCGAGTGTGGGGAGATGGATGAGACCACTTCGGCTGCCAGTAATACCACTACAGTGCCCTACAGTGCCGGCTTCATGTGCTTTGACCAACGTGGCACGGTGCAAGTCGTGCCATTCATCAACATGCAACGTTTATGCCTTCCGAGATTCTCCTATAAACCATGGACGTCTCCTGGAGGGTCAGGGCTGGCTCCTCCAAGTCGTCTCCCATACTCTGACAGACACCCAATGGCTTCTATAACGTCTTTGCCGCTACATCTCGTCGCTGACATCCTCCGCCTGCTGGACAATATCCAGCTCCTCCCCCCCGTAGTGCTGAGCCACCGCATCTTCTACTCTGCCCTGCTAGACACTCCGTCCCTGCCCCTGGACATCCTGCGCTCCCAGATCCCGGAGAACCTTTTGCCTTTTGCCGTTGCCGCGTACACGTCGCAGAAATCCGTCAGAGACCTGAACGGCCTTGACGCCGAGGCCTTCTTGACAAAGTGCTACGACTCTCCCCTCCAGAGTATCGATGGTGGTCTGCTGCACTTGTCCCTCGGCCAGGCTATCCAGGTCGGACGCATCGACGATGCCCTGTCGGAGCTGCGTGAGGAGTTTACCCTGTGCTCGCTACGTAGACTCTATGGTGTAAACAGCGATGAGTCCATCTCGGATGACCAAGGTCTCTCCCCAGGAGAGACATATCGTATCTCTCGAGCCCTGTACCGCTTCCAGATCTACCGCAACCTCTTTCTAGATAAAGTGGTGCTAGATAAGGAGCAAGACCTCTTCCCCTCCGGATACGGCGACGACGATTACCAAGACGAGGAAGAAGAAGACACAAAGCCCGACAAGAAGCAAAAGAAGCTCTTCTTTGATAGGCATTCACCTTGGGTGAATGAGCAGCTGGCCTGCGTGTATGACTATCTCGAGACGAGACTGACCGGTGGTGCGTCCCTAGACTGGTTCGTTCGTATAAACGGATGACTCCCCTTGTACTCTTTTATGTGCGACTTGTTTTAACGTATTTTTTTTTTCGTAATTAGTTATGCTGACCATCCTGTCGGCGACTCCAGCCTATCGTCAAGTCGTTGTCAATGGCTTTCAATGGGGTGAGAACCTGACAGAGTGGTTGACTGAGAAGACGCAGTTATTCGAAGAGCAACGATGCGTGAGTATATCCTGAACTCCTCAACCACGTTAACTAACATGCGTAGCTATCTCTTGGTCTTCCTCGCTTGAGTCAACTACTCAAGGCTTCCACTTATGAGGAATGGCAATGTTCTCTCGGCGAGGCAAGCAACCTCTGCCAGAGCTGTCTCGAAGAAGATCTAGAGGAATTCAACCGCGGCAAGAGACCCAGCGAGAAGCGTGGTGTCTGGCGTGTAGCCGACATGGACCGTCTCGCACAAGAGGTCGACGCCGACGACGACGTAACGGACGACCACCCGCGACAGATGTGGACAAAGGTATACTACGACAGGGTACACGAGAGATTCCGTCTAGGTGACCATGCCTTTGCGCCCATGAGGTTTGTATATGGACTAAGAGGTATTGGGTATGTCATGTGGGATGGTAAGAGGATGGAGGACGAGGTGTGCAAGGGTACCGTGGACAAGGCGTACAGGGGTGACACTGTTTTCTGAGCGTCCTTTAGTTCAGGAGTTGTTGCTTTCACGGTGTTCATTCTTCCATCCTCTGGCGGATAGTGCTTTTCATGGGGAGTCTGTATAACTAGGGTCATTTCAACTGCATAAGCATGGCATCAGTGGCAGAGGTATGGGTAAATTGCATCACATAGCCACGAGTAGCAATAGGAGCATACATTGACATTTTATTTACATGGCTCTCGATCGAGGCTTAGCGCTGAGAGTTGATCACGGCAAAGCTGACAGATGTAAGAAATCTTTTAAATTTTTTTTATCCTCGCCGTCTTTTCCTCCTCTTGTCTTGGCTATCTGGAGCCGTGGCACCATTGGCCTGTGTCTTGACCTCGGTCTTGCTCCTCTCTAGACCATTCCCCCGATGCATCTGTCCCATGTCACAGTCAAAGTTGTGCTTCCCCCTTTCAGATGATTCCTCCAGACGAAATCAGCAAGACGATAACCGTATGAACAAGGCTAGGCTAAGCCACGAAAAGACTTGGATGGACCTAGAACATGACCAAGACCATGATGGAAAGAAAGCTGTTGCAAGGACCCAGGTTACCGTTTCGTACCGATTCAAGATACGATGCACCCCAAAGAAGCAAACACCAATGTGATGTTTGCTTCTCTGGGCCCCTTCCCAACACGAGATCTTGACGAGCTAGCGATATTGGCGAGTATAGACACGAGCCAAGAGCAGACAACAATGTGATGTTTGCTTCTCTGGGCTATCTTCCGGGTCCTTCCAGTTGATATGCCGGCTGAGAAAGGAAGATGAAAGCTTCGGGAACATCGAAACGGAGCGACTGAGTTCATATCATGCCCATGTTGTGTGCTTCGAAATAAACGTTTCTCATTCTTATCAGATTCCCTTGGCTCAAGGCATGCATGACGCACCCCAGAGAAGGGGTATCATTGAGACTCGTTCCGCCATGTCGAATGCGTCGAAGGCCCTCGGAACACCAATATGATGCTTGCTTCCCTGGTTGTTGGACTCAGTTGATATGCACGGCACACATGATGCACCCCAAGAAGCAAACACCAGTGTGATGTTTGCTTCTCTGGGGCCCCAAAAAGGGGTATCATGGAAACCCATCCCCCTTTCCCACCAAGGAGGAACCATTGAAACTTTTCACTCCGATATCATCTCAGTTGGAGCCATGCACACTTGCTCCCCTCATAACGACTGAGGCGGGACCGAGCCAACCCCATGAAGTCGGGGACACCTGGATGAAATCTTCCATCCTCCACCCCAAGAAGGGGTACCATGGAGACTGAGTCTCTTAGGGTGTCGTTCTTTCCGCCACGGGCTAGTATTGGCTGGCCAACCGAGGCAACTTTTTGATGCTCGACTCATCAACGACATCTTCAAAATAGGCCATGCGATGATCAACCACAAGGGCATCTCCAGTGCATTCCCTCTCGCCCTTGCCCCCTGGAGCATGGAGCAGGTCGGGCTGCAGGTATTTGCTGCCTCGATGAAGGTGGGGGATGGCGGAAGACCAGCCCTTCTGGGTATGGACTTTCAGGGGCCGCCGAGGGTTGAAGCAGCCCATCTCCTGGTGGGAATGGAAAGAGTGCGACCTCCTTGTTTTCCGATAATCTTCTCATACTTTATATCCCCAGGAGCCTACCTCAGCGGCAGTGGTAGTGGTGGCCTTGTTGGTAGCGTCGTTATTGTGTTCTTTGTTATAGTTGAAGGCCGGCCCTTGGTGGGATAACTGAGCCGATAGATAGATAGATACTTGACAGCGCCGTCACCACCAGCCACTGGCGCCGGCAGGGTTCGCAGGGAGAGCCTCATCCTGCTCCACGATGACATCGTGGGTGATGCCAAGGCCACTGTGTTAGCATTGGGATATGATGCTATGATGTGTTGATAATGTGTTCTTTGTTATAGTTGAAGCCCGGTCCTTGATAGCATAACTAGGCCAGAAGACCCGATGACATCGTGGGTGATGTCGATTCGGGGAATAGGTTAAATACCAGGGATTCCAGAAGAGGTCATAGGGCGAGAAATCCCCGGTTACGGCATTGGGTTTTGATGCCGTCATGTATTGATAACTGTGCCATTTGTTATTGTGGCTGATGGCCCCTTTCAGAGACGTCATTGATGACAGAAACAAGAAAGGGGCCAACCACACAGAGGATCCGGGTCGAGGGCCGGCCCTTGAGGAAGGGTTCTGGGGCCAAAGGCCGACCCTCAAAAGTGTTGAGGCCTCCGAATCCGGGGTTGGCCCAGAGGCCTGCTGGTCGAAGAAAAATATGCAGTGTCGGCCACTGCCCCAGCCGCCTCTTGATCAAGGCATCCGAAGAAGCGACTGAAAATTTGAAGCAAGACGCCGCAAGTCCCTTTTTTGAAATAGTCAAAGCGACTGATGTGATGCAACGCGAGGGACTAGCTGTAAGCCTCCCAGGGTGTCTTATGGCACTCGTCGAGGTGTTGCAGATGAGCTCTTGAGCCGAATCGTGCCGTAGCTTTGGGCGAGTCTCTGGCGACAGTAGATGACAAAGAGGTTCGAGGTATGTTCTGGGTATTTCGTGGCTGGAGTGTATGCTAGCTGGGTTGATGCAAGCACGGTGCTCGAGGGAAGCGTATGATACTGGTCGTTGCCGTTGTACTGACCCATGACCGGACACAATTATACTCGTTCAGGGCGGGAAAAGAATTCCCAGGTTGTGCCTTGTCCGAGCTGCAGAACTGGGCAATCGTCTTCGGTGATCCTGTCTCAACGGTACTGAGCCTCCTCATGGATGGCTGTGACAATGCTATATGCCATGCAAGAAGCACGGTGGTAGACTTGACTGGCAGGGCGAGGCCCCGCTTGATATTGACCCCTCTGCGTCATGCTCAAGATATCCTCAACCTCACGGATTCGTCATTGGACCTTGAGGTATGGGATACACATCTCCCGTGAAGATCCAGTCCAGGTCAAGCCCCATCTCAATATCAGCAGGGCCCGTTTGTCCCAGCAGCCCCTGTCGAAGCTGAGGCGGTGATACGTGAGACGGTGATACGCCGTGAAGTTGGCCGTTATCAAGTGAGGTCCGTGTCCGCTTTCGAGGAGCAGAGTCTGCTGCTGCGGTTGGTGAGGTTCGTCGTGCTCTTGTCGTCCGTCCGTGAAGCTCCCACTGCCGCTGCAACAGAACGAGAAAGTCTCTGGCCCTCTTGGCGCTCTCCCATGTAGCTCCCAGCTCATCTAGTGCTCTGAAGCAGGCACTTAGATGGAGACCAATCTCATTTTCCCCTTGGCGTTGATAGTTTGTCACGGAGGCAAAGATGAGCAGCAAAGCCGCTGAGCATGCGATGCCGACGCCTTGAATGTTCATGCGGCGGAGTGCATAGCGTATCTCGTAGAGCTGGAGGAGTTTGGCAATGGCGTACGCGGATTCTACACACATCATGCGTGCATGTGCCGCCCCAGGGCCCTGTGGAGGGAACGGTTGCACGTAAGTTCGTGACATCCATGGGCGGTGAGCGTGTATGATATTCTGGTGATATTGCATGCTGTACCAATTTTAGCAGTGTCTAATATGTATGAACAGTATACTGACTGTAGTAGGATGACGTGTGGGAGGTATGGCGTCTCGCGGTCATCGAGATCGACTTGGAGTACAGTGGGTAAGTCAGCCCGCCAGTTGAGTAGCTCTTCCACCGTCCGAACATTCATTTCTTGCAGAGTAGCAGCCGGTATCTTTCTGCTTCCATATCTATGTCCAGGTCAGTGATGTTGAATCCAGACTACCACTGCGCCGAACTCACAGAGCATATCCGAGAGGAACCATTATGTCACTGAGGAGGGTCCTTTGTCGATGTAGCTCATCCGTGTAGTCTGGTAGAGGGGTGAGCTCATCGAAGGACTTTTTCGAGACATATGGAATCCACTGTCCAGCTCTCTCAGGTCTGACGTCTCCGACAGGCTTGGCAACAGTGACGTCCTCCATGTTAATGCGGAACGGGCGCCCAAGATAGAATCCCCACATGCTGCGAAACATTAGAGAAGAGCCGCCGAATATAGACGAGGTACTTACTGGTCTACAGTATACGCTGCCCAGAAAATGTCGCGACGCAGATCCGCAGACGCCTGAGTGACGGCTTTCTTCGCCACATACGGACTCAAGTCGACATGAAGAGCCATATCAAAAGCCAGTCTCATGGCCATCCCTTCAACTAGTCAGTACTGGCTCGTTTTCACCTAGAGCTCACTTACCGCTATAGAGCCAACCCCTCGCATCTCGTTTGCAGCCGATGTCGTGGCTGCTGAGGACCACCATGGCCTGCACCGTCGCCAAGCAGGGACAGTCCAGTTCGATTTCAAGAAGCGCCTTGGCCCTGTCGGCAAAGAAGTCGGACAAGGATTTGGGAAATGTGACAAATGTTGGATGGTGTCGCGATTCAAAGGCAGCACCTAAGGAACATCTCCACCAATGTCAGCCACCTGAATTAAAGTGTCGAGAAATAGACTCACATTGAGTTGAGCAACGCCTCTGAATAGTATTGAGTGTCTTCCTTGCTGTCGCGCCAGTTGATCCTCGCTTCCTCAAACATGGCTCGGTTCACAACATGGAAAGCTGCATCTTGCCAAGTAAAGTAGAGGTTGACCAGATGCTCCTCGAGGTCAGCGGGCACAGACTTGCCGATGCCAAGACGGTCGAGGTATTCTTGCCCGTTGTTTCGAACAGTGCGATGAATAGTAAGATTGTCAGGCGCGGGCATCTCGACAAGATTGAAGTTAGATGTGGGCCCGTAGTATCGCACCTGTCCCCCGGGTCCTATTTGCAGGGACCCGATGCGATCGGAAAGCTGGTCAACGAGTACCTCGGTGCTTTCTGTGTCACTGATTGCCTCGTCGGATCCCGGGCCACTAGGCAGTTTGATCGAGTGGTGCTCGCCCGACCCGGGAGTCGGGAACGGAAGCATGCCGCCTATGGTTCCCGAGTCTAGGGCAAACGGGGGCTGGAAGTTGAAGTTTGGGTCTTCAGGATTGCCCCAAGTCCAAGAAGGCGGGTTGACTGCCAGAGAGCATGAGGCATGGTCATCTGGAGTCGGGCGTCTGATAACGTCCAGGCCATCCAAGTCCCCTATAGCGTGTGGAGGTGCCATCAAATCAGGCTGAGTGATGACGGCAACTTGTGCACTATCATCAACTCTATCCCAGACCGGCAAAGGCGCCGGGGGCGGGGGAAGTGACTCCATCGCTGCATTCGCGTTTGGTTGATTTTGGCCTGGTGATTGGCGAGGAGAAGCGGTGCCATTTGATGGTGCCCTCGCAGCATCTTTGCTGGCAAATGTGTGCGTCAGTTTTAGATGGCCAAGTACCTTGATGAGAGCCTCCTGTTCCTCCTTGGGCATGGGTGGAGGCTCAAGCGAATTCTCGCCGATGAAATTGCACAGCTGCTCGATGCGTCCAGAGAGAAGCTCGATGGCAACGCGGAGAGAGAGTCTGTGCATAAGAGAGTGAGCATGATTGAATGCGACAGCGGGATCATGACTGACTTGCGCTTGTCATCACCTGCTTGGTATCGGCAATCCTTGTTTTTGTTTTTGCAGTTGGAGCAGATGGGGGAGGCTCCATCGCACTGGGGAAGTTAGTTGATTCATGGCCACGATTTACCGTCGTCAAACTGCTTCTGATATCCAGCAAGGAACTCACCTTGACCTTGCTCTCGCGACATGGCACGCAAGCAGTGGTGACGTGCTTGCGTCGAGGCGGGCCCTGCGCTGAGGACGGCATGATTCTTCTGGGATGAAGCTGCGCGATGCTTGACGCGCTCAAGATGAAAACGACACCAGGATTAAGATAGAGACGGGGACGAGGACGTCTCGAGTGGGCTGAATAGAGGTTCAAGATTGGAGCGCCCAACTCCACCCAAGGTCAAGGTCAAGCAAGGTTGATTGAGGAGAGGAGAGGAGCAAGGGTCGGCGTTAGTGGGGAAATGTGTGCGGGGGAATCGAGCTTTGGTCAGGCGGGCACGTTGCCCAGCCAAACAGGTTCGCACAATTCAACACCACGACAGGCTGGTCTTGAACAAATTATTCTCCAGATCTCCTTGAGATTGTTTCTTCTGTTGCAGGGCAAGTTTTTGCATCCATACCATAAAAGAGTAAGCTAGAATAACATCAGTAGTAAGAATGATTGGAGGAAGAAGAACCACTCGCTGCAGCACCCATCCATGCCATCATCGTGGTCACAGCTGACCAGGGCTTGCCCAGGGGTAGGGCCTGCCCAGGAGTGCCGAGCACTGGCAGCAGTTGCTTGAACATCGTCGTGAACAGATCATGCCAACCTCAAAACGATGTGCTTTATTGCTTTAAAACAGAATTGAACCAACTTGCAAAACTTAAGCTAGCCCAGAGATCCTTTACATTTTGTCGAAATGCAAACCAGCCTAGGTAGTTTGCGACGTCCAATTCGAAGTTGAAGGTACACCTGAGGTACTGATGTTGGATGCCCGGCCTACCCTACATGAAAATTTAGGATTTTGGGGGCACCGACGTCGCACGGAATCAATGTCTCTATCGCTGTTTGAAGTCTAGATCCAACTACACGGGGCTAGGGTATTGTAAAGAAGCAAGATATTCCAATAAATATATAAGCAGGAATGCAATAAAGCTACGATCTGTAGAAATGCTACCGAGCGGAAGCGAAGGTATCATCAAAGCTGGGGTTTTACAACAAGACTGGATTCACTTTTCTAAGAGGATAGCTGGTAACGCCCGTCCGAGATATTGGATAGCAGAGGGAAGGAGAGGTCATTTTCAGACCCTGATAGCAAAGCTTGAGAAACTCATGACCATCATAATCGGGACTGTCTCTCAAGTGTGATATAAGTCTCATCGATCCATCGCAATTTACCTTGTGCGAAAAGCCCCATGGCTATCAAAGAACTGTCGAGGGTGACAAGTTGCGCAAGTTGATGTCTACACATTATTGGCGGCATTTAGGAGGGTTTCAGCGGTTTCGATCTGTGATCATCGTACTAGTCCAACTTTGGCTCGAAGTCAACAGGTCCGTCAAGCTGTGAGGAGCAAGCCATCCTCGGGTGCGAGCCAAAGCTGTCCGGGACGGAGGATTGCTGACCGCATCTACCACAAATATACCCTGATTGGACTTTAACAAGCAAATCCATCTTTTGGTTGAGTACATCGGTAGTGGATGGCTCAAAGGTCAAGCCAAGTGGAAGGGCGCTTTAGACCCCCTGATAAAACTCGAGTGCTCGTGCGAAGTCTCCGGGGCGGGCTGAGTGCGCGTTGCTCGCTGGGTAGTACGCTTGTCCCAATAGTGGCTATCAGTAGACAGTGAGGTTGAAAGGTTCCTGGTTCTTTTGGTCCGGCCAGGATAGCGAGCACAATCGCTTCATGTTTCTCTCGACGTCGTCGAGTCAATGGCCTGGCTTCTCCCGAGTAACCTGAAGTCAAGTCCAGCCACTTTTCAGGGTTTGCCCTGAGAATGAGAGCGACAAATTTCGGCTTAGGCCGTCTTGAAACCGAAGCATTTCTAGCATCGAGCTTGTCTTTGAGAGCCAAGGAGTGGGGGGAGGCGACCATTTCGAGGACACCTGATGTGGTCGTTTTGATTAGGTTTCGCGGTTCCTCACGCCTGTGCGCAGAGCTGGTCCACGGTCAATAGAAAGGACGTTGACATATGCTGGCACAAATGCGCAGAAATCTCTTGGAATGGCGAGTGCATGTCGTCCGTGGCCTCTGTGCGCTGTTTTCCCTGATCTGAGAAGCATCTCGCTCTGGCCAAGGCGATGCTCATATCATCCCCATAGTAACGAAGTCGTAAGGAGATTTCCTAGAACGGACTCGTATCGAGCTCAAGGGTTCGCTTGCTTATGCGTTAGCCGGATATATGCTGGTGTTGTTGAACAGGTGAGTGTTTTGTGATGCAAGGTACTCTTTCTGTCAATCTGTGATGGCCTTGGCTTCCGGCTGTTCCTGAAAATCAAGGCACCAAGCAAACGGCGGCTCCGACGACGGCGTGTTGTGATATCCCATGATGGACTGTGGATTCGTTTCAGGGAGAAGCGAGAGAAGAAGAAAGAAGTAAAGAATCTGGCCATGCTTTGTCAGATCGAGATGGGCATCTTGGCCTCCCCATTCAATTCCACCTTCAACGGGAACCAGCGAGCGTGACATGAGCCGGCCGGGATCCGTCGGAGCTTGGAGAAAAAAAGGCCATCATGGTGGCGGGATGGATGGAGCAGGTGGGTTTAGCTTGGAGCTACGTAACTACCTGATTGAGACAGCTGCCGAAGCAGATGGAGAATGAATTCTGGCCTAGAGTACATTTATTGTGCTTCAAAGAATAATCCAGTTTCGGTGTAGAGGCATGTAATATCAAGAATGGTTGTCCGTCTAGAGTATCATCAGCCCTCCATGTTCTGTGCAGTATCGCAAAGTCAACCAGCTTGTACCACATGTTCATGAGACGTCAATACGGCCCGGTCTAGATCCGGACCAGCATCTCCAAAGCATCACTTAAAGGACCTGCCACCCGCTCGCCCTGGATTGGAGCGCAAGGAAGTCGCTAGAAGAGCACCCATTCTTCATGACAAAGCCCAGGTGGGGTAGAAAAGCACCCATCATGGGAAACGCGGGTAGAGTCTCTACTCGGACACGGACAACGCAGCGATCTGAGGGTTATTCTCACCCATGGAAAGGGAAAAAGTACTCCACATTTCCCCAGATGCCGCCAGGCCAATACCTCGCTCGCTTCCATCCCAGAAACAGCAATTGAACCACATGAACCCCTCGATTCCCGACAGATGCCGGCTGTTGCGTCGCCACTAAAAGCCGGCGGCGGCGCTGGAGACTTGCCAAACTGCCTCCGGAGCCGAGGGAAGATCCGGCCCGGTTCCGGTTCCGGTCTGCGGGTTTCGAGTCCCGCGGGACCTGACCATGATTCTTTCTCTTTCGACGCTGTCTAGCTGTCTCAGAGGTCACCCTCACGCAGTAGGGTCGCACTGCTTTTTCGCCAGCGGTACCAGCCCCGACCTCGGGCGGCTCAAGGTACACCCCAAAGGTGAGCCGTATGGGGCTATTGATCATCTCCATGGGCGACGGCCTCAATTGACTGGTGCTCCATTGACCTTGACGGCGTAGACGCGCCTTCCTCCGGCGGGGTCGGAATTCTCGCGCGGCCATGTGACGTCTGCCCGTTGGGGTGGAATACCTATCGACGCGGGAGCTGTTGGAGCTTTAGTAGACCCGACCTCTCCAGCTTTTCCTCTTCATTCTTCCTCCACATCTTCTCTTTCTCTCTCTGTCATCTTGTTGTATTTGGCGATTTTTTATTTGCTTCCTCAACACATACACAATGGCTGCTGAAACCTACCACAAGGAGGCCATCGCTGGCGTGAGTTGCCCCTCACTCATGAAGCTTTTGCTTGCTGCCCTCACCGAGATCTCCATTGCTGACCTGCAATCGTCAACAACAGCTCAAGGACTCTAGCCTGTTCATTCAGGATGCTTTCATCGACGGCGAATGGGTCTCCAAGGAGAACAAGTTTGACGTTTTCGAGCCCTCCACTGCCACCGTCCTCGGCAAGGTCGCCAACTGCGCCCTCGAGGACTTCCAGAAGGCCATCAAGAGCGCCGATGCCGCCCAGACCAAGTTCTTCGAGACCACAACTGGCACCAGCCGAGGTGCCCTTCTGAGGAAGTGGTACGAGCTGGTCCTCGCCAACCAGGAGGATCGTGAGTGATACTGCCTTTCCAACAATGGCCCCAAGACTGACAATACCCAAGTCGCCAAGATCCTCTCCCTCGAGAACGGCAAGACCCTCCCCGAGGCCCAGGGCGAGGTCGTCTACGCCGCCAACTTCATCTCTTGGTTCGCCGAGGAGGCTACCCGCTCCTACGGTGTTACCATCCCCTCATCCTCCCCTCACACCACCCTCATGACCATCCGCGAGCCCGTCGGTGTCTGCGGTATCATCACACCCTGGAACTTCCCCGCCGCCATGATCACCCGCAAGATCGCTCCCGCCCTGGCCGCCGGCTGCTCCGTCGTCATCAAGCCCCCCTCCGAGACCCCCTACTCGGCCCTCGCCTTCACCAAGCTCGCCATCCAGGCCGGTCTTCCTCCCGCCACCATCCAGGTCCTCCCCACCCGCGACCGCCAGGCCGCTACCGAGCTGTGCACCAACCCCCTCGTCAAGAAGATCTCCTTCACTGGTTCCACCGGTGTTGGTAAGATGCTTGCCAAGCTTGCTACTGGCACCCTGAAGAAGGTCAGCCTGGAGCTGGGCGGCAACGCCCCCTTCATCGTCTTCGAGGATGCCGACCTTGACCTCGCTGCCGAGGGCGCCATGTTCTGCAAGTTCCGATGCTCTGGTCAGACCTGCGTCTGGTAAGTTTCTCCTTTCAATGCTCTGTTCATGTCGATTAACCTTGTCCCCAGCGCCAACCGACTCTACGTCCAGAAGAGCGTCGCCAAGGAGTTCACCGCCAAGCTCGTCGCCAAGGTCAACGCCCTCAAGATGGGCGGCGGTCTCGACAAGGCCACCACCCAGGGTCCCCTCGTTAACAAGTCCGCTGTCGAGAAGGTCAAGGAGCACGTCGCCGACGCCACCTCCAAGGGAGCCAAGATCGAGACTGGCGGCAGCACTCCCGACTCCCCTGGTTTCTTCCACCAGCCCACCGTCCTGTCCGGTGTTACCCAAGAGATGGCCGTCGCCAAGGACGAGACCTTCGGCCCCCTTGCCCCCATCTTCGAGTTCGACACCGAGGAGGACGCTATCCGCCTGGCCAACGACACCGAGTTCGGTCTTGCTGGTTACTTCTTCTCCAAGGATGTCAGCCGCGTCATGCGCGTTGCCCAGAAGATCCAGGTCGGAATGGTCGGTGTCAACACCGGCAAGATCAGCGCCGCCGAGGCTCCCTTCGGTGGTATCAAGGAGAGTGGTTACGGAAAGGAGGGCAGTTTGTACGGTCTACAGGAGTACCAGAACATCAAGAGCATCACTATTGGTAACCTGAACGGTTAAAAAGGAACAGAGGAAAATGGGGTAGCGAGGATTGCTTATTCAACTATGATAATGACGAGGCGCAAAAGCCCACCAGAATAACGACCGGGATCAGTAAACCCTGATCACCAAATACAAACAAGTAAAATGACCTGATGAGTTTCTGTCTGCTTGTTGTGATGATGTGGATGGGTGTCCGCTGGCTAATGTGGATGCCCCCTCAAGTTGACCCGTAAGTATAGTTGGACTGTAAGGACTCATACTTAGAGTGGCCAATGAGAGATACAACGGCTGAGACTTATTATTTGGTGGCTTGTAGCATAGACGTTATGTTATATAGGTGGAGTTAGTGACTGCGTGGACGTTCTCCATGGGCCTGAGCGGATGGCCTCCCCTCAATTTCTATCTCTTCTGAAATATCAATAATCGCAGGAGACTTTGGGTCAGCTTATACCCAATTGCAGATTACATCTAACCCAGAGACCTTAGTAAGGCATCTGAAAATTGTATTGTTTCAACTGGCTACATAAACTTGGGGTAAATATGACTAGGGAATACGGCGTATGCCCTCGGAAGGTATCACAAAGGCGAACTATAACTGGCCTAGCAGTAGCGTAAATTGTGCAACTGGCTGGAAAGATGGAATCCATAGGGCCTAAGAAGCACATGATTGTCAGAGTTGAACATAATGCGCAGCCAAAAAATCCCAGTTACTCGCCAGCCTTATATGCCCAGCCAGCCACTGGACAGGCACGGCTCAGCTCACGGTAGCGGAGACAACTCTTAGTCAGCCTCTGAGCGCATTTAGGGAGAAACGAAGCCTTACTCGAACCCGAATGACCTCACTTCTAGATAGGCATCAAAGTCCCAGATAGTGATCATGCTTTGTCGGGTTTGTGCCTCCATCGATCTAGACGTGGCCAGCGCCACAATCAGCTGGGAGGAGTTCCTTCGGCGGCCTCGTAACAAACGCTCAGCCTTTGGATATCGGCATCATGCTTCCTGGAGTGCCCTCGAGAAGGCGGCCGATGAGGGCTGCGAGATGTGCCAGGCATTCAGATCGGTAGCCATAGATGGGGTGCGGCGCGAGGCTGAATCACAGCTATGGCTTAGAATCGAAAAGGCATGTCATAGCGTCGGGTTGAAGCTGTCTAATGAAGGAGTCGCGAAATTCCTCTCACGGCTAGGTGTTTTCACTCTTCAAGGTTCGTTTCACTTACCTGTATTGATATGTCTAGCTAGCATCGGCTAATCACTTTTGCTGATGGCAGAGCATTCCATCTTCATAGGGAGAGTTATCAGCCCAGAGGCTGGACTGCCTGAAGTCTTTGACCTAGCAAGATCTTGGCTAGAAACCTGCCTCCTTCACCATGCTGGCTGCGGGCGCCCAGGAACTGCAAGACTCCCAACGAGAGTCATCGACGTAGGTCCAAGTGACGGCTCAAAAGAGGCCCGTCTGCATTTATCCAATGGAGAAATAGGCGAGTGGGTGTCTCTAAGTCATCGATGGGGAAGCCAGAATATCCTCACCACAACCCAAACGAACCTTCAAGCCCACTGCCAACAACTGTCCTGGTCCTTGTTACCAAAAACATTTCAAGATGCCATAAAGGTGACGAGAGGATTGGGCTTTCGTTACCTCTGGATCGACTCACTCTGTATCTTGCAAGACTCATCTGACGATTGGGTCAAGGAATCGGAAAAGATGGGGAGCTACTACAAGGATGCGACGCTCTCCATTGCAGCAAGTCATCCAAACAGCGCAGAGAAGGGCATCCTGGCCAAACGAGAGTCAGTTCTATTCAATAGATCTGCAGACTTCGCTATCATGGTTCCCTGCAAGTCGTCTGACGGAACGTCGAACATCTACATCAGAAAGCAACTATTATCTTTCGAAGACATGTTGGATTCCAAGCTCTTTAATCCACTCGAGCTCCGGGGATGGGTACTACAAGAGACTATGCTTGCGCCTAGGACTCTGTACTTTACACAGGAGCAAATTATCTGGCACTGCCGAACTTGTGGGAGGGTTGAAGCCGACCGGAATCCGATCCTTTCGGCATCTCTTCCATTGAACTGGACTAACCCAAAGGCTTTCATTGCATTGAATGGAACAGCTACGCCAACCGCAGTGAGAAGTGAGGACACTGATCAACCTCCGGATGCACATGGAGCGTGGCTTCGTATTGTCATCGACTTCTGTGGCCGCAAGCTCACCTACGCCGATGACCTCTTCCCTGCTATTTCGGGTTTGGCTAGACAAGTGCATAGGATGACAAGAGATACTTACTGTGCTGGCTTATGGCGAGGCGACATCGCTCGAGGGTTGATGTGGTATCGACAAGCCCCAGTCAAAGAGACCCCCAAGTATCTGGCCCCGTCCTGGAGCTGGGCGTCCAAGACATCAGCGGTTGACGGGGGGATGGATCCGTACTTCATGATCCAGAATACGCGTGTAGTTGAAGGGACGAGTCTCGAGGTAATTGATGTTCAACTAGAACTCGGGACGAGCGACCCATTTGGAAAGCTGAAAGAGGGGAGAATTCGAGTTCAAGCGTGGACATGGAAAGCGCACTTGTCTAGAGGGAGTTCGGATGCCGAAGACAATACTGGCGGAGCATCCCCGGATCCAGCTCACAGCAAGGATGAGACGACCAAAGGCGACCAAGTCCACGTCAATAAACTCGATGTTCGCGATGATGCTAGGGGACTGATATACAGCCTCGACACAGAGGAAAGTGTAGAGGAATTTCTCAAGGTCGATAAGACGCATTCACCTTTTCTGGCGCTTGGGGTAGGCGTGCTTCAAGACGCATCGGATGTTGCTCGAAGGTATGATACCGATATGATGTCTGGACTTCTACTTCGAAAATCAGCTCAGGTGGCTGGGGCATATATACGTGTTGGTATATTTGACGGGGATGTCGAGGATTGTCGGCGAGATCCATGGAAGATGGATATTGTCGATGTCGTATAGGGGAAATGCATACTGGTTAATGTCATGGTGGAGGACGGACATGATGACAACCAGCTCAAAGACTGGAAACTCTCAATGACGAAGTAACATGGATGCTTGACCCTTGTCAAGCAGTCAAGGTCACTTCAGCCCCCCTCATCCCTCGGCCATCATTAACTGTCCCCCTCAAAGTCGGCGTCTTTTCCGACGAGACAGTATAACCGAGGCCTTGTGAAGTAAGAAAGCTCGCCTGTTGCGGATTTCATCGCGTAACTGGACCAAGCAAACCCACCCAACCTGGGAATACAGGCAGATATTGACGCCTTTAAACTGCCCGTTCTCTCACCTTTTGGCAGATTCGCGTCAACCTGGAAAGAACAAAGGGGTATAGCAAAAGAGAGAGAGAGAGAGGGAAAGACGACAAGCTCGATGGTGTGTGCAAGTGCCACTGGTGACTTGGACTTTGCTAAAAGTACAGCGCCAATCCATGGTCGACTCTCATCGTGGTTAGGCCGCAAAAGGCCAACAAATATCTAGAACAGATAGATCTATACACAACAGTGATACCGCATTGTGAAAAGAGCTGGTCTGCATTGGTATACCACTGGTTTCGCTCTGTACGTCAGTGTGGAGACACATCAAGTGAAGCTATAAGAACAACACCATCCTCCCCCAGACTCACCACCAAACCCATCAACCCATTCCCCCTCTTCTCGGCGAAAACACCGTCCCAGTTTACCAATTAAACAATCTTATTACATATTTTACCCCTCAAAAGCAAGATTTGATCATCATGGCCACTCGTCTCGCTCGGGCAGAATTCCGTCGCTGCCCCGCCGCGGCGAGCATTATAAGAGCCTCGGAATTCCCATCCCGAAGCCAACTCAAACTCTGCACCTTTCATACCACGACCAGACTCTGCAAAATGGCCTCAAACGGAACTCACAAGAACGATGCTGATGGCATCTTGTCGGAGCAGGGGCAGGCGAGGCTGTTCAAGCTGTCGCCGCCCCCTTCGCTGGATGCCTTCAAGGCTATCTGCTCGCAGAGGGCTACTAAGGAGCAGTATCCTCTTGCTGCAGATGTCAAGGAGAACATTCCCATCTACAACCTTGCAGAGTACTCTACTTTGACTGAGGAGCAGAAGCTTGCTCTTCAAGATGAGTGGTACCGTGTTCTCCTCCACGGTCCTGGCGTCCTCGTCACCGCGGGGCTATACAAAGACCACGGCGTCATCGACAAGGCCACGGAAACGTACGCAAGAATCATCCAGAAGGAGAATGAGGGTACCAAGATTTCCGGGGACCACTTTGCCGGCGCCGGCAAAAACGACCGTATCTGGAACTCGTTCAGCAAGCACGGGCTCGAGGATCCGGCTTCGTTCCTGAGCTACTACTCCAACCCGTACCTCGACCTCATCTTTGGCTCTTGGCTCGGTCCTGGATACCGTGTTACTGCGCAGGTCAACAATGTCCGACCTGGTGGGCAGCCGCAGGTTTCTCATCGTGACTACCACCTCGGTTTCATGTCCGCTGAGCGCTGTGGCGGGTATCCTCGAGCTATGCAGGTTGCCAGCCAATGCCTGACACTCCAGGGTGCTGTTGCCCACGTTGATGTCCCCCTCGAGAGTGGCCCAACTCGCCTTTTGCCCTTCAGCCAGGCCTTCTCCGCCGGGTACATGGCCTACCGTCTCCCAGAGTTCAACGAGTTCTTCCTGGAAAAGTACGTCGCCCTTCCGCTGCAGAAGGGCGACGGCCTCTTCTTCAACCCAGCCCTCTTCCACGCCGCAGGCGAAAACAAGTCCTCCGACATCAACCGTTTGGTGAACCTACTCCAGATCAGCAGCGCTTTTGGCAAGCCAATGGAGACGATTGACGCTCTGCCGCTGGTGGAGAGCACGTGGGACGACCTGACGGCCTTGTACAAGGCAAAGGGTCTAAGCGACGAGGTCAAGATGTTTGTGTCAGCTGTTGGTGAAGGATATCCTTTCCCGACAAACCTGGACAACAACCCTCCGAAGAACGAGAACATGGCCCCTGATTCGGAGCAGGATATTATCCTGGGGGCTCTTGTCAAGGGGAAGAGCAAGGCCGAGGTCTTGGCCGATCTTGAGACTTTCAGGACAAAGATTAAGGCTTGAGTGAACGTTTCCGAAGCCCCAAAGAGGGAAGAGGACGACTTGTAGGATTCTGGAGGCAAGATTAGTAGCATTTACATAGCGAGATTAACAGGAATAGTCACTCCTTACAAAGACAAAAGCACCCTTTCCAACACTCAAGTCCGTGTGCCCCCCTCAGAGCCCACGATGCCCCGTGCCGTCTTCTTCAAGTATCCCCGGAAACTCTCAAACGCGACAGCATCGTGGCCTTCGAGCCATCGACAGCTCACCGAGATGTGATCCTGGGCGACGCGGATAGACACCTTGAACGCGAGGACACACTTTGCCCCTTCGGCCTTGGACCCGTCGGCGACCTCGGTCTGCATCTCCCGTTGCTTCCGTCTTCTCCATGCTCGTGCCCACACTCTGTCGGCGGCTCGTCCCGTGCCCTCGAGGCGCTCCTTATCCCACTCCCATGATGTCAGCTCGAGCTTGGCAATCTCATCTCTGAAACGATCTGCGAAATCGCCAACTTTCTCGGGCAAAGGCACATCGACGACCTCTTCTTCCGTAATCTCTGGGAGAATGTTCTTTGGGACAGCCGTTTTGATACCGCGAGCAACTTCCTGCGTCGGCCGCATGCTCCCAAAGCTCCAGGCGATCGCCCACCGTCGCGTCTTGCTGCCCTGGACAAACTCAGTCACAGCGTAGTTGTCGATTCCTCGCTCGCGGAGTTTGGCGATAAAGTCGACTAAGCTCGTCAGGAAACCAAACATGGCCGTGTACCAACGCACACGCTCTCGTAGCTTGAGCGACTCCTTGAGAATACGGTCGACAAAAGCGACTTCGCCACCTTCGGTAACCATCTCGACCTTGGCTCCCGTGCATGCCGTGAAAGGTGGCCGAGACTTTTGCTCGGCACTCTTGATCATTTCTTGCTCTGATTTGTAAAAGGGCGGGTTGGTCATTGTGAAGTCGATTTTATCTACGTTGAGATCGTCGAGAGGGATGATGGCGTCTGTTGGCTTTCGTTCCACGACCTTGATCCGGTGCTCTAGTTTGTTAAGAGCTACATTTTTGCGAGCGTGCTCAAGACTCTTTGCATCGATATCTATGCTCTATTAGTTGGAAGCTTGTGAATGGGAATGACTTTCTCACCAGTGGCGATGAATTCCCATGGTCGTTGGGCACAGCCCAAAAGAGGGTAGATACAACTCGCCCCGGTACCAATATCCAGACCAACGAGTTTACTTCCCGGTTTCTCATACGAAGTGCTATCCAGGAGGCCCTTCAGCCACAGCACGTAGTTGTGTCGATTCGTGACCTGGAGAATCGCGTCAGTAGACTCAACGACGCGTCATGGAAAAGAGGCCAACTCACAGGAGGACAGAGTCGGTCATCAGGAAGTTCAATCTCAAGTCCAAAGTCAAGTTTGAGAAGAGTCTTGGTCAGCTGCATGACACATTGCGGGTTGTCGAAGAAATCCGGCTTGTGCTTGTTCCATCTATAAAGCTCCGTTAGAGGGTTTGTTTACTGGAAGAATTGAACAGCGAGGATGTACAGTAGAGCAAATCCTTTGTCCTGGAGCGCCAGTTGTTTAAAGTCGGGCGTTTTCGTGTACAAGTCAGCAAAGTGGCGATCTCGAGAAACATCGTCTTCTGGTGGCCCTTCCAGTGGCTTTTGCAGGGTCGCTTCCTGAGATGTGACACTGTCGAGACCCTTGGCCATTGGCTGGCCAGGAGCCTCTTCTGTTGCTTTGCGCTTCTCTCCCATTAAATGAGTTTTCCAAAGACGTATGAGTTTGAGTGTCCAATATCTACAACGCGTGCGATGAAAATCGTTGATGGTGGTGAGTCGCGACGCGCCGATGTCTTGGCTCTAATGGAGGTGTTTAGTGAAGATTCCGAGCGAGGCCCTCCCCTCCAGCGCACGACCCACGGCCTCACAAATAAAGTTCCATGTCACCATCAGACAAGACAGCGACAATGCGAGTAAAGCGTCAATTACTATTTGTCCAAAGTAAATTGAGTGGCACGAAATATCTAAGAAACCGAAACCCCAAAAAGAATAATACAAGAAATGCAATCGCCGAGGCTTCGTTAAAATCATGTCCTCATACTACGATATCATTCATGTCCCATCCCGTCCTGTAGTGCTTACCACAAGAGAACCCTCCATCGCCAGCCATCGAGCACCTTCATATCCTTCTCGTCAATGTCCGGGTCGCCCTGCTCGATGCGCGCGCAGAGCTTCTTGATGCGCTTCTGCACCGTCCGGGCCACCCGGAGCGACACCTCGTTGGAGAACACAAACAGCACCGCGAAGACGATAAAGGCAAACTTGGCCCATCTGCCGTGGCCGAGGAGGGCGTTCTTGATGTACTCGAGAAGGCCCTTGGACTTGCGGAAGGCGTACTCGGTGTCATTGGCCGACATTGCTGATTCCTCGTCGTCGTGGCTCCGGCGCCAGAATTTGCGAATAAAGGGAATAAACGTGGCACTGTGGCATGTTAGTCTGTGCAGCTCCGAGTGGGTTGATCGATTAACTCACATAGCACCACCAATAATCCACCTCCTCCAGCGGTGGTTCTCGGCCTCCTTGCCAATCCCGCGCACCTCACTCTGGAGGATCCGTAGATCACTGAGCATCACGGTGGTGTGGTTGCGGATGCGCGTGTCCAGCTCATACGCCGACATGGCCGAGTCACCGCTCCGTCTCTGCCGCTGCAGGCTGAGGTACTCGCGCAGACTAAACTGGCACGTCGTCTTGAGAGCTTGGAGCTCTCGAAGCGAAGTGGGGGCCATGGCTGGCACCATTTGCTGCTGAGAGCTATACTGCTGCTGGGTGCTATACTGTTGGGTGGTGGTGATCTTGGTGCTGCTGGCCATTGCTCCGCCATGGTCGGGAAGATACGAGTCGGACACTGGGCGCGTGGGAAACATGGCAGGACCTGTCTGAGGACCGGAGACAGGAGGGTAGTTCTGGGGGTTGTACGGCTGGTTGTAGTTCTGAGATCCATAGTTGTTTGGTGGCGGGCCGTAGTTTTGAGGGTTGTAGCTCTGGTTGGAGTAATCTTGGGGATTGTACGGCTGAGGACCATACTGCTGAGACTGGGAGTCAGGTCCCGGATACGACTTTGCTCTCTCCGGAGCTCGTCCATCGGGAGGAGAAGGGCTTCGCATGGGCTGAGGGTCCAGAGCCCGAAGCGGTGACTTGGATTTGCGAGATTCCGACATGGCGGCAGGTCAATGAGACTCTAGTGATAGGACAGACGTAGGAGAAAGACTATGACGAAAAGGCAAGGCAAATCACAGAGAGCGATTTCAAGTAGAGGGCACCTAGAAGGTGGTAGAGAAAAAAAGATCGAAGCTCAACCTTTCACTTTTGCAAGCTGAGCTGAGCTGTCTGTGTGGAGAGAGCTGGAGGCTGGGTGAAACGAGGCCGACCCATGACGTCCCGGTGACAGCGGAGGGGGTGGGCGGCAAAGGAAAAAGAATTCATGAGGCTGGGGAATGGAATATGCAATAGCGTGGCATGATCCCAGCTACCGAGGGCCACAATTATGACCCAAAGCGACAGATCAGATGATGGAGAATTGATTTCCGTCCGTCAGTTGCTTTATTAGTATCCCAGGGCTCGATACATGCGGTGCGCCATCCCGTCGATGCCCTCAGCCGGCAGCGCTCGTCTCATGTCGCGTAGCAGCTGCTCCTGGACCTCGGGGTCGAATCTGTCCCAGATCCTGTTGAGCTGACTGGTCAGGTCCCGTCTCTCCGTGCGAAAAACTCCAGCGAATGCCTCAAAGAGAATTGTCGTCTCGTCCCAGCCAATGAGGTTGTGGATGTCCTGAATGAGAAGCTCAAAAAAGTTGAGTATGTGCC
This sequence comes from Fusarium falciforme, assembly GCF_026873545.1. Classification (NCBI taxonomy): domain Eukaryota; kingdom Fungi; phylum Ascomycota; class Sordariomycetes; order Hypocreales; family Nectriaceae; genus Fusarium; species Fusarium falciforme. The sequence goes on along the minus strand of NC_070549.1, from coordinate 1,583,219 downwards.
CTAGCAGGCCCTCCGAGCATCCCAGCCCATTGTCATTGTTCAGGATAACGCACAAGGCGTGCACCATGGCTGCCCATCGCTTCACCACGCTGGTACGGACTGAGCCGTGCTCAATCTGCTGCTCGGCGCTTCCAAACATGTCCAATGTCCCCGTTCGCGAGTGTTCTTCGAGGTGACTGAAGAGGAAATGCAGTGCCCGATGGATTATAGACGGTGGGTGGGGTTCCATGTCTTCTGGCAGGAAGAAGCTCCGGAGATCGAGAGCACCTCGTCTCACGGCGAACCTGGTTCTCGGTAACAGTGTGAACAAGGTGTCCTGGTCGAGGTGGAATCTTCGCCCTTCTGCTCCAAACTGGCCATTCTGTGGTGGTATCTCGTATAGAACAACGACCAGCATGGTGTGTCTCAGAGCTGGAGCTTGAGCTGGTGTTGGTACGGGGTTCGCTGCAATAACGAAAGGTGCCATTTGTGCAATTGGTGGGTATCCATACATATCTCCCCCATCCAAATTGAGGCCCTCGATATCAAGTTCGGCAATACCATCCATGACAAAGGGGACACCCTGTGCCACATCGTCGGCCGCCAGAGCATGGGTTCTGCGGCCCCGGCGACCAGAGTTGGTGGGCTCGGCGTGGCGACCACGGCGCGGCATTGTGATGTTGGTATCTTGAAAAGTCGGAGGCCATGACGGAAAAGGCCAATTCCCTGGTTCATCTTTATATAGCTGTTCTGAAAAGTGCTGGAAGGTCATGGCAGGGTCAGTAGAAGTTTGATGTAACAGACGGGCTGTTAGTGCGAGCAAGCAGCCCAGTGATGGCAATAACTCCAGATTAAACATCCAATGAGTAAGATGTCATGGGGGAATAAATTTCTCAGTATTCCCGTATTAATTATCGAAGTGTCATTTTCCAGGCATAACAACGCGTTCAGACTATGTTCCTTGAGATCATTATTAGCATCCATCGTGGGTATCTTTCTTGGTGTTTCAAGGACACTAACCGTCGCCCAAACCAAGTTGGCCACCAAATTATCCATCTTGAAACGGCACAACACAGGTAGAGGAGGTTCCAAATTATGAATTAGGTGCACCATCTTCTCGCTCCATGATGTCGTGGTCCGCAAACTTGAAGGAAACCGACAGGAAGCTGGTGGAGAGACGGCAACATACATGAACGAACGCCTGATAACTCAGGCCAATATTTAAGGTGTCGAGAAGCTTTGTCCTGCTGGGTCCTCGATGACTCAGCATGAAAGTCCTCGAATCTGCCTGGAACGAGTGGGGCCCCACTCGTATCCTCCATCCAGTCTCCCAGTCCCTCTCCCTCTCGCTCTCCCTCTCGCTCTCTCAGTCAGCTCTCTCTCATCCTTCATCTCAAGTGGCCTGCTCCCCCATGGCGAACCACTCATGCCATATCTACCTTGACCTACCTCGAGCTTCGCTTACCCCAGACATTCTATCCATATCGTATTGTCAAATTCAGCTTGCTATTCAATATGACTACCTGCAGCCGTTGCACGTCTTCTGAATATTGTGTCTGCTGGGTGAGGTTTGCTGGAATAGGCTGACAGTTTCAAATCATCATCCAATGCCAGAGTCTCTTCTGTTAGAGCTATTCCTGTTGCCTTATCCTGGTACAAGTGACCTTTCTCTTCCTCTCAAGTCCCTACTACTGTGATCCCTCCCATGAGTATAAGTATCTGGTCTTCCCCCCTCCTCCTCGGTCTCTTTTCTCTTGTCCCTCAGCCCTCCTCATCCTCTTCCCAATTCCCTCTCATCTTCCTCTCGTCGCCTCTTCCATTGTGCTCTTGTCCTATCACTCTGTTCTATCCATCCTTTGTTCCTCCTCGCCTCTTACACGGCCGCGAGACTACCGTCGCCGGTCTAAGACACCACCCCACCCCACCTTGGACTCGTCCCAATTATTGCCCTCCAAGCCACCCATCATGGAAGTCGCACACAAGGTCCAGTACAAGGTCCGCGAGCTTGGTACTCGCTCCGTGACCCTCTTTCCTACCCAAGCCCAGATCAAGCGAGAGATCAAAGATGTCCCTCTCAAGGTAAGCTCTTCCCATACCCGATACGCCCATGGCAGTCGCTCACCATCCTCCAGCCTGGGACCAATGAGATCTCCATTCTCGGCTTCAGTCCAACTATTGACAAAAATTCGGTCATGGTTGAGGGCAGTGGCTCTGCGACCATCACTGGCATCAGTGTCGAATTTGTCCCTAACCACGAGCTTTTTGACGATGTCTACCCCGATGATGATTCGGACGACTCTCTTAGTGACGATGACAGTGATGAATTCAAGGAAGCAGACGAGTATCCGGGGCTAGCTGAAGCCTTCGAGCGCGAGCAAGAGCTCAGTGACCATCTCCAGAAAGCAAGGGAGGAGATCCTCAATGCTGACGACCGCCTCAAGATCCTTGACAGCTACTCCAAATCAGTCGACAAGAGGGAAGGGGTCATCATCAGTGAGGTCCTTGAGACGTACAAGCAGCAGCGTGAAAGAGCCTACGAAGATCGCATGGCTGGTACTCTCCGAGAGCGTACCATCATCAAAGCCCTGAGCAAGGCCGAAAGCGAACGTTTGCGCCTCTCCAAACTCAAGGACAAGCAGCATTACAAGACCTTCAAAGCCCAGAACAAGGTTCTAAAGGCAAAGCAGAAGGCAAAGTCGAAGCAGCTGAAGCGGATCGAGGAGAAGCGCAAGGAAAAGGAGCGTATTCGCAACGAGCGCGCACGCTGCTGGCCCAAGTACTGCTACACCGTCCACATCCAACTCGAAGTCAATCCCTCCTTCACCCCGTCCTCTTCTCGCCGCAGCTCTTTCTCCAGCGAGGTTGATGTCGTCAAACGTTCAGAGAGCAGGACCGTACCTCTGGAAGAGAACCCCACGTGCGACCTGCTGCTGTCGTATGTCACCAACTCAGCCTTCTGGACCCCCAGCTACGATCTTCAGCTCTCGACGGTCAATGCCACAGGCACGCTCTGCTTTGACGCCGGCCTCCACAACACCACGTCGGAGACTTGGGAGAACTGCAAGATCACCTTGTCAACGTCTCAAGCAACATCCTCGACCCTGGATGACTCAATCCCCATCCTTGTCCCTTGGCACATCAAGCTAGCGAGCAAGGGCTCGGCTGGCAACATCTTCAACAGCCGACAGGAACGTCAGCAGAAGAACGAGTGGCAGTCCAAGAAGATTGCAGCGCCAGCGCCCAAGCCGAGACAGGAAATGTTTGGTCTTAATACAGCCCCAGCAGAGAATGATTACCAGACGCAGCTCATGATGCTGGAACAGCAGAACAAGAAGAGGCTGATGATGGCCAGACAAGAACAGGACGGCCCTGCGGCAGCTCGCTGGGGTTCTCATCAGCCTCAAGCGCAACAAATGATACAACAGCAGCAGATGCTTCAGGCACAACAACAGGCGCAGCGGCAACAGATGCTGAACCCGCAGATGACGGGAGCTGTGCAGATAATGGGGCCACCACTGATGCCGCAACAGCAGATGCAGATGCAGACGCATGGGATGATGCAACAGCAGCGAGGCCAGCAAACACTCGAGGATTTCATCATGTCAGAGGAGGTCAATCGCGATGATGACGACGTCACGATGCCCGATACACAGCCTTCGCTCGAGTTCCAGAACTCGCTCGTCGAGGAGACGGGCTTCACGACCACCTACGACTTGCCCGGCCTCAAGACTCTGGTGCCCAAATTCACTGTCTCCAAGCAGCGCGTCGCTCGCCTCAACTTTGCCAACGTCTTGTTCAGCCACACCGTCGTGGCCAAGTACCAGCCTGTGGCATACCTCAGGGCCAAGCTCCGTAACAACAGCAAGCTTACCCTCCTTAGGGGCCCTGCTAGCTTGACGCTTGATGGCAGCTTCATGGGACAGGCCAAGATCCCTCGCTGCAACTCGGGTGAGATCTTCAGCCTCAGTCTTGGTGTTGACTCGGCCATCAGAGTCATGTACCCCAAGCCTGATGTCCGAAGGAGCACGAGTGGCATGTTCAGCAAGGAGGACAGCTCTGTGTACGTGCGCACCGTCACAGTGCACAACACACGTGTCACTGCTACCAAGCCAGCCCAGGTGCTGGTCTTGGACCAGGTCCCCGTCTCGGAGGATGACCGCTTGCGAGTAGATATCTCGAACCCTCGCGGTCTGACACTCGGCGGGGCGCCCCAGGCGGCCGGGCTTCCGGGGCGGGAGACACAGGAGGATAAGAACTGGGGCAAGGCCACGGCGACTCTCAAGGGAGGCGGCCAGATCACGTGGGACGTTTCCCTCAACCCAGGTAAGGCTGTCAAGTTGGGCTTGGAGTACGCTGTGTCGATGCCAAGTGGCGATGCTGCCCAGGAGTGTTGAAGAGGTGGTTCGTAGTCACGTGCAAAATGTTTCTTTGTCAAGCTCCTATAGGTAATGGGTCAAGTCACGGTGGAATGTTCAGGATGTTCTCTAGGTCACAGAATGGAAACGCATGGTTGTGTGATGTTGGTTGTTCTACATAGTCTCTGACAGAAAGTTGTTAATACATGATTGGGCAGAATCCTTGCCGGTACACCTCGTTCTCGTGTTGCCATCTCTAATGAGGGCTTGTTCTCTCCTGTAATACCCGAACCTTGTTCGCTCGCTCACGGCACTATGGCCAGGTCTCGTCCGTCTGTTCGTTTCGTGATCCTTGATAGTAGAGTTCAGTCAGAACTCACGCACTCGGTTTGTGCTTCAGGATGGTGTTGATGTCAAAAAAGAAAAGAAATCTAAGCTCGTAATTATTTGCCAGTATGCGAAGACAGGCGCTATGTTGTGGTGATGCTCCAAAAAGGGTAAGACAGACAGATGATTCCTCGACAACGTGTTGATCGCGACTACGGTGGTTGGTTTCTTGATCCTCAGTAACAAGTGTCGACCGAGATCAGGAGTCTCGCTCGTGGTTCTGTAGTTCGCTGGCAAAATCGGAAGGGAAAAAGAAAGAAATTGTCAAACAAGTCTATCGGTATCTCCTCCTTGGCGTCTGACATTATTCTTAAACAGGTTGATGAAGATCTGATTGGATTCCAGTAAGTCTGGCATCCGGTTGACGCCTCCGTGATTAACTGTTAACAGATGCAGAGCAATTACTGCTGCCTGTAGGAGTAGGAATGAGCAGACTCGAAAGGCTCTCTAGTGGTGCGTCGGCGCTCAAGAGGGCTTCCTGTAGTGGCTCTGTTCGCACTTCCTGGTATGTTCGTAGTTCCCGGTTCTTCAAACATGAACGAAGTGAGGTCCCGGTCGGGAGTCTGCGATGCCAACCCAGTGTACTCAAATCCACTGCCGTTGCGAGGCAGGTAGCGAGGTGGGTAAGGAGTCTGGGTTCGAACAGGGTACTCGGCGGCCGCCATTCTCTGCGCGTTGGTGTCGGGCATCTCCTCGTTCCAGGTCTCGGTGGCCCAAGGAGGGTAAGGTCCGCCATAATGGCCGTTGGGTGCGTTGTAGACAGCTTCGTAGTTGATTGGAAAGTAGCCGACGGGGACGTACTGGGGGTAGAACCCGGGGACAGCCATGGGTTGTTGAGCTGGCACAACTGGGAAGTAGGGATATCCAAGAGAAGTCTGGGGAGGGTTCCCGCCGTATGAGCTGGTGTCCATCTGCACCGCGGGCATCTGGACCGGCTGACCTGGGAACAGTGCTGGGAACACGGGACCTTGGGGGAATGGAGCCGCGGGCATCATGGGTGGATGGGGGAGGGCCGCGTACGGGAACGCAGGCTGAACGGCCATGTGATAAAAGTACGGGCCGAAAGACGACGTGGGGTATCGTGGCTGGAGGTTATCACTAAGATTATCCCCGTTAAGAGTCTCGATGGAAGACCCGGCCTCCTAGTCCGGGTCGAGAGTCCCATTTGACTGATGAATAATTGGACCGTCATCCTCCTGGGGTTGGGGTCCCCAACAGACCTCACAGGTCTTCTCAAATGTCTTGTCGTTTCCACACCGAAGGCATGTGTGTATTCGCGGCAATCCCAGCTGTTCTTTCACGCTGTCGGTGCCAGGAGGCCAAATATAATCCCTCTCTGACTCTGTAACCGGGATGCAGTCGAAGCAGATCCCTCTCCATCCGACCGACGGCAGGACTCGATCACACATATCGCATAGCCTCCAGCGACCGGCCTGGTATGCGCAAGGGCCACAGTAGCCAAAGAAGTGGCGACCGCTGCCTTCTTGGCAGGCCATGCAAGTGTCAGAACCACTTGGTGACAGGCTCGGCTTCTGATCATCTTGAGAGTCAAAGATTGTGTAGTGGAGTGAAGTTGATCCTCCAGGGGTCGTGGAGGGCTCAGGGGTGAGAGCGAGCTGGTTTTCCTCGTCAGGGCCGCTGTCACTGTCAGGGTTGAATTTGTTGGCATTCGGGGACAGCTCTGGAGCGCCAATCATAGCCACATCCCGAGCGCCGGCAGTGTTAGACTGTCCGTTGAAGTCGGCCAAGATGACGGTGCTAGCTTCCGACTGTTCGTCAGAGTCTCTTTCAATCAAGGCACCAGCGCTGAAAGCGTCAGAGAACTCTTCGAATTCGTCCAAGGACATGTCGTCGGTTGGGGATTGGTTGTCGGTTTCTCCCAAGGTCATGGTGTCGCTCTCGGATTGATCTTCATCTCTAACGACCAGGGCATCAGCGCCGACTGTGTCAGGGTGCTGTTCAATGTTGCTCAACATCATACTGTTGGCACCAAAATCTTCGCGCTCTTCTTTGATTGTTTCCATGATGAGAAAAGATGGCCCAAAGCAATGCTTTGTCGTCGGTCTTGTCTAGGGGGCTTGTTAGCACCTGTTCATCAAAGCGGACTTGATCAAAACAACTTACCAAGAGTGATGGCTGCCTCAGGAAAAGAAAACAAAACACCCGATCTTGGGGAGAGCGCGAGAAGCGATGACGCTCAAGGGTCGAAGGGGAGTTTGGTCACGAAGATGACAAGAGGAGAAGATACTAAACCTTGGCGGAATCAAGAGAGGTGAATCTGCCTGACTAGAGGCTCTCGTGAGAGGCGAAGATGCTTGAGCTTCAGGAATGTCGCGGGAGTAGAAGGTAGTCGATTGTTGTGATGATGACGAAAAATGAAGCGCACGACCTCGATCGAGGACGGGCACGAAGGATGATGATGCTCGATAGAGAATACGATAATGACAGAAGAAGAAGGGCTTGAAGAGCTCGACTGTCAAAGGAGCAGAGAGATGAAGGGATTTGTGTGGGTTGTGCGGGAGGAGAGAGAGAAAGTGGGAGGAAAATGCGTTTGGGGGGGAAAACACCAGCGGCTTCAGGTTGAGGCGCGGGTTACCAAAACAACCGACGACAACTGCACCGCCCGGTGAATCACTTCCAGTTTACCTAAGTGGGGTCACGGGCTATTGTCCTGCACCTCAACGCCTGGATATTAGCTACGTCAGTTTATCTAAGGCATCTATAGTGAATAGGAACACCTGGAGGAACTGGGCTCGTCCCCGGACTTCGAGTTGCCGGCCGCTGCCAGCTGCGAGGCAAGCTTGCATTGGCCTTCCCGTCCCCTGCGTGTCTCTATTTGATGACTCTATTCGCCTCGTGCTTCTATTGTAGTCCATTGCATCGTCACTGTCCTCCTCATGCTTGAATTATACCAGATGCCCCATTCTCGAATATCCCATCCGTCTCCTTTGGCCTCGTCCTGAGAACAACCTCCCTTTGTGTCGGCCACTGCACCTCTCTCTTCCTCCTCATTCTTCTTCTCCTCGTCGCTGACCAAGTTCGAACGTCCGCGAACATCGACCCGTGAACGTCGAAGAACAGAGTATCACGAGGACAAAGATAAGCCCCAGGTCGTCAGCCATTAATCTTGCACCACCATTTCCCTAGGCCTGCTCGTGCAAAATTGTGCCTCGATTCTATCCTCCTGGCGGTCGGTGTGCTGGTGGCCAGCTGCCAGACCTCATCGCCAGACTCCCCCTCCGCCAAGTCACGAGGCACCTCTTCTTCAACAAACGCTTCGGGGCGCGTCGAGTACCACGCAACTCTGCTGCCCTATTCTTCTCCCCTTTCTTCAGGCACTGACTTTTAGTCTTCCTAGATCCTCCGCCATCCGACTCGCTGTTCCCAGAGCAAAGACGCCATCGATCTCGCTTTGAATTCTCCTCCTACCAGAGCATGAGCTACTACCGCATCGTCGGACTCGACAGTCGCAGAACAATTAAGCCAAGACTATTCTGCCTCTCGTCGCTGACATGCAAGAGGGGCCTCTTTTCTCTCCTCCTCGCCTCGACTTGAAGCGACCAACGAGGAGAATGCGCCCAGGTGCGTTCAACCCTCCGTCTACCACCCTATCCTTGGCCACACAGGTTGCGCAAGTGTGTTTCTAGAAGCCTCGATCAATGGCAGAGGAGCTACTAACATGTCGGCAGACCATCCCTCTGGTTGGGCCTTGTCTCGGTACTCTGAGCGAAGGCGAATGCTCCAGAAGAGCTCAGCAAGGCAATTAACGGGTTTATCCCCCTCTCTACAGTCAATTCTAATCTCAGAGAAAGGGGTCTTACCACTACCACTGCTTGGCCTACATTCTAGGACTGTCTGAGGGAATTTGCGCGACGAATTCGACGGGGTTGGCACTATACAATGCTCTTGACACGATCTTAGGAGCTCACAGACGTCTAGAAAGCCTTTGTCTACAATTTGAATGCATCTGTTCAGAAATAGAACACAATGGATACCAAAGCGCTGCGTGCAGGTACGTTCAGCCACTGCTATCTTGGCTCAAGCCTTTGTCCTCAGCCAGCATCATACCAGACACTGCCTACTGCAAGCTTCCCATCCGTTCAACATATCCAGAATACCCCCTGAGACCGGTACTCTGTCCTGAAGCAGGGCCTACACGACCCCCCTGAGCCTGGGATCGACTCGCCCGAACCTCCTTGAAGATCGAGACAATCCTAGACGTTGGGCTTCTTTCGACACCATTGTCGCACCTCGTCAGGTCATGAACCTTATCTTTATGACAGGGAATTACTCTGGAGAACACCAACTTTCTAACGTCGTTGTTAACGGTCTTGTGGCTGACAACGGTCATCACAGAATCCCCCTACTTCCTCTCCCACACACGATCCAAGATGCCTATTGAACCCCCGGCCGCAACCCAGGCGGCAAATCCTACCGGAGGGAAGGAAGTCCGACCATATGCCCCCTTCAAGAACAGGCTGACGATTTCCACAGGGCTTTGATCCCCAGAAGAGCCTCCCGAGGCACACTACGAACCCCTTGTCCAGTATTCGAGCTCCCCATCGCGGTTGAAAGGATCAATAAATACGCCAATCATGTTAGTCAAGTCTTGACAGGCAACGAGGGAGGATGTTTTTAGGACAGGACTTCTCTCTCTAGCAAAAGCTCCCTCCTCCAGCTGTGAGCGAAGCCGAAAGCTTGTTGCATGCTGCTGGAACTGTCGCAGGCTAGAAAGTCGGTGGTTACAAGCTTACAGTCAGTTGCTACAACATGGAGGATAGTGGTCTCAACTCCTACCTTGGGGTTGGCCTGGGGTAACTATCCCCTGGATATGATGAATCCAAGCTACCTTCATTCTTGCGTTTCCCTACCTGGGGAGTCTGATAGCTGTGCCATAATCTTCACTCTCCCCTCGATACTGCATACAGCATTGACCTAGCCGGTCACCTACTGTCCTTACTTTAGTGGATAAGTCTGCAAGACTTCGCAAATGAATCGTCCAAGAGAGTTCATTTTCTTCCTATTCTATTCTGTGACAGTTCAAGTGCTCGGTGTGTTCTCTGCCTACTCCTACACTTTACGAAACTGATTCCACTTGCCTAGCATAGCTTCCCATGTCTTCATACACTCGAAAGAAGTTCCACAATTGACCCAATACAACTCGATGATCAGCCCGGAGTACTAGGAGATCCTGGGGCCGAGGGTTCAAATCTCCCAGCTAAAAGCATAGGTACTGTAGAATATTCCCGCCTTAGGATTGGCTTTGTACATAACTAATCAGGCATGCTAGGTTTTCCTTCCCAACCATTCCGAAGACCTTGACGATTCCCCTGACGAACGAACGATCGAATCGAGCCCCCAACAATGCCTAACAGGCGAGATGAGCTTCTTCTTTTACGAATAAGAGCCATTAGGTCAGCCAAAGCCCTTCAAACACATCTCCCAGTCTGTGGTAGCTATGGCCTTGTCGCAAGACGATGGCAGAGAATGATCAACGTTGCGGTCCGTCCACGATGCTTTCACTCGGATTAAGCAGTCGGTGTTTTCGTATACGTTCCTACACTACGACCCAAGCTCGTTCCACCGTTTCGTCGGCTTGGGTCTCTCGGAGAGCGAAGGACTCCGGGAATCGCCTTGTATCGTCCAGATCATATCATGTCATCTGTCCAGGGGATAATCCCAACGCCATTATAATTCTACTCCACACAGTTGAGTAACATGGCTCGTATAACTACCTGTATCTCCTCGCTAGCGAGATCTTGTAGGGTGGGAGTCGGAGTTCACGAGCTGCAGCCCCTTCATCCCAGTGTAGCAGTCCAGTGCCTGAGGGAAGTCGCACCTCGCGAGCAGGGTCATGAGGAAGCCGGTTTACAACCTTCCCTATTCTTTGAAAGCTCTTTCGTACCGCTGAATGTCAGTTGTAGTAGTAATTGCAACTCCGATGTTGCACAAAGCTTTGGGAATGTCATCGTCCTTACTCGTTGCTCATGCCACGCTTGGGGTCAGTCGAGCTGCTTCAGCCTTACCATCAGCGCTGTCGGCCAGACTATACGGTCTTCAAACATCGCAGTCATCTTTTTGATGTCAATGAGAGGTTCAAGTCGCGATGCGACGAGTGCATGATGGCCCTTACCCCCTGTGTTGGACTAGGGCAAGTCTTGCCGGCTATCACCAATCAACTTTTTTTTCGTGATTACTACTCCATGGGACTCAATACTCTTAGCAAAGCCGGAGTCAACTATTTGGTTGCGAGCCCGGGGAATGCGAGGTTGGGATATTGGTTGGACTAACTTTACAGCCATGAGGTTGACTGTCCCACTGAAGCTTACGTGATCGGCCATTTCTGCTACCCTGGACCCGACACTCGAAACCACATTGAGTTGGAATTCAAGTGGTTCCGGATAAAGGAGTGTGTGGAACTTATAATAAAGTATAATTGTGTGTTTTAATGATGTTTCTCTTCCCTGAGTTATATCCTATCAGGGTGTAGAGTCCATTGATGGGAGGTGGCAGGGGGGGTGAATGATTGTCAACTCTATCACCAGAAATGTTACGTACTCCTGAACATCACCCTGTCAAGTCAAGGTTACCTCTGGAGTCACAGCCTGTTCAATTAGAATCAGATCATGGTACCGTACCCCAAGAGTGCCAGATTGACGAATCAGCCTCGAAAATGCGGATGCCACATATCAAGGCCAAGATGTAAGCGGCAGACGAGCTGGTGTCTGGATATGGCCAATCCCTGATGACAGAGCTGGCAATCCACGTCTCGGATACCGGCTTGGCATCAAGAGTGATAGTTAAGCGACGGCGGCAAGGAAGGTTACATTCACAAACTACATTCTCTATCTGTATAGCTAACCGACTCGGTTGTGACCTATTGGCATGGCCAAGCAGTTGGAAGACCTCGTCAAAGCAGGCTTCAGGAGCAGCATCCTCCGGTCTATTCCTCCAATCTCGTAGTCCAAGAGTTACTGCAAGCCACAAAATATGAAGTCCAGGTAGGCACCTGCTCCATGTTACCTTAAGTTCATGGCTGAGCGGACAACAGCAGCGTCAGCTTGTGCTCTGGAGAGTCTCCTGTGTTGGACGCGCCGTGAAGGCGGCATCTCTGTCGCGAATCACTCCTTGCTAAGTAATGATATTATGATGGGAATTATCTAAAAAGGATCATAATTGTTTGACTTTGTCAGTATCCTTGGATATGACTCGGCCGAGCCGCGTCTGGAATTAACTCGGGCCTGCTCGGCGATGTCCTTGGCTTTCACGCTCGTGGTTTACACGCGCTTCGGGCGGACTTGAAGATATCCTCGGGAATATAGGACAGTGGCGTCGCATTTCCGGCAATAGATCTGCTCTTGGCGAGTGAATTACCTTGTCTGACGCGCGATGCTTTACACCTCCGTTGGCGATGATGCGGCAGAACGGTGCATTCTGGGACGGGCTGCCGGGGTTTCCGTCAAATACGGCGTCTGGTAACGGTAGAATGACCCGTGATCGGCCCTCGTCTGGGACAGTCAACGAAAGACGGCAAATTGATAAGATCCGAGGCCGCATTCGCCGGGATGAAGCTCCACTCTGGTAGATTGTCCTTGCCAGCCGGCCCCGGTCGCTGACAATGCCCGGGTCCCGCCAAGTAATGCTTGGGGGTCAACGCGGATGCTTTGTGTGTCTTTTCTTGGACCGAGAAGAAGGGTCAGAATGTCAAGGCTGGTCAACCTAAGGTCGGGATAAATCAGTGTTGCCTGCTACAAGAGTCGCGAGTCTGGTCATCCTGATCCCATCTCCTGGCAAGGCCGGACAGTCAACTTGGACGGTGCCGGTGTGGGCCCATTGCTGTTAATGTCGCGCGGGCGACGTCCGTTCCAGGAGGCGTTAGAATGTCGACTCGGTTGGTTCTGGTCATTCAGTGCTGCCTGAACCCCAGCCTGGTTTTGGATCAGTTCACCCCCCAGCCCCTTGGACTCGAGCAGCTCTTGGCTGCTGTGTGGCCTGCCCCGGAGCTTTGTGTAACGTTCCCCCGGACACAACGGCCGTGCCCCTCCAAGCTGGGCGTTGCGCCTTCATTTCCACCACCAAACCCGCTGCGCCTGAGAAAATACATCACCTCGAGCCCATGCTCAGTGCGAGAGTGAGGTCGGGAACAGACGGAGGCGCAAAGCCGCTGAGGCCGGAGGCACCAAACGAAGATCGGGTTGAAGCACAGAGTGAGGCTTGGGCCGTGCTCCGACTGAGCTCTCATCCCGACGTGTGGGCTCCCTTCATATTATTCCTCATGTCACATAATGGAACGGGGGAACTATCGGAGGAGCGCCGCTTTTAACGGCTCCGGAAATGGTATCCGCAACGGCGAGAGTCAATCCATTTTGGTCCAGTTAGGAAGATGACTGTTGCAATGGGTGGCAGGACCTGCTTGATGATGGTTGCCAGAGTTTTCGAGCTGCCTTCGGCCAATGACTCGACACTCGATACCGAAAGAGTCATGTTTGGGGCGTGATGAGTCGCGCTTCTTGAGACGAGCCCTCAAATTTGCTTGCTGGCGACAACCTCACGTGATGCGCTCTCCTGAGATTTAATGAGAAGGACCCCTCCATGTAGTCATGTGACCTGGCCAAACTACCCCTCCCCCTCCTTGGGTTATCGCCAGCGACAAAAAATCCACCGCCGACCCAACTAAGTCGAGAGCGCGAATCGTACCACTACAAACCACCAAGATGTTGGACATTGAGGATTTCATCGAGGAGCGCGGCGGAAACCCCGAGAAGATTCGGGAGAGTCAGCGTCGCCGACATGCTCCTGTCGAGCTCGTCGATGAGGTTATTGCCCTTTGGCAAGATGCTCGGAAAAGTGAGTCACCAGAAGAAAGTTGTTGTTTTCCTCCGATAGGTTTGTTAACCTCTGTCTATAGCGCAATACGGCGTCACGCAGATCGGTACCCAAATAAACGGTGTTCAGAAGGAGATTGGTCTCAAGAAGAGGGCCAAGGAGGACGCGACCGAGCTGCTCCAGCAGAAGGAAGAGTTGACACAAAAGAAGAAGATCCAGGAGGAGCTTGCTCTGGCCAAGAACGCTGAGCTCAAGGCCAAGGCTAAGCTCGTCGGAAACTACGTCCACGGCTCGGTGCACGTCAGCGACAACGAGGACAACAACACCATCGAGCGAACTTGGAAGCCCGAGGGCTTCGAGGAGTCCAAGAAGGCTGCTCTTTCCCACCACGAGGTGCTCTGGCGAATTGGAGGATATGACCCTGTTCGAGGTGTTAAGCTGGTCGGCCACCGAGGCTACTGCTTGACTGGTTATGGCATGTTCTTGTGAGTTGGCCCAGCGCAGGTGGAAGCGGCGACATTCTGACGTGAATAGGAACTTGGCTCTGATCAACTACGCCACAACTTTCCTCTTCAACAAGGGTAGGTAGCTCACTGAGCATATGCCGGGGACCGTGCTGATCATGATGCAGGTTACACTCCCAACCAGCCCCCTTTCATGCTCGATCGTGGACAGATGGCCAAGACCGCCCAGCTCTCCCAGTTCGACGAGGAGCTCTACCGTGTCTCTGAGGGCCCTACACCCTCTGATTCGGATCGGTACCTGATCGCCACCAGCGAGCAGCCCCTGTCTGCCCTCCACGCCGACGAGTGGATCCAGCCCACTGAGCTCCCGATCAAATACTGCGGCTACAGCACTTGCTTCCGAAAGGAGGCTGGCAGCCACGGACGTGATGCTTGGGGTGTCTTCCGTGTGCACCAGTTTGAGAAGGTCGAGCAGTTTGTGCTCTGTGGCCCTGATGACAGCTGGGACCACTTTGACCAGATGATGGCCAACTCTGAGGAGTTCTACAAGTCTCTTGGTCTTCCCTACCAGGTGGTGGGAATCGTCAGCGGCGCGCTCAACAACGCTGCTGCCAAGAAGTATGATCTGGAGGCCTGGTTCCCCTTCCAGTCCGAGTACAAGGAGCTGGTTTCTTGCTCCAACTGCACAGACTACCAGACCCGGGAGCTCGAGATCCGCCACGGATCCAAGAAGGGCAAGCAGATTGTGGGCGGTGGAAAGAAGGAGTACGTGCATGCTCTGAACGCGGTAAGTAAATCGGATTGATAATACTTGGAGTGAGGATGTCGTGCTGACTTGGATGATAGACCCTGTGCGCGACTGAGCGGACAATGTGCTGCATTCTCGAGAACTACCAGACCGAGGAGGGATTGGTTGTTCCCGAGGTGCTCCGGAAGTACATTCCAGGAGAGCCCGAATTCCTGCCGTTCGTTAAGGAGGCCCCTAAGGACAGCGAGAAGACGGAGAAGAAGGACGGAAAGAAGGAGAAGGCTCTCCCAGTACGTGAGAACAAGGCATAGACGGGTCCTTTCGAAGCGATGCCATAGAGAAAGAAAAAAAGAGGTACATCACTTGATGATACAATGTAAACCTAACGAATTGATGGCAATCTGGTTGATACAACTCTGGAGGTTTGAGGATCGCAGAGGATTTGTCGCATATGTGATTGGATCGGGTCTGAGGTTGTTGCGTGTCTTGGAGTTGCTGATTCCATGATGCGACTGTCTGGAACTGAAGGAGATCAGTTCGTGATACTCCACATGCTGCCAAGTAACGAAAGTCACGTGCACTAACACGGGACTGTGGTGGAACGTAAAAGCGGCCACGGCAACTAGCTCTACGGATGCTTGGGTGTCTTCCCCGCCCCTTGTCAACATTACCGGCCGTCTCCGTAGCCCAGACGGAGGTGGGTACCGTTTTGGGGGCTTCATCTGCCGGAGCCTGTGGTCAAGGAAACCGTCTTTAAACGGTGCCCACGGAACACGGCGGTCGGCGGTGGGTGCAGGGCTATTGAACCTTGTAGCTTAAGCTTGAGATGCATTGGCTGAGGGTAGAGGATGTTTTTCTGCGTTTATTGGATATCGCAGCATAAGTCCGAGCCACTTCTGGTGACTGTCACTGTGGAAGACTGGTACAATCCATTCAATCCAGTCGGCGCCGGAGACTGGAACGGACGGTACGGTGCGTCGGTGATGACATACACACTGTGCTTCACTCGGGACGGCCCCACCGTAATTCCTCTGCAGGTGCCGGAGAAGCGCCTCTCTCAGCACCACTTACCAGGAGGCGTCTGCGAGTGGCATCGAGCGCGTCGGCCGGCACGGAGGGTGCACACCGAATTGCAATGTGAGAGGGTGGGCGTATGAGCCATGATATGAGCATCTCCTGGACGAACCGTATTTCGCGGTGGACAATTGGCGTGTCGCGCGTGTCAGAGATGGCGCCGGGCGGAGGTGTTGGATGCAGGCCCGAACAGACCTGGACCATGTCCGGCCACATGCCATGCCATGACATGCTTGTGGACGTGGTTTATGAGAATGGCGCTGTGCTGTGCTGTGCATTGCCTTGCCTTGCCTTGCCCTGCCTTGGGGCGGCAGTCACTCTATCCGGACACTGGGTAACGGGAGTGAGTGGATGTTGGCCGGGAGGTGAGGTGATTTATATCGCTCGCGTCCAAGCTCTCTGACCTGTATCTTGGCTCACTCTCGCGATCTGTGCCTTAAAGGAGGTGACGACTTGGTTAGATGCGATTGGACGCGTAGCAAGCTCTTCGTGGACGGCCCGATCGGGCGCGCGGGCTCTTCCTGACGGAGAGCAAAGAGGTTGGCAAAAGAGGAGGTGTTTCTGGGAGGGGGACGCGGAGAGCCCCGACAACTCCGGACCAGGCTGGGATCCACGAATCTCATCCACTGCCGGACCGGATGCCGTGAAGATCACTGCTGCACAGGAGGAAGAATACGCAAAGAGATGGCACAATCACGAGGGCACGAAATCCAGAAATGGGGGTAGGCGAGGGCTACTGGAATATCGTGTGCGTGTGGGATATTTGAGGCTCCGGGAGAGCTAAGCTGAGGTTACGCCGACCCGATTTAACGGGGGCGAAAGGTAAGCCCGTATGGACGGCACGGCGGCCATACCACTGACTTGGCACACTCGCTCACTCACAGCTCTTTCGGTAAGAGCAAACAAAAGCTCGTGTCGGCGGTAGCACAGCGACGAGAGATCTCCTACCGCAGGCATTTCCCACTGCGAGTGAGATTATTGACGCAGACTCGAGGGACGACGTAACAGGCGCCTGCGCGTCGTACTCTGTGCCTCCGGGCGGAGAAGAGGGCACCGCCACACCCACCTCGGAGTTCGGGGTCGCCCATCCATTTTAGGTAGTTCCCGCCCTGGAGAGAGGAACCCGTAGCCCGAACCACGGAGGACGAGCGATGGAGTCGAGGGCTGGTGATACACGGATCTGTCGATGCAAGCTGAGAGCTTTCATGCGAAGGTTCTTTGACAGCTCCAAGACTATGCAAGCACTGAGCTTGTCCAGGGTCTAGAGTATGCACAGCTTTGTAGAAAACAAAGACAATCGAGTGCGGGAGGGCTGTCTGTTTGCTGCCGGCCGGTGGGCAAACCAGCCTACGTAGCCCCAGCTCTGGAGACTGCCGAAGAGGAGAACACCTACCCCACTCCGCCCAGGAGAGCGCTCTCTCACCCAGCATCTACACGGGGCGACCAAAGTCACTAAGTACCTCCGCAAGCTGGGTACCTGAATTTCTAGGTTCTCTTGGTGGCCGTCCGGGGGACAGACGGCGGTGAATACCAGGAGGAACTTCGGGCGGTGCGGGATGGGGAAGAAGAAAAAAAAAAAGTGTGACCCCGGCGACGGCGCGAAATCCATTCGGCATTGCCACCGTTTCGAACCGTCCTCACGGCGCTTACGAGCCGGGTGGGAAAATGTCGCAACTTGAATTGATGCGGACAATGATCAGAAAATGCCAACAGGATGACAAGAGCTGACGGCCAGGGCAGAGATCGCGTCCGATGTTACCGATGCCCCGGATATACCGATACCGGGGCCCATCGCTACGCTACCCTCGGGCTTTGTTGTCTGTTTTGCTTGATTGCTTGCTTGCCTGCTCCACGCCCATGCTATGAGGGGAAGAAATTAGGGGAGATGCAAAGTGCGTCAATCACCTTGTCTTTGACGCCGACGAGGCTGCAGCTGTGGTTACACCGTCGCTGTCATTCTCGTGGCCTGGGGGTTCTGGAACAGAACAGACAGAAAACCCGCGACAATTGGATAGGGAGCGAGCACCGGACGGTGCGACACCCACACTTCGCTCCAGGAGGTACGTACCTCCGTAGGGAACGGAGGGCCCCTTGGACCTGCTGCCGCGTGTGCACAGCTTGATGAGAAGCAGCAGCGACGAGTTTTTGCGCCCGCGTTTTCATCCCATCCTTTGTTGTACGTTCGGCGTCACCCCCCTTTGACCCCGCTGGCTCATATTGTTAAACACCGAATGGTTGAAATGAGAAGTGCCTGATGTAAAGTGTACTAAATGCTCATCAAGGAGGAGAGGAGCAGATGGTGCTTGGCAGTTGCGGGCTCTTAAAGACATGCCGCGTTCTTTTTCACCATCAGGGCTGGAAACCTCTCCTCCTCCGTGGACGGCCACTACGGGGTCAACCCCCATAGGCCACGGCCCCCTAAAAGCCCGTCCTCCGAGGGCCCCGGTAGTGCAGCTGTTGCGGATGGCGGCCGACTTTTTGGGCCCTCCAGAGGGTAAAGGGCTTCCTCTCACTCTCTGATCGGGTTCCACGCCCTCCTCGGTTTACGGCCCACGCCCCCGTGGCTCCCTCCTCCGTTTCCCGTTCTCCGCCCGTCCCCCGTTTCCCAGGGCCCCATTCCCAGACCCCGTCATTTTCCTGGCCTTGCTTTCTATTATTGCCTTTGTCTTCAGGTCCGTTCGCTCTTTCTTGTGCCTTGTGCCTTTTGCCTCCGCCTCCGCTGCCCTCCCCTTCTCCTCCATCCTTCTCCTCCCTCTCCCATCATCCCACATACCGAGAGTCTTTTGCGTCTTCTATTATCTCTTTCCTGCTGTGCTTTTCGGCAGTGAACGTGTCATCTCCTCTTCTGCCATTTCCACGACATCACGTGTGTATTGCCTGGGCAGCCGGACCCCTCCTGGAGTCTTGCCCGTCTCAGCCGCTGCCCGCTCCCACTGATCGCCCCGGGCTTGGTCCTCTCCCATCCGATCCCACGGCGCCGCCTTGAGATCGTTTTTACTCTTCATCTTCCATCCAGGCCGTGCGTGAGTAACTCTCAATCATTATCTCGACCTGTTTCCCTTCTTTTCAAGAGGTTGCTCTCTATTTCCCTCTCGGATCGTCGCTGGAGACCCGCTGTCGCAAGACTTTCTCCGCCGACCGAGATTCCCCAAAGCGCGCGCGTGCCTTCCGTTCGGCCTCGCTCGCCTCCTCTTTCCTCACGGGACCCTCCGGCCCTCTTCCGCTATTTTGCAACCACCCGCACGGAGCCCACCCCGAGAAATTCTTCCTCTTTCACCACTTTCATCTCGTCTTCTTCTACTCTGAATCGAATCTTCCGGGCGCCTTTCTTCACGGCCTCGTCGTCTCCGCCCGCTACAGCAAGCCGTCGTCGTTGAGCGCTCTTACTCACCACTCATAGACGGCGCAACCGTTCTTCTCCCCACACCACCGCGACATACCTTCGTCGCGCACCCGCAGACCATGTCGTCTGGCGTTGTGCGCTCTACCGCCCTCAGGGCCGGCGGCGCCTGTGTGCGCTGTCGCAAAGGCAAGACCAAGTGCGTCTACGAGAATGGTCGCGCGCCGTGCAAGAACTGCGCCAAGGGCATGCACGACTGCTATCTACCCTCAGAGAGCATGGCCCACCACCACGGTCAAAGTCCTGCGCGACACGCCAACCCCCATCGTCCCCCTCGCGACAGTCTCCCGGCCTCCGGGCCCGGCGGTGCAGCTGAAGCGCGACAGACCGTCGTTGGCTCCAGCGCAGCTCGCCATGTCCAGGCAAGCTCTGACAAGTACGTTTTGTCTTTCTGTTCTTTGGCCGTCTGGCTCTGTTTCATCTGCCTCAGCCCTGCCCCGGCATTCCTCACAGCCCTCACCTGCGCAAACTTGCGCCGTCATCAGCAACATCATGGTTCGGCAGAGCGTCTAGGAGCTTTCTGCCTGGGCGAGCCGCTCACCGGTCGCCATCCTGGGTGGATCGGCAGGCGACACGTCCTCGCCTCGCCTTGTCTCGTCTCATCATCACCCTCTCCCGTTCTCAGCTTCCTCCGTCTTCTCGTCCGAGTGGCCGGCCGCCCTCATCCCACACCCCCATTAGCCCCTAGCCGGACCCTACCCCCTGCCCTGTTCCCCATTTCTCATTACCACACCCGCGTCCGCGTCTCTTTCGCTTCTCCCCCCGAGTCGCACCTTGGCTTGTCCTTCAGCCCCGTCTTCTCTCTCCACCTTGTCGCCGGCTTACGGGGCGCCCACCAAATTTGTCCTCGTCCAGCTCTGCTCGGAAGTTCAGGCGCCTGAGCATCAGACGGGCCGTGCCACCCCCTACATATGAGGTCACTCGACACTTTGTGCCGCTGACTGTTCGCTGGCCATGGCTCTCCAATCGATTCTTATGATTCCTTGCTAACCCGGACACCCCTCCAGACTGACGCCTGAGCTCATCGCCGAGTGCGAGCGCGTTGTGTCAAAGACCTTCCCGGCGTGCGTCGCGTTCCACAAGCCATCATTTGTTCAGCAGCTCAAGAGTGCTTCCTTGGACGCTGCTCTTGTCTACGGTCTGTTGACCTGTGCAGCCCGGTACGTCAACTATTCCGATCCCTGCTCCTCCCCAATGGCTCCCTTTTGCACCCGCCCCCAATTTCCTCGGCCGGTGTCGCTGGTGCGTCGCCTTGCCCGTGCCCTCATTTCCCGCGTCCTCGCTCACTCGCCCGCCCGACCGGCATGTGGATCCACACCGATCGGTGCCACCGTCACCGAGTGTTTGAGCTGGCGCATACCCCTTGGTGATGCCGGCTCCCGGATTTGAGCCGAGGCTTCCCGAGTCACTGCGACCCGAATCCCGTTTGGCGCCGCGTCGTCGCCGTGAGCTTGGAGAGAGCTTCCGGTCTAGACACTTCCAGACCCGCCGATAAGATTTGTGCCGCTAACAACTGCCGTCTGTAGGAGTTCGCCAAGCCTAATCCGCCGCTATGGAGGTCCGACTGCGGCTGCCGAGACCTTTGCCGCCAAGGCCATGACACTCATCAACCAGAATCTCGACCATCCTAACCTCGTCGACATCCAGGCTCTGTGCCTGCTCATTATTCACGAATGGGGCTCTCGCAACGCTGTTCGCGCTTACATCTACCTGGGCCAGGCTGCCCGCATGATTCAGATGTACCGCATCCTGAACAGCCACCACCCGTCCCCCGATGCCGACCAATTCCTCCGTGACGAGTCTCTGCGACGCACCATCTGGCTCATCTACATCCTCGACTGCCTCCTTACGAGCACTCCTGGACGTTTCCCCGCGCTCTCTGCGCACGATACCGCGGATGTGTCGTTGCCTTGCTCCGACATTAACTTTGCCTTTGGCAATGCTGTGTTCGTCAAGACTCTGCGCCAGCAACTCGACCCAACTGCCATGCCTCCTGGTCAGGCTTCCTCCGAGATTGGCGAATTCGGTTACATCGTCCTGGCCTCGACCATCTGGCGTGATGTCGTCGCCATGCTTACCACGACTACACTTTCCAGCTTTCGCGAAGAGGATTGTGCCGACCTGATTGCCAAGATCGAGGGCCTGCGAGCCTCTTTGCCGATGCAGTTCATCGATAAGCCAGGCCAGATCAACCTGCACATGACAATGGGCTCGGGATACACCTTTGCCATGCTGCACTGCCTTCTCCACTGTGCAACCATCTTTGTGCACCGTCGGCGTCTGCTGCAGGAAGTGACTGCTGCCAACTTTAACCTGGAGTCGTTCCGCCTGAACCCCCGATGCCACGATATTATCGATCGTCTCTTCACCTCGTGCCACGGCACTATCTCTCTACTGACCGCCGTTGAAGCTGGCTCCGAGAAGGACCACATCCCGTGTTTCCCCATCTTCATGCTCTTCTCGGCCTTCACCGCCAGTGCCACAGTTGCCTATCTGTCTCTGAAGGGTCTCACACCACCCAATGCTGTCGAGACCGCAGCCCACATTGTGAAGGATGGTCTGCGCTTCATGAGCGACGGCACTGAGAACTGGCCGCTTATGGGCAGCTGGCTGCGACACCTTACCGTCATGCAGCGTGTCCTGAACAATGACGCCGCCGCTGCTTCCGGCTCATTGCGTCATGGCTCGACCTCCCACGCTGCGGCGGGCATCAAGGACGAGATTTCCTCCAACGCCGATACGAACCCAGATGCTATGGACTACGATCAACAGACGAACGCTGGTGGAAGTGTGTCGGGTCAGGTCAACGCCAACCGATCCGTCTCTGAGTCGGTGCGCGGTGACAGCGAGCCCCCTGTCGCCATCGCTAGACGACCTGGAGTCACCACCATTAATGGTGGCTCTGGTGGAGTGTCTACTCCCACTACAGTCTCGCCCCCCCCGGGGAGCGCCCCTCACGGGGCGGTGCACGATATCAAGCAGTCAAGCCCCGAAATGGCCAATGGCATAGTAGCCACCCAGGACGGGCAGACCACAAGTCAAGACATGACGGCACCCGAGCTGTGCCAGGCCTTTGAGAGACAGCTCCTTGATCTCGACGACCTTGCCGCCTTCATGGGTGGCGGCGTTTAGAAAACGAATTATTGATATCGAAATTTTGGTGACGGTGCATCATGAAGCTATGAAGGAACTATTGAGGACTAATGGGTTATAAGGCGATGGATTTTACTTTCGTGTGACTTTCTTTTCTTTGATTGATGTTGTTCTACCGTTGACGGGAACGCTTCAAATATGAGGGCCAAAGACGGAGGGTTAATGCCGTTCTGGGGAAGCCATGTCACGATGATGAAGCGGGAGGGTAGCATATTGAGGACCAGGGGACGTGTAGGATTATGTTCGTGGGGATACCCAATATACCCTGGGCCTGGGGGCGTTGGGGTGGGAAATATTTCGAATTGGTGTCCGGAGACACCTGGCACTTGTTACTGGTATTCCAAGAGATCAAGACAATCTTTGCTTTCCCTCGATAGAGGGGTCATGATATTGTGCCTGCTTGCAGTGATGTTGAACTTGGTCTCAATGACATTTCTTAAGAAGCTATCGGCCACAGTAACAAAGAATATGTGTTTCAAGACAAGACGATGTTGGAACCCAGCCTCGTGACGTTGAACTCGTGCCTGGGCTAGCTCAGGGGCATGCAACTGATGAATGGTACAAGAGTCTTGGCTCTTCTCCAAGTCTCCAACTTGGAGTCACTTGGAGTAGCTACTGGATGTGTTCTGGATTACCAAGCTGTGCGTTCTCCGACTTCGCAGAGCCGCAGTGGAGTCGATGATTGAAAGCAGGTGAACATGCAGAGAAATCAAGATGGAAGCCAGGGTTGAGACCAATCCCCGGTACCATGACGAAGATATTTTCCAATGGCCGAAGGGATTACCGAGGATAAGAGACGGCTATGGCAGTCATAGGTCAAGTGATGGATGACGAAGTGAAGAAAAGAGGCTGAAGAACAAGAATAAGCGAAGCGGGTAAAAATGGGCCTGCGAGGTTCGGAGGTTCGGGAATTGGAGAGAGAGTGCAGGTGACTTGTAGTTCCTGTGATTGATATCTTATTTTTGGACGAGGCTGAATATGACAGAATGTCGAGTTTTTTCCGTGTTCCTGGTTTTCTAGAATTGTTCTGGAAGCACTGGGAAGGGGCTGGCACCTTGTTCAACTCGGGTTGTCACCGGAGAGACATGAGTGATAGGGATCGGCACACTGATCCGCATGTCTGACACCACTTGGGCTGGAGAGTGATTTCCGGGGAATCAAGCTTGTTGACGCTAATGGAGAAGCATGTTTTGATAGTTGAGGGGGAGGAGGGTCTGGAACAGCATCCTCAAGGGGTCAGGATGGTGGTTTGTGGGGAGGCAAGCTTGGAGATGGAGGAGGGGGAGGCCTTGCAGTCCATGTCATTGGCCTTGGCATTGGAGTAGTCATCTCGCAAAGTAATGCATTGTCTCCTCTATCTCTCCTCCTGACTCGTTTGCGGGCTGTAAACTGACTTCTGACAACGTATTGACTCGAACCAACAACTAAAGGGTTGCCTCCCCCAGTGATGTCAACTGGCAAGGGGAGCCACCGACGCAGAGGGGACCCACTGAGGATGCCGGATTGCCGAGCCTCGCTCGCCAAAACAGGGATGGGCCCGGCCGAGTCCCCACTCTTTTCGGCGGACCTGTGCCGGGAAGACGGCGTGTGATGGGACAGAACTGAGTCCTGGGGGAGATTTGGGTCGTGCGGAGTGGCTTCTCCAGGTTGTAGGGATTATGGAGAAGAAGGGATCCTTTGTCTGTGAGGGGAAGGAGGAGGGGGAAGGGTTGGGGTGTCGGCAAGTGTACTCCGTAGTCCAGAAGGGAGATTGTTGTGATGATGCAAACAGCAGAACTGTGACTGTCCATCTAGATCTTGACCTGTATCTCTGTGAAAATAACACATTCTATGTAATTCCCGTCTAGAAGCTGACAAAGCTGCGAAACTGGAACGAAGGAGAAAAGCTTTCTACCATGTGACGGGTACGACCGTGTGGAGCACCGGCAAGCCCGTGAGGGTAGCAAAGCATCTCTCTCTTGCTCAAGCAAGATACGGGGGGTCCTTGCGGCCCCTGTCCAACACTCAGAAAACCGAGATCTGCGAGGGTAGATACCGAAAGCAAATGGTCCAGGCCTCCGGAGCCGGCACGCCGCAAAGGTACCCACGAGACCTGTGAGAAAAATACACTGACGTCGAAAGAACAAGGGCCGTATCAAGGGCGCGTGATTGGACACACTAACTTTTGCTTATTGAGTTCGGCATGGGTTCGGGGGATCGTCGTGATGAGCGTTTGTGCCGTGTAAGTGGGGATCTTGGATGAGTGCAGCAGGAGTATATTAAGATGAGGGTGTTCCGCATCAAGGGAGGTTTTCTGTTTTGTTACTCAGACAAGTCTTGACCTGTGTGTCTTATCTTCTACACATTACTTCATATATACCTCGACATCTACTGTTGTGGTTTACACATTATCGACGGTTTACAAGCCTCAAAGGTTTACTACACACGCTACTTGACAGCCAAGACAGCCACATTCCCATTATTGGCTTCTCATAGACACATCGATTGGTCTACACACTACATCACATCCAACTACAAGCAAGAGGAATACCCTCTACAGAAGCCCCATCATGGGTGAACACGAGTACGACACGTCGGCGCCTCACGAAAACATGACGGCCGGCAAATACATCACCACGCGTCTCCCGACGCTCAAACCTCCCATGCACCAGTTGCAGAACCCGATCAAACTGCTACGCATGCTCAACGCGCAGCAGTGGGCATTCTTCTTTGTCGCCTTTGCGGCATGGGTACGTCCACCCACACATTGCACTCCTGATATAGCAGCTGACTTTTTTCACGATAGACGTGGGATTCGTTTGATTTCTTCACTGTCTCTTTGACGGTGACGAGTCTGGCCAAGACGTTTGACAAGACAAAGACGGATATTACATGGGGTATCACCCTGGTGCTCATGTTCCGATCTGTAGGATCCGTCCTCTTTGGTATTGCCAGCGATCGATACGGCCGAAAGTGGCCATTCGTCATCAACAACATTCTCTTTATCGTACTCGAGCTTGTGAGTCTTGTGCCCTTGTCCCTCCAAATCCCTGTTGTGGATCCCTCGGAGCGACCCGGCTTGGCAATCTTGGCCAAGCCTTTTTGTCATAAGAGCCTCTTGCTAACTTGATGGTAGGGAACTGGTTTCTGTAATACTTACTCTCAGTTCTTGGCTTGCCGAGCTCTCTTTGGTGTCGCCATGGGTGGTCTTTACGGTAACGCAGCCGCCACCGCCCTTGAGGATTGTCCCGAGGAGGCTCGAGGTATCATGAGTGGTATCCTTCAGCAAGGTGTAAGTACCATCACACTTCACTTGTAACCTTCCGTTGCTAACTGCCTTCTAGTACGCCTTTGGATATCTTCTCTGCGCCGCATTTGCCCGAGGCCTCGTCGACACCACACCCCATGCCTGGCGTCCCCTCTTCTGGTTCGGCGCCGGTCCCCCCGTCCTCTTCATAATCTTCCGACTCATGCTCCCCGAGACGCAAGCATACCAAGAACGTCAACGTCTCCGCCAAGAGGCTGGATCGTCCGACGGCAAGGGCAAGGTGTTTATCAAGGAAGGCAAGGTCGCGCTGAAGCACCACTGGATGCTTCTCGTGTACCTCGTCCTCCTCATGGCTGGCTTCAACTTTATGAGCCACGGTAGTCAGGATCTGTACCCCACCATGTTGCAGAACCAGCTTGGCTTCTCGAAAACAAAGGTCACTGTTACTCAGGTCGTTGCTAACCTGGGTGCCATGTCGGGAGGTACTGTTGTCGGTTTCCTCAGTCAGTCCATCGGTCGTCGACTGAGCATCATCATCTGCTGTATCGTCGGCGGCGCACTTCTGTACCCATACACATTCGTCCGTGACGAGTCCATCATCGCGGCTGCATTCTTTCAGCAATTCTGTGTCCAGGGTGCCTGGGGTGTCATCCCCATCCATCTGATGGAGCTGTCTCCTGGTGCTTTCCGTACCTTTGTCGTCGGCACATCCTACCAACTCGGTAACCTCGTCTCTTCAGCATCATCAACCATCGAAGCCCGCCTGGGAGAGAATTTCCCCCTCCCCGAGACAGAAAAGGGCGAGAGCCGATACGACTACGGTAAGGTCATCTGCATCTTCATGGGCTGTGTGTACGCATACGTCATCGTCCTGACATTCATCGGCCCCGAGAACCTACGCGGCAAGTTTGACGTCGCCCACGACTCGGACGCCCGCGAGGTTGTTGGCTCTCAAGCAATGGAGAACGCGGCCATGCACCACCGCAAGGCTAGAGATGAGGAGGAGAACGACCCCAGGATCAGTGGAGAGAAGGCCGAGGTTACACATGTTCGGGATTAAATTTAAGAAAGAAGAGGCCTGAGGCGATTTGGTGAAGAAGCAGCCTAGGCGATGGATAATTGTGGAGGATTTGTCGAGATGCCTTGTCTTTGACATGAGCGTCTAGGAATATATGTTAGTTTCTTATGAGTTATGAATTGAAAACATGACACAACCACAAGGATTCCAATGTTTGCGTCTCGAGGGTTATCACGCCCTTAAGTTGACAATCAGCCTCTTGTTGCTGATTCCACAACGTCTCACCATCATCTTGGTCTGACCCGCCCCCGCATGTCTCCTCTCGTGAATGCGGCGTCCCATTACATAACAGCCGCTCTCCAAAGGAAGATCCGTCTTGCGGATCCGCATGGGAAACGTCGTTTCGGGTGTGTTATCCAATTTCTCCGGCCAGAGGACGCTCCGCTTTTCCGGGCTGTTGATCATGCCAAGACTGACCGGCGCGGCGGGAGAGGCTTTCCCCGCATTCACGGATGTCGCATGGAGGAGGGGATTCCAAATGCTGTTGGAAATAATGAGCTGACTGCTGTGGTCAGAGAAGAGTGAGGATGTTGCTTTATGGGCAGAGATTTGGCGTGTAGATGTGTTGTCACTTACAAATTCGAGCCATGTCGGGGTTTTGATGTAACAGGATTCATCGTCAAGTTAGGAATCTGAGGCAGTCGGTCCGGGGCCCGTCGGTGTGGCATCCCGCACTTGATCATCTCTAGTTTGCATTGACGTAAAGGAGCGGGCGACCGGCCGAGCTAGGTTGTCGGTTCCTATCCACAGGATCAAGGTCCAGGCATATATATATATATTCGCTGCCCGAGAACCTTGAGAGCACAATTCACTCTGCAGATCATCGCAAGCATCCTCTTGAGACACCTTGACGGCCTGAACACCTTTCCAAAGATACCCTAGCCTTGTTCACTTTATTCACAATGCCTCTTTCTGGAAGCTGCATGTGCGGAGCCATCGCATACAAGAGCACAAGTGAGTGGTCTCTACTACTAGACTTATGCATATCTAATTGTTTATAGGTGACCCTGCTGTTACTGCTCTTTGCCATTGCGTCGATTGCCAAAAGGCGAGTGGTGGTTGTTGTTGCTATTAAATATGCTCTCGCTAACACATCCAAGTGGACCGGTGGCCCCTACACCACCAACGCTGTCGTCCCCGAAGACTCATTCAGCGTCACCAAGGGTAAATACCTCCAAACCTTGAACAAGTAATTACATAAATTGACTTTTCTCAGGAACCCCCAAGCACTGTGACATAACTGGCGCTTCTGGAAAGAACAACCGCCACTTCTTCTGCCCCGACTGCGGCTCCAGCCTGTACACGCGCCTCGACGTCATGCCTGGCAACATCGTCATCAAGGCCGGCGGTCTCGACGAGGGCAAGACGAATCTCAACAACAAGATCGACGTCGAGTTTTACTGCCGCGACCGGGTTGATTTTGTGAAGCCTATCGAGGGCGCCAAGCAGGAGCATCTGTTTGGTTAACCTCATGATACCTAAAGTGCTCGGATGTCGGTGTATAGATGTGCGAGATGGGTCGGGTGACTAGACTACGATTGGCACGATGGTTCTAGCTGCATCTATAAATATCAACTTTGCTTTTTGCTTGGCTTGGCAGTTTGTGCCGTGTTTCACAGCAATTGTCTTTGGCTACTCGCGGGTGCTGATTTCGCCTCCTGTCCATCACATGAGCTTCCCCAACGGAGTGAGCCAGTCATTCATTCAGTGGTTGTTTCTACGGAGACTGATGAGTGTGTGAGTGACGCCTCAACATTCCTTCTTGTAAGCTTTCTCTTGCCTCTCAACTTGAACAACTTCTTTCCTTGTAAACATCTCATATTCATCTTACCCTCAAAACTTTGCAATTCTCTCCGTCTTCGGTCTCTGTCGCGCACGTCAGCTGCCGCTGATTTGACGTCTCACAACGCCAGAGTGGGTCACCCAGCTTCTCCGCAAGTTAGGGGTGATTGCTCCCCGACAACCCAACCCCTTCATCCTTGTATACCAAGATAAGAAACAGTTTCACCCTTCACCGAGCGAGCTTCCTCTATTTCATCAATAAGGCATTTATAATCCAGGTTTCTTACAAGTCATGGGATCTGCGCAATCTACGACACGGGCCGAAGGCGCCGAGTTTGTCCTCCCACCCTTCAGCCGCGAGATCACGACAAGCTCTCCGGAGGCCAAGAAGTGGGTTGAAGATGGCATAGTTTGGTGCTACGCCTTTAATCACGCCGAAGGGGCGCGGTGTTTTGAAAAGGCCATCGCTGCTGACCCAGCCTGTCCCCTTGCCTACTGGGGTCTCGCCTTTGCCCTAGGTCCCAACTACAACAAGCCGTGGAAGCACTTTAACGGAGACGACCTCAAGCAAACGGTTGGCCAGGTGCTTGAAGCGCTGAAAAAGGCTGAGGCACTGTCTTCAAAGGCCACTCCCGTTGAACGTGCCCTCACCAGCGCCCTGCGACATCGCTATCCTGATGACGCCGATGCTACCAACGACTACAAGGTCTGGAACCGCGCATATGCTGAGGCTATGAAGCCAGTGTATCAAGAGTTCAAGGATGATCTTGATGTCGCGACACTATACGCGGACTCTCTCATGAACCTCACACCTTGGGCCTTGTGGGATGTGCGGACAGGGAAGCCGGCGCCTGGGTCAGAGGTATTAGAGACACAAGAGGTGATTGAGAGAGGACTGGCTCAGGATGGTGGATACGAGCATATAGGCCTTTTGCATGCCTACATTCACGTCACCGAGATGTCAGCCGAGCCTGAGAAGGGTCTTCTCGCGGCTGAGCATCTCCGTAGATTGGCAGAAGAAGCAGCCCATCTCGCACACATGCCATCGCACCTCGATATCCTCATCGGCGACTACCGACGAGCCATTTCTGCAAACACCAAGGCTGTCCTGGCTGATGAGAAGTATGCGGCTCTCCGTGGAACCGGAGACTTTTACACTGTCTACCGCATGCACGACTACCACTCCCTGATTTACGCCGCCATGTTTGCGGGTCAGTACGGGGTTTGCATCAAAGCCGTAGATCGGATGGAGGCGGCGCTTCCAGATGATGACCTGCGGCCCATGGCTGACTGGTTGGAGACATTCCGGTCCGTCCGTCCGCATATTTTGATCCGGTTTGGCAAGTGGCAGGAACTCATCGATCTCCCGCTTCCTAAGGACCAGGAGCTTCTATGTGTGACGACGGCGACGATACACTATGCCAAGGGAGTGGCCTGGGCGGCGACGGGCAATGTTGAGGAGGCCGTCAAAGAGCGGGAGCTGTTTCTCGCAGCCAAGGCGAGAGTGCCTGCTAATCGGATAGCGTATCCCAACAAGTGCTCTGACGTTCTGGACGTAGCCGAGGCTATGCTTGACGGCGAGCTCGAGTATCGCCGGGGCAACATTGAGCTGGCATTCACGCACCTCCGCAAGTCGATTGAACGAGACGACGGCCTGCGTTACGCCGAGCCATGGGCGTGGATGCAGCCCGCGAGACACGCATATGCTGCCTTGCTGATGGAGCAAGGCCGTATCGAGGAGGCGGCCGAGATATACCGGACTGACCTTGGACTGAACAACAAGCTATTCCGAGCAAGACATCATCCTAACAACGTGTGGGCATTGCATGGATATCACGAGTGCGCGGTGAAGCTGGGCCTAAAGGGCGAGGCCAGCATCATCAAGCAGCAGCTCAAGACGGCCATGGCGTTTGTGGACGTACCCATCGAGTCGTCGTGCTATTGCAGACGGGATGTGGTGAATGAGTGCTGCGGAAAGACCAAGATCTAAGCTATGTACAAGGACTCAGGCAGGGGTGTCATATATAGTAGAATCTAGATGGTGCCACAATGGAGTTTGAATCTTCTCAAATTGGCTCATGATGATCCACAAACTTTCTCAGCAACAGGCGTCAAGCTGATCACTTATGCTATGTCCGGCTTAATTGCCATGTTTCTCTTCTAGAGAATTGCTTGAGTCGGGTGGAACTGAGTTGTATGGATCGGATGTTGATTCTGTGCGTAGACTCACTGTTTCTCACCATATCTTGACTCTGAAGGAGGTGACAGCCATCCCGAGTTTGCAAGCGACTGTGAACTCTGGGATGGAGAGAAGTGATACTCTGCATTCTTATAGTGTCATATTCATTTATTTACTCTAAAAATGGTTGCTTTCATACCCAAAGCTCGACGTGCTTCCCAAGCCCGCAACATGGACGACACAAAACTTGGCCCGCCAGACCCCGCGTCTGTTCAATTCTCCGCCGACACCATCATCACCCTCGGCGTCATTCCTGCTCCCCTGTACATCTACCAACTTTCCACATGCCCCGTCCTGTAAAGAAAGGCGCCTGGTAAGTTTCATGATCTTTCTCGCACTGGGTGTAGAGCTGACTTGAGAGGACAGCCACACCTGCAGGCGGCGCAAGCTCAAGTGTACCTTCAGACGTCGTCCATTCATTCTACAACTGAACTTGCTAATGCTTCATTTTAGGTGGTCAGGAACTCCCTTCCTGCCGGCAATGCTCCAAGTCAGGCCGCTATTGCGACCGATCGGAAAAGCCGACTCAGTTTGGTGCGTCGCCATTCACTTCTGACCACCATCGTGTGAAAGCTGACGTCCACTTCAGTTCAACATCAGGAACTACCGGATCCCGATAGCCCACGGCGTGCCCTCATAGACCAAAGAATAGCCCGGTTATTCCACTCGTACACCGCTGAAGTATCGCAATGGTACGACTTGAGCGACTCGTCGGGTGCCTTTGGCATACTTGTCCCCAGCATCGCTCTAGATGAGCCACTGCTCTTTTGCGCCATCATCGCCCTCTCTGCTATGCATGTCTGCAAGACCTCGGCAAACGGTTTCCGAAAATTGGCCGAATTTTATCACCACCGCTGTGTCCAGAGGCTCATCGAGCTGGACCAAGGAGACGAGCTCATCACCCGTGGAGTTGCCCTTGCAGCGACATGTCTGCTACGGTCCTACGAAATCCTCGACAGCGACATTGACCCAAACATGCATCTTCGGGGCGCTTATTCCATGACCCCCCTCCATGAT
The DNA here is from genome assembly GCF_026873545.1 of Fusarium falciforme. Lineage (NCBI taxonomy): Eukaryota > Fungi > Ascomycota > Sordariomycetes > Hypocreales > Nectriaceae > Fusarium > Fusarium falciforme. Next base: position 1,551,470 of record NC_070549.1, on the reverse strand, counting down.
GTACTGTCCGGTAATCTCCAGCCGGGACTGCCTGGTGCAGGCTTCTGGAACTACCTGAGGGAAGACATCACCTTCAGCCTGTTTGAGAAATGTCCACTCAAGATGGACTTGACTACTACTCCGCTTCTGGTCAACCACCATTCGGCCCAAGATTATCTCAACTCCATCACTCTGATACTAGGGAAGCTCATCAACACCACATTCGGGAGTGACTTGACGGGTTCAGAATGGGTTTCTGCTATGGAAATGCTAAGTCAATGGCGAGCAGCCTGTCCAAAACGGATACAACACTTTTCTCGAGAAAAGGCGCAGCCAGGGACGATTAATCTGTTCCCGGCAGTGTGGTTTCTACAGCCCTGTCATGGTGAGTCCTTACTTCCTCTTCTTTCTCAGGAGCGAGCCCTGACGATGCATAGCGGCAACCATGCACTATTACCTTGTCGCCCTGACTATTCTAGGTGTCTATGCTAGCCCGCAGAACCTTGAAGACTTGGGGAAACTGGACCTTGTAGGCATCGAAGTTGAGTCCAAGGACCAAATTCTGGAAGCCTTTGCAGTCGAAATCTGTGGTATCGCCTTCACCACGAAGATACCCTGCGTTCTTGTCAATGCCTTTGGCCCAATTGCATACTGTGCGTCATCTGCTCCTCCATCACTCAACTCCGAAGTTTGCTAACCAGCGGTAGGTGCAAGATTCATCAGCACCGAGCCCGCCCGCCAAGAGCTCGCCCGACAGCTCCTCGCCTGCAAATCGAGCATCGGGTGGCCAGTAGAGAGGCTCATCAATGACCTCAAGTCTTTCTGGGGCGCCGAAAAGACAAACTGAAATGCAATTGTTGGTCAGATGCCACTCAAGCGACCCCAGACGAAGCTCTATAGGGCAGGGTTTTCCGAGCTCGGGAAACCCGCATGGTCTTGGCTAACAACTGGAACTATAAATCATGATCCCCTTCTTGCTCTAGAAGAAAGCCCAACTCATTCTTCGGACTTTCTTTCATCTTTTACAATATTTATCATCGTTGCCTAGAGAAAAGACTGCCATGTTGCGGACTCGAACGATCCTACCAGTCCTCATCAAGGGGACCCGATCCTTTGCGACAATGTCCTCCACCTCTCAGCTCGGGGTTGTTCAACCTTCGGTCAAGGAGATAAACAATTTGTCCCTCGACTCTAGGAACCTTGAAAAGGCCGTGCGACACATGCACAGAGATGGCTTGGTTGTCGTCGAAGACGTCGTTCCCCCTGAGCACCTCGACCTCTTGAACAAGAAGATGGTTGAAGACGCCAACACTCTTCTGGCTCGAGGTGACAAGGGCCCTTATAACTATAACAAGGGAAACATTCAGCAGGATGCTCCTCCTGTGGCTGAGTACTTCTTTCCGACCATCTTCACAAGTATAGGTCCTTGTCTCCAACACGTAACGACTAGTTAACTTATATGTCTGCTACTAGACCCCATTGCTACACAAATCACCACAGCCATGATGGGCCCTCGGCCAAAGTGGGCGTTTTGTTCTGCAAACTCGGCAATGGCAACCCTGCCAGGAAGTGATCCCCAGCGTCAGCCGGTGCATTCAGACGCCGACTTTGCCCACCCTGACCACCCATTTGCCCTTGTCGTCAACGTGCCCCTTGTCACAGCCACTCCAGAGAATGGGTCGACCGAAATCTGGCTCGGAACCCACAACAACTTTGGGCTTGATGCGCAGGAAGGCGCCCACGGTGACAGGGCCAGTGGTCGCATCAGGGAGGATCTCTTACGCCAGCGCGAGAAGGTCTCGCCTCCACTGCAGCCCGTCATCAAAAAAGGCAGCATCATCATCCGCGACCTGAGACTCTGGCACGCGGGGATGCCAAACACGACGCAGGAGACCAGAGTCATGCTGGCCATGATCCATTTCGCGCCGTGGTTCAGGAACAGGATGAGGCTCGAGTTTGGGCAAGACATCAAGCCTATCCTTGAGAAGTTGGAGGGTGAGGGAAAGTTAGGGTTGGATGTGCCTGTAGACTGGGTCAGCAGGGAGGCTGTGCTCGAGGGGTATTTGAACAGAGGATTTGGGAATAGCTATGACTTTGACCAGGAACCTTGAGTGAGCATTTCATGCTACCTGAAGGTATACTGGATGCTCGAGGTAACCGTCGAAGATGTTGAGTTCGTCACCTATCAGCACAACATGTGCACTGTTACATCGCAAGCAAATGAACCGTTAAGTATGGACCGGTATTCAGTTGAAAGGATACTCAAATCAATAACCAAAGCTAGCTATCTACGATTCCAACGCCAAACTCCATTCATAATCCGTCATGGGTCACATTAGTCAGAGTCGCTGCTGCTGCTGCTCGAGTTTCCATCGACGCCGCGAGTTCGGTGCTTCTTGTTCTTCTTGTTCTTCTTGTGCCTGTTACATGTTTAGCATCTTCTATTTGGACTGACAGAATCTATTAGGAGACATACTTCTTCAACTTGTTCTCTAGCACGTTGGCGCCAATGGCACCTGCAGCGGCAGCACCCAGGCTACCGAGGAATCCGCCGCCGGCGCTGTGAGCAGCCCAAGCTGCAGCTCCTCCACCGACAAGAGTAGCGCCGAAACCACGGTCGCCGTCAGGGCCGGGTTGGCCGGGAGGATATTGGCCTGGAGCACCGCCGCCAGGATAGGCAGGAGCGCCGTACTGGGAGCCGGGTTGGCCATGCTGTTGAGGGTATGGGGAAGTGCCTCGCTGGTCATGGTTGGGTTGCTGGCCATAGCCCTGCTGGCCGGGAGGAGGATGGGGAGAGCCGTAGCCGGGCTGAGGAGAGTGCGAGGCGTACTGAGGCTGCTGCTGATAACCTCCGGGAGCGGGAGAAGGGGCACCGTAGCCCTGCTGAGGCTGGGAATATTGTTGCTAATGTCTTGTTAGAGGGTGAGGATGTCACTCAGAGCTTTGGAGACAAACCTGCTGGGGATAACCACCCTGCTGACCATAGCCTTGCTGCTGCTGGGCATACTGAGGTTGGGCGTAGTTTTGCTGTTGGGGATAGCCGCCCTGCTGGCCGTAACCCTGCTGCTGCTGGCCGTAGCCAGAGTTGCCGCCACCGCCGTAGTAATCTTGAGCTGACATTCTTTATGTGTTTGTGTTGATAGGCAAGGTACTCGGAAGAGTCGGATCTAGATGATAGGTATCACGTGGAGTTGAGAGGTGTTGATGATGGATGAAGGAAGTGAGCCCAACATTCCCCTCCCCCGCCTTTTAATACCACCGACGGTCTACATGGAAACGCTCAGAGCTCTAGCTTGGTGGCCAGAGTGTGCCTTAGCTGACCAAGGCGCTCACGTCATGACCATACAGACTGCCCCGGGCGCAGTCACTGCGCGAGTCCTCGCAAGCCACACGAACGCCCCCGACGCCGATCTAACTGGTCACGGGCCCCAGCAGAGCCAGCCAATAATGCCTCGCACGTGACATTGCCGCGTGCAGAGTGCACGTTTGCGGGTGTGGCTGAGGCGGAGCACAGCGCCGCTTCGGGTTTAGCTCCAGGGCGGTCTTCAGCGGTCCCAAGACCGGCCTTCTCCGGGTCAGACTCGGATGGCGAGTTCCCACTATCTCCGTGCCAAGTCCGGCCTACCTTGATCGTCAGGGTCCCCCAGGGCTGAAACGCTAGAACCCCAGTTGGGAGCGGCTGTTGCGAGAATGCCTTGGCGGACTCATCCGTAGGATGCAGCCATTATCGGTTGACGGAGCAAATCAGACTCCATTAAACATTAGACATTAAAACGTTTATGTGCTTACATGGCGTCTCTAGGCCAGATCCTTGAAGCCCTGATCCACAGACGCGCAGATCTCGTCCACCACCTTGTCCTCCTGCTCCTCACTCAGGCGAAGCCCCAGCGAGCCCGGCTGCCACGTAACCGTGTACACCAGATCGCCTCCCTTGACCGCGATCACGTTGAACGTTATCGGAGAGCTGGCGACGCTTCCAGGCTGAGCAAACACCATCTTGGTGATCTTGGCCGACTCCTTCTCGGCGACGCCGGCGTCAAAGGCGCCGACGTTGCTGATCCCGAAAGAAGAGTCTCGCGACTTTCCAACCTTGGACAAGGTCCACTTGCGGATGCTGGGCGCGTATCTCAGCAGCCCTACCGGCTGATCGTGCAGTCTGACGGCGGTTGCGGCAAGCTCGCGCGTAGAAGCGCTGGCTGATGCCCACTCCTTGTCGGTCAGAGGCCCGGTGGCATCGGAGCGAGGGAAAGGGATGTAGCCACCCGACACAAATTGCCCGTCAGCGTCGTTAGAGACACCGACGGACCGGCGCATGTTAGCAGCCGTCTCGGCGACGAGATTGGTGAACTTGGGATCCGGCACGATCCTGCTCATAGCTCGGGCGATGAGCGCCTGCATTGTGCCCGTTAACTTGGCGTCGTGTGCCCTCGCAGCCTGGATCGCGTTGTCAACTTGCGGTGCCTTGATCTCCCGAATCCTGAGCTTGGTGTAGTACTTTTCTGGGTTGTAGGTCATGATGCCACCGGTGAACGTGCCCTCGTTGACGGTGGATGCCCCGAGACGCATGCCAAGCAGCTTGACGAGGAAGTTTGGCATGAACAACGCGATAAGGGGCTCAAGGAGGAATTTCCACGAGATAGGAAGTCTCTCGGGTGTATCGAAGGGCTCTGCCAGTGGGGTTGCTGCAGGTGTGACAATGGCTGTAGGCTCGACAACAGGAGTCCCTTTGCACGCGGCCAGGAAAGTCTTGTGAAAGGCAATTCCTGTCGGGCCGTCGCCAATCATGTGGGAGAATGAGAACGCGATGAAGCATTCCGACGGCTTCAAAGGTAGCACGACGATCCTCCACGGTGGGTTGCCGGCGGTGAACGGGAGGTCCAGCTCAGGAACCAGCACCTTGCCAATCGCACCCAAAGGGTCAGCGGCGACATTCGGATCATCAACAATAGTGATGTGATCCTCGAGATTGATGCTGGGCACGCGCTGGTAGAACGCCTTCTCTGTGTGTCTGTCGCCAACAGTGACGCTGAAGAAGGGATGCTGGTCAATGCAGCTCTTCAGGGGCGCAAAGTAGGAGCGAGGCGACTTGACATCGAAGCCGTCCTCAAACTCATAGACGGCGCCGATTATGACTGCGTGATAGAAGCCGAGATCCTCTCGGACAATCGTTCGCATCTCATTTGGACCTGACGAGTGTTAATGCGGTTGTGGCTTAGGGTAGGGGGTTGACTCACTTGCGAACCGCAGAAACTCGGCCTTTTCCGACATGGTGAAGTGTTTATGCACAACAGGTATAATAAACTTGAAGATAGAGTTATACAAAGTGAGCCACAGTAGGTTCTCTTGCTAATTGATCTCGTTATCTATTCAGAGGTTATGTATGATGTCTGAAGCTGGCGGCCTCTTTTTGAGGCGTCACCAGTTAAATGAGATGTGGGCCTCGATGGTGCGACATAACCAAACGGGATCGATTTCGCATCCGAAGAAGCCGTACAAGATTCCTTGGTCCCTGCCGCGCGCCGTTTCAATTGCTCTAAGCGAGGAAGGATTCACGGCTGAAATCCATAGGGTTCAGAGTTGCAGGTTGCTGCCTTCGCTTCGGGTCAGAGTGAGTAATCGTCCTGCGTTACGTTACTTGGGAAATGAAGCTTTATAGTCGCACGGTTTGTTTGGCTGATAACCGTGCTTACGCAGTGTGTACATTACTTATCACTTTCTTGGCAATCTGATAACAACTTGGCAGGGTTGCAGGCATCTTTCGATGCAGGTAGTTACAGATCAAGCTCGCTTACAGGAACACCATATCATTGCGACAAATTGGAGTGTCCAAGAGTCTCTTTTGCTTTATTCGAACGGAGCATCATAGCTTATATGGAAACTTTCGCGAGAGAGTCATTTGTATCTCTATTCAAAGCCAATTCCATGTGCTGCTCTTAAGCACTGCCCAAATCACCGGCATGTTGTCTGGTTATCACCTCTTGTCCCCCAAAAAGGCTTTGCTTCTACTAGGCCACTCTCATCTTCTAATGGTAGACATCTGTTCAGACTCTTCTCCCTGGACAACTGGCTTTAAGGCACCTAGGAATCAACTGAGCTAAATCACACAATCAGTCGCCAAGCTCTTTGATGCTATCTATCCAAAATGTTAGCTGCTCATTCACTCTATACAGAATGATTAGCTCAACATACAACTTGAGAGATTTTTTTGAGCTTGCTGGGAGACTTGACAACTGGGAGCGCATATCGCTGCTCCCCAATGTATCATCGCACAGTGATGTTCCCCGTCAAGTCTCAGGTCTCTATGTCAGAACTCAACTTCTCCAGGGCTCGCCTCTGGTTCCCAATTCTAGCATAATCACAAGTATTGGAATACTTGTATCGCCTTGTATTCTTAGCATTGTGCTGGCTGGCTATTATCTAGACTTGGCCGAGATGTGGCTGTATGTGTGTGACGACGATCGGGAAAAACCAGCCAGATAATATCACTATTGAAGTACTTTAACCTCATAACATACCCAAAAGGTAGATCAAGGCAACCTGGCTAGAGAATATCACTATAGTAAATACACTAGCCCAGCGTATCCTCAGCAAACTCGCCTGAGTCGTATCGACTATATCATCGGGATCGCCGCTCGCTTGTTGTCTTGGTATCTGTTTTTTATTTGCCATCCAACTCCCACCGGGTCAGATCATTGCATGCTTCCCACCTCCAATTTGAGTGTAGCGCCCTCCCGCGAAGGTTCTGGCTTGGCATAGGTACTTGGCCGATAACCAAGGTGACCGATCCCGGCAAGGACAAATGACGGGATCAAGCAATCGGACATATCATATCGATCCTATTGACGCCTGCTTTTCCACTTTGATCATTCTGCGCTCATCAAACCGGACGTGGGCAAATCATTCGCGGCTTGGCTGACCACGGCCGGCCTCCCGCAGACACGGCCCAACAAACTCCAACCCCTCTTCCTAGAGGCTGATGTCGAGAAATATGGTTATAAAAGCTGGCCAGGAGGGCTAGATAATTCTTCCAACTCAAACCTTTTCTCATCATCAACGTCGGCATGGTCATGACCAAGCTCACCTCCGACGGCCTCAGCGGTCTTTGCTCCAAGGAGAAACTTCAACTCCTGGATGCCATCGACTCCCTCCGTTCTCATGGCATCAGTCACTACATCTCCCTCCCTCAGATCATCGTCTGTGGTGATCAATCTTCCGGCAAGAGTTCCGTCCTTGAAGCCATCTCAGGCGTCTCCTTTCCAGTCGAGACCAATACCTGCACCCGATTCCCCACTGAGCTGGTTTTGCGAAAGACCGCTCAGCATAGTGTCAATGTTCGCATTGTCCCGCATCATTCCCGCCCAGAGGCTGAGCGAAAGACCCTGGCTGGTTTCCAGGAAACTCTTGACGCCTTTGACGAGCTCCCCAAGTTGATCAACAGTGCGAAGGCTGCCATGGGCATCACAACCCAGGGCAAGGCTTTCTCTAACGACATCCTTCGCATCGAGATCAGCGGCCCCGACCGTCCTCATCTCACTATAGTTGACTTGCCCGGCCTCATCCATTCCGAGACCAAAAGTCAGTCGAGAGCCGATATCGAGATGATCAGGAAGGTTGTTAAGGGTTACATGAAGCAGCCACGGAGCATCATCCTTGCTGTCGTATCTGCAAAAAACGACATTCCAAATCAAGTTGTTCTGCAGTTGGCACAGCAGGCTGATCCTAAGCGAAACCGTACCTTGGGAGTCATCACAAAGCCCGACACTCTCATTGGTGGCACTAAGAATGAACAAAGCTTCATTGATCTGGTCAAGAACAAAGATGTCGAGCTTCGCCTAGGTTGGCATCTTCTTCGAAACTGGGACTCTGAAAAGGACACCTGGGCCCCAGAAGAGCGGGACGCCAGGGAAAGAGAGTTCTTCTCTAAGGAAAGCTGGGTGTCTATCAGGGCATCTCACTGGGGCATCGAACCGCTCAGAAACAGGCTCAGTCAGCTGCTTGTTCAAAAAATCTCCTCCGAGCTCCCCGATCTGATCTCTGAGATTTCCGCCAAGGCTGCCTTGTGTCAAGACCAACTCGACAAGCTAGGCCAGCCAAGGGTTACCGCCCGTCAACAGAGGACGTATCTGATCCAGATCGGCCAGGACTTTCAGGCTATTGTCAAGGCTGCGACAGAGGGAAACTACACAAACCCCTTCTTTGAAGATGCCATGTCCAAGAAAGGATACCAGAAACGCTTGCGAGCCGTCATCCAAAACCTTGCTCTGGATTTCGCCAGGGATCTAGACGAGAGGGGAATGTATATCCGAATCAGCGACAAGAAGGTACCAGGATTCGCTGGTGAGAACCCTACAACAACTCGACAAGGCTACCTTGACAAGATTGTCAAGCTTATGGAAAGAAGCCGCGGCAGAGAGCTGCCTGGTATGTTCAATCCTATGATTGTGGCCGATCTTTTCAGAGAACAGTCCTCCCCTTGGGAAGGCCTCGCCCGAGCCCACGTGGTGAACGTCTGGGATGGTGTTCGCGACTTTCTACGACATGTTGTGAAGCATACCTCCAACTTGAGCACTGTAGAGACCTTGCAGGAGTTCCTTCTTGTGCCGAAACTCGACAAGATCTTCAAGGCACTCAACGAAAGGGTAGAGATGCTTCTCAGCCAGCACCAGGAGGGTCACCCAATCACTTACAATGATGCCTTCACCGACACTCTGCAGGAAGTCAGAGCGGAACGACGAACAGAGGAGATGTTGAACATCCTGAAGAGATACTTTTTGGGAAAGGAGGTTATCATGAGCAACACATACCTCCAGTCAACTGTTGACCTGAAGGTCGTGGCCAAGGACCTAGCCACCCCACCAAAGTCGAACATGAGCCACTTTGCAGCCCAGGAGGTACTTGATGCTCTCGAGTCGTATTACAAGGTTTGAATCCATTGCAGGACTTGTGGTCTCAAACGAATGCTCACCCATTTTAGGTGGCCATGAAGAGATTCATCGACGATGTCGCTGTGGAGGCCATTGAGGGTATTCTGGTTGTCGAGCTTGGCAAGATGATCGACCCCGTTAGCGTTTCGGAGATGTCTGACGACGAGCTGGACCAAGTTGCTGGAGAAACAGAGGTCAGTCGAGCAACCCGCAAAGAACTTGCGACGGAGCTCGCGGTGTTTGAGGGTGGCATGCAAATCTGCAGACAATTCGCGGATTTTGGATTTTTTGGTAGGTAACATCCAGACAGAAAATGCGATGTTTGCAGCTAATTAGAAATTCAAAAGACCTAGATCAGGACGGGCCAGATCTCGATGGGTTCGACTCTCGTTCAGATGCTGAGCCAGCACCAGACTCGGATTCGGACGATACTTCTGACTTGGAGGTTCCAGCTGAGGCTCCAGCAGAGGACAGTTATTACGAAGGGGACATTCCCTCCGAAGAACCACCGTTTGTATGATAGCCTATCCAAACGAAATCCTCCTCTCACAAGCTGATAGTAATTAGGCGTCCGAAGAGGCAGACCCGCAACCGTCGACCCAACATAACCCTTGGGATTTCTGGTTGTCGAAGCAGCAACCTGTAACTATTCCGGATCAGCCGCCAGTGCAAGGCATGACGAAGAAGGAGAGGAAGAAGCTAAAGAAACGGTAGGAGAGAATGGCGGCACTTGTAGCTTTGGATAGCCACCCAGGAGAGTAGCTAGTCTCATTGGGTTCAAAAGCTAGCTATAGATGTCCAGATACTTGATGTGTGTTAAAGATTGAACAATCGTTGAAGAAAGTTTAGTTTGTTGAATATTCTCTCTTCGGCCATTGGCTGAGTTTAAATCTATACGTACCGAGGCCTATAACACCAGCATATGTGAGGGCATGGCCAAGTCATGAAGCGAGGGCATTGTGGGTAGCTATACTAGATTGAGTCAAACTGGCGTGATGAGAGGGGCTCTGCTTATGCCAAGGATGATGGTGAAGCTGACAGCATCAAGGGTCTTTTGTATCCTTGTTCTTGCGATCAGGTGATCGACCTATGTCTAAAACCTCTGGGCCGTAACTTCGCTGCTTCCTTTCTCTTCTCCGCGTTCATTATCTTCAGTCTCAAGACCCAAATAACTCGTCTCTCAGCGCATTTCTCTCCTATCTTTCTTTCACTAAGACGGGGCTCTCATTTTGACCATGGTTCAGCTTCCCGATCTCCCGACGGAGATTCTCGACAAGATCCTCTCCAATATTGGCCCGTTTGACGACGACAAGTTGAAGGAAATCAAAGAAGTGGTCAAGAATTTCGATGGTTACCGAGCCTCTTTGAAATCCGTGGCTGGTCTCTGTCGCACTTGCAAGGCTCTACGACGCGTAGCCCAGCCGATCCTCTATCGATTCCCCCTAGCCTACGACGGTGGCCTCGTTTCTCTTACTCGCACACTGGCAACGCGAGAGGATGTAAAAGAAAAGGTGCAAGGCTTGGTCCTGAAGTTTGCGCCCAGTGGCGAAGAAAAGCAGAATATGGTCATTGCACCAGATGACCAGGACCTCTTCAACAACCTAGTTGCAAAGTATCCAACAAGAGCAAACGGGGAACCGATCGATATTCCCTCAACCTGGGCTACTGGAGAAAAAGACCCGAAGGATGGGTTCGCCTGCAATCCCAAGCTTATTCTGTCCGCCTTGATTCTTACGCAAATTCCCAACGTGGAACGGATCTCGATGGACATGGGTTCGAATGCCGATTTTCCATTCTCCCAACCCGGATCTCTGCCACGTCTTGTCGAGCTTAACGTCCACTATTCGGGCAAATTCTGCCTCGACATGATGGTTCTTGATGGCGTGCTGAAGGCGGCTCCCTCTCTGAAGACGCTCAACGCGGTGAATGTTTATATGGTGGAGGAATCGAAAGGCCTCTCTCACGGCAGCCTCACGACCCTGAACCTCACCGATCCCGCTCTCGAGGTGGGGAGCTTTAGGAAACTCATGGAGGGTTTCCCGAAGCTGGAGCGTCTCTTGCTTCACCCCTCCCATTCTTGCGTATTATCACACGAGACCAGTTTGTCGGCATACCAGATTCTGCGGACCCTGCCCATTCGAGCAGATACCCTACGGCATATCAACCTCCTCATCCGGCCGATGGAGTGGGAGGGCGGCTTATACGAGGCCCCCATACCTAGCCTCAAAGGAATGACGTTGCTGGAAACCTTGTACATCGACTTTGCGAATCTGTATCCGGACGAGGACAAGACGGGGTTGGTAGAGTTCCTGCCGCCCTCGATCCGGAGCTACGAGCAAGACTACTGCCACCCAGAGTTGATGTCCGTGATGCTCGCTTTGGCTGAGAATGCGCCTGAAAAGTTTCCGAATCTGAAAAAGGTCAGCTTTGGGAAGTTCTACGACGACGACGAAGATTCATCTCCTGTAGTTGAGAGGGCTTTTGGAAAAAGGGGTATCGAGTGTGTTTTCGAAACTGATGTCAAGAAGGTTTTGGAAGTGAGGTAGTGATATGGGTCGCGCAACATGATGAGGCTGATGGTTGAGGGCTGTCAGTGTGAACCTCGGACATCCGAAGACGACGGAGCAAGGGTGGATCATGCTATACGTAGTTCTTTTTACGTATAAAGCCATGTCTCGGACGGATTAAGTTTCATCCATTGACTCACGCTAAAGCCGATTAGAAATCGAGTTAAACCGAGCTGAACTGAACTGGCTGATGTTCCGCGACACATGCATGTATCATCAGAGACCACAACTCCGAGATTAATCTCATGGACCGCCGCCCAGCTACGCGATCTTCACTGGCATGTATACCGTGTCGAAATCAGCATCTACGATGTGATGCCGTAAGCCCCTCCTGTTCAAGATGCCAAGGCCTATCCAGACCTTGTTCATATCCCGAGTCGCGCCGCACGGGAAGGTCAAGGGCTCGAAAGCCGACATCACAGAGCCCTCTCAGCGTGTCGACACCGACACAGTCTCTGCTCGAGGATTGCGGGCTTTTGCAGACGAATTCGAATCCGCGAGTCTTTACCACAGTTTCAGATTTTGGGGGCAGTCCAGGATTCGATACCCTTCTAAACCTGTATTACCAACGCTTTCACTGCAGTCATCCTTTTGTTCTTCCGAAAGCCGCCCTTAAGGATATTCTCACTGCTGAGACGCCCAGTGCTCAACAACTCATTTCGGTTATGCGATACATTGGTTCATTCTACACCGATCCACCATCAAACCAAAACCATCTTGTGGATATAAACACAGGGTCTTCTGATGTGGTTGATGGCTTTTCTGTCCAGGCAACTCTACTCATGTCTCTAGCAAAGAGCATGTGCTCTGAGCAAGCGCCATCCGAAGAGCTTCTAACAAAGGCAATCCAACAAGCCAAGAGCATCGGAATGCACGCCAAGGCTTTCGCCGATGCTGTGGAGGCTTATAGTCCCGTGCTTGCAGAAAGCTGGAGGCGGACGTGGTGGATGATATATGTCGTCGACTCCAACTTTTCTGTCATCAGACGCGACCATAGGACGACTCTCAACAGCGCCGACTACGATGTTGGCCTTCCGTGTGAGGATCATGAATATTTTTTAATGGTTTGTTTACTTGTGATCCTACTGAACGACTCTCTGACTTCATTCTCAGGAAATACCTCGGGGTGCCCCTTCATGGCAAGACTACTGTAACAGAGAATTTGCTCTCGAAGACAAGAATTTTTCTTCCTTCGCGTATTTCATCGACGCAAACGACATTTTCGTTTCTTCATTGCGAGCGTCTTACGAATTTCAGGACATTTCCGAAGCAGAGATTCTTTGCGATAATCTCGAGGCCACAATAGCAGGCTGGTTCCTCATGTTGCCAGCTACCAAGCGTGGCCTCTGTATCAAACCTGCCACTGTAGACCAGCTCATGTTTCAGGCATACATGATGATGTACACGTAAGTGAACTATCTGAAGACTCGTACAATATCTAGGAACTCAGGGCTGTCTAGATCGATAACCTACATCCATCGTCCACTTTCCACTCTTCGGTACAATGTCGCCGAAGACATTTCCAGCTGCGGCTCGCCTCCTCCGCCACTCGCTTCTGCAACGGGCATACACAGTCCTTTAGATGGTCGTACGCATCTTGAGAAGTTGCTGGAAGCCATTCAGAAACAGAATCAGTGCCTGATAACCCTACCTGTCGAGGCGGTTCAGATCTCCCCGTTCACCATCTGCATGATCGCGTGCTGCACTATTGCGCACTTAGTTGCCTACAAGTCTGCACTTGGACCTCGCGAAGCTGACGTGGCCCGATCCCGCATACGGGTTTGTATCGGCACTCTCAGACACTATGAAGAAATCTGGCCTCGAGCAAAAAAGATCTTGCGTGAGCTCAAGTGCATCGCTCATACCATTATGGAGTCTGTTGCAATGCCACCGTTGCCATTGGCGGACTGTGAGATGCTGGTTGAGCAAGAAAGTATAACAGTTGATTTGTTGGAAGAAGAGTGGCTGCATGCTTTTGCGAGAGATGATGGCTTGTCAGTGTAAAGGTATACCAATAGTTGATAATTCTAGAGGCGAGGTTTAGGTGACCCTACAGCAGTATGTTCTTATGTAGATGGTGGTGTTCGATCCTAATTCGACCCTAGGTCGATTCAAAATCGAATCTAATTCAATTGAAATATGATTGAAATTCGATTGGAACCAACATACCTTGGTCACTGCTCTTGCGACTACCTACCTCCTGATGCTTAGATCGGGTATGCCTGGCTGGCACATTCCAGCTTCACTCTTCTCAGCCAATGCCTAATATTAAAATGACATTAACAACTGCCTCTCCATTTTAATACTCCACGTCCACCCGTCTTTTATGCTGCCTCATCTCTCATGTTCCTCTTCGGACTCCGACCTATGGCGTCAAGGTCCGAATAGCCTAAGAGTGGGACCAGAGCCAAGAGTCCGAATAGCCTACCCCGGAAATGGAGATGATGGGATTTCAAATCTTGTCTTGAAAATGTTGCATGTTCTGTCTATTTTACCGTGAGGTTTCCCTCTTCCTCTTGTGTGTCATTCGTCTTCACCCATCATGGCGCACCTCTTCCGAACGACGGCCTTTGGCGCCACCGCACGAGCGATATCCGGCGACCGACTCCTGGCGTTTCCAACCGAAAAGCACAAATACCCAGAGAGCCATACTTCAGACACATTGCAGGGTGGTGGTCAGGGTGTAGTGGTTGTTGGGTGGTGAGTGTTGAGCGTTGCAACTCTGGCTCAGGCCAAGTACTCACAGTGACTAGGGAGTCGAGCGACGACCCGGAGAACCCTCATAACTGGTCAACAGCGAGAAAAACTGGGGTTTCGTTTCTGATATGGTATGTTTCGACCTGAAAGCTGCCATCGAGGGAACTGTGCCTTGCTAACGGAGTGGCACAGCATGTATACGTTTACAATCTACTGCGGATCTTCCATCTATGTCCCCAGCACCGAGTGCGTCGTCACCCAGGCCGATATGCCTTCATATAATGCTAACCTTCTATAGACAGGTTACCGAGTCCTTTGATGTTTCCGAAACTGTCGCGTCTCTTGGTCTGGCCCTATATGTCCTTGGCTGTATGTTCAACAACTCTTTTCTAGTGTGTCTAGCTGACTTTGATCTTCAGATGGGCTTGGCCCATTGCTATTCTCCCCCTTGAGTGAGATGCCCTACATCGGCCGAAATCCCATATACATAATCACCTTTGCCATCTTTATAATCCTCTCCGTCGCTGCGGCTTTGTGCCAAACATTTGCTGGCTTTCTTGTCGTCAGGTTCCTCCAGGGCTTCTTTGGCAGCCCGTGCCTAGCAACTGGAGCTGCAACATTGACTGATATGGTACGAAAAACGTGTTGCCCATCTTCCTGCTTCTTATCTAATGTGATGCAGTTCTCTGTTATCTACATCCCCTACAGTCTTGCGGCATGGTCTGGCGCCATGTATTGTGGCCCTGCGCTGGGACCTTTACTCTCTGGATTCTCCGTCACCGCAAAGAGGTGAGTTCTACTTCTGAATAGACTATACCTTCGCTAATGCAAATCAGCTGGCGATGGTCAATGTGGGAGCTCCTCTGGCTCTCTGGCTTCATGTTCATCCCGCTTTTCTTCTTTTTGCCCGAAACTTCGACGCCGACACTCCTGTACTACAAGGCCAAGCGTCTTCAAAAGGAAACAAATTCCTCGAGATACGTCTCAGAATCCATAAGCTCCAACACGGCCTCACGTAAGGACATTGCTAAAATGGCCTTGATAAAGCCGTTTGAAATCACTCTCAAGGATCCAGCTATCGCTTTTGTCAATATTTACGCAAGTACCCATTACACCTAATTGATTGATAAATGCTAACATTAACCCTCAGACTTCCTTCACATACGGCATCTATTACTCCTTCTTCGAAGTCTTTCCACTTGTATACCCAAAGATCTACGGCATGAACCTCGGCGAGTCAAGCGCAGTTTTCGTCTGCGTCCTCATAGCATGCCTTCTTGGCGCTTTCCAATATTGCTCCTGGTACCGTATCTTCACCGAAAAGCGCTTCAAAAAGCTAGGCACTTTTGATTCCCCCGAAACATACCTACGCCCTGGGCTTGGAGGAGTCTTTGGTGTCACAGCTGGTATGTTCTTATTCGGCTGGGCTGCTCGAGGCTCTATCCATTGGGTTGTGCCAACCATCGGCATCGTCATGTATTGTGGATGCGGATTTGTTGTTGGAATCGGCATCTTTATCTACTTGCCACTGAGTTATCCGCAGTACGCAGCCAGTCTCTTTGCCGCGAACGATGCAATGAGGAGCTCATTTGCTGCTGCTGCGATCCTCTTCGGGAGACCGCTGTATATCAACATGGGTGTTGCAAAGGGTTGCAGTCTGCTGGGTGGCTTGAGTGTATTTGGTGTGATTGGTTTCTGGTACTTGTTCATCTATGGCGAAAAGCTTCGCAAGAAGAGTCGATTCACCGTGCATGACGAAAGTCGAGATTCATCGTAATGCATAGTTGCATTGAGGGCGGACTATATTTCTACTGAGAAATACAGTTTCGTCCAGATGCATTCGGCGGTCGAATTCTGGGAACTGAGGCTCCGCAAAAGTCCAAGTTGCGGCAACATTATCTAGGTATCCAGGATAACAAAACTCTCCTCGCAACTCAACGGTACTTGTATATAGCAATGAGACTCTCTGTCATCGGAAAGTGAGCCGTCTCCGAAGATCCGACGGCTGTGCGTGAGAATCCTGTGGCCAGAAAAACTGTAGTTGTGTTCGCATATTATCGCCATATATGTTGAATCGCTCTGGCTGCTCATCTGAACTCTCATCGCACCGTTTTAAACCGATCGTAGAGACTCTCGAGTCTCAGATGCGCTCAACGGGTTGAAATCGAGTCCAATCGAGGCGCCGAGAAATTCTCCGGGTCCAAAAAGTCCCCCAGAGGCCAAATCGAGGAGTTTCGAAATGCGGAAAGTTTATGAAGCATCTGGCGATATATGCAACGAGAATTCCGCAACTGGCTCCTGACAACTCCCCTTCAACTTTTTCCTGGTCAAATTCGTCGCTCTCTGCGGCCTGATCATCAAGGTGAGGTGTTTTTTGTGAAAAGAGAAAAGGTTGTCGAGCACGTACTTATCCCACTCGGCAGTGAAATCCTTTTAAAGGCTTCTTCTCGTGGGAGCTTATAAATACCAATGCAGCCTAAACCTGTGCCTTCCGATAATATCCTCAGTGTGTGTACGTGTAGGGCGCCTATCACGTCCTCCCATGACCTCTCCTCCACCGAGCTGATGGTCGATAGATCATGCCATGGGGAAACGGGCAGCTCTTAAACCCGAGATTTCGACATCTCTCGCCAATGGGAGGTCCGAGATGGTGTTTGGCTGTCAGCCCAATCTGCAGATGGCCCGCCCCGGCGCTGGCCGGTTGCAACACCTCTGTGGAGCTCCCTCCGGGTGACGCCATCGCGGACCCTGGCCGATCAGAGGGCGACCACAACCCGGAGGGGCAGGGCTGGGCTGTGAGCGGGGGAGCCTTGAAGGAGTTCGGGGGAGGTTTACCGGGGGAACGTGATTTTCGGCTCCGGCTTCGTTGCTCGGACGTCAAGACGGCTCGAGTGTCTGGGCGACTGCATCTCGACAACAGGGTCTCGGACATGAAGCTTAACTTGAAAAGATCAACGCATTCTCCATCGAGGATGCTTGTTTGGCTTATCTGATTGATCAATTGGATACTTTACCTGATTGCTCCAGTTCCGGGACATGCTAACCCGATTAGCCGACATCGGTGCCGTGCGAAGGCGTCATCATCCAACATCTGTCGCAATACCTATTTCGCCATTCTGGAGATTAATAATGAAACCTCACTAACATAAACGGGTCCTAACTGGACGGCAGAAAACAATCAAGATAGATATAAAGAGAATTGAATATCCAGAGTCAGACAACCTCTTCTTCCTCTGCAGATTCAATCATCAAACCAAATCAGTCAAAATGGCTCCTCCTACCGAGTTTATCAGCGTGACCTTCCCCAACGCCTCTACGGAGCTGGACCCCATCCCCGGCGCTGGCATCGATCCCGAGTACCTCGTCCGCTATGCCCGGTCTCTGGATGATCATGAGTTCAACTACACTCTCATCCCCTACCACTCCTCTTCCTTCGACCCCTTCACCATTGGCGCTACTATCCTCGCTGTGACCAAGAAGATCAAGATTGTCATCGCCCTCCGCCCCAACACCGTCTACCCTACTGTTGCTGCCAAGTCCCTGGCTACTCTTGACCAGCTCGGCAAGGGCCGAGTTGTTGTTCACTTCATCGCCGGTGGCAACGATGCTGAGCAGGCCCGTGAGGGTGACTTCCATAACAAGGAGGAGCGATATGAGCGCCAGGAGGAGTACATCAAGATTCTCCGCCGCGCCTGGGCCTCCACTGAGCCCTTTGACTGGGACGGCAAGTACTACAAGTTCAAGGACTTCAGCAGCCACGTCCGCCCTGTCAACGGCCACATTGACGTCTCTGTCGGTGGCTCCTCTGACGCCGCCTACCGCACTGGTGGTGCTCTCGCCGACATCTTCGGTCTCTGGGGTGAGCCCCTCAAGGAGACCAAGGAGCAGATCGACCGCATCTACGCCGAGGCTGAGAAGGCTGGCCGCAAGGACCGTCCTCGCATCTGGGTCACCTTCCGACCCATCATCGCCGAGACTGAGGAGCTCGCCTGGGCCAAGGCTCACCGAACCCTCGATGCCCTCAAGACCAACCGACCTTCTCAGATTGGCAAGTTTGCCCCCAACGACAGCACCCCCCAGAACGTTGGCTCCCAGCGTCTGCTGGACATTGCCAAGAAGGGCGAGGTCCAGGACCGCGCTCTGTGGTACCCTACCGTGACGGCCACCAACGCCCGCGGAGCCTCTACCGCTCTTGTCGGTTCTTACCAGACAGTCATCGACTCTATCCTCGATTATGTTGACCTCGGTGCCTCTCTCATCTCCATCCGTGGTTACGACAACCTCAACGATGCTATCGACTATGGCCGATACATCCTGCCCGGTGTGCGAGCTGGTCTGAAGGAGCGGGAGAACAAGGCCAACAGTGCTTCTAAGGAGGAGCCCCCCAAGGTTGAAGCCGCTGGGGTCCCCGAAGCCCCCAAGGTGGTTCCTGTTTCCGCTTAAGTGCAAAAATTGATGGTTTTGACTGGTTGGAATTGAATCCATAGTATGGCGTTTAACATCTCGAGCTATCAATAAATTCGTAAAACATGATACTACTCTCCTTGGCATCCGTGATGATTTTAAGATATGCTTTATACACTATCTAACTACAATAGGTTTTATAGCCCCCGGCGATCTAGATATATTGGTTGTGAAAGAACAGGGACAAAAGCACACTGGGGACGAGGCAACATCTCACAAGGTAATGGATGTCATGTGCCATGGGCAGTGGCACTAGATGACTGACAAGAATGGTTCCGGGCTAGGTGTTAAATATTGTTCTATTCGCTAGCAGTTGTATAAATTATGAGAGTTGAACGACGACATCTGCAGCATGGGCATCTTTGCAAAAATGCCATCCGCGATGGCGGAAATCAAAACCGCAAGCACGTCTACAAACTCTTCTAGCATTGATTTGAAGCGTATAAGGAACTGTCCTTGGGTTTCTTCCCACCCATTACATGAAAGGGTTGCACTCTCTGGTAGAGTCTCGACTTACAATGCGGTCTCTCTTAATGGGCAAACATTCTTGCTGTATTGAGGAAAGACCAGTTGCCAAGCATTATCTTCTCCACTCTTGATGTGAGTAGTAGTTAAATTATTATAGACAACACTCGACAAATAGGCCAGTTGGCGGTGATGTACTCTGGCAACTATTCCTATCAGCCAAGTACCTGGCTTGTAAGCTCCAACATCATATAGGCCTAAAAGTATTGTGTCAATGTGCTTACATGGTAATCATCTTATATACGACCGTTGTTTACGCCCTGCCTTTAAGATGGAAACTAAAATCAAAAGCTTTTCGACAACAGGGATCGATCACGTATCACGCTTCAAGCCAAAGCCTTCTCCACTTGTCACATCTGCCCTTGGCCATCCACACCATAGAGCACATGACTTGCTCTACACTAATATTTGAGTTCGGGGTTACATATGTCTGAGAGAAAAGACAATGAAATTTACCGTGGTGCACAATTGCCTGGTTCTGTTCTCTACTAGGCTTAACTCAAGTGAGGATCTACACCACGCGGTGCATAAAAGTTCGGTATAACACGACAGCTTCACACTACCTGGAACCGATTTAAAATAGATATCTCCCATGATAGATATAACCAGAAAGGAACTTAACATGGATGGCTCAGACCAGGGAGATATGATTTCGAGGAGACACGTGACTATCACGTGGATGTCAAGGCCTATCTGACTTCAAACACCATTGCTGGCATCATCAACGGCATCCTGAGAATGCGCAAAAAGGTGGCTGATCCCTCGTAATTGAGGAACCAGCTTGATTGATGGATTAGATGCCCCGTACTGGAATCGAACCAGTGATCTTATCATGTCGTTGAATTACTAGTGATACGCTTTACCACTGAGCCAACGGGGCTTGTTGGGGCCTTCAGATGTTGGGACTATAGAGGCGGTGGACGGAGCCCAGCTCCACCGACAACTCCACCACCTGTTCTAGGGTATTTCTTGGTTGCGGACAGCGTCAATGGATAGGCATTGAGCTCCGTAATCATAATCATTGCGGTTTACTGTCTGAGGAGTTTCGATAGGAAATGACAACATGTCTATCCAATCTGTTGTCCGGGTGTGATTTTCTTTCTTTCAACCAAGTGAACCCAGTAGCCAGAGAGTCCTTCTGGGAATCAATTATCCGGATAATTTCCCCTCTTTCAACCAAGTGAGCCCATCAGCTCGAAAGTCCTTCCGGGAATCAATTATCCGGTTTGGAGTACTCCATTTACATTGATTGATGGCTGTGACTCGATACAGGTTCCTGTGAGTCAACCCGATCTCTCCTAGTCGTAGCCGAACCTTCCAAGAACATTGATTCCACTATTGATCTCAAATGCCTCTTTCGGAATCATTCAAGATGTGTCTGCCGTTCAAGACACCTCCGCGGCCCCACAACCAAAAATGATTCCAAAGATCAGATCACCCCATCTACCGAATAGGAAATTGACTCACGAGTTCAGCTGCGGGTATGGCTCCAGCCCTGCAGCGTGGCGTACCACGAGGGAGTTTGCGGGGCACGACAAGCAGTCACCACTCTAACACGAGTGTTAACATCTGGCTGTCTTTGACCCTGTTTCTCATCACATCTGTTAGGATCTGTCAATGTGACCTCGAAGGTTTGTGGCAGGCGGGAACTATGCACAAAACGGGCAGAGAATCTTTTCCCCTTGGCATTGCTAATTCCGTGGTTCCAATACGCGCCCACATCGGGCTAGGGCGCTTTCAGGTAATAAGAAGCATATTGATGCTGTTACAAGGGACGGAGTGATTCCAGGTATTCGGCTCCGGTTTAGTCATTGACCGCAGAAGCCGAGGACCCTCGGTTTGACAATTACGGTGACACCATTGGCTGAGGGGGTTGTTTCATGGATGCATGAGCAAGGTGATTGTATGACTGCCAAGATAAGGGCTTTGGTATTTAAACCACCGACATCCTCGTCCTGTTTGAGACAATCAGATTTAATTCAACCGAGATTTTCTTCTCTCACTTCTCATCGTCAATATTCGGCAACCATGTATATCAAAGGACCTCACGGCGAGGCTGATATTTCAGTCTTGCGAAAGTTGATCCGAGAGAACCCTCTTGGTCTTCTCACCACAGCCATCTCTTCTCCCAACTTTGATTTTCTTCAGTCCAGCCATATCCCCTTTGTGCTAGACGTCGAAGATGAGTCAAGCGAGACCGAACTGGGAAAGCTGCGAGGCCACCTGGCGAGGGTGAATCCTCAAAGCAAGGCCATGATCGAGAGCCTCTCTGAGAATCCCCAGCTGAACAACGTCATTGAGCAAGACGTCATAGTCATCTTCAACTCTCCGATTCAGCACTATGTTACGCCCAAATTTTACACAGAAACAAAGCCCACCACTGGCAAGGTCGTTCCCACATGGAACTACGCCGCAGTACAAGTCTACGGCCGCGCCAAGGTATTTTACGACACCAAGGCCGAGGAGACGGGCCAGTTCCTCACGAAGCAAATTGGCGACCTCAGCTACCACGCCGAGACTCAAGTCATGGGCTTCACCGGCGGCGATAACCCCGTGGACTGGAAGCTGACAGACGCCCCGGACCGGTTCATCCAGCTCCTGCAAAAGAGCATCATCGGCATTGAGATTGAGATTACAAAGATGGGAGGAAAGTTCAAGATGAGTCAGGAGATGGGTATGGGTGATCGTGAGGGTGTCATCAAGGGATTTTCGAGGTTGGAGTCTGAGAGGGCGCAGGAGATGTCCAAGCTTGTGCAATATCGAAGCGATCTGAAGGAGGCAAAGAAGGCCCAGGCATGATTGACATGTGTTAAAGAGTAAACGACAAAAAGACTAAGAACAGAATACCATGATTTTTTTCACGGGCCCAACTTCTATGTGTACTGGCTGCGGGTGACTCGACCCAACCACCCAATTTCGCACCATGTCAGTCACATGTTGGCTGAAACGCTAGACAATCCTTCCGCCGTAGGCAGCAGATGCCACGCTTAACCTTCACGCTGATCTTTTTTTTTTTTTTTCCCCTTTCGTAAAGTGTTTACAATATGGCTAAAACTAGATATTCAAACCCATCGGAGCTACAGAAGCGTCAACTGGCGTTTATACTATCTCGCCAGAATCGATCCTCATCATCCGACCAGGCCCAAGAATCCAGCCGAGATGGAACCAAAAACACCAGTATCAACTTTGAATCTGCCGTCTCCCAACAGAATAGCCTCATTTGCAGACTTCCACCCGAGATACGTTCCTCCATCTACTTGATCCTCTGGAGGGAGGCGGGTCTGACGCAACACGTCAACCCAAAAGGTGTCTGGGATGAGCATCCCTTCCACTATAAGTGCACCACCCAGCAACTTTTTGGGCTTAATGAACAAGCCCCCGAGAGCCTTGCCGGTGCGGAAGCAGTCACGCAGTCGGATGCCGAGGAGCGGGCACAGTTGGACAAGGGCTGTTACTTCTGCCGTCTCAAATTCGACTATGGCTTTGATGAAGTGGGAGGTCCTCCACCTACTTTGGAGAACAGCGCGTTCTTGCCCATGTTGTTGAGCTGCAAGACAATGTGAGTTGAAAAGATTCCCCTTAATACCTTGCTGGTGCTTATTATACATCATAGTCACCTTGAAGT
Organism: Fusarium falciforme; assembly: GCF_026873545.1. Taxonomy (NCBI): domain Eukaryota; kingdom Fungi; phylum Ascomycota; class Sordariomycetes; order Hypocreales; family Nectriaceae; genus Fusarium; species Fusarium falciforme. Next base: position 1,528,689 of record NC_070549.1, on the reverse strand, counting down.
ACTTGAGTCGGTTGGCCGCCACGTGTGCTTCAACTTTCTCTACTTCTCCTACGCAACGCACTTCTTAATCGACCTTCAACCCCCGATGGCGTACCACCTTCGACACATCTGCATGGTACAGAACCTCTGCGGCGAAGAGTGGCAGTGCCAGAACGAATGGATCAAGCTCACAAACGTCTTTTATCAACTCCAAAAACTAAAGCGCATCACTTTTTACATGGACGTAGATCAAATCGGGTGGTGGCGCGTGTTACCTCGTCGACAGGTCCTAAATCCAAGGCTCTGCTTCTGGTTTGCGTGGCTGCCTCCTCATATCAAGTTGGAGGTTTCTATTCCTTGTGACTCATTGGAGGACACAGAGGTAGGAGAGAGGGGGTACTTTTTCCGATTTCTCAAGATGAGCGGGGGCTTGGTTGAGGGAGCTACTCTGGACATGATTCTTGGGGAGGACCATCCCAAAACTCGGCCAGAGGTGACACATTACCCTCGTCTTGAGTTGCCAGAATAGAGCTTGCTTGGATCAAAAGATTTCATAATATTATAAATTATTTCAAAGTATCAGGTCTGTACATGGGATGTCGCTGCCTGAGTGATGGAACGCTTCAAGACAGGCTTCGGACATCCTTCATCCAATAGCTGATGCCATGATGTGGCATTCAAGAGCCGATCCCCTTGATCCAAATACCGCAGTATAGAATTATACTGGGCAAAATCTCTCTGATCCAAAAGCTTGTACTCGATTAGGAGCTGGTGTCGACTCTCTTGCGTGCTCGCCACCTCCCGCCAGGCCTCTTCCTCCGAAACACCAAGACCGCCGAACCATGTACTCGAAAGCCGCACGTCAGGCTGCTCCGGGTCTGCCTTGTATTGGAATATGCATGAGGTCCAGGTGTCGGTGTGCCAGAGTTCCATCCTTTGCAGCTTTTCCATTCTTTGAGCCACCGTCGCCGCTCGGAGGATCAAATGTTGGTACCCGGTAGGTCTGAGCCAGGCAGAGCTAAGTGAGATTCGCTCCAGCCTCTTCCATTTTGCCCCTTGTAGGAAATCGGATTGTTCGTGACGATGTAGAAAACAAAGTCCATGGCGTCAACATTGTGGGCAATGTGCAGCTCCTCGAGCCGCTGGCTTGGCTCAACTAGAGCCCTGGCTAAGGCATGGGTGGGGTTTCTCCGACTGCGTAATTTGGCAGAGGTCATGTCGTCATAGCAGGCAACTGATCTGAGAGTCTTTTTGCTCTTGAGCACTTCGCCCAATAGCAGGGCATGTTCCTCGTCCCGTACCCAGTAATACCCCAAGCCGTTGAAAAGGGCACCCCAGTGCTCATAACGGAGATGCTTGAGCTGGGTCAAGCTTTGTATGATTGGCTGTAAAGTTTTTGGAACTGAGAAGTATCGAAGGCACTGTCGTCGAATAACGAAGGTGTCAACCACCCTGACACAAGGCAATGTCTTTAACCGCTTGACAGGTTGCGCACGCATGTCGAACCGTAGCCCTATGAGTTCTCCGAACGGTCTCGGCTTGTGGTGTGAGATGCATTTGTGAGGCCTATCACCAAAGGCTCTAGCATTGCGTCATATGAGCTGCTCCGGGCCCATTACCCCCATCCAGCCCTTGTCATTGATTCGCCTTCGCATTTTCGGACCCCCGTAACGAAGGTCGCTTGGAGAATGCGCACTCATCTCGAAAGTAAAGCCTTGCCTCGTCGTAGTAACGGCATCCTTCTTTTTCCAGCCGGATAAGGTGTCAAAGAGCTCCCAGACGGCGTTGGTCAAGGTGAACTTGTTGGCCCTGTCCTCAACAATCGTTTCGCGTACACGGCATTCCTCGCAATCGTATTCTGTAAGCTCTAGACGAAGCCACAGCCATCGTACGAGCGGTCTCCGACGGCCTTGAACAAAAGCGGCGAACTCGGAAACGTCGGATTGGTGGAGAGTGAGGTCGCCAAATGTTTCTGTTTCGAAGAGATGCTGCCATTCTTGAGAGACGGCGGCACATGCTGACAACTTGGGTGATCGAACTTGTTTGAACGATTCTACCGCATGCCCAACAATCATTAATTTCAACTCACCGGGTAGACGTTCCCACGAGGCGAGTGAGCTGGCGGGTTGACGAGGCATTGTCAATCGTGATTCACCGGCGCTGTGGGGAATCAATCGTCGACGGCAGTGACTGAAGGTGAGAGTTGGGCTAGAATAGATCTAGTCGCCGTTATATATTAGTCAAGATTAAGGTTGATGCAGCAAGAAAGAGTCATCCCTAGATCTGACAGATGAACCATAAAGCAGTGGCTGCATCCATGTTGACATCATTCAACATAGGTAACAAGCCAGGTGAAAGAGATCCTGCTTCGGAGCTCGCAATTGTCAAGCAGTGCTCGTGCAACCTGCCTTTACCAGGTAGATACATCTGGGCTCTGAGGTATCCATCCTGAGCTTCTGGGCCAGCACTATAGAAAAGGACTTGCTACCTGCAGTCACAACAGTCGTCAAACTGTTCGGCGAGAAGAGTTTCGCTGAGAAAAGCTTACTCGCGTGAGTCAAGGTCCTGCGCATCACCCAACGACTGAAGCTACTCATCCGAATACCGAGAGGGCTCGGGTTCGTGTCCCGAGTCTGTTGAAAGAGATGGTGGCCTGTCGATAGCTAACAAGGAGCGATCCCTGTAGTCAGTCATTTGCGGCTAGTGTTGAACACAGTCCTATTGTAGCGGATCTATCTGCAGCCGTTGTGTGTTGAGCCATGTCGATATATGGTACCTCGTGGCACAGAGCCAGTGCCAGTCAGGCATTTTGAATTGATGAATCAGAAGACGAACACGCGTGCGAGAGACTGGCACCAGGGATGCAAACAATGCCGAAGGAAACCCGGGACGTGTTGCCGAGTGGTTCCCTTGGCTGAGAGCGATTCGAGTGGAGCCTGTTTGTGATTGTGATGGATCATGTTGCTGTTCTCTCATCATCAGTAACTCGTCTCTTGTTCATGTTTGTCGTGAAAGGAGCCCGTCGACGCTCACCGTCAGCCCTGAAATAGATACCCAAGAAGAAGAAAAAAAAGTGAGGAGAAGAGGATGAGCCGCAAGAGACTTCTATCGTTCCGAATGCTTTATTACACAAGGCTCGACAAGCCTCAAGCCTCATCTCGATAATCTCGGCCGCCGTCCGATCACGATAGCCGACAAGTCCGTGCCGGAGCCAACATCAGCCCACCAATTCCCTCCAGAAGCAAGCGGGTCCGTCTCGGTAGTTTTTGTGCCCGACAAACCCTTGGAGCGAACGACGGCGGCCGGGCCACCACGTGGAGTCGGCCATTGGAACTCGATTCGCGTACCTCTCCAGACTCCAGAACAGTGGGCAAACTCGGTTTCCACTCACACAAAACTCAATAAGCTTTAGAGGCTCTCCAAGTCGTTCTCTGGAGAGAAATCACTGCTCCCACGTGTGTCGTAGCGTCGATTGATCCTCCGGGGCGTGACTATCACGAGCCTTTGATCTGACAGGCCTCATGCCCAAACAAGGCACGGCCGCCCACTCTCCCCACGCCCATAGACCAACCGCAATCCGGCCGATTGCTACCTTGAATGTCGCGTCTGTCACGTATCGCGTCGTCAAAAGCCTCCCGAGCAACGAATCAGCGGCCCCACGTGTCGGCGTGGGTCGCCGTGTGGAACCTCCATCGGGAGCGAGATGAGGGGTTTGAGGCGGGTCCTTGAGAGCCTCGAAGCTCGTTCTCGGCGAGTCAAGTGTGACGGAATGCGAATGTGCGTGTAGAAACTCGTTTCATGACTATTCTGGACAAGACTATCTCGCGTTTGCCGCCCAGAAGTCGTGAGTTGACTGCTTGAGGCAACCGGAGGTGGGGGTTGGAAAACAAGGCAAGTTGAGATATAAACACCAAACACCTCAGGATGACGCTTGTGGTGGGGGCTTGCTTGGGGGGCCAAGAATATTCTCTCTCATTCTTCGAACTTCTCTCCTCTTCGAAGACCCTCTCTGAATTGATTCAATTGTTGTTTCCTTGCCGAATCTCTGCAGCAACCAACTCCATTTGCATCATCATGGACAAGGCGACCCTCTTGACTGCTTCCAAGGTGGAGCTCTCCGTTTCCGCCCATCCCCGCTCCGATATCATCAGGTTGCTTGGCCCGGCTCTAGAAATTGCGCTTCGGTTCCAGAGCCTCGTCAGTTCCGTCTCTATCTTCCTTTGCCTCCGCGCATGGCTTCTCACGAGCACCACCTTCGCCGGTGTCCTCTACGCAAGCAGAATCGTGGTCCTGAAGGCCTGTGTTGCAACAAAGTTTAGTGCATCCCACGGCTTCAACATGTCCAGCAAAGCAGTCGTTGGTGTGTGGAACTCGAAAAGCATCCAGAGGCTGCGAAAGAAGCTCTGGTACGAATTTGCCGTATTCGTTCTCGGAAGTGGCAACATGGTCTTCCTTATGCTCTTCTGGCCTGGGTGGTGGCTGCTCGCAGGCGCATGCTGGGCTGTCTGGATGCTCTTCGGCTGAGCTCGTCTTGTCCTTGTTCGAGTTCGCTTGTGAACTCTGAACCAAATTCGATACGTAACCCATCGGTGCATAATCTGTCGTCAAACCATACACACAACCCTTCGAGACGATATCGACATCCCATAACCGCCAATCCGACCATATCAGCGCGAGAAGAAAAAGGTATTCCCACCAGCGTCCTTGCGCACCTCCTTCCCGTAGTCCTTCTCCGGGTCAAACTCCTGCCACATACTCGCGGGGAAGATATGCTTGTTCTTCTCGTACCACCGCCGATCAACAACCTTGGTCAGAGACGGATCATCGTTAGCGCCCTCGAGGGTGTCGACATCTGGAAGAGCTTTCACAGCAGCCGCCTTGGAGGCAGGCGTGACAAGGGGATCGCTGGATTTCGCGTCGTCGGTGGATTCGAGCTTTTGAGGGGCCTCTGCGCTGTAGTCGAATACAGGCTGACCGCCGGGGCCGAGGGTTTTATTCATGGCAAAGAAATAGAAGTCATAGTGCTGGACAAACAATTAGACACATTTAAAGACAGACGTTGCAGACAACTTACATGTGGTATAATGACTGTTCCGCGGACAAGCATGAGATCGTCCACGCCAACTCTTGCCCACTCTCTCCGGGCATTGGCTTTTTCTCCCACCCCAAGCTCAGCGCCAACCTTGCGACTCTTGTCCAGGAATACCCAGACGTAGTCGCCTTTCTTGACACGGACAGTGCCTCCGGGGATGTTGGAGCCGTCATAGAAGACAAAAGGTATCGCGATTTCGGTCGCCTTGACAGCTTCTTGGATGGCCAAGAACTCGCGACGGAGGGCTTCGCGCTCGGCAGCTTCTCTGCGGAGTGCGCTCTTGGTCATGGCCTTGGGGACGATGCCTACCGAGGCATTGGCCTTGAATTTCGTCTTCACGTCGCTATCGCTCCCTTCAGTATCGTTCGCGCTGTCTTTTTTCGCCTTTGGTGTTGGCTTTGACGGGGCCGCATCTTCGTCGCCTTCTTCGTCATCGAACGAGAGGAGCTTCTTGCCCAGCTTCTTCTTCTTCTTCTGCTTCTTCACGGGACGTGGGCCGCTTCCCGTGTCACTGCCACCGTTGTCAGGAGTGCCTGTCAGGGAGCGATCCGGTGTGGACGTGCCTGAAAACGCGGCCTCGCGGGCTTCGCGCTCCTGCTGCTCGAGGACCTCGGCGCGACGCTTGCGGAAGTCGGAGAGGGCGACGAGGCCAACCGTGTGTGTGGATAACCGTTCATGAGTCGTTTTGTTCTGCGGCGTGAACCGCGATGAGCTTTGGTCGGACATTATGGGCAAAGAATGTCGAGCAATTGATGAACAGGAAGCTGGGAGTTGCGACGAGGCGACAACGAAATCACAGTCCCGTGATCATGTACAGTTAGCTTGAGTCGCTGGCACTGTCTTGACGGTGAAAATATGGCTGAACACAGTGCGAGTAATTCAAAGTTGTTTGTCAGGACAGCTCATGTCATCTTGATGGCAATTGAATCAGCCCAGGTGCTTCAACTCAAAAGAAATCAATCTTTACGGATGAATGGCATACATGGCATGCTACGACGGGGATTTTCAAAGATAAATACAATTCCTTTTCAGTTGCTGAATATGCCATGAACCTCTATCGGATGTCCCCTTCTCCGCACCCTGCACCCGCATACTCACGTCATTCATCTAACCTCGAGTTGACCAACTCTTGATGCTGTTCTGCGCCTTGATCCGCCCAAGACTTTGTCCGTCTTCAAAACTTTTAATACTCTCAAGCCAAACTTTTAAGCGCACCATGGCCAACGTTGATACCTCGCTCCCTGCCGAGCCCTCGGGCGCTGCGGCCGATTTCGCTGCCCGCCACTCAGAAGAGCACCCACTGAAGCTCTACGGCGGCTGGTTCTGTCCCTTTGTCCAGCGATCATGGATCACCCTGCACGAGAAGAACGTACCGCATCAATACATCGAGATCAATCCGTACAAGAAGGAGGCATCCTTCCTCGCCATGAACCCTCGTGGTCTTGTCCCTACACTGGCTGTACCTGTCGGCGCCAAAGGCGAGGTGCAAAAGCCCTTGTTTGAGAGCAACATTGTTTGCGAGTACCTGGACGAGGCATATGCAGACGAGGCCACGTATGGTCCGCGACTGCTCCCCTCGGATCCTTACGAGAGGGCACGGTGCAGACTCTGGGTCGATCATATCAACTCGCGAATCATCCCTGCTTTTTACAAGCTCCTCCAGCACACTCCTGAAAAGCCATACAGTTTGGACCAAGCACGAGAGGACCTCCACGGCCACATTAAAACCCTCGTCAAAGAAATGGATGCCGAAGGACCCTGGTTCTTGGGCGCCAACTTCAGTCTCGTGGATATTTGCCTGGCACCTTGGGCCAAACGCCTGTTTCTGATCGATCACTACAAGAACGGCGGGCATGGAATTCCTCAGTCTGGTGGTGGAGATGATGAAGGCATCTGGGCGAGATGGAGAAAGTGGAATGATGCCATCCTTGATCGCAAGAGCGTCAAGGAAACATGGAGCGCTGACGAGCGGTACACCATTGCTTACAAGAGGTACGCTGATGATACTACCAATTCTCTTGTAGGTCAGGCCACAAGAGAGGGCAAGAGACTTCCGTAGAGCAGACGGTTGGGAATCGGATCTTGATGGTGTGTGTCACAGGCACCTCTGAATGCGTAGAATAGCTACCACGAATCAATTATTAGCTAGTATGGTGGTTTTTCTTATTTCACTTTTTTAAATCTAGAGAATGGCACTGAACCCTTCCAGATTATGAAGTCAAGTCCCCCGGGCCCTGTGTAAGTTATCTTCGGGGGTTTGGGACCCTCTAGTTTTGCGCCAACCCTAGGCTGTGGATAAATTGTTTGGCTGTTAAAACCCCGACGCATATTGAACTGATCAAGGCTAATCGGTATACCCTGCCTTTCTCCATGGAACTAGGAGGGTAAGAGACCCTGGGCCCCAAGTTCCCTTACCCTCAGTCTCCCCAAGGATGTTATTACGTGTGCTAAGTGGCGGAGCAAGATTAGGTGCTGACAGCAAATCTCGGTTTCTAGGTATGATTTATAGGGTAGCTAGGTGAGGCTCGGCTTGTAACCGTCATGAAATACTGTTGATGAAAAGAATCTTATCGACAACTTTGAGTTGAAAGACTCAAAACTGCAAGGGATCCCGAAGAATCCCTAAGGATCACAATGGCTTCGAGACCAGTGCCCTCATTAGCACGCCAAATAGATAGTTGAAAGAAATGATTAAATATTAACAATTCATAGAATAGAAAGCTAAACCCCAACGCAGACATAATATTCCGCCCTCAGGCTTTTACAGCCAGAACCAATAGCCGGGTTCAACCCATAATGGTTTGCCATAGTGATCTTGTAGTAGTTCTGAATCGAGCCACAAAGCGTTGTGGATTTGACGAGATGAAACTTCTTGCAGCTACTGATCATACCGGCCTGGATAGGCGTAGGCGTCGAGATGCTGTTGCCCGGGTTGGTTGGCGTCGGCGTCGGCGTCTGCCCGATGATACCCACACAGACGTTGTAATCAGCCCACAGGGACGGACGTACACTGGGACCCGATGGTAGGATTCCATTTGTAAAGGTCGGCGAAGGAAACCTCCAGAAGGAGACATCGGGCACAATATCAAAGAACATAGCATACCACAGAACTTGGAGATGAAACTCAAGCATATCGAAATCTATTACCATTTCCAGTTTCTAGAGCTGAGCTCCTGCCGCTCTATGCTGAGTCAGTGCTGAGGTCAGGCTGAGGGCCCGGAGTTCAGATTGAGGCGGATCAGGCGCGTCTACTCGCTGAGCTTGAGCTTATCAGCGAAGCCCTTATAGCCCAAACCAACGGGGGCTTAAATTCGGCCACAGCGAATTAAGGCCAAATGAAGAAGGAAACAGGACATCATGTCATTTGCGTGGGTCAGGGCCGCTACAATGTTTCTAGATACGTTAAGTTCCTTCGGGTCTCTCACTGTAATATCGATCTCACCTCTGGATGTCGATTCTCGAGGTCCCGGAAGGTATGATTCCCCAACAGGGCTCTGGGTAGAGCCATCTACCAACGAAGCTGCGTAGCACTCTCGATAGTGGAAATCGCGATGCTGAGTTGGGGGAAAGTGTGCTAGGCCATTTTGGGCCATTGGGCAATTTCTTGTACGTAGAAAAGGGTCAGAGGCAGCAAGAGCTTCGCCCTCATCATCACCTTCGTCACGGTCAACAGGAAAGGAGTAGCTTTTGGGCTCTTCCCCGACCGAATCTTCATTGCCATTAATTGATTAATTGCCCTTGCTATTTTATGTTGTATTTGCCTCACCGAAAAGTGTGTGAGATCCCTATTTTGAAACTCCCATGATTGTTACGAAGGCGTTTTCCTCTGGCTGTGGTTGGTTGTGTTCTGTTTCTCTAACAAAATGCGGTCGTCGCTGAAGTGACGATTCAGATTCGGGCCCAAGCATCCAAATGTCCACTGTCATAGTGTACTGCGTTCAAGGTTACTTTCCACTGCGGGAAGGATGGATAGATAGTATCGTCATCCCCTTTTATAATGGGGAAAAAAGAAGAAAAAAAATTGGTAGCTTTTCTTTGAAGAGCGTGTCTTGTGACATGTTAGTCCTTAGTTTCCGAGTTTGAGCATTGCGAGACTTACCATCTTTAGTGTAGGGGCTATGTAGAATAGAAAGCATACGTGCAAAGAGAAAAAATTGGCAAAAAAATTGGTAGCTTCTCTTTGAAGAGCGTGTCATCCTTAGTGCAGGGGCCATGCTAATCTTCTCTCTGCCAGATGTTAGGATTCGAACGTGCGACCTGGAAGGAGAAACTCACGTATCGTTATAAATAGACCATTTGCCCGAAGGCGAAATAAGGGTCATTTGGATTAACCTATAGACCTATTCTCTGACGTCACACAGGGGTTCAGAAACACTGAGCGGCGGGGCTACCAAGCTCAGGCCCACACGGCCACCAGAGCTTTTAGTGGGTCACCAGAGTTTTTAGCTCTTCTTATTCCACCTTCTCACAGCCAAGGCTTTCCCCCAGCACCGTGCGTGATCGGCGCACAACACTTGCACTCATCCCAACGGACCCTCGGCCTCCTAAACCACGCCTTGAGGGTCATTCGGAAGGGTCCACCGGTAGGTCGATTGACTCGCTACCTTATTGTACGCATCACATGATAACACAGCTTAACACAGCGCGCCAGCCTTGATGGCCATTCAAAGGTCTTGGACTGATACGTCTTAGCAACGACTCAATATGGATTCGCTCAGCGACGAAGCTGTGGCAAATCTGGAGTGGGCCCGCGCTCATAACGCCCGCATCCTCACCGACCAAGAAATGGAGCGAGCGCTGCAGCTGATCGGAGACACAAAGAAAATCGACAAGTCTGGTGGCAATATCCTGCCCCAAAAACGGAAGCGTTCGGGAAAAGGCTCCGAATTACAAACTATTTGCGAAGCCTGGGTTCAAGCCCACAACGGCCATCTCTGCCCAACGGATAAAGACAAATGCTGGATGTTGCAACAGGGGGATCTCAGATGGGAACAAGTGACGAATTGGTTTGCATACCGCCAAAAAAAAAGCAAAGAGCAATCTCGAGCGCGCTTTTGCAAATCCTCGAGGATTCGTGGCCACTCACGGGCATGGTGTGACCGACACTCTCAACGACTTCTTCGTCGCTGTTGCCCAAAGAAAACCCCCCCCAAAAAAGGAAAGCGACTCGTCGGAGATATCACAGGTCTCGGCGCCGACAATGTTGCCGAAATTGTCCAACAACATCAAGACCAGTGTGAAAGCCAACCTGATGGACTTGCCAGAGATCAGAGCTTTCGTGACGTGCCGCAGATCTCTGAGTCATCGCTTCAAGTCATCAACCACAGAAGAACAGCAGCCGATAGCTTAGCTCATCCGCAAGACAACTAAGCCTTGCATCTGAGCGTTTCTCAGCACATGTTGGCACATGCTACGGCTCATCAGACTCCTCAGACCACGTCGAGTGTTCAGCAGCCGTTCACCGAAACACCTCACGAGTTTACTGATGAACAACCACACATCGTCCCGCGGCCCACCGCCCATCGATTGCCAGTGCAGGTTGCAAATCCTACCGTCGAGCTGTTCAGAACTCAGATGCCCACTCAACCTCCGAAGCCAGCAAGCGTTCCATTTGCGTCAGCATCAGCGACGACACAGCCGCTACAGCCTGACCCACCACCACCTCTCCAGCGTCTCGAGCCAATTCTCCGAGCAACTCCCATTGCACGCGATGCAAGACCACAGGATGACACACAACTGCACCAGAGACAGAAGCAAGCTGTGCCAGTCGACAGGCAGCCTGCGCTCCCCAACCGCAACTTCAAGCTTCAGCTCAAGTCTGCGAGACATCTTGGTCGCCGGGTAAACCTCGAAACGCAGATCACCCCACTTTTGCGCAACCATCCAGACGTACAATCTGCCATCTCTCTTGCATAGGATGGGAGAATAGTTGGACTTGTCACGCCCGAGACTGTGTGCCCAAGCAAGGTACAGCAACAATTGCAATACGAAGCGGAGCTTTATTTGGTTCCGGATCTAGTGTTTGCAGTCAAGACACTTCCACAGACGGCCGAGTCCACAGCCGACCTAGACGCTTTTCTGTGGGCAAATACGCAAGGTCGTCAGCAGATTGGAGAACAGTTCGGCTGCCCATTTTGCGAAAAATCAAGTCTCACAGAATTTACTGCCAAAACGCATCTATCGAGTCATACGGGTCCATTTTACATCTGCTCGGTACCCAATTGTCGAGCAAACATTGGTGAATTCCGCATGACCCGGCATCAGCTCTCAGCGCATGAGGCAGCCCACAAGCGGAATGGCCATCTAGATCATCTCCCGAATGATAAACGACACCGAATGGCAGATGCCAGGGTTACCTGGGTGAGGACGCCCAGAGAAATCCATCAACACATTGCAACACTGTCAGCCGAGCAAGAGCAGCATGAGTGCACCCGCGATGCCGACAAAGAGCTACCAACCACCAACTCAGGGATTTGTTTGCCTCCGATCAACAAAAACGCATGGTACGGCACATTGTTGCAGCAAGCAGCTTCTCTTGATCGCCTTGGCGCTCCGCGAGCAACAAACATTTCAAGGGACAGACAAGTTGAAGTTCTCTCATACAACTTAGACAAAGTCCAGAAAGGTAGGTCTCAGCGCAAACAAGAGACGATAAAAGCTAATTGAAGTGTAGAGGTCTTGTCTGGATTTCGAGTCGAGTTCCGCAACTGGGGCGACATGTGCCTTGGCCCTCGGCCAAGCCTGAATCTGGGCTCAATTACAAAACGCTGTCCTCGAAATTGCCGACTTGATTGGAACACAGCCAAGATCAAGAAAAATGACCAGCAGATGACTCTTAGATTTGACATACGGTGCATTGAGTGCGCTCAGGAATTTGCATTGTATGAGCTGTACAAAGCTTTTGGCACACTCGCGGACAAGGACGACAACGAGGCAAAATGCAGCGAAAAAGGTTGCCCCCACGATCGGATGTTCCAGGCACTCTACTGCCCACTCCACGTTGTTTCATACACCGTTGGAGCTCACCCACAACCTTGGACAGCGGAAAATCGGAGTCTAATCTCCCAACAACTCAAGGCTGACACGCTTTGGGACATTGACAAGTCGTCAAATTTTTCCCTCTTTCTGGAGAGACACAAGCTTTCGAACGCGCCAAGATTTTTCGCCATCGACCTAGAAGGATATCTTGTCAGCAAGCCACCTGTAGTTGAACAGGCTGCTGCAGTTGGGGTCGATCAAACCCTTCCAGTCATCTTCAACATTAATATCGACAATCCTCGGCACGTTGATGGAAATTTGGGATCTCCAGATGCTGGAGATTTTAATGAAAATCTTCTGTCATTCGGCAAACGCGACTATTGGCATTACAACAAAAGTGCCTTATCAGGGCAATCAATGAATCCAACCCAAGCGGCCACAGTCATTAAAAACAGTGGAATAACTGAGAATGACTATTTGTTGGTTTGGCACAAAACTTTTGCGGATGCCTCTGCCTTGAAGCACCTCCTTTCGCAGGCCGGTTTTGATGGGGTTTTACCCCCCAACAGTCATATCATTCGACTGCCGAGTCTCTTCCGATACAATATCGATCTACCTGAAGGGGTTTTGTGTTCTCTTGAATTCCTGTTTTCTGCATTTTTCCCTGACCACCCTCTTGGTCTCAGTCACCACGATGCCTTGATTGACAGCAAGAAGGCTGCTCTTATGGCCTTACTTGCAGAGAGGCTATGCAAGGGGGAAGGCACGGCAGATTTACAAGGATTGAACCGTAACGGTTCAAGCCCGGTACTGTAACAGCCTGTGCCGGCACCCAGACAGCTACCCTCACAGGCCATGGTTTGAAATAGAGAAAATTCTTCCTGCAATTCACTGTTTCTACCATTGACCCGAGTTGTAGTTCCGATCAAAACAGCACAGGAGGTGAAAAAGGTTCTCTTCAAACTCGATGCCCTTCACCTCTGGGAACGAGACGAATAGGTCGATAATCGCCTGATCGAGGTCGTTCTCCATCTTAACATCATCTTGCTGACCAGAAATACAAGTGACTTGTTCATTACAGCGTTCACCCATCCATTGGTCCGAGTTCTTTGCCATCGGCTCGATGTTGTGCGAGGTAGGGGCAACGTACGAGCCGTATCATGACAAGAACGATGGGGAGCTTGAGAAGCTATTCGGGACGGACAAGTACATATCCAGATGTACGAGACCTAATTCTAGGAGAGGTGATTACGGGGGTTTGGACGGGGCGATACGCGGATGTTGATGAGGTTGCTACAGATATTGGTCGGATTGAAGATAGTTTGAAGGGCTGTGTTGCAAGACTTGTGGCTATAGGCGAGAGGGAAGCTGCATCCGCTCCTTTCTCGGAAGATGAACGCGCTTGAAGCCTGGGAGGCTGCCCATCCTACATTCGCGGACAGCCTAAACACGCTAGCGTCTTTCAGACGATCATCTAGATAAGCCATAGCCCTGCGCAAGTTACACAAGTGCTGGTATTTTCAGATCTGACAGGCTCTCTGCTATGACTGGCTGCTAGTCTTTCCCCAGTCAGAGGCGATCACAGCGGTGAATACCACGGAGAAACCGTGCCGATGCGGCGCACAGATATATTATGATTATCCCACGTGGTCGCTTCGTATCATCGAAGATACCATTTGTCCCTCATATGACACCATGTTCTCCTAAGCTGTACCCAAGAAACAAACGGCAATCAAGAACCTGGCTCGAGTGAGAAGGTGTTGCGGCACACATTTGCAACTTGTTGTCCCCTGGACTAGTCACATTCAACAGACATGGCAAATTACTATGTTAAACGTGATATATAAAAGGCCCGGAACTCTACAAACAACCATAATCAGACACAATGTGACCCTCAAGTCAGGAAAACCTCGACCTTGGTACACATCGCCTCTTGGGTCTGTCTGTACTCGACACGCAGCAAGCCGAACCGATTGCCGTTTCGAGGTATGCTTGCCAGATAAGCAAATAGATTCTCAAAGATGACAATTACGACAGTGTTTGACTGGCCAGAATCGCCTTGTCGCCAAATATAATATCGGCGAGGGTCTCGATGCCATCATCCGTAGACGAGTTGTGATACTTCACACCGACTACTGACGTCGTCAATATTGATCTCCTGCACGTGTCCACTGCATAGGCATCAAGGTCAGTCACCGCCGGGTACCTGACTTTCGGTGAGGCACACCACCGAGTTACCACGGTACAAAGGCCACTTGGCCTGCGTTAGTAGCGGGATCAGGCATGTTGTCATGGGCTCCGGCATCGGTAACTTGCAAGCCCTTCCCGAGCTCACCAGCCGGGATGTCCACCCGGTACGAGGGCCTTATCCTCCCGCGGCGAGGCTGATGTTGCACATAGAGAGAGACGTGGCTCCGCTGCGGCAGGTGGAGGATCTGGGAGGATTTGACAGCATTCACAAAAGTGCACTCGCAAAAGGACCATCGATGCCACAAAGAGACCAACAACAAACTCCACCCGAGAACTCTTGGTCCGTCGCTCCGGCAAGTGATTCTGACGGGCAAGTATGCAGCTGCGGACATGGCTCGATGCTAGGTTTAGCAACACAGCATAACACGACGATGCAAGTGATTTACGACGGCAGCGGGGACAGACCCTGCGGGCTCGCGGGGTGGCACATAGTCAATAGGTCCACTGACGGCCAATGCCATCGCCCATCGCCGCCGTGTCATTGAGCAAGCAAGCAGGCAGCCGGCCGCTCGCAGACCGCTCTCCCGGATATTGGCGTTTTTGCGTTTGCTGTTTGCTGAGATTGATTGCAGGCGGTGGACCTTGACAGAGGAGCATCCAAACATAGACAACGTTTGTCTCGGCATTGTGGTACGCCACCATGTGAAGTGGCTCGTACACCTGAGAAGAACAAGTCAATCGCGGCGACTGTCCCGGCTCGGCCGACCCCGAAGCATGACGTCTGTTGGGTCAGCAGCAAAAAAGCTGAAACAAAGGCTGAGCTTCCTACTCCTTCTCCAACGTTCAATGAGAGCTCCAGAAGACCCTGTGGGCAGTCGAAATCGTTCGGTTTGCACCCTCGTTTATGCGGGAGAGTGGGCTCGTCGATCGCCCAAAGATGGACTTGCGAGATGTGGCCGGGATCCTCTAAGATGCGCGACGCACGGCCGAGCTGTAGCTGTAACTGTATGTAGAATGCGCGCAAGTCGCTGCATGGAAGGTCCCCCAGCCTCCTCAATATTCCTCGACCTTTCTTCCCGTGCGCCAGAGTCTAGAACCAATCTGCCAGGGCGAGACACGGTCCAGCCGAGGATCACCTGGCCACGAGGCAATTAATCTAATGGTGCTACCGGTGGCCCGAAAAAAACGGTGCATGCGGTAGAGTAGACTTGCGTTAGTACATGTAGGCGTCGCCGCCCCAGCTGTGTGTATTCCTCTTTGTCGGTTTCACGGCATCACCAATGGCTTCACGGGTGGTGTCCTGTCTTCTTGACCGACATGGTGGCAATGCTGGAAAATCCCATGCATCCACCGCCTGATGTCGACTCTCCCGCCTGCCGGAGAGTTTGAAGTGTTGGACGCAAGCGTCGGCCGACGGTCGTTCGTGCAAAGTGTAGTAGTCGATCCTCCGACGTGCCGCCTTGGCCAGCCCACCCACCCAGGGGACGGCCGGGCTCAGTAGCGTGCGGGGAGGACAGGGTCGGACGGAGAATTTCAGGTGATCCGATCCACTTCACCGTCGATAGTCCATCGTGGTGTCGCCGAGTTGAAAAAGGTCCCGTCGGTGCTGAGATATGAGGCCCCAGCTTGGATAGCTGATGTGCTGGTCCAACCATGATGCACGCAACAAGCGGAGACGGAGCGGCATTGACCCGTGAGCATAACTCAGGAAGAGGCTGTGGGAATCCGTCTTGGTTGACAACAATAGCCGAGGACAAGACGGAATGCTACTGATGTCTGCATCTTGAGAAACTGTTGGATGCAAGCCAAAGACGGAGGCAGAGACTGATGAGTTGTTCTCTTGAAAGGACGGATCTACAGTGTGGATTGACCACCTTGGGCGGGGCAGTTGGTCGCTGGAATACAGAGGCTTCGGTCTGAGCGGTTCTATTTCGGGTGTCGATATTTGCGATTCGGCATAGAATTCCAGCCAGGTAATACAGTGAGAACTAACACTGTGCGCCTGCCCAATGTCGGCTTCGTTTCTCTCTGTCCCAAAAAAGAATACAACGTGGTATGAGCATCTGTTGGACAGGGAAACTCAATGTCATGCATATTCTTTTGCCATCCAACAACCAACCCCTGCCATTAGCCCTTGGCTGGGGTCCTATTTTGGGATGTGTGCCTCAAGGCTCACTGCCGAGCTGAGAGGACCAGCAGAAGTCGACGGCCCCACTCGCGGGCCTGGGTCCCGGATTTGGAGCCAAGCTTCCAGCGGATTGCGGGCGGGAATACGAGATGTGTGCTACGTCACTTGACACTCCATTCTCTGGCTCTGTGGCTGGAGAATGCTGTGAATGCAGTCAACGACATGTCCAACGAGTTATCGGTCTAGATTCGACTATAAAGAAGGGACGGCCCGCCGTTGTCGACACATTCTTATTCTTCATCACCAACAACATCATCATCGATCTACACCCCAAGACAAAAGATCAACATCTCCTCAACAATCCCACTCAGCCCAGTCTCTCTCGGACACATAAATAACCAACCTCCTCACCCTTCTCAACCTTAACAACAACCCCAGCAACACTCTTCTCCTCACAACTTCTACACATTACCACCAACATGCAGTTCTTCACCACTCTCCTCGTCCTGGCCACCTCTGCCATGGCCCTCCCCACAGTCTCCCTCAGCTCCCGCGCCGAGAGCGAGTCTTGCATGGCCAGGGGCACCAAGGTCACCGAGTGGACCGTCAACGACTTTGACTTCCATGCCACCATCACCAAGACCACCCCCAAGAAGCAGACCGCCAGCGGCAGCGTCAGCTTCCTCCTCGAGAACAAGGTCCTCAACTACAAGGCCAAGTGCACCGCCACTTCGAACAAGCCCAACGACTTCTTCTACGGCAACACCAACTACAACTGCGACGTGCCCCTCAAGGGCGACGCCGCCTCCTTCACCTTTGACCGCAAGTCGGGCAAGCTCTCCATCGTCCAGTCCTGGAGCTGCCTCAAGGAGGGCGGCCGCTTCGAGGCCAAGGGCAACACAAACGTCAAGCTCGAGTGCAAGGAGAAGAACTGGAAGAACCCCAACTACAACAGCGGCTCCAAGACCTACTCCAACAAGAAGATCACCTGCGAGAAGACCACCTTCAAGGCCCCCATCCTCGAGATCAGCGCCGTCCTGTAAGGGCAGACTGCACTCAACCTCGCAAAGATCTTCTTTTTCTCTTCTTCATCATGACATTTGGGCATCACTTTTTTAATCTTGCAGAGCAAGTACAAGGCGTTGGATCTGGGCATTTTTTGGGAAACGACACTCTTCATCCATGACTAGACCGTGACGACGGACGGATATGATCTACGATCTCCATGACATTCATTTTTAACGACTAATGCCCAAAGAGGGGGGGATGAAGGTGCGCACTTGGACATAGCACACACGCCTCAGCACAATGAGCATGCCTGCAGCATGACGCATATCTGCAGCCGCATTAGACATTCAATGAAATACCTTGAATCCGCTTGATTGACCCTGCATCTGCTTCTTTCACGTGACGGCCCTTTGAAACTGCCCCCGAAACATTGACGCACCGTTGGAATTCGATAAGCAATGGTTGCCAGGCCACTGGGACATGAAATCTCGCGGCCCGATCTCGGCAGAGAATGGTGGCAATCTTTACATGAATAGCGACAGATCCACTGAATTCCTCTTTGAGTCAAAAATAGAGCGGTGTGTGCCGTCATTGGGATGAACATGGGCCTGAGACACGCAAGGGATGGATACACCATGTCTCATTGAATGCCCGAGGTCACCATGAACCAAGGCGGTGATGACAGAACACATGTGTCTGTCCGAAATGTCTCACTTCTGGGGCACGTTCATGGGAAGGATCGGTGAGCCTCTTGGTGACCAAGGTCATTACTTGTTAGTGGTTCATTTGAGTGATGTCTTGTTCACGGATGTTCATTCAAAGCACAGGGTTGCCACACTTCAAAGACTCGATTATCAGTACCACTCTATAAACCATTCGGGCTACCTCTGGTTGCTTGGCCAAGGTGCGATTCATGCACAAAGCACGCGCTGGTGAGCCTGGTAGCGTATCTTTGCTGCCGTAGTTCTTAAGAGCGCCGATGTAATAACCGTACTGAGGCTCTCCCTCCTTCAGGGACTCTCTGAACTGTCGGTAGAAGGGATGCTGGCTAAGTTTGTAGCCGTTAGGGAGGTTCTTGTCCTCAGTGGGGGTGTCGACCATAAGTGTCTCGATCTAAGCTCTGTGTTTGATGTGCCTGGCGCGAATAGCCGCAGAAGATGCCGGTGGTTGGCTATTGTGCTCGGTTCCATCTCACCCTTAATCCTTCTCAATCGGAAGATGTGGCCAATTGTCCGGTTTCCACGAGTTGAATAAATATGGAGGGAAGTCTCTGGATGTCGGCCTTTTCCTTCCGCAGAATCATATCAGACGTCCTTTCGTAGTGATATACAAAGATATCCATGTTCATTTGGCCACGAGCACCGGATACCGTCCGTCGGGGCAAAAAAGGCGCGTTGAGTCGAAAAGCACGAACAGCCTTCTAGACTCCCGCAATGTCCAAGCTGATGAAAGCGCAACGATCAAAATCATGTAGCCAGAGGGTATTTTGACCCCTCTCAGTTGAGCCCAGTACAAACTCGACTCCTCGGCCGTCAAGCATCGCGGACCAATGGAGAATGGCTAGGGCTCTCCCCATCTCACCGGCGATCTTGTCAAGATCCAGTCCAATTTCAGACATGTCTTTGACGCTAAGAACAACGTCGCAGAGGGTGAAGATGTCCGAGTTGTGGTATATGCGTCGGGGGGTATTGACATAATCGCTTTTGCCCAAATAAACTCGCGCGAGGAGCTTCTTGTTGAGTGGGTTGGACCGAACGACCTGTCGCTCGTTCTCAGGTACTAGCTTTTCAATCAAAAGAGCCCGGGCCCGTGAGGAGAGAGAGGGAATACGCTCCATGCATAAAGCATTCTGTGCATGAACCAGGCCGCGAGGTCCTCCGAGACAATCCTTCGGGTGCCATCGGTCGCTGTAATAAATGATCGAGGGGACTCGAACGTCGCTGTTGTACATGCCGAGTCGTTGGCGGACAATGGACTGGATGTGCCCCTCAGTCTTGAGGAATGGGTTCGTTCCTTGTCGGGGCAATTTGATAACGGCATTGTGGCCGTTACTGTCCATGACAAGAATGACATGGCGACGGCCGCTGTTCAGGGGCTCCAGAGGCTCCCCGGGGCGGACAGCTCGAGGAAGGAAGACCTTAGGCTTTCTTGGCTTTCGCCAGGTGGGGGTGAACGACAGAGCATCGCCCAATGCCTCGTCCAGCGTCCATGGCTGCGACACGAGGGTTTCCTTGAAAGGGAACATGGTGGTGATGGTTCAGAAGCCAGGCGTTGGGGTCGAGAGAAGCCACTACGGCCAAGCCGCGCCAGGAATCAGACTCTGAAAGCTGCCTGGACAGATACGCAAGGTCGTGGGATTGGAGGAGGGAGGGCGTTGTGGTCGGCAAAGACCCATTCATTCGCTGCAGAAGGGCAGTCCGGATGACAGTCGAAGAGGGGAAATGATAAGATGAAAGTGTCGCGGGCTGAATGAGCCAGAGCATTCTTGACGTGATGGAGTCTTTGGGCAGTCGAGAGAACAAGTATGCTGGTACGGCTCAGGAGGAACCGCCTTGCGGGCTATGTGTCGGATGGGGAAGATTGAAGAATCAAGGGACGGGGCCAGCAAGCTTTATACCTGAGAAGAAAACCAAATCGAAACGCGCGTTTGGCTGCTGCCGTGTGAGCGGTGTGGTTGGTTTCTATTCAGGCGCAAGCTTTTGTTGGGAAAGGATGATCGCCAGATGCTTCAGATTCCCTCGAACGCGTCGTTGTACGTGATGACTTGCGCGATGCAAACGAAAAGCTTGAATAACGATGCAGCAGTCGAGTCGCTACTTTATTTTACCCGTTCAGGCCATCAGGCCAGTGCAGTAAATCCCCCGATATGGTCAACAAACGGGACAATACCAACGACAATAGCCCTGATAAGGTTGACAATAGCGCGACGAGAACAACAATAGGCAACAACAATGCGTGACCCGATAAGCAATAGCGAACCGATAAGAACGGCCGAAGAACGATCGTGCATCATACCTTCACGTGAGATCTCGAAATCTCTAATGGGCTGCGGTGGGTAATTTCAAATCAAGGCACGGCATCTTACTTGCCGCCCCTTTTCGCCGAAGCCTTTCAGGTCCAATTGGGTGAGCAATGACCATGAAGGAGAACAGACTGAGCGTACTTCACCAAATTCTCCTTTACTTTCTTGTCAGAAGTGCTCCATGGTGTTGACGGCTGCAGGTTTGGAGCTCTAAATCGACTATCGCTCCCTCTTGCTATCATCAAGACGGCGTTTCATCTCCGATCAGAGGTCTAGAATAACATCAACACAGCGTTGAAGTCTTTGCAGAAGACCCTCGTCTCGGTTGCTTAGTTTGTTGAGAGTCCAGGTCAAAACAACTGGTGAACAAGAACATGGGCAATGAGGACTGGGCTCTGTACAGCAGAACACCTGTGATCAGACAAGACGGTATGCCAAAGCTCTGCCTATGAGCTCTATATCATGTTGACATGAGGCTGATATGAAGCAGACTCCAAGGGTTTTGAAATACACAACTTGGTCGCCCAGGAAACCTGCTTAAGGTTTCATCTTTTTTTTCGTTCTTCACTGTGCAAAGCTAAGCTCATATTCTCTGACCATATTCAACTCATCAACCGCCTGAAAACCTGCTTTTCATTCTTCATCCACGCGCCGCGCTAAACACCTCGACTCCTGCCCCGAAACACTCCTCAGAATCCACCGTTGGGGTGAATGAGCACCTTGGTGTACCCGTCAATGCGCTTATCAAACTTCTCGTACGCCACCTCGGCGTCGTCAATGTTGATCTCGTGTGATACGACGAAGCTGGGCTTAGCTCGACCGGCAATGATCAGGTCGCGCAGGTAGCGGTTATAAGACTTGACATTGCACTGGCCAGTTCCGAGCGAGAGACCCTAACAGAGGGTTAGTTGTAGACTTGACAAGCATATCAGGAGTACGGACCTTCTCGAAGAGCTTACCGAAGCTCAAGCTGATCATACCCTTGGCCGAGGCCTCGTCAGAAGCACCAGGATCGCTTGATAGTATCAGCAGAGTGTCATGATCACAGCAAACGAGATGACTTACCTGGGGACATAGAGTCCTGGAATGCCCAGACCACCGCAAGCCCTCGTCACGCGAATCATGTTCTCAAGCACAATGTTGGGCTGCTCGGTGTTACCGCTCTTACCGACAGCCTGGTATCCAACAGCATCCACCGATCGGTCAACCTCCTCTCCACCGTTGCTCTGAATGATCAAGTCGACTGCGTCACCCTTAGTGAAGTCGATTGGTGTGCATCCAATCTTCTCGGCAGCCTGAAGACGTTCAGGGACGCGGTCGACGACAAAGACGCGCGACGCACCGCGGAGGACAGCAGAGTAGGCGGCCATAAGGCCGACAGGGCCGGCGCCAAAGACTGCGACGCTCTCGCCGGGCTGGAAGCCAGAGATTTCCACGCCGTGCCAGCCTGGTTTGGTTAGATGGAATCAATAGGAGGGATTGTTCAAAGAGTAGGCCATACCGGTGGGAAAGATGTCTACAGAGATGGTCAGCACATGAGTGGCACATTCAAACGGCTGCACTCACCAGCCAGAAGGATAAAGTCAGCCTCGTGCTCCTTGCCAGCAGGGAGCTTCAGGGCGTTGAAATCGGCATAGGGAACTCGGATGTACTGAGCTTGACCACCTCGGTAAGGGCCCATGGCGACGTAACCGTAAGCGCCTCCGGCAAAGCCGGGGTTGACGCCGGTGCAAAAGGCAGTCCGGCCCTCTTCGCAGTTGCGGCAGCGGCCGTCGGCGACGTTGAAGGGCATGACGACTCGGTCGCCCTTCTTGAGCAGGGTGACACCCTCGCCGAGCTGCTCGACG
The DNA here is from genome assembly GCF_026873545.1 of Fusarium falciforme. Taxonomy (NCBI): domain Eukaryota; kingdom Fungi; phylum Ascomycota; class Sordariomycetes; order Hypocreales; family Nectriaceae; genus Fusarium; species Fusarium falciforme. The sequence goes on along the minus strand of NC_070549.1, from coordinate 1,506,445 downwards.
ATGCCCATGTTCTCATGACCTGTGTGGATTAGCTATTGAGGCGATAGATGACCACAATGATTCGTACCGAATGTGATGCCGGGCTCTGCTGCCGTTCGGCCCTCGTACATGCTATGTAAGTGTAAGTAAAGTCCAATGTTGGATCGCATTTCACATACTGCAAGTCGGAGCCGCAAATGGCGGCCTTCAATGAATCAGCTGACAATTCATCGAGAACGGAAGGACGAAGGTAGAACTCACAGTAGTAACCTTGACAATGACATCGTCGGGATGCTCCAGCTTGGGGAGCTCAATCTCCTCAACCTTGACCTTGAAAGGGCCCTGGTAGTTGACAGCCTTCATCGTCTGGGTAGCCATTTTGAACTTCAGATGTAACAAATAATTTTTTGAAAATGAATACCAAGCAAACTTGATCTCTCCTCAAAACACGGAAAACCCGGGGTTCAAATAAGATTTAAAAACTCCGCTCGGTCATCTCGACGAGTCGACGCCAAGCAACCCCGCGTCTCCCATCAGCCACTCTTCCCCAGGAAAACGACCTGCGGAATCGGGTTTCTTACCGTCTATTACCGTCCGTCCCCATCTTGAGACTTGTACCGTCCATCGAATGCAACCCATGATGCGGGGAAGGAGAGGGCATGTGCCGTCGTCCAATGTCCGGGATCTGATGCCTCCGGGGTTCTAAAGCGGCAAGAGTGGGGGATTGGAGGAGGAAGAAATCGGCGAGATTATCCCAAAATGGGCCATTCACTGTAAACAAGTTTCCGATTTCCGAGACCTTCTCCTGCAGCTAGTGAGGAGATAGCTCGGCGTCTTTGGTCTTGCGTCAGTCCCCCCACCCCAGGATGGAGGTGGCCGAATGGGGAAGATCCTTCCGCTCACGCAGACGAAGCCAAGACTTGATGGTCTTTGGGTGTCAACGACGTTCCGAGGGTAAACGAGGGGAGAGAGGTGAGTGTCCTCCGGAGGAAAAGCCGTGAGCTTTTATAGATTTCCAGAGACAGGGTAAATGTTGGGCATCCGTCTGTTGCCGTGCTGATTCACCTGCTTTTGGGCATGATTATCAGGTTGTCAGTTGGCTTATTGAGCACCTTGATATCTGAATTCTCTGCTGTAACCTCTCGTCTTTTGGCCTCCAAGATGGTGGCTTTGCCTGAGCCTATTTGCAAGGGAAGTTATTCCCACGGTGCTGCTTGATAAGACAGTGATGATTAGATGATGGTATCTATATCGATGAAATAATCCAAGGAAACTGAAGTGAGGAAATTAAATACCTGCTGGAAGCTAAAAACGCTCCCTGTTCATCTTGAAGTGTGCTAGATCTTGCTACCTTCGCCTGCAGCTACAGTCTTGCGCGAGTGTCGTCCATCTGTCAAGGTCCCTTCGCTCCTCCTGCATCAACCAACACCTTTCCGCAACCGGTCCATCCCATCTTCCTCTCAAAACAAACCAGATCCTTGTCATCCATCAGACTATCTCCACAAAGTCCCCAACATGGCCATTCCCATCCACTGGTGTCCTCCCCCACCCTTTGGCTCGCCGGCCTCCCGATAGCAGACCTCTTCCCACAAGAATGCTCGGGCAAAACGCTTATCGATTCGGATCATTCATTATCTATGGATCACCCTCACTCCACGGCCGAGGTCTCTCTATATAAAGCTCGCTCGCAAGTCGTTTCGATCCGAATGCCCACAAGCCGATGCCGTGTCCTTGCCCATCGATCAACGAAACTGATGCCACACAGTTTAAGGCTATCAATAAACGTACGCCATCATGTTCCTGAGTTCTTTTCAGATATTCAATTCTTACCTGCTTCAGTGCGGGGACTCCGCCCTCTCGCAATCTTTGTCCTCTTGTCAGATCGGAACATTCTGGGCGGTCGACACGCACTCACGGCAAGAATATACGACAGGTTAGGCTAATACACCTTTCATCGCCATCTTCTATCATCAAAATCACACGGGGGGTCTCTTTCATGGGCTGTCTCTCAAGCGTATCACCTTTGGACTCGGATACCGCATTGTCGTCCGTTTGGCAGCGTGGTTGGTGTTGGAGCTTGATCAGTCAAGTACCCATACTCCAACCACTCCTACGTATCATACCCTTTTTTTCACTCCGATTCCAAACACAAACTGGCGTAGAAAAAATGAATCCCACTAACCCACCCTTGATCCTTTTTGACCTATCCAAGCACCCGTTAGCATAATCCGCACAACAAGGCATCCCATCGTGAAGCAACTCGTCAGTAAAACGAAGGTCAGGGAAAACAACGCTGGGGAGTAACACGAAAGCGAACAAAGGAACGACGATCGGTAAAACGAGAGCGAACAGAGGGAAGACGGTCGACGAAACGAGAGACAGGAAAGCAACGCAGTGGGATCGTAAAACAAAACTCTTCAAACGTACCTTTCGGATCGACTCGAACTCGGACGAAGGAGAACAAACGAAGGAAGCCCACTAACCCACCCTTATGCCTTGAAACCTGTCCAGAACCCATCTCGTCAGCAGTGTCCGCAGTCCAAAACAACAACAAAAACAACGCTGGTTAGTAAAGCAACGCTAGAAAGTCAGTAGAAATCAACGCTCCCAACCTCCTCCCCCTATAAAACCAACGCTGCCCATCCTCCATCCAAAAAAACAAACGCTAGATACAAGAAAAGCAAAACGCTATGGAAAGCAAACCTCCACCTCTCCCTTCATATACCTAGACTCCATCATCCATGCCACCATACCTGAAATTCACTGTCAGTATGTATGTGTAGACAGATCACCAGGAATGGAACTTGCCCCCCTCCTCTCCCATCCGCGCCAAAGGCCACCCTCCACGCGATCCCCATTCCCTACCTACATTAGTACATTAGCATCCACCACTCTGTGATAGTATCAGCTAGGACGGTAACAGTTCAATCATCAGCATGGAACACCAACCCAGGACAGCAGAAATCGATGGGGGTTTAAGTAAACGAAGGTGTGGATACGGCTGATCTGTCACAATGTCCTCTAGAGCCAATGATAAATTTGTCACTTGGTCAGTTTTCCATGACTGAAAATGAGGGATGCCCGTCGAGATTTGGTCAGTTTGGGCGATTTCCTGGCCAATGATAAATTCGAACCGGTGTCAGATTTTCAGATCAAGACCGAATTTCCGATTTATTTTTGATGGGATCTGTTCCTTCAATGGGAGAATGGCATGTGTTGAAGGAGGTTGGGTTCTACTACGTCATTGAAGCCATCGTGATAACCTCCCCACTCATGATAGGCAGGCACGCGCATCATGGGACTTTGAACGACGCCCGTGCACCTGCACCCTTATCACCCAGCCAGTGGATGCCCTCGACCCGGAAGGTCAAGAAAAGTAATCAGCACTTTTTAATCACGTCAGGTAACGCGTCTACGCGACATCATGGCCAGCTGTCCAGTTCATCAGTCACACGCTCGACGCGTCCAATAGTGGCCTAGGCCATCCGCATTCACGGCTCCAAGATTAGGAAAAGGCTTCAAGGCGTGGCGATTCCCGGCAGTCCTGAGTTGGGATTCAATCAAAGATTCTTGGTTGTGAATGTTTGAGCGTATTCCCGCCACTGAATAAACCTCACTCTAGTAGATGGCCACATTTTATTTAAACTGAATCCATTCAGTCAATTGACATATAAGTAATAAAAGATATCTGGGCTTCAATTACATTGATTTGGGTTGAGTGGCAAGTGGGATTTCTGCCGTGATCTGTAGGGTAGCTTAGAACTGGCAGAGATTGTGCCTATGTCGAGATTAATATCATAGAGGAAGAAAGAAAAAAGATGTTAGGCACCTAGTTCTAGAAATTCCGATTGTTGAATTGTTTAGTAGCTAGTATCAAAAACCTCATTCTTGGGTCATTTGGGACTGAAGTTATCCATGCATGTAAGACCACCCCCATATCAGTTCCGAAATGATCTTGTCTGCTGAGTATCAACCTACACATCACAACTATCCCTTGTTTTTGGATAAAATTTTAAAGGTGAGGTATTTAATTTTCCAATCTCTTTCCCTTTGAATCATTTAAGACGCCGGGTTATTCTAGACTTTTTTGTTCCTCCCTTATCTCCCTCATATGGCATCCTTCCATGGATACTTCAATCTCAACATCAGACTGCACTGCTGACTCAAGGATGGCAGAAATCATACACACTGCCACTGACTAGTATGAAGAAACGAAATTGGGTTTTTATCAACCTTGTGTTTCAAACGGCATTGACTTTCAGCCGGCATTGACTTTCAATCGACATTGGAAAAACCACACGACTCCCTCGTAACTGCCAAGTTATCAGACTGGAGAAATTATCCTAGTGGCTTCCATCATGTCATGGCCACTTACTGCTAGCATTCCTAAATTCAGTGTGGCAGCTTCTCGACTTCTCAACACCTTTCCCATCAAGCATACCAAAAGTTTACTCCTTGACAGATTTAACACTTACTCCTGCATCCAGTCTTTCAGGTCTCTATATAAATCCCATCGACGTCTCAATGTTTGGGACCTCTCCCAAACCTCTCTTTATCTCTACAAACTCAGAGTATACTCACGGACTACTCCTAGACCAACAAACGAAGCCACAACACTACTGTGAGTATCCAAGTCTTGCCCACATCCAGTTCATATACTGATAATGTTTTTGTCGCGCTCAGACGCACGACTCAAGAACTCGCCTTGATTCAACTCACTTTCTTCATTTCTGTCATCATGGGTTGCTTTCAGTCTAAGGAGAAGTACACTCCCCCCACGATGGGCCCAAGACTGGTTTACGGTGCTGGGAGATATGAGGACCAGCCCCAAGGGCGCAAGCCACGCTGCTACTACAACCCATATACCGGTTCCAAACACGCGAGTGATGATTCGGCCACATGGGAAGATTATCCAGGGGAGTTTCGTAAGGAACACGGGCCACGTCGCGTTGTGATTAGGCAGCGATAGGTAGGCTGCCCAGAACTTAACTCCCCAGACACAGGGAGGAACAGGGAATGGAGAGGCGGGTAGGGATGGGATAAGGACACCCTCAGGTGTATGGAGTTGGTGTTGACGGATCTTTTCTTTGAATAAAAACACCTCTTTTCGCCACCTTTCCTAAATTCTAGCTCTCTGAGCAGTGTTGAAAGCCCTCTGTGCGTCCCGATCTGATGAAAGAATGTCGGTGACTGGATTCCGTGCTATTCAGGGTCAGACTGGCAAGCGTCCAAGACCATTGCTTGAGAAAACCAGGGAACACGATTTTGTGCGTTTATTAATTGATTTGAAATTGATCATGAGTTAAATGTTTGAAACGTCTTATTGCTGACTGACGATGCATGCTTCAACATGTGCTGCGATGTCGGAATCATGGTGGACCTGATTGGCCGCCCTTTGACGGACAATGACATCTTTAGATCACTTGGAGCTGCCAAAAGAGGAAATAAATCTCTTCACCGAGGGCAGTCGTCAATCCTGAGTCATTTATTGATTTGACTTGTTTTACGAGAGAGAAAGGAATTCAGTTTTTGCATCTGTCGGCATTCAACACAACTTAACTAACCATGGAGTCTGCAACTTCTCACGAGCTCCAAGTCGGACGCTCTGGCGGGGACGAGATGAGGCCAGATGATAGACCTACGACTATCGACGCATTGCCACCTACAGATCGAGGCCGTGGAGCCTATGTCGCTCTTGCTTGTTGCACCATAGCACAAGCGCCCATCTGGGGTATGCCTACCTGTCGAGGAATTACTGTTCAAGCTGACCCGAGACCATGGCAGGATACTCAGTCTCTTTTGGAATCTTCCAAGAGTACTACACCTCACACGAAAACCTCGACACTTCACCAAGCGGAATCGCATCCATCGGCGCCTCCCAGACTGGAATCATGTATCTCATGATGCCCTTGGCATTTATCGCTCTCAACCGGTATCCTCGCCTTCGAAGGTGGTGTGGACCGCTTGGACTCTTCGTCACCATCGTCAGCTTGACGACTTCGGCTTTTGTCAAGGATGTCTCAGGACTTATTGCCACGCAAGGAGTTCTCTACGCCATCGGATGCAGTCTCCTGTTCAGTCCCATCTCCCTCTACATGGATGAATGGTTTGTTGAACGAAAAGGCTTCGCGTATGGCGTCATGTGGGCAGGAAAATCCACCGTAGGTGTCGCCATGCCCTTCCTTTTCAGCGCTCTGCTACAAAGATTCGGACTCAAGGCGACCCTACTGTCTTGGACAGTCGCATCTGTCGCAATGACTCTTCCGACACTCTTCTTCCTGAAGCCTCGCGTCGATCTAAGCCGCGACTCACGACCACGACCGATAAGTTTCGCCTTTTTGGGATTCGCTTCATTCTGGATGCTTCAGATTGGTATTGTCGTGCAGTCTTTGGGATACTTGATGCCGAGCACATACTTGGCCAGCTACGCCAATGCAATCGGATTCTCGTCGGTTACGGGTCCTATCCTACTGGCTTTGTTTTCGCTTGCCTCGGTACCCGGGTCTTTGGTCCATGGAATGCTTGGCGACAAGATATCTGCGGCCAAGGTGATCTTGGTATCGTCCCTGGGAAGCACACTTCCGGTCTTCCTCCTCTGGGGTCTGAGCCGTCACCTCAGCACTATGGTGCTGTTCGTGATCCTCTACGGCTTCTTTGCTGGAGGCTTCAGCGCGACATGGTCAGGAGCCCTGCAGGAAATCAAAGGAGACGATGCAACAATTGATACGTCGCTGGTATTTGGGATGCTTCTAGGTGGCCGGGGTCTCGGCTTTGTCGTTGCTGGTCCCGTCAGCGGTGCTCTCGTCTCTGCAGGAAGCTCCATTTCGACAGGTGACGCTATGGGGTATGCTACAAAGTATGGGCCCATGATTCTTTGCACTGGGGTTACCGCTATTCTGGGAGCTTGGGCACCTCTTTGCAAGATTGCCAAGTCCATTGGGTCGAGGGGGCTTGAAGCCTGCGTGCGAGTGGCTGTGTGAGGGACGGATTTTTCAGGCTCGATGGTGAACACTTGGTACATCGGCAAGATTGGAAGTATGCAAAAGATAAATGAGTGAATGGCGATATATTGGAACAGAGGTGATACTGAGTTGGCAAGATAGAATAGCAGGCAGGCTGTGGGACATTGATAGACGACGAGTTGCGTCATGGACATTGCCAGATATTGAAGCTCAGTCGTCGCAAATTAATTTTCTCCCTTGGAACTTTTCAAACTACCTCTTCTCTATCAATACTTGACCGTTCACCAACCCAAACGTCGCATCATCAGTGTCGGCCCAGTCCTGCCAAGCCTGGGCCATCTCGTCAAGTTCACTCTCCGTCGCGATGCCCAGCTCGAGAGATTTACGGCGCGTATGGCCCCCAATCAGGCGCTCCCTCATAGACTCAGCTGGTAAACGTCAGTGAATTGTCACGATAGCCTTGGGCGGAAGAGCTCACCCCAGACTCTTCTATCCTCGGGATCGCTGTAGCACCATGTGCCGAAGCTCGCCGTGATGTCTTGACGGGCCACTCCGGCCTTCAAAGACCACGATACAAGTTGGCGACCTCCTTTGTCCTGCCCGCCGTTGGCTACTAGCACTCTGATCTGATTCTCGTGGAATTTGAGCAGACCCGGGATCTCGGGCCAGAAACACCACATATGCATGTCGCTCTCCCGTAGGGAAATCACGCCCCCTGGCTTTGTCACTCGAATCATCTCTTGAATGGCTTCAGCGGGTGTATCTAGGTGACAGAGGACTTGATGCGCATGCGTCACGTCAAAGGTTGAGTCGGAGAAGGGCAGCTCAAAGACATCTGCGCGCTTGAACTCGATATTGGTGACACCTTGAGAATCAGCGAACTCTTTCGCGCGGACAAGAATCTCATCAGATATGTCAGTGGCGGTGACATGCCCATCAGGTATATATCTCGCCAGCGACGTCGAGATTGTGCCGGAGCCTGCGCCGACATCCAAAAGCTTGAGATTGGGGTTGTCCTTGGCCATGGACTGAAGCTTGGGCAGCAGATGGCTGCTGCTGTTCTCAGCGGTTCTCCATTCGTGATGCCTGACCTGGCCGTATCCCGGGCCGTACTTGTTGTGTCCCGAAGCTGCCATGGTTGTTGGTGATGTTTGAGGGTGTTGGTGAGGTTGTTTCATGGAGATAAAGGTCGGAGTTTAGAGGTGGGCTCTCCGCACAGCATGATATCATATCGCATGATGTGAGATCAGAATGGAGATGTTTATCATGGCGCTTCAATCGCTGCATAAGCAATAGGAGCGAGGGCTTCAGTTCAATTCTTTACAAAATAGAGAGCAGCTGAATTGAGTTTATCGTTGTTACAGTATCTGGCGGACAAGGTCATGCTTCCAGGATCTTGATTCAGTGAGGGCGATCTATACAAGCGACAACAACGATCGTGTCCAGGCCCTGGAAAAGACGGAATTAATCCCGGCATTCTGCAAACAATGACGATCCTCGGTCCATTGATCCGGACCGACGAAGCAAAAAAAAGTCCCGTTATTGGCTTCCGCGGACCGACCATGGGAGCATCTTTTCCCCGTGGGGTCCTGAGGGGAAGATGATCATTGTTTTTTGAGCTTCCTCTTTTGAACGTGGTATAATGTCAAAGCGGGCGCCAAACAGGAGGCTGCATTTTGTGGCTTTTTGGAGACGGACATGGGAATGTTGCATGGATGCCCTTGAATGATGACCCGTGCTGTGATGATACAGGATGCATGGTGGAATTGATGGATGAAGCATTTATTCATGATAGGGAAAAAGTATTAAGTGGTGATTGCTAATGGCCAAGATTCTGCTTGTTCATTGTCCAACATCTTGGCGTTGAATTGGAGAAGAAGGGGGGGAGAGCAGAGCCGCCATCCCCCAAGATGACGCCCAAAGACGGCACCTCGGCTGTGGCGTCGATCCTGCCTTGGCGGAGATTTTGAAGTCGACCACCAAAAAAAACAACCACACTCTCAAAGTTGACAAGCATCTTGTCTTTTTGCTCCAAGTGTCGAGAGTAATACAACGTAGTAACAGACGATACCCTTATCAGTCTCCAGACTGACTCAAAGACGAAAAGAAAAAAGTAGAATCCTTTTAATGAGCGACATCGGTCAACTTCCTCCACAACCAACTCCGTACTATTGCCCAAATCAAACTTTTCTTCCCCACGGGTCCCGCAAAGAGTCAAGGTTAAAGAGACCACGAGCCCATGCTTTGCGGGGACCGCGTCCAATCCCAATCGAGGCATGAGGAGGCAATAGTTTAGGTTGCACTCGACAAAGATTCCACCACTGCAACCCCCGACCTCGGCTCCGTGAGACGGCTCTGATCCATGTATCCACAGGGTGACGGGATATTACCAACGAGGAGAAAGAATGGGCAATGAGAAGAAAGAGAGTCTGTGTGTGTGACTCGTGCACTCCGTGTAACCAACGACGGACTGGCTCCGAGACATGAACAGGGTTTTGCAATAAATATGTTGCCGATCCCCTCTTACTCTCCCCTCTAAAAGCTGCACCTTTACCTCCCGTCGATCTCTTTCTTCTCCCCAACTCGCCAATTGCCCAAAAACAAGCCTTCCAAAAGGACGCAATGGCTCTCGTCGGCGAGGAAAAGCCTTCGGGCACTGACTCGCCCGTGTCTTTTGACCCCGAGCGCAATGGAGGAACAACCGATAGCGTCGAGCTCGTCTGCCCTCCTGGCACGACTGATCGCAAGCTCATGGCCAAGATTGACCTCCATGTTATTCCTTTCCTCTGCATCATGTACCTGCTCGCCTTTCTGGGTATGTGAATCGCTTCGTTTTGACAGAATACAGCTAACCAGTGGCAGACCGCGTCAACATCGCCAACGCCGACGTCTACGGCCTCTCGGTCGAGCTTGGGCTCGAAAAGACCCAGTACAACACCGCCCTCGTCGTCTTCTTCGTGCCCTACATCCTGTTCGAGATCCCTTCAAACATTCTGCTCAAGCGCTTCAAGCCCCACGTCTGGCTGAGCCTCAACATGTTCCTGTTTGGTCTCACCACCCTACTGCAGGGTCTGGTCCAGAACTACAGCGGCTTGATTGCGACGCGCTTCTTCCTTGGTCTCTTTGAGACGGGCATGTTCCCTGGAGGTATGTCAAGCTGAGCGCATTCAATTTTAGACTCTTGACTTACATCATTCAGCCTTCTACCTCATCGGCATGTGGTACCGACGGCACGAAGCCCAGCGCCGATACTCCTTCTTCTTCAACAGCACCACCCTCGCCGGCGCATTCGGTGGTCTGCTCGCCGCTGCCATCGGCAAGATGAGCGGCATGAGAGGTTACGCTGGCTGGCGCTGGATCTTTATCCTCGAGGGTGCCCTGACCGTCTTTGCCAGCTTCTTCTTCTACTTCCTCCTGCCCAACTTCCCTGAGGAGGCCAAGTGGTTGACACCCCAGGAGAGGGACTATGTCACCGCGAGGCTCAGGGCCGATCAGGGCAGCTCTGGCGCTGAGCGCAAGACGACGTTTGGTGATGTTCTCAATATCCTCAAGGACTACAAGATCATCCTCGGAGGATTCATGTATTTTGGTCTCATCGTCCCCGCCTACGGTTACGCCTACTTTGCGCCCGGCATCATCAAGACGTTCGGCTACAGCCCTGTACAGACACAGCTTCACAGTGTTCCCCCGTGGGCCGTCGCATTCGGCTTCTCCATGGTGATCGCCTTCATCTCGGACAAGATCCGACACCGAGCGGCGTTTGCCATCTTTGCCATCCTCGTCGCCATCTCGGGCTTCGCCATCTTGCTTGGCGTGCACGACAACACCAAGGTGCAGTACGCGGCGCTCTTCCTCGTCGCCATGGGCGCGTACACGGCCATGCCTATCATCGTGTGCTGGTTCAACATGAACCTCGGCGGCCACAGACGACGATCGATCGGAAGCGCGTGGCAGGTTGGATTTGGCAACATTGGTGGCATCATCGCCGTGTTTGCCTTCCTCAAGAAGGATGCGCCCAAGTTTATTCCTGGTTATTCCATCTCCATCGCCTTTACTGTCTTGTCCATCATTGCGTGCATCACCTATGGCATCGTGGTGTTTACCGAGAACAAGAAGAGGGATCGGAATCCGCCGCAGGAGGAGCTGTCGGAGGAGGAAAAGACTGAGCTTGGTGATAATGCGCCGACGTACAGATATCTGCTGTAGATAGGATATGACGATACCCAAGATGTTGGACTTGTCTAATATGAATGAATGATATATGATTCAGTCTGTGAGCTCACCTTGACAATTCCGTGCTCTACACAACCACCACTGATATATCCTCCCACAATGACGAGATACAAATCTTTCCAAACTCAATTGCCGCCCGGTATCGCCGAGCCTTGATAAACCTGATTGCGATCCACCTCGAAATCTCGTAACGAACCCCCTGGATTTGCTCCACCACCAAAGCTAAACCTGTCAAACTGGTTTCGTCCCAGAGATAAAGACCCGCCCAGACGGGGCTTCTTCTGCTTTGAGTCGCCTTTGATAGGCGGTGACGCAGGAACGAGAACCAAGTTTTGCTGGTTTTGAAGACCTTTATTGGGCGGTTTGCATCTTGGCAACCGATCGTCCCATCTTGACAGATGCAGACGTTAAAACCCGGGCTTGCTCCCCAGGGGATGGGATCCTGGACTAGCTGAACCGAGCTGATGAAACGAGTTTCTGTTTGAGCGACGAAGCTCGCCGTTCTCTGTCGTCACTTGTCACCCTTTCTTCATCCTATTCAACCATCATGAAGACAACCGTCGCTCTCCCCTTGGTCCTCGCGGCCACTGTTCAAGGCCATACTGTACGCGACACAGACTGCAAGGACGTCCACATCTTTCTCGCCAAGGGAAACAACGAGCCTTATCCGGGACGCCAGGGAAAGCTTGCCGGCGCAATCTGCTCCGGCCTAGACAGCTGCGACTACGAGGACATTCAGTTCTACAACCCCCTCGAGGCGCCGTATTGCGGCTCGGTCTTTGAGGGCGCCAAGAATGGTATCCAGCAGATCACGGCGTACAACAAGAAATGTCCCGATTCGAAGCTCGTGGTGAGCGGCTATTCTCAAGGAGGTCACGTCGTTGGTGATATTCTCGGTGGTGGAGGCGGCGTCTTTTTTCAAGACTGCGTGCAGGAGCCTAACAAGGGTTTGGATCCCAAGACTCGTCCAGCCAACAAGAGTAAGCCCGATTCTACAATCTTAACACAGTTTGATACTCACAGATTATCTCTAGTCGTCGCCGCCATGATCTTTGGAGACACGCGCCACACAGCAAACCAGCCCTACAATGTCCTCAGCGGCGCTGGCAAGGACGGTCTCTTCCCTCGCCCTGGTGATCAGCTCGCCAATCTGGCCAAGTACGGTGATGTGCTGCGCAATTACTGCGTAGACACAGATCCCATCTGCGCCCAGGGAGACGTGGTAGAGACGCACTTGAACTACTTTGACGTGTTTACCGACGACGTTGCGGGATGGGTCAAGGAGAGAGCTAATGCTGCTGAAGATGACGATGGAAAGAGTTCTTCAACTACTGCCAGCACCAAGACTAGAGCGACTACTACGACAACTGCAAAGAGCGAGACGACCACGGAGCATACGACCAAGACATCCACCAAGGATTCAAAGACCACTACTAAAACCACCACCGAGAGTGAGGAGACCTCCAGCGCCACCAAGACGAAGACCGAGTCCGACGCGGAGACAACTACCACGGAGGATGCCACCTCGACTGCTGAGACCTCGACTACTGAGGCCTCGACCGTTGAGCCCTCAAGCGCGGACAGCTCTGGCTCCGAGACTGCCGCCGCATCATCAAGTAATGACGCTGCGGCACCATCGGCGGCTGATAATGCAGCTGGTTCAACAGCCGCTCATATTGGAAGCATCTTGATGGGACTGGCCGCTGCCCTGGCCATCTAGGATCCATCGATATCGAATGATATATATAACGGCTACGCTTTATAGATGACATACAAACCCATATAATCCGATAGACCTGTGCCAGCTCATGGAGGGAGCTTCTTATCTCTACATTCATATAATCACAATAGAGATGCGAGATTGGGGTATAAACGATCAAATTACTGGAAAAGAACTACCTAGACACTCGAAAAACTTATGAAATCTCCAAGGAGCGACATGATCCAAATACTCGGACAAAATGATAGTACAGCAAGAAACCACATTTCGTAATGACAGACGTAACGGGTTGTACACCACCTGATCTTCGCTCAGTACACCAGCCACCATTGGTTCGCCGTGTACACAACGTCCAGTCCGTTTTGTGGCCGGTGCTGGCCCGATCTTCTCCTCCAGGTCGAGCTGCTCTGCTTTTCGTTGCTCTGGACTCTCCAGTCGCTCGGGGGTATGTACTTTCCCCCCTCGATGCTCTTGTCCTGCGCGCTACCGCACCACTTCTCAAACGCCGGAAGGCCGAGACCCAAACCGTTGTTCAGACGGTCGTACACCTCGCGGAACTCCATCACCGGCTTCGTCCAGCCCTGGAGCCGATGGTGCGAGGCCTTTAGTAGCTCGAGATGCAGCTTCGCCTCGGTGATGAGCCTCTGCCGGTCCGGGTACGCCTCGCCAAACTCGTTTCCGTGACAGCATGAGCCCATCTCACGCAGGACAGCTTCGTGGATTGACATGGCGCTGGCTGTGCGACCACAAGAAGTATACAGGCCAGCAAGGAGACGGGAAAAGGCCAGAGTCTCGAGGTCGAGACGGCCTCTGCTGCGTCGCAAGTTGTAGCAGAGCAGCTCGGCCGTGTCGATGGCACCAGACACATCTCCGCGAGCATACTTGACGTGGATGAGGAGCTTTCCAATGTCCAGCACGGTGGAGGGAGACCAGCCACCAGATCGCTGCATCTGCTCGCGTGAGCGCCACAGACGGAAGAGCAGACTCTCGAGCTCATCCCAGTTGCGCTGAGCACCAAGAAGACGAATAAGACCAGAGACATCCTCAAAGCGCAGGCTGACAAAGTCGATTTCAGAAGCACGGAACGCAGCAAGCACCTCGGCCATGATCTCGCGGGAAGTCGTCAGCAAGTCGTTGCGCATCTTCTCATCCTTGGCACTAGGGTGTGGCACGTCAATGCCGGCCAGGAACTCGGCGAGCTTGTAGCCAAACTGGATGCAGCTGGGACGCTGGTATAGCTTCTGTCCCTGCGCGAAGCGGAACACGATGCGGCCGAGCTGGTTTGCGCAGTGGAAGTCGTTGGCCTCGAGAAGAGTCTTGACCCTGGCGCTTCCGGCCTTGACGGCGAGGAGGGAAAAGTCGATCTTGGTGGCCTTACGGTCCTTGCCGAGCTCTGAGAGGAGGGCGAGGTAGAATAGGCGAACGTCCTCGTCGCTGAAGCCCTTGAAGTACAAGTTGTACTCGGTCTTGAACTGCTGGAACAGCCTCTTGTCGAGGATGGCCAGGAGCTGGACGCGCTGGTGCTCCTCCCAGAAGCAGCGAAGCTTAGCACCACACTCGAGGATGACCTCGATGTTCTTCTCGTGGGTAATCACACGAGAGTACTCCTCGTACAGGAGAGACTCAAACATGATGGAGGCCATGATCTCCGAGTAGGTGATGGCGCAGTCCTTGCTGCACAGGCCGTGCTCAAAAGCGCTCAGGAAGACAAACACCAGCTTGCTCACGTGGATGTCGAGCTTGAGCGTGATATCGCTGCACGGCATGCCCTCGCGGAAGATGATGAGGTGTCGCAGCTGGTGGAGGAGCTCGTGACCCTGCTTGGTGAGGTTGACGCTCACGTAGATGGAGGCCAGCGAGATGGCGGCGTTAAACAGGGTCGTGGTGACAGTCAGAGTAGTGATGATCTCGATGACGGAAACGTCGAGAAGCTTGATCATCTTGGCGTGAGTCTCCTTGGTGTTGCACTTGTGGTACAGAATGACAACGTCTCTGAGCTGACGGAGCGTCTCCTCGTGCCAGCATCCCAGCGTGAGCTTGAGATGTTCGTAGGTCTCGATGCTGATCAGGATGGCCCGATCCAGGGGAATCTTCTTGGTCTCCCTGCCTGAGGTGATGATTGTCACGTACAACTTGGAGAGGCGCTTCTTAACAGTGTGTACCGTGGTCTCGGTGACAACAGTCGTGGTTGTCTTGGTAGTTGTCGTCTTCTTGATGATCTCCTCGTAGATGTCGACGGCCTCGTGCTCATGCTTCTCGCTCTTCTCGCACATCTTGGCAAAGGCAATCAAGGCCACAATAAAGCCGTGAGACTCCTTTCCACAGACAGTAGTCACGACTTCCTTATACTCGACCGAGATCTTGTAGAGAACAGAGAACTCAACCTTGATGTGAATCTCGAGCACGTACGTGTACCTCTCGTAGATCTCGGTGATGAGCTCCTCAGTCACGACGAGACCTCCGCGGTGGTGGATGACAGTCTGCCACATAAGGGCAGAAATATCTCGCAGCTCAACCCACATGTGACGGTGGTAGTAGTGGCGGAGAAGGTACTGAGCAGCCTCAAAGGCATCGTGGTGGCAGTGCTTGATGTCCTTGTTGAGGATGGTAACAATCTCGCGATAGTAAATGTAAGCATCCTTGTGGCCGATCAGCTTGCAGTGGTAGCCCAACGAGTACAAGGTCTTGATCGTCAGGTGATGGCTGTGGCCCAGCTTCTTCTTGTATCGATTCAGAATTGAGACGTAGAGCTCGATGATCTTCTCGTGGCGGTGGTACTCCTCGTAAAACTCGACGAGAACGTGGAGAGATTCGTGAAGACGCTCATCCTCCAGAGAAAGAGAAGCCAGACAAGCGTAGTATATACGCAGGTGGATGTGCTCAGCCTTCTCAAAGAAGCCTTGGTAGTGGTAGCACCTGGCAAGGCGTCGAGCCACGAGGATGCATTCTCGGGAAGAGTGCTCGTAGAGAGTAATCTTGGTATCAGTGCTCAAGATGGCCTTCCAGGTGATCTCAAGAGTTCGCTTGATGATGGTCTCAGCCTCAGACCACTTCTGATGCTCAAAGTATGTGCCGATCAGGGCCATACAAGCGGAGAAGAAGCTGCGGTCAACCTTGGTCTTCTTGCAGCGCTCATAATGAGTCTCGTAGATCTCCTTGACCATAGTCTCTGTCACCTCAGTCGTGGTCGTGGTGGTTTTCTTCTTGGTGATGGTTGTCTCGGTCACCTCCTCAACAACCTCGGTGATGAGAACAGTAGTGCGACGAGCTTCCTCATCCTCAGTCTTGCCGTTCTTCTTGAACCAGCCCCAGACCTTGGTCAGGATGGAGAGCGTGATGCTGAAGAGACTAAAGCTCCTGCAGGTCTTGCCAAGTTCTCTAATCCAGACGATGAGGGTCTTTTCTTCACAGTGGTAGTGCTCATACTCTGCCCAGAGGCAGATGAGGATGTTGGTCGCCTCTTCAGTGCGCTTCACCTCACTGAGGAACCCGACATACTCGAGAGCGATCTGGATCTTGGCAACATGCACTTCAACACTAGCCTTGACTCGGCCGATGATGGAGATGCGGCGCCAGAGGCTGATAAACAGCCTCTCAGCCAGGTAGATCTCGCCGCAGGAGTAGTAGGACCTGGCCAGCTTGATCATCATGGAGATACAGAGATGGTCATGGATCTCAAGATCCTCACTGGTCTCAAAGATGAACTCTTCAAGCTGTCCGATCTCCTTGCCACCCTTTTCGCCCTTGAGCACGATGTCTAGGGTGCCAAAGAAGGCGCCGATACGACCGGCCTCAGGAGACTTCTTGCCGTAGCGGACAATGATGATCTCGTAGAGCTCCTTGTAGACAACAGTAGCACGCCACTCTTCCTTGATGCTGATGTACAGCTTGGCGAGCTTCTCGTGCCAGGTGATGACCTCGTCACTAGAGGGGCCGTACTTGTGCTTGCAAATAGTGATCCACACGCGAATCATCTCCTCGCGGTAGTTCACAATGTCGGTGCGTTCAGTGATGACAATGGTCTCGGTGTAGGTCAGGAACAGATGAGTGCAAGAGCTGACAATGGCGCTCGTCTTGGACAGGATGATTCCTCCCAGCTTGGCAGCGCGGTAGAAGAATCGTGCTCCAACGATCGAAGAATCAGCTGCTGTCGAGTACTTGACATGAATATGACCAAGAGTGATGAGATTCTGCAGGACGGTAACATGCTCCTTGCCAAAGCAGGTCTCTCGGATGCGGAGAGTAAGCTCATGAAGCTCAATAGTGTCCTGGTGGCCGTGATATCGGCGCCAGCATGGTCGCTCAAGAAGAGCAAACATGACGGAGTCGGGGAAGATGTCACTGAATCCCTTGGGCAGGCTAATCTCGCCATTGGAAACAACAAAGCCGGCCTGTCTGAAGTGCACAACCCAGTTCTGCATGACGTAGCCCATCAAGTGGTGCCGACGGAGCACAGCATCAACAGCCGAGTCCTCAAGCTCCTCCGTGAGTAGCTCATGGTCACCATGCAGGGTCAGACGCGCATAGAGCAGCATCCTGAGAGTCAACTGCACATGGGCATCCTTGTGGGATAGCAGCGACTTTCCAAGAAGGCTCCTCATGTATGACTGGACATACGAGTTGCGGAAGTGAAGACGGCCACCGCGAATGATGAGCAGGTCACTACAGTGCTCAGTCACGAACTTGGAGATGTTGAGGCTCGCGGTACCCATGGCCTTTCGGTGAAGGTCTGTAGAAAGAAGCTCAGAAGCCTCCTCAACAGCGAAGGGCGTCTCCGTGATGAGCATGAAGGACAGGAGATTCTGCAAAATCTCGTTCTTCTGAATATCCAAGCGGTCCACAGCGATGCGAATCACATCAGAGAGCTCGGAGCTGACACCCTTGCTCCTGGCACGGAATGCGTCGTAAGAGCTCTCTCGGTTCAGAAGACGGCCAACATAGAAGGCCCAGAGGAAGTTGCCCTTGGACTTGTTTACCAAGCTCTCAATGATTTGTTCACGCTCCCGGACATCCAGGTCGCGGTAGTGAACAGACTTCGACAAGGTCTGCTTGAGGTGGGACTCGATGTCTTCGTGAAGCTCCTTCTGGGTGATCTCGAAGAGCTTGGAGCCATCCTTCAGAGCAGCGACAGGTCGGGAAAAGGTAATGACATGCGTGCGCGAGAGGTCGGCGACACATCGTCGAAGAGCTTGGTGGAACTCCTTGACGTTCTTCTCGGACATCTCATCGCAGCCGTCAGTCAAGAGGACAATGGAAGTCTCTGCGCGCTCAGCCGCCAGCAGCCCAGTGCGTAGGGTATCCCAAAGAGTGGCCTCAAGGTTGCCAGCATTTAAAGTCTTGGAGTAGGCCTCAAACGCCTGGACG
This sequence comes from Fusarium falciforme, assembly GCF_026873545.1. Lineage (NCBI taxonomy): Eukaryota > Fungi > Ascomycota > Sordariomycetes > Hypocreales > Nectriaceae > Fusarium > Fusarium falciforme. The sequence goes on along the minus strand of NC_070549.1, from coordinate 1,488,187 downwards.
AGTCGCTCATAGAGGGCAACATCGCCCACACTGCGCTCAAGCAACTGGAAGAGGAAGCTCTTGACACAGGCAAGAGGTGTTGCCTCCTTGGGAGAGTCCCAGGGGAAGTTGTAACTGAGGACAGTGTAGAATCTGTGGTCAAGGGGACGGGCAAGTCTCTCGCCAACCCACTCGGCGAGCACACTCTTTCCACGGCCCGCGGAGCCAGTAATGTTGAGGAACTTGTCGTTGCTTCCAAGGAAGTGGACAAGACGTTCCTTGATCCAGCTACAGGTATCCTCGGAGCGATCAAGGTGCTCGTAGACTTCATCGTAGAGAGAGTTTCTGACAGAGGACTTGGCCGATGGCTGAAGTCGTCGGCGGACAGACTTGAGGCTGATGGAGAAGCCCTTGTTGCCGAGCTTATAAGACCAGACACGGTCGCAGAGTGCCTCCTTGGCTTGCCAGATCTCATCAATCTGCTTGCCAAAGGCGGCGTCAAGGCTAATTGAGATAGTTGAGCCAGGCTTCAGGCTGCTGATTCTCTGCTTGTAGTGGCTGGCAATAGATCCAACAAGATAGACAAGATCGCAAAAGATATTGGCGGCAGCCTCTCTGATGTGAGGTGGCATGTACTCCAGTTCATGGATACGAGCAACGCCGGAAAGGAGCATGGCCAGCTCGTACAGCGCCATAAAGGTGGGAACGAGGGCTCTGGCCTGGTTGTGGCCAATCTGAGTAACAGTTAGCATGATGTTCAGGTTGAGCTTGAGTATGGGGGTTGCAAACCTCAAGAAGAACTTGGCAACTAGCCAAGGCAGCCGATGCAGAGGCATGGCCGCCATGGACAAACTTCTCAATCTTCTGGCCAAAGGTGTAAACCTGGAGGCCAAAGAACTGGGCTGTGCTGAGAACTGTATCCCAGTCGCTGCCTCTTCGGGGCATATGAATAAGACGCTCATCCGAAATGTATTGGAGATAGTCCCTTATATCCATCTCGGTGACAAAGGTCTCGTCATAGTCATCGAGGCGGACTATCAATTTCTTGACAGTCCTTGTAACTTCGGTCAACCGGTCAAAGTGCTCGAGCTTGCTGGTCGAAGTCCTTGTTGTGACCGTGCCATTGGATTTGGCGATAATCTTGGTAGGTGTGGCCATGGTCGAATTCTTGATGACCTCGACCTCGGGGGAGGCTCGGTCGGATGCCACGGTGGTTCGGTCACTCTCATTGTCGGAGATTTGCGTCTCGCTGACGGCTATAGACACATCGGAGTGATGCTTGTCCTTTCCCAAGGAGGGAAGGGAGTCCTTGATACCTTGCTTGAAAGCGTCCATTGTGTTTCGTGATGAGGAAGAGTTCTCCTGTGCGTCGGATCGGAGAGAGGAAGAAGACGAGGAGTGGCGTTTTCGTCTGGCTACAGGAGGGATTTGACGTTAAATAAGGCTCTTGAAGGACAGAGGAGGGACCACTTTGAGTTGGAAGGGACATGCAGTGTTGGAGTGGCGGAGGGACTAAGGAAGCTTGTACAGAGTATAGGTTGTGTGATATACAAGAAAGGCGTACCGTCAAAAGATTTTCGTAGTCCCAACATCCCGATTGAGGGTTTGGGAGGTGGAGCAAGCTGAGGGAGGGAGCTCTGAAGTCTAGAGCTAAGAACCCAAACTGCTCGAGAAGATGATACGCTTTATACCGCCATCTTCACCCGTTCCCCTTCGCTTGATGTATTGTGCATTCTCAGCTATCCCTCGAGTATATGCTTGGCTGAGCTGATTGTCAGAAAATCGGGTCACTAGCTTCCTCATGGCCATACACGGCACGGAGCTGAACCACCAAGAGGCATACACGCAACTCGGCTTCAAGCAGGGAGGGGAGCTCCAAGGTTGATGGAGGGGGGGTAACTACGGGACTTTTGCGTGGTGTAAAGGTCTCGTTCGGGAACAGTGGCTGCTCAATTCTCGATATCCCGCATGAGTGAGTTTGCCGTGGCTGGGCTGGATTCAGATGATCCCAGACGGTTGCGGTTATAGAGCGACTATCACTTAGATACGCGGTGTGGAGTAGAGGGGTCTCGGCCGATCGACCCCAGGATTCCTGTGAGGGCGGAAGGGCACTTGCATAGCCCCCCGCGGATTGATCCGCCTCTCACGGGCCGCTCGGGGAGAGTCGCCGTTGATCCCAGGCAAGCCATGCCGCTTGGCAGAGACATTGATTTCCTAAACGGGCCTCAAAGGGCGATGCATGCCATGCGAGGTGATAGTGGCTGGCTGGGTGTGGTGGTTAATGGGTTTAGCTGAGTTGAGTGTTCAGCCTGAAGAGTGAGGAGGCCTGGACACTCAACTGCAATAGGAGATAGTTAGTATCGGCAGTACGACAGCTCAAGGGTCCCACCGAGTAGCACTTTGCTTGCTATTAATTCTCAACGTGGGTAACGCATTGATCGCATGCTTCTATCATTAAAGTCAAGATATCTAAGACCGTTACGCGTTCAACGGCCGAGAACGACCAACGGGTCTCTAACCTGATGATTCTCCGCATGTGAGACTTTGAGTTCAGGGATAAAACTACCGAAGCGACTATTGCCTTCTCAGCCTCATTGGCGGCGCCATCTCATTCCTCATTTCGCATGTGGTGTGTTCAGCAGAGAATATGCACGCCACCAAAGGTGTCACCCAAGAGCATGTGCAATGTGAAAGGAAGAGACAGGTTTAATTGGGAAGGGCGCGTTAATTGACTTTTTTCAATCGGATTTATGTCCGAGAAGAGCTAACGTGGGCTTGTGAGGTAGAAAGACAGATGGCAATGTCTCAGAGATCGTGATAGACGAGTTGCAAGGCTCGGCCGGTTGTAAATCCGACCCCGGGGAACCGGGCCCGGCACTCGGGATCCCGGCTTGTTTCCCCCACTCCGGGCAACCAGACCCCACCATCGAAGGCGCGCCCTTCACTGAGAGAAACTCCATACTGCCCCACCAAAGACGTCAAAACACCATGGATAAATTTGGCGATGTTGGTTTACAACACGATTTAACCTTTTAACGATCGCTATTCTTTCGATTCGCGCGTCTCGTATTCCATCTAGAGGTTATCCTTGCTTTTCTATACATAAAAGATCCCCAATCGTACACAATGGCGACAATTCGACATGCGCGCAAGGAGGGTGAGCTACCCCTCAGTTAGAGATCCTTCTAGAAGCTATGTCATGCTAACCAGAGCTCTTCCTAGATGCGCCTACAATCGTGCAGCTTATCCAGGAGCTTGCCGACTATGAGAAAGAGCCCGATGCCAACAAGGCTACCGTCGAGAGCATCGAGGCCACCATCGCCTTTGCGCCGTCCGATTCGCCCGATGTTGACGCTTCCATCATCCCCGACACGGAACCAATTGCGCCAACTCGACCTGCCCGATGCTTGCTCCTTTTCTCTCCCGAGGGTGTCGCCGTAGGCATGGCCTTGTATTTCTACAACTATAGCACGTGGCGGTCCAGCGCAGGCATTTACCTCGAAGATCTCTTTGTGCGAGACTCGGAACGCGGCAAGGGATACGGCAAGAAGTTGCTCAGCACTCTGGCCAAGCAAGTTCTTGCTATCAAGGGAGCTCGTCTTGATTGGGTAGTTCTCAAGTGGAACGAGCCCAGCATCAAGTTCTATGAGAGCATTGGCGCGTATGCGATGAACGACTGGGTCGGCATGCGAGTGGATGGCGATGGCTTGAGCAAGCTGGCCAACCTGACGGATTAGAAGAGTCGTGATGCATTGGATATAGACCGCGCAGCTGCACTAGATCGCTAGATGATCACCCGCACGCGCGGGATCCGCAGCTTGGGCTGATGGTTCGGTTCAGGAAGTAGAAGGACTCTCAGTCTTGGGCTTGATCATCCGGCCGTGGCTGTCGACACCATCAAAGATAGAAAGCTGCCTATTAGATGCGCAGACTGTGGTCTTTTTGATAGTCCCCCAAGTAAAAGTGTGTTTTAGCGTCCGCGGATCCTGGTCCATCTTTGGTGTAAACTGCCATGCTCGTTGATATGCTCGGCGGAACCATCGTGGTGAAATCTCGCGCTTCTTGAGCTGTGCTTGGTACGGTTCCTCTTCCTTTCCCTCGGGCCTGACGAAAGAGCTTTTTTTCGGCCTGCGTTCAACCCTGGAAGCGGGCAGGCTCGCATAGGCCTTCCAGTTCCAGTTCGACATAGTGTTTTGTTCGACGGCCTGGACAGGGCTCGCAGCTGGTCGTCTTGTGGGAACTTTCCACTCGCCCTGCTCCTGTGCGCCCTTGCTCAACTGTCCAAGCAGTTCCCATTCGCCATTGCTCAAGGGGACCATCATCTTGCTAATGGCTCTACGCCAAAAGTGAGCCTCCTTTGCTCGAACAACATTCTCGGCGAGTGGCTTTCCCCAGAGATTGGTTTTAGGGACAGCCCCCGACGGCTTCAGACCCTTGATTTTGCGCTTGAGCCAGCTGAGATTGCTATTTTTTTGCAAATCCCGCTGGGATGAAAGGAGCCTTGTGACCTTGTCCAAGTCCCACTTCTCGTAAAAGTCGTTTCTGATGTGTACTGGTTTGCTGTTCCATCGACCCGCGGGGCGTTTTTCCTCGAAATTCTCGTTTGCGTTTGTATCATTCGGGGAACCCTCTTGCTCATTCAATGCCTTCGATACGTCGGCAGCAGCGTTGTCAGTCTTCCCAGCACTGTTCTTGGTAGCATCCCCATCAATGAGAGCCTCTAATGCATCCGAGTCGCTAGGGCCTTCTGGGCGCACAAAATCGGCCACCAGTCTTCTTCGACGAAAGCCCATTCTTCCAAAGCCATGATAGATGAGCTTTTCCATGGACGGTCTGTCCCCACAGTTGGCCGCTCTCAATGTGCGCAGCGCATTGCTGGCTTTGGCGCGGTGCTTCTTTTTCATTGAATGATTCCTGCGGTGATTTCGAAATCGAGTCTGTATTAACGAAGTGATAGTGGGCGAGAAGGCGGGGGGGAGGTAGGAGCATTCGCGGAGGAGGTGTCGGTAGAGATGGAGAGGTGGGAGGAAGTCGGGGATGGCGGCGTTTGGGCGAGGCATTGTGAGAGTTTGTACGGGGGAGGAGAGGAAGAATTAAATGGCGGCGCAAGGCCCCTAAGCAGGACAATAAGTCAAGTTCGTAAGGGAACGATGGCCATGTCAAAAATGTGCAATTAAAGCTCACGATAGAACCAGGCCGGGTCTTTGGAGCTTTGCTTGTGATTTTTGATATCGGAGCTGGGTGCGGAAAAACTCCGGCAAGGGACGTTGCTCTCACAACTTACGTCGTGAGGAACAATACTAAGCAGAAGACACGAGAGAGGTGAAGGAAGGATACTAGGTCAGCTAAGATAAGGAATTGAACAATGGCATTGCTACAGCCCTCTATCATTTCGTGATAAGGTTACCCATGAATGCGTTCTGGTGTGTTCCAAGAGTGCTGGGCTGGAGCATCACTTTCATCGTGTCCATTATGGCACGCCGTAAAGTGCATCCGTCCTGACCTCATCTGCCTGGATGCAGTGTCACCTTCACAGTGGTACACAAACTCAACTACTCCGCCTTAACATTATCCAAGTCAAGTGCTCCGTGCAACGTGCAACACACAACAAATGAATGCACAAGTTTTATGCACATTGGATGCCGTGTGCATCTTGCACCACGTGGTTCCACACCAAAGACAGGCCAGGACTGTTGCTGGTCGCAACAAGTGGTTGCATTAGCGGCTTCAACCATTCACGCATGGCCTCGAGGCAAATGACCGCGAGCGTCATAAACCATGGTCGTCTGCACAACTATGGTCTCCCGGTGAGCCGACTCGAAACAGCAGGTGGCGGTGGTCGCTGGAATGGGCCGGCTGGGGGGCCTCATCACCAGTCGAGGCCATTCAACTAGCGGGGTTCACGTTAATTACGCGCCCAGAGCGCGAGACACGTTCCCCGACGACGCGAAAGCACGAAACCGACACGTCTCGATTAATTGAACGCATCTCGTCCTGTCCTGTCGATTCCACGTCGAAGCCCGCTTGATGCAAGTGAGCACAACCTAGCAGTCGGCTACTTTGACGTGCATGTAATTAACACGAGCACGAGCGCCGTCGCTTGAGCAGGTACAGAACCTACGTGCATCTACGATCCCGCGCACAATTAAATCCATCCATGCCAACCCTTCTCTGATCTGTACAAGGAGCAGAGTATTGACCAAGTCACATCCATCAAGCACCAGCAATTTCAGCTCGCAGCTACAGCTTCTGCGCTTCAGCGACCCGTCGCCCGCTAAGCTGCCACCTCACAGCACCCCCCTCAGCACCCCCGCAGGTCCCTTCCAGGGCGCTCGTTCAGGTACCTCGGACCCCTTCTGTACTGAACCTCAGCTGCACAACTCCGCCCGGCCCACTGCAGCGCAGACTATCTCGAGGAGCTCATTTCGCCTCGACTCCATTCTCAACTCTTTGCAACCACCAGTTTTTCGAGCGCACAAAACCTCCGAAACTCGACGGCGGATAGGCGCATGGGCAGTCCCAGAATCCCGGTTTCAGCCTCATGAGGCGCTTCTCTCCTTCTGTATAATACTCATCGTCCTTCTCTTGCCGCCTTTAACGTCTTCTACGTACCCCTTCGGCCGATCCTTGCATTGGCGCTGATGCTGTTGCGCCCTCAACGACTCAATCCGTATACCTCGTCCCCTTAACCGTCAACAACGACAGCATTCAGCAACTTTCTGGTTCTCACAAAAGATGCCTTCGGCATCGCAAAACTCACAGCAATCTTTCAACATGAGTCAACAATCGCAATCCGGCCTCTCCGCCTCCTTCCATCGAGGTTATAATGGAGACCCTGAGGGACCCCAGATCTATTCGGTACGCAACACCCTTTATCCTTCGCGACTCTCCACAGAATCCTACCGGACTATGCGATCACTAACAAGAACAATTTGGAAATAGGCATCCTACTCGGGCGTCGATGTATACGAAATGGAAGTCAACAACATCGCTGTTATGCGCCGTCGCAACGACTCATGGCTCAATGCCACGCAGATCCTCAAGGTTGCCGGAGTCGATAAGGGGAAGCGAACCAAGATCCTCGAAAAGGAGATCCAGACGGGCGAGCACGAAAAGGTCCAAGGAGGCTATGGAAAATACCAGGGCACCTGGATAACATTTGACCGCGGAGTCCAGGTCTGCCGCCAGTACGGAGTCGAGGAGCTACTGCGACCGCTGTTGACCTATGACATGGGCCAGGATGGTGGTGTTGCTGGTCGAGGCGACTTCAATACACCAACAAAGGAGCAAGCCATGGCAGCTCAACGCAAGCGCATGTACAACCAGAGCGCGGATGGAAGGCCGAATGGGCTCTCGGGCACCTTTTTCAAAAACATCTCCAGCACCGCTTCACATGCCGTCGCTGCCATCAGCAAAGCCCGTTTTGATTCTCCAGGACCTCGAAGTCGCAACGGCCCTACGAGAGCGCCGAGCTTCAGTCGCCAACCGTCGATGCAGAATGGTGATGACTTCCCCGGTAACTCTCAGCAAAGTTTTGCCTCGGACTATGGCCAGCAGGTCGACTCGGCCTATTCGACTCAGCAACAAGCCAGCGCAATGCAGTTGAACGAGCCCGAACCTCCTCGAAAACGTCAGCGTGTGACTATGACGCCCGCCGATAGCTTCAACGCTTATGGTCAGAATATGGATATATACGCCGCGGCTTTTCCAGGATCTCCAACCGAACCCAATGAGTCCTTTGTCTACACCCAAAGCGTCGTTCAAGATCGATCACCCGTCGAAGAAGGCAATGGACCACTACCACCTCTGCCATATGAGATGTCGCCCGACGTCGAGATGAAGCGCAGCATGCTGATGGGCCTATTCATGGAGCCTGCCACCACCGATGCCTCCAAGCACGACATGCTCCGCACCTTTACCCCCCTCGAATTGGATATGCCCATTGATCTGCAGAGCCATACAGCACTCCACTGGGCAGCCACACTCGCGCGCATGCCCCTTCTCCGCGCTCTGATTGCTGCCGGCGCCTCTCCAGCCCGTGTGAACGCCTCTGGGGAAACGGCTTTAATGCGCGCCTGTTTAGTAACCAACTCTATGGACCATGGGTCATTTCCCGATCTGCTCGAAGTCTTGGGTGGTACAATTGAGGCTCGCGATCAAAAGGGACGAACGGTTCTCCATCATATCGCGGTCACTAGCGCAGTCAAGGGACGCAATGCCGCCAGCCGATATTACCTTGAGAGCCTCTTGGAGTGGGTGGTGAGGCAAGGCAGCGTCCCCAACAGTCAAAACACACAAGCCAACGGCAACGTTCCTAGCAGCCAACAATCAACCATTCCCAAGATGGGCATTGCGCGCTTCATGAGCGAGATAGTTAACGCTCAGGACAGCGCCGGCGACACAGCCCTAAACATTGCATCACGGATTGGAAACCGAAGCATCATCTCACAACTGCTGGAGGTTGGCGCCGACCCGAATATTCCCAATAAGGTTGGATTGAGGCCGGTTGACTTCGGTATCGGGGGTGAGAGCACCGAGGACAAGACCAATGGTGAGACCAATGTCGAGAAGAATGGTGTTACCGGATCAAGTCAGCGAAGTCGGGAGAGCAGCGATGAGATCGTTGCCTGTAAGTCAAGATATTCTGTTGGCCCAAATTCAATACTAACTCTTCATAGCGATAACTCACCTCCTGACCGAGACTGGCTCAGCCTTCCAAACAGAGATGAAGTCGAAACAGGCCTCTCTTGACACTCTCCATAGCACACTCCGCACAACATCAACACAGCTCGGCGAGGCCCGACGAAGTCTCGAGCATTTATCTGCCACACTCAAGAAGCAACAACTGGCTCGACAAAAGGTGGCCAACCTATCACACGCCCGCGAGGACGAGCAAGTGCGCCTTATGCAGGAACAATCTCGTACCTCGCAGCCCAACCCCTCGTCATCATGGGAGACGGAGCTATCGGCTATGCTCGAGGCCGCCGACGATACCTCTGGTGGGGGATTCAGCGGAGAGGGTCTTCTTCCTTCTGCAGCAGTCCTTCGCGCCCGTGTCAACGCCGTCCAGGGTCGTCGTGACATGACAAGAAAGATGGTCTCGGCTCTCAAGGGACGAAGCCGTGACGTCGAGGTCAAATACCGCCGCGTCGTCGCGCTATGCACCGGTGTCCAAGAGGCCGAGGTTGACGCTGTCGTCGACGGTCTACTCAAGGCCGTCGAGAGCGAACACGAGGAGCTCGAGATCGGTCGAGTCAGACGCTTCCTCGGCGGAGTAGAGGGCGTCGTGCACTAGTAATTGCACCATCGCTCTCGTGTTCCCTTCAACCTCTCTGCCCTATAATTATCATGTCAGGGCCCGCCCCTCCAACTACATCACCCTCGACGGCTCACCACCATTTCTCTAATGACTATTGCCCCGCCTGTACGAAACCATATTCTTTTCTTTGTTTGTATACGGTGCTTTTGATACCCACCGAGCCCTAAAAGCACCCCCTTAGCTCGTGGTGGATGGGAAACGGCGTTCCTGATATACGGTAAATGGTTCCTTGTTTTTGTTTTCTTATCTTCTTGGAGGTCTGTTTTTTTGGCCTCGTTGATGTGGCCTCTGTTGGATGAGATTTTGGACGTCTGGCAAAACGCTTGTTTATATGTTATCAGCTACGTCAAGGTACTCTGCAAAAGGGTCCAAAAGGTATAAAGTAGGAGAGTCCGTTGGATTGGGAGAGGTTTTTTGATGATGGTGTGCAACCGAACCATATGATCACCGAGAATTGATTCTATTGACATGTCACGATGCCTGTCTTCCTTGTGATTTCTCTCAAGCTTCGAAAAAAAAGAAAAATGTTTGCCCAGAAATGTGAGGAGTCTGTTAGCTCCGTGGACACCTACCAAATGGTCTCCAAGCCATAACTCCACAAACACCATATGATGCCTATCCCTAATATATAATCAATCCTTCCTTGCCCTGGATCTCGATATAATCCTAGGGGTTGAATGGTGTCAAACACTTCGTCATGCAGCCTACGCAATGCCGTTCCGGTATACACCCTCCCACCGTGCTTCTACACCCCCTACCTTCCCCTTGAGCACCTTGATCTCGGCGTCCAGCTCGTCCACGTTTCTCGACAGGGCGCTAACCTCCTCGAAACGCCTCGAGCCATGCGCCGTCTTAACCATTGCCTGAACCATGAAGCGTTGCTCCTCCAGCACGACCAGCTTCTCCCGCAGCTCCTTTTCCTCTGCCTCAAGCTGGCTGACCACCGTACTACCCTCGCTCGGCGCCTGAGATGCTGTATCGGGGTCGGCGAGTTCGGAATGCCGGAGTCCAGAGTGCGTGTGTGCGAGGAGGCGTGATGAGGACACGGCCGTGGCGGATGAGGCAGATGACCGTGAGCGGAGTAATTGCGGGAGACTCTTGAGCGGCAGCATGTTCGTGTGGAGGAAGCTGCTGGCATACGTGTAGATGGCCATCTGAAGGCGACGCTGTGTGGCGCTTTCAGATGGGAGGTCACGTAGACGCTTGGCGGCAGTGCCATACTTGCCAAAACTATCCACAAGACGTTTCCGTATCTTGGCCGCCTCTTGAATCTGCGCATGTGTCGGCGGTGGCTTATTAAGATCGATTTCTCCCGTGTCGTTCTTCTCCGGTTGCAGGTTTAAGAGCGCGCGATGGAATGACGGAAGCAATTGTTGGATGCCTCGCTCAAACTGCCGCAGAGTCTCGTATGCACGCTGGTCCGGTGGTTTATGCTGAAGAGAGGCCGTAAAGTCACGGGCCGAGAAGATGGTATGCTTGCACTCTCGACACATTCGAATATCGACGCTGACTTGCCCGGGGTTTGCGGTGGAGGGGGGTTTCTCGGTTGCATGGTTAGCAGGTGTCGATCCATTGACACCACTCGAAATGTCAAGCCCAACTTCAGAAGAACAGCCTGTTTGCGGATCACCGCAGACAACGCGACCGCATATTCGACAATGGTGTCTTCTAAACGTCCAAGAACCAAAATCCTGCTGGCAGAACGGGCACTTGTGAACGTTGGCATCCTCTTCCCAAGTGACGACAGATTGTTCGATGAGTTTCCGCGCGTTCTTCTGGCCTGCCAGAGAGGTGACTGGCGAGAGCAGAGAACCGGTTGATTGTGTGATCTTTTCGGGGGGGTTCGCTAATAACCGTGTGAGCTTTGTCAAGCGTTTTTCGAGCCGTGAAATTTCCAGATTCTGTCGTTCTACTTTCTTCCTCCTCGTTTCAAAAAACATGCTGGTGTGGTCCGTAAAAACGCCCTGGTGATCGTTGTATCCTTCTCTTGATTTAAAGCATGTCTCGCATACTCTCGCCCAGTATCCTCGGACCGGTTCATGGGTTGCGCTGCGGCTCAGCTTCATTTGGTACATAGTATGTTCCTCGCAAAACAGTCGCCCGCACTTCCTGCAGTTGATGCTTCCGTTTATCGGTCCTAAACTTCGACCGCATGTTGGGTCGGTACATTGATCGTAGCTAGTCGATCGTTGCCAATGTTGGCGTGTGATGAGTTCGTCGGGGTCGATGGGGCCTTCGAGGGAGCTCTTCCCAGCGGCAATGGAGGGTGGTACAGGACTGGATTCGTTTGATTCGAAGACGTCGAGACCTCGCAGTTTCTGGTTGATGAGGGAGAGAGGCTGGAATCGCTTCGCCTTAAGGACTTGCTTATCGAACCATGTCTTGACTTCGTCTTGCTCTTCCTCGGGTAGTTCTTGGTGGTTGTCGTCGATGTGTCGGTTCAGCTGCAACAGGGTCATCTGCTTCGAGTCAGCAAACACTTTACTCAATGGCTTTTTCACATCATACCATCTCCTCGTTACAGATAGGACAAACGAGTGCGCCATCGGCCGGGCCTTTGCCTTGAACACCAACGCTGATGCTGTCGCCGATGGCCGGGCCAGCGAGTTCTGATGCTATCCCACTGACAGGCGGCGAGATGGACGATGAACCTATCGACACAGTGCTCTCAGAGGCCGCTAGCGGGCTTCCAACTCGCGGCGCATTCGCATTCGGAGGTGTCGGGGGAGCGAGTCCCTTGCCACTACCCAAGATGCGGCCGCCGCCCAGCTTGCGGCCCGACATGATGGAGGATGTTCCCTTTGTTGTCGTGATGAAAGGAAGAGAGTAAAAAGGGGGAAAAGTCAAAGCAACAGAGTTTATGGAAGGCAAAATGGAAGAACGTTGGACAGCGACCGCAGTTGGTCAAGCTCCGCCTCGAGGAGGAGCGCTGCACCGCCTTTGGCCGAGTAGGGATGTCTGGGTTTGGAGGTGGAGGTACGTATTCTAGAAGAGGAGACGGGATGACGGCGCTAAATTGAATGCGTCAGATAGAGGGGTACTCTCACCATCACATCAAGTTGCGGTGAGAAAGGGTACTGCGATATCATGCACCGCCCTTTCCCCATCAAGTTAGGTCACGTTCGCTTCCTCCCGTTCCCCGTCTCTTGTCTTATCGCAATCCTTGTTGATAACGATAAAACGCCTCGTCACCTTAACCCTTCACGGCAATGAATGGGGAAAAATGACCCCCAGCCAACAGTCAACATCAGCCCAGCCGGCGCTGGCTTCTCCGGCATCTCCTTGTGACTCTGCTACCGAGACTACTTCTTCAACCTCCTCCTCCGCTTCCGCCTCGGTTTCTGCTCCCTCGTCTTCCGCCCAAGCAGCCATGGCAAAGACGTATCCTCCCGTGCAGCCCGGAGGCAGCTTGATCCTGGCATGGCAGATTAAGCACAAGAAGGTGCTCGTCGTTGGCGGCGGTGATGTATGTTTGGTTCATCTACTTGGTCTCGCGTCCCTGAGACATTGGTTGCACATGTTTGCCCACACAACATGGCACATGTTCTTCTGTTAGCTCGCCTTGTTTGTTCCGTCTCTAACTTGACTTTTCTCTACTAGGTCGCCGCCGGTCGCATCCTCAACTGCCTCAATGCCGACGCAAAGGTTGTCGTCGTTTGCCCCAAGTCCGGTCTCAACGACGAAGTCGCCTACCGAATCCGCGAGGGCCAGGTCACACATGTCAACCGCCTATTCGAACCCCAAGACCTCGATGGAGCTGAGATGGTGTTGGTAGCCGTCGACGATCCCGCCGCATCGACCGTCATCTGGAAGCTGTGCAAGGAGCGAAGGATCCCCGCCAACATCGCCGACGTACCGCCAGAGTGCGACTTTTACTTTGGCAGCATTCACCGAGATGGACCGCTACAGATCATGGTCAGCACCAACGGAAAGGGACCGAGGTTGGCGGCCGCCATCAGGCAATTCATTGCCAAGCAGCTCCCCAAGAATGCCGGCAATGCGATCGAGACTATTGGTGAGCTGAGGCTCAGGTTGAGAAAGGTGGCTCCCAGGCCCGAGGACGGACCCAAGCGCATGCTTTGGTGGGTATACTTTGCTATGTTTATGCGATGCCTTTACTGACAGGTATCATCAGGATGTCCAAGGTTAGCGACACCTACAAGTGGGACGAGATGTGCGGACTCACGGACGAGGATATGGATAACCTACTGCTCTTCTACCCGGCCAACAAGGTCCCCTCGATGGACGTGTTGGTAGCTCTCCGCGGAGGCACCGACATTAAGAAACTCGACGTTTTCGACGGATCCTTCGGCTTCAGCGTGGGAGCATAAAAGAAAGCGACGGAGCAGAGAGCGAGCATGATACGGGCGTCATTAGGTGCGAAAGGAGTCGCTGGAAATCATTGTACGATGTGATGCACGCGATTAATTGTTTTGGTTACGGGAGCATATCAAGGCTGGGGTATTGTTGCTGCTACATTTGGCTTGGCAAAGATGCTGTCACCATGGCATCTTGCATTGGAACAGGAGCTTCTCAAAAGGATACGGATTGGATCGCTGGGTAGGCAGACAGGATACCATTGCAAATTGCCAACTATGAACTGTACATTTCGAATCAAGAGATATTCCCGAGGGAGTAGTCGCTGTCTTGTGATGCCGGTGTAGCATGCTTGTGATGTCTTGGCAACCGAGGCAATGTCAAGGTTGAAGAGTATGCGGAGAAGCATGATTCGTCAGTCTCATTAAGGCATTAACGAATAAGCACATTTCTTTGTTTTGATTATTTTTATTTTGTTTATTTTATTTCTTTTTTTTCTATTCATCATAGGCGAGCCATTTTTTGGCCCCCCTTCAGCAGATCCACTGCTGTTCTATGTCATCATGCATCATAACCTCCAGGATATCATGAAACCGTTTAGACCTTGAGGACAACCTGGAAAGTGGCATCCTTCTCCTTCTCATCACCAAAGACGTTAATGTCCCACTTGGGGCTGTAGGTTGTGGGAATGTTGAAGCGCTGGGGCTGCTCGCCGAGCTTGTTGAGCTCCTTGATGGCCTCGGCGTCGAGCTCAACCTCCTGGAAGTTCTCACGGATGCGAGAGGCGGTGACGGACTTGGGGATGACGAGGTGGCCGTCGAGGGTAGACCAGGCGAGGATGACCTGGGCGGGGGTGACGGTCTTGCCCTGGGCGGCGCCGAGGCGCTCGGCGATGGCCTTGACCTCGGGGACGTTGACGAGGAGGGGGAGGCCCCAGGAGTTGTTGCCAAAGGCGGAGTAGGCGGTCAGGACGATGCCCTTCTCCTTGAGGTATGCGACGAGCTCGGGGTTGGGGAGGCGAGGGTGGCGCTCGACCTGGTTGACGGCGGGGACGACGCCGGTGTCCTTGATGATGGTCTCGAGCTGGGGGGAGTCAGTATTGATATGTCAAAGGCTCGAGTGGAAGGAGGAAAGACGTACGTGCTCAATGGAAAAGTTGGAGACACCAATTGATCGGACCTTGCTCTTGGGGAGCTCGGTCACGGCCTTCCAGGTCTGAGAGAGGGAGACACCACGGTCGAGCTCGACCTGGCTGTCGTCACCCTCCTTGCGGGGGAACAGCTCGGTGCCGTTCTTGAAAGCGACAGGCCAGTGGATGAGGTAGAGCTATTCACAAGTCAGCAGGCAGCTCAATGGAGTATTTTGCTATCAGTAGCTCACGTCAAGGTAGTCAAGACCAAGCTCCTCAAGAGTGTCGTCGAGAGCACCAGGAACCTCCTCGGGGCGGTGCTTGTTGTTCCAGAGCTTGGAGGTGATGAAGATGTCCTCGCGCTTGAGGCCGGGGATCTCGGCGAGGGCCTTCTTGAGACCCTCGCCGACCTCACGCTGGTTCTGGTAGATCTTGGCCAGGTCGAGGTGGCGGTAGCCGGCCTTGAGGGCCTCGTAGACGCCGGCGCCGACCTCGCCGGGGGCAGACTGCCAGGTGCCGTAGCCGATGACGGGGACCTTGTGGCCAGAGTTGAGGGTGACGGTTCGTCCGAAAGACATGATGACGGTGTTGATGTGGTGTTGTGATGAATAGAAGTTGAAGAGGTATGAGGGAAGCAAACAGGGGCGAGCAGGACCAGGCTGCTTTATATATCTCTACCTAGCCGCCTCACACGCGCGCGCACAACACCTCGCGGGTCGATTACGACAACAGCAGCAGAAGCAACAGCATGCAACATGCAACGTCCCCAATGCACATCCCAAGAACCCTGGTGTCCCACGTCGCCCACACCTTTTCAAGTCTCCATCCCCACCGGGCCGGCCGCTAGAGGAGGGGTACTTGCGATATATGGTAGCTCCGAAAAGACAGGACCCGAGTCAATTGTTCATTGTTCATTGGGGGGGTTAACTCTAGCGGCTAGCTCAAGAGGAGAAGGTCGAGAAGCTTCTACTAACACCAACACCATGATGATCGGGGACTAATATCCGCCCCAAAGAGCAACCAAGCTGTGAGAAGAGCCCCACGTTCGAAACAGTGCCCGGCCCCTGTCGATGTCCTCTCTGTATGAGATCATTGCCCCATACAATGAGCTAAAAAAGGCCGCGCCCTCCTAGCGCTGTTGTGCCCATGATGCCGCCGAGAATGATATCAGTGGGTTGGTTTGCCCATGGGAAACACACGCCCCCATCTTCCACTTTGGGGGGTAAAAAAACTCTGATTGCCACTTGTGGAAATAACGAATTGTCATTGGCACGGCTCTAACAACTCGAGCCTTGGGAAAACGTGCTTGACAAGTGCGTTAGTGTGCGGCATACTGAGCTCGGGGGACTCGGTGTAGCTAATACATGACGTGCCCATCATGGAGTTTGCTCGGAAGGTATCGAGCAGAGATTAGAATAATGAGGCAATTCAAGTTGTGATCGGGACTAGTATTTACGTGATCTTGACTCGTGAGCTTTCTGTGGCATCACTTTGTAGTCAGAATGCGTTTGACACTATACGAGTTTGCTGGACCGAATTCGTCTCCGCTTCTTGGTTTCGAATTGAGGGGTTGTTATGTAGCCAACGCGAATGCGCGATAGGTGGCAGCCTCCCTCATTCTATGAGTCATCCGGTGAACTTGAGAAGCGGTAGGCAATGTAGATTCTAGCATATTGTCGTTTCCATTACTATTCTTTGAGCTCTTGTCAACGTGAGCTGAATCAACTTCCATATATGGAACAATGAACTTCATTCAGGCTTGTTAACAGAGGCGCCACTACATCACCTTGGACAAGCTGGAAGAGATATCAGTGTCATTCACTCTTGCTCAATAGTTACCATTTTATCGTAAAAGCTAGACTCTACAATCAATTCGACTGTTTGCGCAACATGGACTGCTTGTCGATTCTTCATGACAGCTTAGGTATTCATGATGACCCCGCACCACCAGGGATACAACTCACCAAACAACTCAAGATGGACCATCCAGGTTCATACACGGAGCAAACCTATCTACAACTTGCACAACTGACAAACAAACCCCAACAGTTCAGCACAAATAGAGCTTGCAGAAACATCTTCCAACCTAATACTTGACAGCTAAATGACAACCAGTCCCCCATATATCCCTCAACACCATTCCAAGTACAAGAAACACCAACACCTGGTATAACAAAAGGGTCTCGCATGTCCCTGTCCTTCCATCCCATCAAAACTTCTCTCGATACCACTGCCTAAAAAAATTCCATGTCAAGCCCCTCTGCTCCAACCTCGTCCCCCAGTCCAATGTCTTTCCTCGCGGAGCCCCCTTCCTGCTGCCGCCGTGATACTTGGCCAGCTGGATATTCTTAGCCTTTGGCAGAGCCTCCGTCCTCCAACGGCAGTTGTCAGTCCTCAAGAACACGCCGTGGCTACCTCCCCGACCTTCGTCTTGATATCCGATGGCGTTCATCGCCCGGACGAGCTCCTCCCACGACACAAGCGAGTGACTCTTGCCAAAGATGCTCCTAAACGTCTCCCATACGGGCAGAGTTCCATCTCATCCGAGCTGTAGTGGCCTCTTTGGAACTTTGCGCTTTTAGCCACACCCCCGGGCCGCGGGGCCTTCTTTATGCAGAAGATCTCTCGCATCGGCTGGGATGCTGCGTGGATAGCCTTGTTGCGAAACTCGAGCACAAAGAATACCCCAAAGTAGCGGATCATGCTCTGCAACCTAATGTATGCCGCCCGGAGGTACTCACGATCTTCTTCGCCGTAGGTAGACCACTTTGTGTGTGGCCAAGTCTTTGCGCCATCTTTGTGCGTGCTGGGCACCATCCTGTCCTCTCCATGCGGGGGTTGGCTCGCCTCGAGCCTTGTCACCCAGACTAGAGTCTCCTCGACTGCGTTCCACATGAAGAACTCAAAGACAGCCCTTCGAAGAACGCTCCTCAAGCAGTCTTCATATAGAATGTGACGCTTATTCTCCTCTTGGTGGTATTTTTCAATGAACTTGTCCCGTCGTTTCTCATAGGAAATGTCCAAATTTACCCAATGATGCTCTTTCTGCTCCAACAGTTGTTGAAAGAAATACTCGGGTTCATTGAATAACCGTCCAATGTGGTCCTCGGCACGGTCCTTCTTGGACAGGATGTTTTGCTGGTATCTCTCCAGGTCCAGCGTGGCCGGGATCGGTTCGTACTGGCGTATCGATGCTATGTCTTGCCATCTTTCCCGGCTGTTGTCCCTCAAACCTTGGATTGTCTGTAATGCCTCGGCTTCTTCGTCTTGGTTCGAAACGGATACGGAACTTCCAGGCGCCTTTCCTTGTGCTGCCTTAAGCAAGGCCGCGCAGAGTTTTCCCAGGAACAGATAGGTGATTATTTGTGACTGGAGGATGAGAAATGCTTCCATGATCCCAAACAACTCCCCGGCATCTTTCAAGGCATTCTGCTGGTTTATGGTTGTTGGCTCTGCCGCCTCGCCCTGGAACCAGACTCCGAGAG
This sequence comes from Fusarium falciforme, assembly GCF_026873545.1. NCBI lineage: Eukaryota > Fungi > Ascomycota > Sordariomycetes > Hypocreales > Nectriaceae > Fusarium > Fusarium falciforme. The sequence goes on along the minus strand of NC_070549.1, from coordinate 1,469,958 downwards.
GGCGATTACTTTCGGTTTCATTATTGTTGGTCGACGGCACTCGTAAGCTAACAAGAACGGCACAATCGAAGTAGCCAGACAGAATCATCGAGTGTCTTCCCAAGTAGCTGAGATCGTTATCAAGCAGGGCAAATTCCGAGGGAACCAGCCGAGCACGGTGGTGGATGAAGCTGAGCAGGTTGTATGGATCAAGCAGGTCTCTGAGGTTGATATGTGGCACCAAAAAGTTGGCCCTGATCTTGCGCAGATGATCAGCGACATTTTTGTTAAATCCAACGGTTTGGCTTATCGGCTCTGGCATCTTCAGCTCGTCCACCATGACCCTGGACAGAGCTTCGCTCTCGTCTTGGTAGTTGGCCCCATGCCGGTATAGGGGGTGGTGCCGATGCACTTGCGCCAAGATGGTCTGAGGCACATCTTTGAGGAAATCCAGAGCAAAGATATCGAGATCGCTGGAATGGCCATCCGCGATGGTGCCCTCAGGGTCCAGGAGATAATCGCGTCCCATGCGATCGGGTTTCTCCACGAAATGCGTGTTGTAACCATCTCTGGCTTCCCTCCAGGCGTTTTCCAGGAATCCTTCGAGATTATAAGACTCACTCAACTTCTCGTCGGCGCTGGCAAGCTTAATGACAGTGTCTTGGATGAGCCGTTCCTTGCCAACCACGAGATGTCTGAAGTCTTTCCAAGCCCTTTCCATCTTTCCAACCTCCCTCTCGAGGGCCCTCTTCGTCTCTAGGTGCGGCTTCCCAGGATCCATTGGCGGCCACATGGCGTCTCTCCCATGGCCGTACATGGCACACCAAGCACGAGAGCCCGGCTTCTCTTCCTGGACACCGGTTCCTTTCATATCCCGCACCTCCATATCCTTGGCCAATTGCAGAATCGGGTGTGGAGGAATCCCATAAGTGAACACTGGGTCAGCCAAAAGGCGGTTCTTTCCCAGGTTCATAGCATGGTATGTCCTGTCGTCCAGCCCGAGCCCGATATAATCATTGCGTGAAACGCGATGTGTGTCGGCGGCCTCGTCCAGCAGGGTCATTATCATGCCCATGTAGACTTTTTTGCCTTGCGCCATTGCGGCTAAAGAATGAGATAATGATTACAATTCGAAAAGGTGTCCGTGGCGAGGGAGAGTGTGTCGAAGGATCGATAGATGGGTAAGTGGGCGTGCTTAGAAGATTTATGCCGCTTCAGACGCCGTGTCCAGTCGGCCAAGCGAGAAGCCCCAGGATCGTGAGGATGACTGAATCAATTGAATGGAGGACAAAGACAACGACATCTCTACCATGGTCTGGAAATGGCACATGTAGCCACTTCTTGTCAAGACAAAGGCGCTTTAGCATGAACCACACCATTGCTGCTCCCCAACCCCGAGCGAGGAATAGTTTCAAGTCCTTGCCTTGATCCTAATTGGTCGCAAGCTCCAGTGACGCCCTCATGTCTTTGTCAGAAAAAGCGAACCACGAAATGGCTGGCCACTTAGCCATGACGAAGGAGCACCAGAGTATGAGATTCTTTGTTGTTGACTGACAGACGTCTACCGCAAAGCCGAGCGGTCGAGGCTTCTCTAGCATGTCTGAATAGAACCTGAGAGCCCAAACACAACTGGCCTGAAGCAACAATGGAGGACCGGCCGATGTGGGTTGTTTGCTCTCCCTCTCTAGGGTATGGCGTGTGGCATGTTAGCATGCCGAATTGACGACCATCAGGGGCTGTCCGAGTATAATTTCTGCGAGATATGACATGTTGTCGATTCGGGAATTACATGGGCGATTGAGTAGCAATGTTGTTGTACGTATTGTAAGAGTGGATGGTTGTGAGATCTATCTTTAGAGCTAGAGAGAGTGTGAAGGCAGTCTTGGAGTTGTTGGTGAGAGTGGAGAGGGTTATCTCCACACGATGGTACTAGCGTAAGGTACCTGGTGACGGCTTCCACTGGCACGAAGAAGATATGAGAAAAGGGTAGAGATAACTACCCACATAGAATAGTAAAATATTGTAATGATATTTCACATTTTAATCTCTTCATTAATCTATGATCAGGCTATAAAGTTGATGACCTTTAGAAGAGTGTGCGCAGAAGGTACCTAAGCATCTCCAAACTGTCGCGCTTGCTTAGTCAGCCAACTTTACAGTCTTGATCGCAGAAGCAAAACCAATCCTCTCTTGACAATCACATCTATCAACACCAGCTATCGCGGCACATCTGTTCCTCACTTGGGAAGACTAACGCGACTATTTGCTGTATGATCAATCTAACTTTCGAAATTGCCCTGCTACCCCACTCTCGCGTTTGTTATGACGCGTCGGACACAAGCTCCTGCAGCAGACGCAAGTACTCAAGCTCGCCGCAGCAACTCGGGCTGCGCTCATGACAACTTGAACGAAACAACCACCCACATCCATTCGCACATTATCCGGTGTGATTAAAAAGATGGCACGCCTGAGTGCTCAAGGCTCTGCCGAGGGACAGGTTCAGTCCCCTGCAAGGTCCCTCGAGACCGCTTCCGACAACCACGATAACGAGGAGTTGACCCCCCCATTCTTCAACACCACGTTTTCGACCCATCGCGTCTCTCCTCTTCACGTTGGCCCTGAAGGTCTCACAGCCTCGAGACTTGAGGCCATTGCCAGCCGTTTACGCGACACCCTTGTCGGCGATGTGGTGCGAGGCATCCAAGTCGGACTGGAGGCAACGGACACCCCCATGGGCCAGGTTGGGCCTCTAAAGGTTGTCAAGGTTGAGTGGTTTCGGGCGAGCACGTTCCTGGGCGAAGAATCATCAGAAACTGATCTTGAGATACCCCGTGGCGACCAGAGCGAGCTTCCAGAGGAGCAGAAGCAGGGCCTCTGGATCAACATCAGGCACGAAAATGCTGCGTATGCCGCTATTCTCCTCCCCGGTCTCTCCGATTCGCCGCTGTCCCAGATGGATGGACAACAAGACAACTTTGTTCACCTACCCCTGCTGCTCATGCGAATGCCTTTGCAGCTAAAGACGGTCGTCGCTGACTGGCTCTCGGCCACTTTTGATTGTCGGGTGAGCCGCGTGACATTAGGAACCAAGACAATCCTAGGCGTTTGGGAAAGTTGGGTTGATAGCACTGGACTCAATGATAGAGGGGCCGATTTCACCGTGACTCTAGCGTTCAACACGCCAGTGCCGGCTGGCAATGATCCAACGTCTATGGACCTTGATCGAACCGTGGATGAAACCGTGGCTACCCCAGGACTTCGATCAATCGATATCACCATCTCGGCTCAAGATCTACGACGATTCTTGCGAGCTGGACAAAAAATCAGACCCTCAGACAAGAGCCTTTGGAAAGGAGACGCTCGCGAGCGCCGCAGGCTTGCTGGTGGAAACATGGACGACGGCTGGGCTTGGAGGACCACCCAAGACGCCAAAACGAATCCCTTTACCGAGGCTTTGGGGAGCTACCTCCATCACCACCTTGCTCTGGATCTCTTTCACCCCAGCGTGCAGGTTACCCAGATCTCGTGCACCGGATTTGTGCTTGGTCAAGGCCGCCTGAAAATCCTGATGCTTGGTGACATGAGCCAGAGCCTCTCTCGTGCCGCCTGGGCATTTGTGGCACAGCTGGGAGAAAGAGTCAAGGGCGAGCACCTCCCACAGGTATTTTCGACCAAATTTGGAGGTTGATGACGGCAACATGAGCCTGTTTAGCTACCAACGACACCACGTGCTCTGAATCACCTTCGGTTCTTGGGCTGTTGTCTTGGCAATTGCCAATACGGAGCGCCTAAGCTTTTTATGGCGACAAGGATGGTCAGAGTCGTTCTGTGGTACTTGCCCGCTCGCTCTGGCAGGTTTCCAGACGTTTGGGAAGAAGGCCCAAGATCAAATGGTGTGATCACCTCTGAAAGCAGACGTGCGTTAGCTGCAAGGGGGTACGATCAAATCTGACCTGCATCAACGAGATGCTTATATCGATACGTCATCCATAGACTGAGCCTCAGGACGAAATCATCCATTGGAGAGGCAGCGTTGGAACTCGTGGAGGTGAAATGCGCGACTACTATTCAGAGCTCTCTGGCTACACTACGGAGTAGGGTTGAGTGGATTCGAGGCAGGGCAGACAGTCTGGTCGGCGATTCCACCCGCCAGTCTCCTTGGTTGCTGAAAATTCACAGCCCCCGGGGAGGATGAGAACCCTAGCTTGAACAGCACCCTGCAGCCTTATTTGGGATTTCTCGTTCAGCCCTCCACAGATGAGCTTGTTCAACACAAGCGAAGCCCAGGTTTTGTGCTTGGCATGCAGTTGATAATAACAAGGTGGACCGTGGCAGCGAAGGATCCGCCATGGCCTGCCCTATCCTCAACGGGCAGGGCGTTGCGAAGCCTGCTCCTTAATTAAGATGCGTTAAGGCCTTCTCGGACTAGGCTCGGACTGGATGTGACAGGGGGGTTGCCATAAGGCTATGTTGTGAGGGCAACATCAGGCTATGTTGGGATACTCTCAACACTGCCTCACTTTGACTCGGCATGCAGATGCACGAGTCGACAAGCTCAACCAAGGCAGAAGACACATCGATCCAAAACTACGGCTTGTGCAGCTTGCTACTCGATGGCGTTTTCCTTTGACACATCTCGGGTTACGGTGGACAGGCTGGGCTGTTTTCCGTGGTACGGTACCCAAGACATGTCCACTCTCTGCAGCTGCGGTAATGAAGCGACAGGCTTGAACCATGTCGATGTCAGCAATTTTGCGGGGACTTCTTTGAGCTTTGGGAGTTGAGTGGCCCAGTCGGAGACCAACAACAAACCAACCGCACAATCCTTGTCCGTCATGTCAGCCGCGAAATAAAGCTTATGCCAAGAGGCTGGAATGCGGCACAGACCTCCTCGCCTTGGAAAAGATCATCTACATCCTGGACATCGCCCAGAGCATTTGTTCGCTTCGTGAGGTCGAGAACCCAAGGCGCAGCCGAGTTTGGCCTGCACAACCAGGTCAATGGGCGGCAGCGAGAAGAGGGTTACAGGAGGCGACTCTCAGAGCCTGGCCAAGAGGCAATTCACGGGAGCCGGAGACTTGGTCCCAGTTCTCTGCGGAGCACGACTCGACACGAAGGCCGCAGAAGCAGAAGTCAAGGGAGATGTTGTTGGCGGCTGGTGGCTTTGTCTTGAACTGCGGTACCGACTAGGGACGGAAACCATGTCACTCCCCGGAGTGGTGTCCGCCTCTTCAGCCGCGACAATCGCCCTAGCTGAGAACTCAGAGTCAACGTCCAAAGTCTTGTCGCCGTATAGCTCAAGCCAACAAGATGAAGAGGCTTGGACACGGAGATGTTTCCAAGCCCGGACAAGGTCAATGCCCTCTTGCATGTGAGCTGAAGTAGCACGCAGGGCAAGCGGTGGACGCACTGCTTCGTTACGACTGAGAGCCTGGTGCTGCGGACTGGACAATGGGGGCCAAATGGCTTCTTGCAGCGATGGGTTGAGACAACGGCTCCAGCGCAACCCGAAGGCTTTGATAGCCCCCTCCCTGGTCCAATTGAACCCATGCCGCCCAGACTTCGGGGATCCACGCTGAGCCATCCATTGGAGATGTCCCGCCTGCGGGCTGACCTTGGGGGCAGGGTTGTGGAGGTTACGCTGCTTCGCCAGGGTTGCCGACAGATTTGGATGAAAGAGCCTCGAGCCCGCTTACTCTGGGGCTGTTTTACGGTCGTTCCGCTTCTCTTTGTTCCCCGATTATTCCTCCTCCTCCTTTTTCCTCTTCTTTTCCTCTTCGTGCTGCCGCATTTCTCAGCTTGAGCATTGCCCAAAAGGACTCGCTCGTCACCACCAGTCCACCAACATCGCAGTCAGGAACAAAGGCCCAACCCTCAACGTTCAACATGTCTTCCCCTCGTGAGCACTGGGGTCTCTCCTGCCCCAACGGCGGCAAGTTCTACATCTGCGAGGATGACGATACTCAATTCATGGGCTGCTGTGTCAGCGACCCTTGCGGTACCAACAAGGGCAAGTGTCCAGATGGTGATTTGCGCGCCACCACCTTCGACAAGGACCTCTACGCCGAGCTTCCTACCCAGGACTGCGACAGCTCTCAGGGAACGGATAACTGGTACACATGCGCCTTCCTCGACCCTCCTTTCATCGGATGCTGCAGTCAGAATGCCTGCGGATCAGGATGCCCGAGGAACAGGCTGGTCGGAGCCAAGCTCTCAGAGATTGAGAACAACAGACTCGACTTCCTCGAGCCCAGGGCCAACGCCACAGAGACTACTGCTAGCAGCGCGACGAGCACCAGCAGCTCTACATCGGAGCCCACCAGCGACAGCGACGACAGCGGCCTGAGCACCGGAGCCACAGCTGGAATCGCAGTTGGAGCTGCGGTGGGAGGACTGTTGGTGATTGCCCTTTTGGCTTGGATCTTCTGGTGGAAGCCCAGGCAGAAGAAGAAGAACGGACAGGAGTTCCAGAGCGTGCCTGCGAACCCCCCGATGGCAGGACAGCCTGGTACTCCCGGCACCTTCAACACCCAGCCCACGTTCCCAGTCCAGTCTCCCATGAGCACCTACCAACGTAAGTGGAACAAATTGAAACCTGTAGGATTTTGTGCTGACATATCCCAGCTTCATTCTCTGCCGCCTCTCCCAATCCCGCTCCTCACTATCCTAGCGGTGTTTCTTCAATGGATCAATTCAAGTACTCTCCTCAAGCAGCCCAATTCGAGCAACACCAACCCTACGGCCACTACCCCGACGGCACTGTTCCGGCCACCAGCCCTGGGCTGCCGGCTTATGGTCAGCAGTACCCCCCTCAGATGGCTCCCGTGATGGAGATGGACGCCACGCCGACGGTGGCACACGAGATGGGCACCGGTCAAGAGCATCAGGTCACCTCCCACAGCCCAGCCCCAGAGAACAAGCATGGTGAGGGACTTGGAATCTCGAAATGAACAGATGAAGACGAAGCGAGTATGTGTGCTTTAATTTCTACGAAGGAAGGGTAATCAGATGGATGATAAAATGTTTTGCATGGCGTTGGAAAGAGGAACCAGCATCAGGGTGCTCCCGGAGGACTCGAATAGTTTGTGATTCTCTGGGCATTCATTTCTTGGGCGCTTGACCAAGTGCTTCTGTATTGAGCCAGTTCTGGATGGGTTGCCCAGGACAACATGGCTCTAATGCGCTCTATTTGAGCTTGAAGATAGAGCATCCCTATATACATTGTATTCTTACATGATTCTTTGGTGTCTTGGATTATGAACGAGAGGTGTTTTGCGGCGAGCTGAGTGCGAACTGGCGGCCGTTGACAAGCCAGCAGAGCTCACAAGTCATTCTTCGCCACGAAGCATGTGCGAGCCAAGAGGGACACGACATGCATATCTCTCCGAAGTGCAACGCCCTGGTGAACTTGGTTGGTGTTCTACACGAGTCTCGGCCCGCCCAGGGCGATGTACACACGCACAAGCTGACGTACACTTGGGGTTTGGGCGGTGCGTAAATTAGCGGGAGGATGGGCTTCAAATAAGGTGGCTGTTCAAGTATGGCCCCCAAATGTTTCAAGAGTTGGGGTCGTATTTCTCGTCCACACAGAGATGAGCGCTGGGACGCATCTTTGGGACTTTGGTACTGGCACAAGTGGTCGTGACGCAGGCCAAGCAGGGGTGAGGCGTAATAAAAAATAATAATAGCAAACAACAGAACTAGGGAAAAGAAAAAGCTGATGATGTTTCTTCTATTATTTAGCTGAATTTTTGCATAAAATTACCTATGAGAGAGGAGTTGGATGTTTGTTGCTGTGAGGACTTTGGTAATGGCGCGCGTGACACTCTCCAACAAGGAAGACGTGTTTGATCGCGATGACATAACTCCCCGCGATGCATTGTTTTGTTGGAAGAATCGACGTCATGATGCTGTGGATGACACGAAACTTGGTTGTGCATCTGTTATAAAAGGACTGCCTTGCATCGTTCTCGGACATTTGGATGTAATCAAAACAAAACAAAAAGAAACCAAGCAAGAAACCATCAAAATGAATTCAGCTGGAGACCGATCCGTCATCTCAAATGACATGCAGGAACTTCGCCAGGGCGGCGAGGAAATCTCCCACAAGATCCAAGGACACAAGGCAAACCTGTCCAACCCCAGTAAGAAGACTGCCTCTTTTTGTTGTGTGTTTGCGTCTGACATGGACTATTTATAGACACGAGCCAGGTCAGCAAGGAGAATAGCAAGCGTGAGATTGAGCAGCTAGGCGGGGACGATAATCTGTATGGAAAGGAGGATAATCCTAGGAGTAAGAGTGCGGCTGAGCAGTTGGAGGGGAGTCGAGCAAGTACGTAGGTAGGATGGCAGTGAAATTATGACTATTGTTGATGGGCGATTCACGATGAAATGGACTTTGTGAGATGCTGTGATGGTTTCATCTTGATGAATGAAACCCCTACTTGACGCAGGTACGACCACAGATAGGCTCGCAGCATGATCCACAACAGAGAAGCTATCGTGACCAAACTGTCTCACCTTCCCCACTCTCCCGGTGAGGGTATTCCCGGCTCCGGAGCTCGGGGCCGAAAACGGAGAGATATCGGCGCCGAGGGGGGGGAGAAGCGGGCCCAAGTTTGAAGATGATAGAAGCTTATTCAAAGGTTTGTCATGTTTCAATTTCAATTTTTTTTCTCTTCTGTTTCCATTCGGCTGCATCTAGCCGCTCTAACTAGCTGGGTTGTCGCGTGCGTTTCCTCGATGCAACGGTTTGAGAGGGAGTGGAGTTTTTGTTGAGGGAAGGAACAAATAGATGGGAGATGATCGACTTGGGGGGGTATGGAAACTCGGCAATAACGGATGATCGGCACATGATGGGGGAAGGACTAGGGCTCTAGGGGTAGAGGCATGTTGGGGTTTGGGATATGGATGTTTGCCGTGAATCCGATCAGTTTATCTTGAGGGGGACCTAGAGTTATTTGACAGCGGAAGAGGCGGTGCCGGTCTTTTTAACTATTGAGATTTGTCATGAAGGAATATCTACAATGTTCATGACAGATGTTTCTTGGCAATGGATATGGATCTCTTTTATCCGTATTCAGGTTCCACCTGATCAACATTTGTAGACACGGGCTGGCCAATGGACAAGACAGACGAGGTCACTCCGTCATTTTTTTTTTTGGCATGAGATTTTGAATCGGCATCGGGACATGGAAAGCACCGTTCAGTCGTCTCGTCAACTTTTTATCCCCGTGCCATAGCCGGGCGCCAAGTTTGCCGGATCCCGAGATTTCTGATCCGGGGGGCGCGGGAGGCTCAAGGGAGTAGACAAGGGAAAGTATTGTTATATGAGGGCATGTTTTCCCGTTGCGTTTCTTGATCAGATATTGTGTCTTTATCGATCATACAGCACGTCATCACCAAGAAAACAAGGCTGGGTAGGTTATAACCCATCGACTGACCGCCCCCCGAAAAGACGCCAAGCCTCGTGGAGCAGGGATCAAGTGGCAGCGGGCTCGAACCACTCACCACCACTATAGCCAGCATCAGGGAAGGCAAGGGGAACGGAACTTGCAAACGAGTTGACTTGGAGTGGGCTCCTTTTCTGTTCGGTTCCTGACGTCTCTATTTTTCCGTCTCGTGGAGATCGATCCATTCCCGCCCGTTCCCTTCAAATCCTCCTGCACCGATGACATTCATCCCGTCTCTCAGCCGCTACTTTTCTGTTCCAAGTTTCGGGGCTGTTATTCCCGTCGCAAATCTTTAACCCCCCGTCCCGTGGAAATCTGAGTGGCTTCAATTCAATTTCACCCCCTCGATTAGCCTGGCCTCACCCAAACAACAACAAACTCGAATCGAAAAACTCACGTTCTCGTCATCGCGCGCAGTCGCGCACAACTCCAGCCATGAAGGTCATCGTGACGGGAGCCACCGGCTTGGTGGGCAGGGAGATTGTGCAGCAGTGCCTCGCGGACCCTCGCATCACAAAGGTCGTCATCCTCACCCGGAGGGCCGTGTCCATGGACATTGAGAGCCACCCCAAGGCAGACGTCGTGATGCTTCAGGACTTTTCGCGCTACTCGGATGATCTTTTGAGCCGCCTTGAGGGCTCTTCTGCGTGTCTATGGTGAGAGGACGCCCCTCCCCCAATCGATCCATCTTGGCGAAAGACGCCGCCTTCTTGGCGCTCCCTCACTTGATGCATTCGTCCATTACCAATGTTCATTTCACACTAACACATCAAAAATAGGGCCATTGGAGGTCGTCCAGATCAGCTCAACAACGACAAGGCATCTCTTCACCACGTCAACGTCGAGCTGCCTCTCGCCGCCGCCAAGGCCATGAGCGAGCGCATCGCCGCCAAGCTACCCCCGGGGCAAAAGTTCAGCTTTGTATTCTGCAGCAACAAGAGCGCCGACCGGCACTCTTCAAAGCCGCTGCTCTTCCTTGGAGATCCGCGGAAACCGCGCACTGAGGCGGAAAAGACCCTCTGCGAGGTGGCCGACTCTCACCCGGATGTCTTTAGCACCTGGATCCTGCGGCCGGCTGCCATCGTCACGGGGGACGCCGCTCCGAAGAAGCGGAGGCTCGTTGGAAGCCGGTCCAGCAACGGTGTTGACGTGCCGCAGATAGCCAAGGCCTATGTCAAGGTGGCCTGCGAGGGCTGGAAGGACCGCATCATCGATAATGATGCCCTGCTCAAGATGTAAAAAGAAAGGTTAGCTTCTTCCCTGTACCCATGTAACTTAGTCTACTGCTGTTATCGGATCCGTCCCTGTTTTTGTACAATGAGCGTTGGAGTCTATTGTTGTTTGGGGGGTGTTGCTGTCTATTTTTCTTTTAATGTGGACTCGTTCGAGGATGGATCCTTGTACAGATCCAAGAGAGACGAGTTTCCTTTTGCGGGAAGAGTCAAGGGTTCTTGTATTATCACGGCCGCTTTGATGATTACCCAAGTTTTTTATTACAAAAGCTTCTTTATTGCCTCTCATGCTATAACGCCAGGCTTGAAGATGGCATCCAATGCAAACATACTGACGACTCCTAGTTGTGTCGTAATATGCCCAGGGTATCTCACAATGCCTCATAACAAGTACCAAATACGCCTAGAACCGAAACTTCAAAAGCCGCTCATCAGAAAATACCAACCGCCGAAACTCAGCGATGACCTGTGAATAAGTTGGCCAAAAAGACGCCGAAACCACGCCAACAACTCTCATACTCCGCAACCTAAACTGATGAAACCAACACTTGAGACCACAGCGATGACTGCCCGTATACTCTCACCCCGGGCATCAAGAGTGCCATGTGCGGTGTCAAAGTGCTCGAGGCAGCCGAAGATTCGGTGCTTGAATGTTCGTCGTCTGCGAATTCAGCATCCGAATCCTCGGCCTCCGATAGTGGGGCCGGCGGCCGGGGACCGTCTTGTTCGTCCGGGGCGTTGTCGAGTGCACGGAATAGACTCATGAGCGGCCAACAAAATCGTGAGACGCATCCCACCTCACACGTATCCTCGTCCTCCAGGGTTTGCCCGCTTCTTTGGTGGACGACAATTGGTACCATGACCGGCTGCAAGTAGACAGTCCGTTCCTGGGGCACATCCAACTCCTCATCCGAGCTGTCTGTCCCCGTATTCAGCCCCCGGATCAAGTCGTCGGGTTCCTCGTTCGGGCTGATCCGCTCTTCATCCTCTTCTGGGATGACCGACAAGCGCCCGTCGGAGGAGTCTTGGTCACCATCCGTGGCACTTTGAGGAACGACGAAATTGATGTGGAAGTGATGACTAGGGGCATGGGGGCAGAGAATGTAGTTGTGTTTGCCCGGGTTTTCGACTTGGGTGTGATCGGGGCGCGAGGAGGATGGTTCGCTCAAGAGAGGTGTGGTCTCGGTGACGCGCATCGTGGTGTCAAAGATGGTGCTTGTTTTTGGTTCAGCAAGGAGTCGTCGGGAAAGCATCTTTGGAAAGAGATGTGGCCAGGTTTGGTCAAGAGTGGCAGACGGGAGCAAGGCAAGCTGAGGGCGAGGCTTTATATTAATTCTTTCCAGGTAATTGTGATCATTTATCAAGGTTTTTACTTGTAGGTTTCGGTCTCACTTGAGACTTTTCTTATTTTTGTTGGGATTTGACCGTTGTTATGGAACTTGAGGTTGAGTGTAATGCGAGTCTCTACCTTGTCTTAAGGATAAAGCAAAAGTTTTATACCGAGACCCCGAGTTTCAGTTTAGGCTTTTATTTCCTCCAATACTTTTGAACTTCTTCTGTATTAATGCTGCCCTATATACCAGCTCCTCTAGCTGTATTATATGCTGAGCTTCTTGTCAACGTCAAGTTATGAAAACTCGACCACCATCCTCTATGAGTCCCAGCATCCGTCTTTTGGTGTTTAGGACGAGTACCTTGTTATTACATAATTCAATATTACACCGTTTGGGGTGTACATGAGTTCCTAAATTAGATTAACTTTTAGGAAAATGCACATGCCCCTATGCATGAGAGAAAAGGTACGTTGAGATCTCCCGACTCCGACATGTGGCCATATTCCCAGAGAATCTCGGCGCTTTCTTGTCGCGAGGTGGTTCATTGCCTCGTCGGGAGGGGCGGAGGGCCTATAGGTTGTCGAAGTGGTATAGGATCGCCGGCGAGGCAGATTTAGGCGACAAAGCAAGGCAATGTGAGTGCTGAGTTCAAGGTCTTTAAACGACGGGGTCAGGTCGTGACTTTCATCAAGGTTTAGTACGGAACAGGAATGTCTTGAAGTTTTCCCCAAGGTTGATCTTCAGTCCTTCAAGCCGCTTGTACTCATCCGCCAGTTTGGGTAGGTACACTGGTTGTAATGTGATGGCACTGGTCCCCACTTACACAGACGGAACCGGTTGCTGAAGGCCTGAGGTGGTCCTCCCACCAGGTTTGACTCTGACGGGTCTTGCGTGTTTTTGGAGCAACGATATGGCAAACCTCCAGGGTATCTTCGTCCTTGTTACTCGCGGACGCCCCATTCCTTGTACTAAGAGCCCTTCCCCCGGGTACCTGTCAAGCAACTACCATTATGCAGATGGCGACGCCTCCTAATGCAAGGCTGAGAGTACAGGAGGCAAGATCTATGCCACCCACTGCGCCTTCGGCGATAAAGAAGAGATTGAATAAAAGTTAAAACTTGAACAAGGTTCATGACACAGTTTCCCGTGACTTGAACACAATGGATTCTTAATCCTAGGTACGCCGAGTTGGGTTTGTCATTACCCCCTCAACAGCTTCATTCGGGTCAATCTCCTTTTCCAAAACGTAGGAGCAAGAACATCCTTCCCCTCAAGAGGTTCGAACTGACAATAATGATAGAAAACCCTAAAGACTCGCCCAAAAGCCTATGACCTACGGTGCCGACAAAAGTACCCGACAAATACATCGCAACCTCTACGGAAGACTCTAAGATGGACTGGGCCTACCGAAGAGTGGAACACGAGTACAACGAACTGATTCAGTCTTATAATAAACTGTTGCACTCAAACAGCGTGCTACGCAAATTTGCGTATGGCTCCGTCTTCCTTGCCATGTGCGGCGGAGGGGCCCTCGGTCTCTGCCTATACTGCTGGTTAAGCGCACGACGTAAGCCCGGGAAGAATGGTCAGTCCACGAGGGGGTTCCCGGGTGATGGGCTTGGGGGTGTTGAACTACAGCCCTTGACTTCTCCCGGGAGAGCGGTGGTTAGAGGAGAGGAGGAAAGGGGGCTGCTCCCGAGATATCGCGTCCGAGATTCTACGCCTCGATACTCTGTTAACGATCCGAATACGCAGAGACCAGAGACTCCGCGGTCCATGGTTTGATGATGGGACAAGTGGGACGCAATGGGATGGGATGTCCTCCCAAACACGGCTGTGTCTGAGCACTCGCGACCAAGGGCTCAACCCCCGATCTTGAGGGACGACGGACACACATGGGCTCATGATGTAATGTTGGGGTAATGGGAAGATCAATTTCAGTGGAAGGGGGGAGGCGTACCCGCGTACCTAGATGAGGGAAGTTGAACGGATAAATATTGAATAGAAGTTGGGCTGTAAAAGCGACCCTTCTCTCTCAGATTAGGAGATTTCTATTATTCTTCTATGCATCCTTTCGTGGAACTACCATGTGTCTTTATTCGGGCTCAACGCTCAAGCCGTGCACACAAACACATCACGTAGAAGTCAAGTGACACAATAACTACATGTCTATTCATGCTAACTTGTTACAGGATGGATTCGAACTAAAGGTATCGACAAATAAGAAATATGTTTGGATGGTACACTCTAACCGCTACCTTCGAGTATCTTCTTGGGGTTCGCAAAGCTCAACTCGTTCATCGTCTCGGCCCAAGCCGCCTCCTGAAGAGCCTTGCCAGCTTCCTCGTACATCATGGGGACAAGTCTATCATCAAGTTAGCACATTGCTTAATTAATGATCAGGAAAGGAAGATGCTTACGGCTTCACTCTTCCTTCGCCCACAAACGATCCATGACTCTCCACACCCTTGACCGTGACAGCATCCACATACTGCCTAGCACCAGTAGAAGTCGGCCTTGCAATGATGTGTGAAACGATCTTGAACATGATTCCGGCAAGCTTGGAGCGACCTTCGGCTCCAAACTGGGTTCCTCTGCATGCTCCGGGGTTGGGAAAGTTGATGATGACCTCCTCGGCGGGCACGAGGCGGGCCAGCTTGTCGACAAACATGAGGAGGAAGAGCTTGGACAGTTTGTAAGCCGTGGTGCTCTCAAATTTGGATGCGTCGTCGAGGACGCTGAAGATGGTCTTTTCGGTTTCTTCCCACTTTGCCCAGTATGACATATCTGAACCAACAAGAGCCAGACGTCCGGGGGAAGATGTACCGCGCTTCTCCTTGAGGATTGGGATGAGAAGTAGGGCGAGGAGGGCAGTGGAGAGGTAGTTGATTTGAAAGGTCATCTCATGCTTTGTCTCTTCGGCCCTCTCGAATCGAGGTCGACTCAAGCCAGCGTTCAAGATGGCAATATCGAGCCGAGGCAGTGACTCGCATCTCTTGGCAAAGGCTTGAATAGACTTGTATGAAGACATGTCGACGAGGGACACTTCGATCTTGGCGCGAGGGAACTCATCCTGAAGCTTCTTTGCCGCAGCATCACCCCTGGCCTGGGATCGGATGGCGACGATTAGGTGTGAGAGGTTGAGGGCCAGGAGCTGTCTTGCGCACTCAAAGCCTAGACCAACGTTTGAGCCGGTGATGAGGGCAGTTTGGCCGGTGAGGTCGACGGTTGAGGGGATTTTAGGGACGTTTTGGATGAATTGGCGGGAGAGGAAGGCAAGAGGACTGGCCTCCCAAGCAGCCTGGTCTTTGAGGTTGGCGGACATGATGCAGTAGATGATTTACACGGATGAATGAATTGATGCTGAATTGATTGCCTCTACCTTTCCCTCCCAGCTTCTTTCTTATACCTCAAGTCTACGGTCGACATCCGGCCGAACCCATTACTCTTCAAACCTATTTCTAAGCCTTCACAATCAATGAATTCGTCATTCATTCATCCTACGGACAAGTTGAAGGGAATTACATGGAGGTTTTGATATAGAGTGGAGACTTTGAGGCTCGCTAACTCGAGCGCGCGGAGGCCGAAGCGGACGAAGAGAAGCTACCCTGTAAATGAAGTATCGCCATTGGCCAAACGAGACTTGAGTTTCATTTTGCTCGCATTCTCGAGTCCGAGGGTTTTGTGTATTTATTCATTGATTGTATAAATGTACATATGAACGATTACTAAGGCGTTGATGGCCCAACACTTCAGGGTGCTGACTTTGGCTGCAAAACAAACCAATTTGGTAATTGCAATTTAGAGCTGAATGTCGACTCGATCCTTTTAGTGACACATGCAGAAACACGGCCTTTAACCGCTCAAGGTGCTGACCGGGGTAGAAAAAAGATGGTCAGCGCATATGCATGAACAAGGTCGCGGCCGATCCCAGAACGCAGAGGCCACATTAAGAGGTTCTTTTGCGTTGTGACTGGATTTAAATACGACGGGTCAACATCTCTCGGATCATGTTTATGCTTCCAGCTCCGTTCCCTGGCGGATTAGGCTAGGCTTGCACTACATTCCTGCGGTACCAGGTCATCCCATCTCGTGAAACAAAAGGCTTCTTTCCAGCTGAGGAAGCTCGTTTCATGGTGAGATTTCAGGGCTACCATCCACCACACTTCAGTGGTATCGCCTCGTTCCTACGTTACAAACAAAAACATGAGATTGATATATTCTCGTCCCATCAGATCGCCAAGTCTAGAAGGTAGTAGATCAAAAACAGGCTAAACATTGCGACCGTACAGCAGCTACTCCCCTCTTCCCGCTGACGGGCTTCTAGATCCCGATGGACCCCATCCTTGGCGTAAGCCCAGCTGAGCCATCTCTATTAAAGATTGGACAGACACTGACCGCCCACTGCATAAACGTGATGACTTGAATGGATCGTCGTCTAGGGACAGGGGAGAGTGGATGCGACGTAAGGCTGAGCTGAAACATACATGATGAAATGGGCGGTTTTTAATAAAGCTGCGCCCCGATGATCCGTTCCTCGTGTTAAATAAGACCAGAGGCCCTCGTTTTTGTCGAGAACCTGTTTCTTCAATCATTCAGCTTCATCTGTGGTTGCTTGTAAACAATGCCCTCTCTTCGAAACACGCTGCTGGCGTCCCTCCTCGCCGCGTCCGTCTCTGGACGCGACGTCCCGGCCAATGTCAAGAGCTTCAAGGACAGCATCATCAAGCAGGGCTCTTGCAAGAGCACTCTAGCTACTGGTTTCTACAGCAGCGATGGCGACTCTGGCAGTATGTACCTCTTGTAAGATTCTCACACATACGCTGACCACTCTAGCCTACTCGTACTGCGGCGACCACGTCAAGGACTACAACGTCATCTACCTCCAGGGCAAGAACGGCAAGCTCGTCAACATGGACATTGACTGCGACGGCATCCAAGGCAGCCCCGCCGACGACGGCCGCTGCGGTTCTTCTGGTGATACCCAGTCCGTCACCTCGTTCCAGTGGGTTCTCGAGTCGTACGGCACGTCGCAGAAGGATCTCGACGCCAACATCCACCCGTACATTGTCTTTGGTAACGAAGGTACCAAGTCTGGCTGGAAGACTTTTGACCCTGAGAAGCATGGCATCAAGCCTCTTAGTGTCATGGCTGTCGTGTGCGGCAACAAGATGGTGAGTCTCCCTCTGAGGAAAGCAAGATACCAGCTTACACTCTCTAGTTCTACGGCATTTGGGGTGACGAAAACGGCGACGATGGCGACTACCCCGTGGTCGGAGAGGCGTCCATCTCGCTCGCCACGGCCTGCTTTGGCAAGTCGATGAACGGAAACTTTGGCCACAGCGAGGACGACGTCCTGTACATCGCCTTCCCCGGCAGCGACGCCGTCCCCGGAGCCAAGGGCGCCAAGTGGACGGCCAAGAACTTTGACGAGTTCCAGTCCAGCATCACCACCCTGGGTGACAAGCTGATCAAGCGTATCGGAAGCTCCAGCGGTGGCGGCGGTACTACTCCCCCTCCTACCTGCTCCTGGCCCGGTCACTGCCAAGGTATGTTGTACCCGTAACTGAAAGAGTGAATATGTGTTGACACAATAATAGGCGCTGCTTGCAAGACTCTCGATGACTGCTCCGACGACCTCGTCTGCACCAACGGAAAGTGCTCGCCTCCATGAAGGTCATCTGGAGCAACCAAAACCAAGACTGGATGTAAAGTGCACCACTGAGTCGAGCTGAATAAGCTTGGCACGTCAAGAAAGGGCACGTTACTGACGGTGTTTGTAGTACGGTTGTTCCAGAGAGGCAGCGCATTTCTACACATTGCGCGTATTCTCATGTAGAACAAGATCTTTGTACATATTTCTCATGTCCTTGTATATAGTCTCATGATATGAGAAATCATAAATACACTCGGCGAATTGCACATTTTTTTCGTCGTATCCAACAGGCCCCATGTTTATGCCGCGCCCTTGTTTGTTTATTTTTATTCACAAGATCAAGTTGTAACTCTATGCACCAACCATGAGGATTCTTCCATCCGTCACTGGAGCGATGCATCGTGTCCAATCGACTGTGATGTCAAGAGGATCGCAGACGCTCGCCTTGACGCCTGCCTTGAGAACCCACTTTGCCCAGTACTTGCGCATAATGAGGATCTCAAAGTCGAGTCTGACAGCTGCGGGATCTTCGTGCTCTTCCTCTTCAGGCTCCTCCCCCTTCTCTTTCTCCTTCTCCTCTACCGCTTCTTCATCGCCGTCATTCTCATTATGAGGTCTAACATTGATGCTGAATCGCCTCTTGAGGAACCGACCCCAAGGATCCTTGGCGGCAGGCTTCTCGGTCTTTTCCTCCTCGGGAAGCTTCTTGGCCAGAGAGGTAAGGCTGGGAAAGTCGACGTTGAAGGACGTCTTCACGGGTGACATGGGAGTCTCGCAACGCTCGGCCACGTTGACCCAGTGCTGGGCCAGGTTTTTCCACTTGCCAACGGTAAGCAGGCCCATGAAGTACTGTCGGAGCATGGCTGAGATGAGGATGCCGTTTTCCTCCTCGATGATCTCTTCGCACTCGCCGCCCTCGGACTTGACCAGCAGACTGGTGAATCCATCTATCGCACTGTCAGTATGTTGTAGCTACTCGATGTGAATCGAATCTTACCCTTTCCACGTCCCATGTAGCCTCTAGTGCACAGAACATAAAGTCTCTCCGGATCATACGGCTCCCCACAGATATCCGCCCAGAGCACCCTGTTCCCCCTCGGCCGCGAGGGATCAAACTCGAAGCGAATGTTGGACACCTGGGGGAACCTGCCCTCGAGCGCCGGATACATGGACACGCTGTTCTCGAGCGCGTCAAAGATGGCCTGCCCCGTGACGCGGAGCAGCACGACGGGGTCCTCGAACGGGAAGCACGTCGTGATGTCCTTGATGCGGATCGCTCCGGGAGGGTAGATCTGGTCGCCGCGGATGGTACCCGAGGCCATGATGGTGCAGTCGGCGTTGTGGTGCTGTCTCATGACGTCGCAGACAAAGTTGCCGATATTGGATTCTCTGGTGCGGACGGTGCTGAATCGCGCGTCGAGGGGAGTGGCTGTCCATCCAACTGGCTTGGCCAGAGACTTGTTCAGCTTGGATGTGAGCTCATCAACTAGCTCCAGAGTAGGTTGATCCTCCTCGATGGAGGAGGTGATGTCCCGTCGCCAGATGTCAAAGTCCCATTTCGTAGGGTCGTCAGGCTTTCTCCGAGCCTCGATGTAGCTCAGGTTCTTAAAGTCAGTTCCAGAACGCAGCACATGAGTTCCGTTGATAAAATTGTGAGCATAGTAGTGATCATGACCTCCGAGGATAATGTCAATGAGGCCCTCAGTCTGCTGGGCCAACTTATCATCGTTGGGCTCTCGCTGATGGCTCAGGCAGATGATGATCTCTGCGCCCTGCTCCCTCAGCTGCGGGACAAGCTCCTTGGCAACGGCCGTGGCGGACCGATATTCGAGGTTGGGAGGAAGACTGTTGATAGTCTCAAGCCACTCACGCTCTCCCAGACCGATGAGACCAACCTTGATGCCGTTGGAGGTGGTGAGCATGTGCGTCTTCTTGGCGTTTCCAAGAGGAATCTCCTCGCCCAGGTCCGGGTCGATGACGTTGGCGAGGAGCCAGGGGAAGTTGCACTGGCTCGAGAGGCTCTCAAACTGCTTGACGCCAAAGTCAAAGTCGTGGTTCTATAGAGGGTGGTCAGTTGTCGGGTCGGTCAAGGGTGGTATGACTTACCCACCCCTACACAAGCACAGTCCGTTCCAATCATATTAAGCACCGGAACCATGTGTTGACCTGAGCCTAGATTAGCAAGCCATCCATGCTTGGCGAGGGCATATATAAGTCTTGGCTTCCTCCTCCTAGTATATAGAATTTAGAAGCATTCCAACCCACCCTTTGTAACTGTGCTCTCCAGACTGGGATTGAACACGTCTCCCGAAAAGAGGGTCAGCACCTTGGGCTGGTCCTCATACTGCTCTCCGTTCTGGTACTCGCGGCACACGTTGATGAACCTAGGCAGACCGCCTACGGGCTCGGCGCTGGAAGGGTCGAGGTGATAGACGTCGTTGTAGTGGAGGATCCTCAGCTCAGGCGGCGAGTCGGCCTTGCCGTCATCACCAACTCTGCCAGAGGCAAAGGTGACCTGTGGTTCGGAGGTGACTTCAGCCATGGTTGATCTCTTGTTCACTCTTTCTCAGTCTCGTCTTTCTTCCTCTCAAAGGAAACCCAAAACCTTCTTTCGAGAAGCCTTCAAGAGAATGGGATGATGACAGGAGCAAGCCTCTCACTTGGAGGCGCAGCTTTCTCGTCGACCCAAAACAAAGCGCTAACGGGCCATCATGCAGGCTCAGTCTCCAGTCTTTGCTCCCGTCAGCTCACGTGACGCAACAGGAGGCATGAAAATGTTAATTTGTGTTGCCAGTTGATTTGTCCCCCCCTCCCATTAAGCTACTGCCAGCGCAGCAGTACGACGCTGTCATGGAAATGCCCTCCTCTCTCTCAATCAGCGGGCGAGGACACGGGAGTTGGTGGGGGAGGGGAGGCCCGCAGAGGTGCTGGCTCACGCGGAACATGCAGTGAGGCATCCGAGCCAAGTCGGTGAGGGCGGCCAGTGGGAGCGGAAGAAGCTGTAGATGCCGTTGGAGAATGATGTGCCTTTAGTGTGCATTGGCGTGGCATCTGTACGAAGGGTTTAAAAGTAAATGCTGCTTGACTCGTGTCATTATTAGTCGTCGAATTGACCTGCGGGTTGTCATTGTTAATATCGACCTCCTCATAGGTAAAGAGAGCTGACTCGTATGAATGCCTCAAGTTGAGGAGACAAGAAGAGAACAGGCAGCAGAACAAGAGACGCTCTTGACAAGATGCTTCCATGTCACTTCAGAATCTCTATCCCTTCCGGCAGATCCCTCCCCTCAACCCAGGCCTTGATGGCCTCCGCAAACAGCTCGGGCTTCTGTAGGTTCCATGTATGCACCGCCCCTCTCACCACAGCGCCCAGGGATCCCTCCACGGGCATCTCCCTGCCCATCCGCCTCACCGCCTCGACGTCGTCTACCGTCTCCGCCGCAATCGACAGCGTCCTCATCGGCAGGCTTCGCACGTCCTCCCAGGTCAGCTCCAACAGCCCCATGTCCACAGTCCGGATCACCTCCCACCTCCTGTTGCGCCGCATCTCCGACAGCAGCCCCTCGTGGTGCCGCATGCCCCGACCCGTCGCCACGCGCATGTACAGCCAGACGGGTACGAGCTCTAGCAGGAAGAAGGTCATGTAGTATGTGATGCTCGGGTGTCCGACGACCCACGCCCACTGGCGCTCCATCGGGTGTCCGGCCGTGACAAACGCCGAGAGCACCAGGTCCGGATGCCGCTGGCCGAGCCGGAGGGTGACAAAGGCGCCCATCGAGAGGCCGACGACGTGGGCCCGGCCGCCCTTTGCGTGCCGGCGGATCAGCGCGGCGACACGGTCGGCCGAGCTACCGATGTCGGCGGGTAGTATGTCCCGCGACCGGGAGTGACCGCTGAGGTCGGGTGCGATGATGTGGTAGTTGCCCAGGTGAGTGATCACGAAAGACCACTCGATGTGCGAGTTGAGGAGGCCGTGGAGGAGGACGATGGTGGCGGGCCTGTCGTCGTTGAAATCCATAAAGTAGAGTTCAGGCTCTGTCTCGGCGGTTTCGTGTGATGCCATTCTGCTCGGATTTTGCAACCGTTGATGATTGTAGAGTCTACAATCTTCATAGATGTGCTCATTTGTTGCTATATAGCCTGAAAGCTGCCATGACACCACCTCGAATCTGCCTATCTATTCAGCTGAGAGGCATCCCGGCACACCACCCATCTCGGTTCTCAACATGATCCCACTTCAACATGTTTATCTAACGGCACTTGCGATGAGATCTCGAGATTGCCGATGCAGAACAATTAATGTCTAATCCTTTGAACCGAAGCCGCGGGACGTCATGTTTCGTCGCTGTCTGCTAACGGTTTGACGATGGCTTCACAGTGCTTCACGTGTTTAGCCAGGTAGCATCGAAGCAACCTCAGCCCTTGGCAACAGTTATAAGCCAAGTTTTAAGTCGTAGGGCTGGACCGAAGCGCCTGCAACGGCGAGACTGGAAACTAGTTACGGCCTTGACACAAGTTTCGTTCCGAGCTGCTCGCTAAAGAGTTTCTCAGCAAAACTTGATGGTCGTTTTGCTTCGAAAAATTCTCATCAGTGTTCCGTCTAGGCCATTGACACAGCAGCCGTCGTGGTCGTTACCGGAAGGTCGTCGTTCCTGTTGCAAGACTGTTTCACCGTCTTACGCTACGTCTGCCATGGCGACTTTTTTTCGCCTCGACTGGCGCCTCACATGAACATGCTAATCACTCATCGCTCGTCTCAAGATTGAAAGAGAAGAAGAAAGAATTCAACAGCGTCAAAACTGACTCGACCCGTCTTTCTCATCTTGGGCGCTAGACGGACGTTCGGCACGACATGGATCGCCACTGGCCGTGTTTCAAGATGCGGGCGACATGGGAATCGCGAACCGCGCGCGCTGGGATTTTTCAAGAATCCTGTGACCGACGATAGATACCAATGCTCAAGAAAAACATCCAACAATTCAAGAAAATGAAGCCATCGCCAACTCGCAGTGGACTGATTGCCAACAGGGACGCTCAAGATTGTGCACCAATTAGACACAAAACTCCCAGGGCTGGTGGTCAGGCGGAATCCGGCCGGCCGTTAGTGGGCGAGGCGCCATGTGGAACAGGGGTTGAGCCCTGGAAGATACCCCTGGCCCAGGGCGACGGGTGCCCCTAGCGCTCCCTGACAGCCCAAGCGACCCCTGTGGCTGCCTGGACTGGATGGAGGCCGAACTGGTGGCCTCCCTCCCGTCTATGCATTGCATTGTGATGATGCTGTGCAGAATCAGCGTCCAGATTGTACTCTTTGCTTTTGATACTGGGGATCTTTACTCAAATACTTGATCAACACTTGAATCTGTATACTCTGAGAGGTACAAACTCAGCTCAGCCTACCCCAACTCCTCCACTCAACCAGCTCGCCCAGCTCCCTCCCATGGCCAACCTGAAACACCACCATCCACCACAACCACCAAACTGAACCCCGGAGAGCCATCACGCTTGCCCAAGTGGAGGGCGATACCCACTAGCCCGGTAGACTAACCGTCGCCACCAACCGATCTGACACAGCCACTAGGTTGCCTTCAGGTTGTTGTGTGTGAGTTGCAGCCCATGATGCGACAGCAAGCGATACGCCTCAGGAAGAGAGGCCGAGACACAGAGATTTGTTTGAGTGCCGACATCGAGTTGAATTCTTCTGTCTTGTGCTGTATCGCAAGGTCAAGAGGCCATCATGATGTCAGTATGGGTTCCCTTTAAGCGCCCACAGCGATCTTCAACTCATCTCAGCCAACCACATAACATCAACTGCTCAACTCGACGCTCTCAAAGATCACATGCAGGTCCAGGCCCCAAAAAACTAGGCACTCCAAGAAACCTTTCCGTCTTTCCCGAACTCAAGAAACCCCTGCATCAACATCGACCCGTCCCTGTCACACCGTCAGTCGATCCAACCATGGTAACCTTCTCTTCCGGTTTGGCTTGAGAATTCGACCCCTGGCTACTGCTGTGACAAGCCCCCCGGGCCCCATTGCCCTTTTCATCCCCAGACGCCGCTCCCCTCTGCCTCTTTACCAGCCCAGAAAGAGAAGTGTGCAATCTCGTATATGGTCTTGGTCTCCGACTTACATTTATCATAGTCCGTCCGTCTTGGTCTGGTACGATTTCCACCGTTTGGCGAGCGGCGTATTGCATGGGCTGGTCCCTCTTTTTTCTTCTTCTCTCGCTTCTTCCGCTGCCCCCCTTGTCCTTAACTTTTACTCTTTCTTGCCACGATCTGCCCTCAGTGTTGATCTTCAATCTTTAATTCTCTTCTTCCCCTCCTTCGGGTCTTTTTTTACCACCTTAATCCTCGTTGGTCGTGGACCTGCTTGGCGACCTTTTTTATCCGAACACATTCGCTATATCCGAGATACCCAATACCCACCTCAAAAGTCTGGTACAACTACTCAAAGCCCATCATCCTTTAAGAGATAGCTTCAATTCTCGCCGCCGGACGGAATTAAATTGTCAGATTAATTGGAACTGGATTTGGATTTGCTGAAAAAAAAAAGAGAGCGCTCATCGACGTTACGACACTTATCACGAAACTCACTCACCAACGATTTGACTCACAACTACCACGTATTGAAGGAGACGAAACCGGATTGATTGGAGAATTCTTAGCAAAAGAAAGAGTAGGAAACTATGGCTGCGGCCCTGTCACTTCGCCTCACGGCAACCGCTTTCCTCGCCCTCTCCGCCTCGGCATCATCTCTCGTTGGCGACATCGTTCTACGCACTGCCGACGATGTTCTCAACCGCCCCTACATCTCCCTCCTCACAAGCACTCTCTCTGGCCGCGATGAAAACTCGACCCTCGATCAGCTCCCCGCGCCGAACGTGGCCCTTGCCAAGGATGGATCCCTCAACCTCACTGCCTGGAACGCCGACACAAACAAGGCATGCCGTGAAGTCCTCGGCGGCCTGCACCAGAGCACAAATCCCTCCGGCGCGTGCGTGTGCTACAACCTGCCCTCACTGGATATGAAGACGGGAGTTTTCGAGGCCGACCTACGACTGTTCAAGGTTTCCGAGGCGAGGGGTGGTTTTGCTTCAGTTGCCCCCGAGGATGTTCAGGTTGGAGTCACGTTTGATGGCGCAACCGTCATGCCTATTGACCCGAGGGACATGAACGGCACGGGAATGGTTGGACAGGTTGCGAGCATGACAAAGAGAGAAGCTGGTCCAGAGCTTATGCAAACTTACATGTTTGTTGGAAGAATTGACCCAGACAAGATGAGGGACAACATGACTATGTAAGACTCAACCTCCACCTCACTTTACACATACGGATACTAACATATTCAGGGCCGACCTCGAGTACATCATCATGCCAACCCTCACTCTCACCGCAAAGAACAGCACCGGCGGCACCATCCGCACAAACGTCTCCATCAACGAGGCCGCCTTCCTCACAGGCGTCTTCTCCCAGGACGTCGTCATGTCCGACTTTGCGCGGGCCCAGGCCGCCGTGGACGAGCAGATCGCCGGCCTCAAGAACGGCACCGTCGCCTTTGTCCTCCCCGGCGTTCAGCTCATGGTCTTCCCCATCGGCCTCATCATCACGAGCATCTGGCTCGTCATCTTTGTCGCCGCCGTCGGCTTCGGCACGTACGAGCGTTTCAACTATGCAGAGATGTACAAGCGGAGACAGGCCGTCTCCGTGCCGAGGGGGCCGACAATATAATGCGCCAAAGACTAGGGGGAAGCTGAGAGGGAGGACCGCTAGACGGTCATTATTAAAGCGAGTTGTCTTTTGTCGAGATGCATAGCGGTTGTCTGTTTTACTACTACCTACTATTACTCTTTTTTTTACCATCTTCAACCTATTCTCTAGTCTACGCCGATTTATTATGGCACTCTTTGTTCCTAGTTGATATCCGACCTGACCAGGTCCGTAAATTCATCTTCTTCACTACCTACATCCCTAGCTACTTTACTAGACAAATCCCATAGAATCAATTGATAAGCCAAACCTGAATGCACATGTAACCGCTGGTTTCATCCCGACCTTCTATTACAATGCTGTGGCATGATTGTCTCATACATGAAACAACATCGTATGGTGTTGCAACCCCAACCCACGACCCATGCAACGCGACGTCGTCCCAATTGGCGCATGAATAAGAGGATTCTGGTATCATAAGCTAATATAGTCTGCAAAGGAATATCACCGTCAAAAACTGCCGGGCAACAAAAAACCCCAACCCTGTAAGGACCGTCCAGCTTCATGCAACAAGGTATCGATGGCCAAGCATGGTCAACGCCGATTCCTTCCAACTCCTCCCAAAAGTGCAAATACATGGCAACGCCGATAGTGAATGAGTCCCTCTAATCTATGCAATAACCTTCTTCCTCTCCACGTCCCTCAATCGACCCTTGGCCCAGAGGAAGCACTCTGTAAACACCATGTACCAACCTGTCACCATCCAGAACGAGAGGATGATACCCAGGCCACCCATGAGTCGCGCGTCAACTATTCCTCGTGTGACCGTGTCACGCATGGCATCATTCATCATGAGCCAGCCGTAGATTGGGATGAGCTGCTCAGTCGATGCGCTGAAGGTGGATAGTTGACGGCTGAGTGGCCTAGCTCGCTCGCGTTTCCATTCTGAGATGGTATCGCACATACGCCATGCGACCTTGTTGTTGATCTTCTCCCATGTAGCTTCGCAGGCATAAGTCCTCGCAGCCTGTCCCATCTGCGAACGTAGGGCATGGCCTCTGCCGAGCTTCATGGCCTTGGTGACGAAACCGTCGAGATCATCCGACGGGATGAGGAAGCCATTGTCTCCGTGTTGAACAATATCCGAAGGACCACCTTCGTCCCGGGCAATGACTGGGACGCCACTAGCCATAGACTCCAACACGACGAGCCCAAAGGTTTCCGTCACCGAGCAGTGCAGAAAGACGTCACCGCTGGCATAGGCAGTTGCCAGGTCTTCGCCGACCTTAAAACCTGCAAAGATGACCTTGCCCTTTTCCCTCAAGGGATCAAACAGCTCTTGCACCTCTTTCTCCACGTCAGGGTTTCGGTTGCCGCCCACGATGTAGAGCTTAAAGTCCAACCCTCTGGCGTCGAGCTCCTTGGCTGCCTTGGCCAGAAAGTCAAAGCCCTTCTCGCCAGCGATACGAGAGACCGTCACAAAGATGATCTCGCCGTTCGGTGCCAGTTGTCGGCGCAGCTCTTCGCTCCTCATTTTGGGGTTGAACAGCTCGGTGTTGACGCCGCGTGTCAGAACCTCGAGTTTGTCTTCCTGCACCTTTTGCTTTACCAGATATCGCTTCACGAAGCTCGAAGGGTAAAAGATGGTCTTGACCGAGGGGTGTCGGAACAGGTAGCTCTGGACGGCGGCGAACGCAAAAACAGCAACATGGCTGAGCGGCGCAGGAAAGAGGATGGAGCAGTATCCAGCAAGGTCGGTCTGGAAGTTGCAAATGACGGGGATCTGCTTCTCCTTGGGTTGTTGTCTCAGTTGCAGCATCACCTGGAAGCCCAGGCTAGCCGGACTCGCCAGGTAGATCAGATCGGGAGGGGAGTCGTCACCAAACGTTCTGGTGAAGAGTGTCGAGTTGCGCACAGGATAGACGATAGAAAGTTCCGGGTTGAAAGGGAGAGGGTACCCAGTAACCCGCACTTCAGGCTGCTTGTCCGCAGGAGACATGGATGGTGACGGGGGCGGCGTAAAGGTGTTGTGTTGTGTATGGTTATGAGGCGCAACCACTGCAACTTGAGCGCCATGAGCTCGTAGGTGATTTACAAGCATCAAGGTGGTGCGACTGACGCCGTTGACCGGACCGAACGACTCGGTGCAGAGAAGAATGCGCTTCCCCTTGAGCGCATCCGGGAACTTGGAGAGGTCATGGCTTGGATAGCGCGACTGCGGCAGAGGCGCTTTAGCGAGCATGATGTCGAGTTTCAGCAGCAAATGCTTATCGATTAAAAGATTTGTTGTCGAGCATAGTCTCGAGCGATCGAAAGAGGCGGGAAGCCTCTCTTTTCTCTGTCGCGCAGTTATGGTCACACTTGGACTTGAAAGAAATGCCTCCCACGTGGATGGAGGCAAGGGCACGAGAATGGACAATATGCATCGCTGCAGGCACATGAGGCGCTATATTCTCGATCAATACGGCTGCAATAGGCGTCAGAGTCAACACCACGAGGAGAGCCTGCACGACGCAGTTCGTCGATCCTTCAGGGTACCGGCTGGTGGGGGAGGGGCAAATGGAGGGGTAGATCTTGATCCAATCGTCCATGGTTGAAGTCAAAGGCTATAGCGGTGTATTGCATGGATTCCTTTGTCTGGTTGCGTCTTTGGCTGTAGAAGAAGCATCTAGTCGGCTGGACGGCTTGAGGGAACTCGACAAGTCGATAGCAGAATCACCATCAATGCCTAGCATCAATGATGATGGATGTTGCTTGGCCATCTGAGCTATCATTCTGAAATCACTTGATCTCAAATTCTTTCAAGCATGCCGTTCTTGGTGCCGTTTCTGTCACAGCCGCCTCAGCCTGACGATTTGCGACGTCCTCTCAGAAGCCAGTTGCTTGCTCGACCGACGCAGGCTATTCGCTCACCTCCGTAGCTTCGGCGAACCCTTGTCCGGGGCGCGTGTGACGGACGAATCAGATGCGCCCCCAATATCACATTGTCCCAACACGCCCAATCGCCCGTTGTCGCGCAAATGCGAATGGGCATGGGAATCGCAACCCCCGTGGCCGAGCCGGTCTGGGCCATTGGCGGTCCAGGTCGAGCTTGTATCGGATAAGGACCGATGCCGTGCCATTGCGATCGCGACTCGTGACTGAATCAATCTTTTTCCTCGAGGGCAGAATTGTTAGTGAAGAAGGCTGGCTTTTGCAAGACATCGGGAAGAGACGGAGCGCCGTCTCTTTTCTTCGCTAGTCAGCAAGGGGCTGGAGGCGGGATCTATCGGTACAAGTGGTGGCGCCATCATCGAGCCGGACGAGTCTTTAGGCAAAAACCCATCCTCAAAAGCAAAGCCCCAGCTTGTTGGGTTGGTTTGAGGAACTATCGACCACAAGAAGATGGATGAGACAGGTGGAAAAATGCAGAGGAGCGGTGTCAGCGGCACGTGAGGACATCACGTGCCTCCCTTACATCCTATCTGCTGCTTCAATCCATTGCATGAGTTGTAGGATCGGAATGAGACCAATCCTTGATGAATCCTAGCGAGCAATGTCTCAACTAATCCTGCTGAGTCTTTTTATTCCATTAATGCGGATATATCTGCAACGCCACAAATGACAGGGCTGGTGGAATGGAGCTGTGATTGACCAGGGAGAGTGAGACTGCAAAATGCCCACGGCTCACCGTACCTTGTTCGATCCTCATTGCACTCTCACCTCACCAACTACCTAGGCGACGTGTATGCCATTCATCGGTGGGGAGATAGCTCGGCATCACAATTCGAGCAATTGGTTATCGAGAACCACCTGCCAAGCGAAAGTCGGACGGGCTTGATGGGGCCGGCCGGCCGGCCAGTCAGGTGGGCTCGAACGATGGGATGGATTGACGGACCGATCGATAAAACCACGTTCAAACGTGAGAAAGAGGAACAGGTCTCCTGCTTCAACTCGGGCTGGAGCCTCCGCTGCTGTCTCCATCTTGGTCCCGTCTTGGCTTGCCGGGCGCCCCATCAGCCTTCTTTTTTTTTTCTGCCATGGGAAATCATGACGCATGAGGTCCCTGGCATCATGACACCCAGGGACAGCAATCAAACAGCTAGGGGAGGGGCGAGTTTAATTGGTCGCAGGGGTGCGCCTTTGATTAGGTAGCTTGGCTGAAGACCAGGGGGGCATTGTGCCTATCGCCAGATGGATGGTGGCAGCATCCGCGGCAGCATCCAGCGAGTGGAGGTTCAGGCAAAGCAAAGCAGCTTGGAAGTACCGGAGAGAATGCGTGACTTTGATCAACCGACATGAACCTAAGCGCGCGGTTTCGGATAGGTCAATTCCTGATATCCAGGGATATAGCCCTTGACAATTGTTCCAACCAGGACATAGGTCACGTCTTGTTCCAGCATGTCTTCCATGCCTGGTCAGTTAGTCATGATATCAATTCAAGCCTAGCAAAGGGCCACGCATTCAATCAACATCTTCGATTTGCGCGGGAGCTAGCGGGCTGGGATCAAAATGCCACTAGCACTCAAAACAGCGAGTCTGATAAAGTGGCTCATTTCCAGGCTGGGCTGTTGTTAATTCTCGCAGGGAAAAGGGTTACAAAAGAGGCAGGCTGGGTAATTGCGACTTGACAGGTCAAACACAAACTGATGATTGCTGGGCAATTAATTCGTATCCTAGCTTTGCCGATCGTGATGGGATGGCTGGTGCTGACAATGGAAGGGAAGGGAAGGGCATGAAACTGAGGTTGTCGAGCCTCAGGTAACATGCCATCAGAGACTCGATCTCAGCTCCCGATAGTTCAGGGGCTTGGAAGAAGAATCGAGAATTGGCCGAGAGCTGCCATCA
Source organism: Fusarium falciforme (assembly GCF_026873545.1). Lineage (NCBI taxonomy): Eukaryota > Fungi > Ascomycota > Sordariomycetes > Hypocreales > Nectriaceae > Fusarium > Fusarium falciforme. The sequence continues at coordinate 1,439,770 of NC_070549.1, read as the reverse complement.
GCCGTGTGGCTTGAATACGGTCTCTCTGTCAATCTCAGTCAGCACTTGGATCAGCACTTGGAAACGAAGGGTACGTGTTCCGCGAATGTACGGAGCCGGCCGAGTAAGCAATCATCAATCCCGTCGCCGACGAACAACGAACCATGTAGACACGCACGGCACAGTGCCTCTTTCACGTTCGGCTAGGCTCCGCAAGGGAATGACGGACATGGCAGAGGGGTGGTACCCCTGGCTGGCCCCAGCCGCGGGCATGGCCTCCCTGACGAGGCGCTATGCTCCATCGGCCCAACCGGCATCGGGTTAATAGGGACGAATCGACGTTATTGCCTCTCGTTCCTTTGGGAATTTGCCGCCGACGCTGCTAATTAAATTATCGTGGCGCCCCTCGGGAGGGCGTTTGATAGTCGAGGCGCCGCGTCAACATGGGGAGGCTATCGACTGTGAGCTTGTCGCCTCCCTGGCGTGGCCGTTTGCCTCTGCTGCTGCTGTGAATAGAATCTGTCTCTATCTCTCACCGTCTTGTTGCTGTCGCCTCACCATCACCTTTGCCATGGCCTGCCACGCCTTGGCCGGGGTTGCGGCTACGTAATCAAGGTCGACTGTCGTTGTCAACCAACAACCCCTGTCTGTCAAGTTGGTGAGAATATCTCGGCAACCTCGTCAAACTTGCGCATCACACCTCATACACATCCGATCATATCAGCCTCACAGGAATGAAAAAAGAGACGTCAATTGTCAGGAGATGCACGGAGGGTGCGTTCCGTCAGAGTCTGCACCTCGTGTTTCTTTTTTCACGAGCCCGCCAAGTTCTGGGATCGACTGTCGGTCAGCTCCTATTTGGCTTGACCACACGTTGTGAGGCTGATTCTAATCGACTTGTCGATACCGAATTGTCGTCACCAGAAGCAGCCTGGCCTGGCCTGACCTGGCCTTGCTTGTATCTAATCAACTGGCTCCGGCGCAGTATCCGCCCGTGCACCCATGAGTTTTCCGCCATGGGTTGGATCGCATCGCTCCCGCAAGAGCCAGCCTGGTCTTTTTCCCCATCAGACGTTTGGCGAACGATCCAGTCTTGGTGATATGAGCGACAGTGCATCATACAGTGCGCAAAGTTCTTTAGCGCGATGGACCCCTACCCGTTCTCTACAAGGTCCTTGTCAGCAAGTACATGTAATGAATGCTATGGGTTATGGGGTCTTAATTAAAGCTCAGCATTCCATCAGATAGACAGAATTCTTATGTAAAACGGTTCTAGATTTGTTGTAAATTGAATACCCGGGATGAGTGTGCTCACGACACCATCTAGAAATGTCTGACCGCATACTCGGAAATATCTGCGAACGCGGTCAAGCCTTGCAGAAGGTAACCACTACCTACGTAGTAAGGTTCACTGTGCTTATAAGCTTAGCGGCAAAAGGGCTCCGTGTGGGGGTGGAATCCGCCCATTGGAGCTTCCAGGTTTGGACGGGAGTGCTTGCGCAGCCCTGGAGCTGTACCGTGCGCCGGCACTGTATTATCGATTCCAGCTGTTTCCCAGTGGATCAAGTCTTGTTGAGCGGGTGAGAAGCCCGCCTCAAGTACCTCCCCCCGCAAGCTGCAGTGTGGCCAGTACCTGCATCCAGGGTACCTCCATCTGGCTGTAACCGGCCGCCCGTGCCCCTGGAATCCCTGAACATGGTGGGTGGCACCCCTGGATGGCCTGCCCCTCCATCCTCCATGGATGGGATGGGATGGGAGAATCGACACATGCCGCCATCTTGGCGGGCAGAAACTAAAGGGAATACCTATCTCACCGCCTTAATTTCTCCTGGGCTGCGGTTCCCCAATGGCTGCGTGGCTTCAGCCCCTCCACCGGCCTCTTGTCTCCCTCAGTCCAAGTTGGCCCCCCTTTTTTCCCTTAGCTGCAACGTTGGGAATATCTTTTCTAGCCTCCCTTGCCGCTCGCAACAGACGTTCTGCCTCTGCTTCCTTTTAAACTCGTCCCCCCTCGCCCGTTTCTCTCCCAGCCTCACGTTCGTTTGACTCCCCAGTGTGTCGCTTCGTGGCCTTGTTTGCGACTGTCTATTATACAGCTTGCCCTCTCCGTCTTGCCTGTAATTCCCGCCTCTACCGCCTTTAATCATCATGTCGGCTCTCGTTACCAATGGCTCTGTTGAGCCTACCAACGATGCTCAGGACGCCCCAATCGTGGTCCGCCGCATCTGCTGTGTTGGTGCTGGATATGTCGGTAAGTTGACATGAATTTCAAAATACCCACGGTGCTTCTGGGGAGTAGCTGGTCTCGAGGTTGCTGGGGTGCGCGAGCAGGCGGTCAATGTCATGATCGCGAGCTTCACCACAAGCGGGACAGCTCTCCAAAGCACAATTCGACCAAAACACAGCTAACAAGACTCTCAGGTGGTCCCACTGCCGCTGTCGTCGCCTTCCAGAACCCCGACATCCAGGTCACCGTCGTTGACCGAGACACCACTCGCATTCGCCGCTGGAACTCCAAGCACCCTCCTATCTACGAGCCCGGTCTGCACGATATCGTCCGTATCGCCCGTGACGGTGGCCGTGCTACCTCCGTCTCCAACGAGCCTACTTCCGACAACGAGGGCTCTGCTACTGAGGATGGCGAGATCGCTATTCCTGAGCGCAAGCCCAACCTGTTCTTCTCCACCGACATTGCCAAGCACATCGGCGAGGCCGACATTGTCCTCGTCGCCGTCAACACCCCCACCAAGTACCGTGGTGTCGGTGCCGGCAGCGCTACTGACATGACTGCTTTCGAGGCCGTTACCGGTGTCGTTGCTCAGTACGCTCGTGAGGGTGCCATCATTGTCGAGAAGAGCACTGTTCCCTGCCGAACTGCTCAGCTCGTCGCTGACACTGTAAGTTTCCGAGATTTTCAAAATAGCACAGCTGGGAAAGGGACAATGGAACAAGTAGCTGACAATCGTGATTCTAGCTCGCCATGCACCGACCTGGTGTCCACTTCGAGATTCTCTCCAACCCCGAGTTCTTGGCTGCCGGTACCGCCGTCAACGATCTTCTCTACCCTGACCGTATCCTGATCGGTTCTGCCCCTACTCCTTCCGGCAAGAAGGCCGCCGAGGCCCTTGTCAAGGTCTACAACGCCTGGATTCCCCGCGAGCGCATCCTGACCACCAACGTCTGGTCCTCTGAGCTTGCCAAGCTGGTTGCCAACTCTATGCTGGCTCAGCGTATTTCCAGCATCAACTCCATTTCTGCCGTGTGCGAGCAGACTGGTGCTGATGTCGACGAGGTTGCCCGCGCCGTCGGTGTCGACCCCCGTATCGGTAACAAGTTCCTGATGGCCGGTATCGGTTTCGGTGGCAGCTGCTTCAAGAAGGATGTCCTCAACCTTGTCTACCTTGCTGAGACTATGGGTCTCCCCGAGGTTGCCGAGTACTGGCGCCAGGTCGTCAAGATGAACGAGTACGCTCGTGACCGCTTCAGTAACCGTGTCATCAAGTGCCTCAACAACACCCTTGTTGGCAAGAAGGTCACCATCCTTGGCTTTGCCTTCAAGAAGAACACCTCTGATACTCGTGAGGCCCCCGCCCTCGAGATGATCAAGACCCTGCTCGAGGAGCGACCCCGCGAGATCGCCGTCTTCGACCCCTGCTGCAACCCTCTGGTCATCAAGCAGGAGATCAAGGACCTTCTCGGCCCCCTGGCTGAGGGCCAGAACATCTCTGTCCACGGCAACGCCTATGATGCCTGCGATGCTTCCACTGCCATCATCATCGCCACCGAGTTCGACGAGTTCCGCAACCAGCCTCCTCCCCCTCCTGCTCCCGTGTCTGCTCACCAGCCCAAGACCATCGGCCGCAAGCCCAACCCCAAGTCGGACCCCCGTCCTTTCGAGTCGGCCACCCCCAGCGCCAACGACCTGCTCGCTCTTCACAAGCACCTTGTCCAGCGTGCCGACGTTGAGTCGGCCGATCCCCTCGACCGCTTCAACATCGAGCCCAGCTGTGAGGACGACTGCCCCGACTGCATCCAGGAGCGCGAGAGCAAGGAGACTGGCTTCGCCACTGGCATGGGAAGCGCCGAGGAGTACAAGCCCAAGGAGCGCGTCGACTGGGTCCGCATCTCTCAGAACATGGCCAAGCCCCGCTGGGTCTTTGATGGCCGTGGTGTCATCGACTCGCGCGAGATGGTCAAGCTGGGCGTCCGCGTCGAGTCTGTCGGTCGCCAGCACCGATTCTAAGCGTCACGCCTGGGGCCTGACGAGGGGTTTGCAACGGCCGACATTTTAGATTTCTTGTGTGTATGAATGCGTCGACTGTTGGCAAAGATTATACCGTTTTAATAGCATGAAATGACTGACATTTGGACGTGGGCTGACGAGACACGCCGAGGAAGAAGACACGTCAACTGGATGATGGAAAGGACACGGGGGTGCGATTTACATGCACAGGCGTGATTTGGAGAAGAGGTTTTACGGGCATAGAATTAGATTTGAAGTTGATTAAAAAAAATGCGAGAGCAACTTTTACTAAATATTTTCTAAAGTGTGTCGCATTAGTCCATCATGTATGCAAGTTGAAAGGAGTATAGGCATCTGGAGTTGGCGTCCAGCTCTTGTTTCTCTTACCTATCAAGAGCTCTTTACGCGGATAATTGATCGCCATAAGTCTCTCATTATAAGTAGTTTCCTTGCTTGTTTCTCGTCTTGTCCTGACTAAACTATTACTACCTTGTCAATGCCCTGAGACGACGCTTCTCCCAACCCTGTTTCAGACAGCGGCAAGCTGTCTCACCTTCAACTGAGTGTAACAGATTGTTACCGAGGCACCACCAAAACACTGGTCCCAGAAGCCTGTCACTCGCTAAAAGGGTTCTAGATTTCGTCTGCTTTCGAGCTCGCGCGCATGAAGGGTAGCATCCAGGTCTGCCGGGCTCTGTGCGCAAGGAGGTCGCTGCAACTCCAACGGGGGCTATTGAGGTCATCGTCGCAGCTAATCCGGGAGACTCGGGGGGGTTAGCTGGGCGCGTTTCACCATGAAATGGATTCGTGCTCGAGGTACGTTGGGGGCTTCTCCTCGAGGGATGTCATCGAGGACGCTACCATCGCGCAAGCACCTTTGCCCTTCCTCTTTCTCTGGCCAACGGGTGTCGCTTCGCTTCACAAACTGGCTTTCTTGGTAATATCACATTATCGCTAAGCGTTTCATTCATTAATCTTACTGCGTTAACAGAGGACGACTCTAGTTTCGTCCGTTGCATTAACGAATCTGACAGCCAACCGGTCCCTTGGATCTGCACTGTCAACCTCAAGAGTCACATCGCGGGTTCCTGCAGACGATCGAGGTTGGGGGAACAAAAAAGCCACGCCCAGATTATCGCTAAGCGGATCCGAAGCAACGACTCGTCGAGATGAGGTTGTCGTGGGCTGGGCAGGCCGTCTTTTCTGGCCTGGTGGCCATTGTGACGGCCGACGTCTTGCCGCCCGATGACATACCTCTCATGTGCGTTACCATCTGCGGTCCAATCGTCGAGCTGACCTCGAAATGCGACGTTCATGGGGAGCGGCTCTTGAAGCGAACAACACCGTGGGTTCCAAAGCTGGCCGTGGAACCCCCGGAGGAGGAGGTTGTACAGGTTGAGCCACGGCAAGATGGCGAAGGGGTGGAAAAGAGGAGCTTTTCCATCATCAGGGCTGCGCCGACTTCGTTCCCCTTTGAGCTCACAGCGACGGCGCCTCTTGAAGAAGCCCAGCCAAGCACAAGCTCCATGTGGAGTGTCGAAACCGCATCCGACCAAGTTGCTACACTATCGACCCGAACGTCAACCACAACCTCCTTTTCATCCTCGTCAAGATCTACAACAACCGTGTCTCTGCCCACAAGATCAGTGCTCCACGAGACGGTTGCAACGACAAGTAGCGCTGGGTGGAGCGGCGGCGAGCAAACGGGGCAGCTATACTCGCACAAGGACCCTGAGCAGCAGTGCGTGTGTAACAATACGAGCTTTGACGTGGCCAAGATTGCAGCGCTGTGCCATGACTGCATCGTCGTGGATGGACACAAGCAAAACAGTGAGTGTTTATTTGAGTTGCTAATATGGTCAAAGGGCTGACATAAATTCTAGACATGGACAAGATCATGAAGGCCTGCAACTTTACCGAGCTCTCTTACACCATCGACGATGACAGCGCTGCGGATAACATCCGCGTTGAGGCAACAAGGCCGACGGTCATGGCCTCTACTGAAGCTCCCAGTACAAATACAGGAGTTGGTGTTGAGCCTGATACTCGGCGTCAAGTTATGGTCGTGGGTCTCCTGTTGAGTTTGGCTTTGGTGGTTTGAGTGTGTAAAAAGGCGTGATTAAAAGACATCCACATGTGGTACATAACTATTTTATATGTTGTATAGCGTTTTGAGCATTGACTTATACTTTCCCTTATTCGGTAGATATTTCATTTTGGTAGTAAACTATCAAGCATTCTTATTTAGAGACGTCTCTTCTCAAAGCTGAGCTTTTCGAGGAAAGGTGCTGACTGAAACAAGCTGAATATACTTTCTCACACACGCCTAAACTCCAACGTCAGAACATGTAACTGCAATGACAAGAAACTTCGGTCTAATTAAAAATAGATCAACTATAATAGCTTCAAAATACACGTGCTCTTATCAATCCACCAAGAGGGGAGACAAGAAAGGGAGTACATTGATTGGGGTTCAGGGTAGGTACGTCAATTGCAGAACACCACCAGCCCTCTCAACCACAGAGCCTAATTCTCCTTTTACAATGCCTACTCACAGTCGATGATGCAGTCTAAGCCAACAAAATTAAATTTCTTTTCAATTCTGGAATGGCGGAGTTTGCGAGGCGAAGTCAAAGTCCGCCCGTCTAGGCTATCGCTTCATGCAGGGTTCGGCGGAGCTGCGCCTTTAAGTCCGAAAATCCAGGGTCAGACGCCTTTTTCGCTCATTTTGGCTGACGCCAGCCATCAGCGCCTCAGACAATGATTGGCGAATGCGACGGTGCTGACGGGGACGACGATGACGATCTAAGATTGTTGATAAAGAAAAGGAATGATATATATTTGTTGGCTTGGGCTTCTTGAAGAAGAGAATTATCTCATCAATCACACATTGTCAACATTTTGCCTTCAATCGTCCTCCATTCAAATTCCCATCATCACCTTACAAGCACTTACACCACCACCATGCATGTCATCCTTACTGGTGCAACTGGCCTTGTTGGCTCTGGAGTCCTTGATGCCATGTTGAAAACCAAGGACATCACCAAAATCTCCATCCTCAGCCGTCGTCCCGTGCCAATGGCCACAGACTCTAAAGACCCACGCGTCAATGTCATCATTCACAACGACTTTGCCACGTACAAACCTGAAGTCCTGCGCGACCTAGCTGGTGCTCGTGGTTGCGTCTGGGCACTGGGCATCAGCCAGAACAAGGTCACCAAGGAAGACTACGTTCGCATCACAAAGGACTACGCGCTTGAGGCCGCAAAGGCCTTCTCCACGCTGGCAGATGAGGGGGAGGAACCCTTCCGGTTCGTCTACGTGTCTGGCGAGGGAGCAACACAGTCCCCAGGTAGATTCTCGCCCATTTTCGCGCGGGTCAAGGGAGAGACAGAGACGGCGCTCGGGGAGATGTCAACCAAGATCTCGACGCTGCAGGCAGATTCTGTTCGACCAGCTTTTGTGGATGCGGCTGCACATGAAGCCATCCAGAAGTACATCCCTGACCCTGGCGCCATGTACCGAGGCATGATCACCGTCCTTGGACCTCCCATGAGAGCTTTTTACAAGAGCGGCCACTCCCCCACACCAATCCTCGGAGATTTCCTGACGAAAATGGCTATGGGTAAGGTTGACGGCCAAATCGAGGGTCCTGGAGCGTTCCGACTAGGGGGTTCCTGGATTGTGGAGAATGTCGGCTTCAGGCGCGTGATGGGTCTGTGAGCGAGTCCACCGGACGAGGGGAATGAGGAGAATCGGTTAAGAAAAGGCGGTGTTCAGCGACTGGAACGAGAAATGGCCGATATATAATAAGGGTCCGGAAGGCTAAGGGGGCGTATCGAGAAGGGCCGAGTTGACGAGGATGTGTCTCGGGCGTTTGTGGGTTATAGAGAAGCCGTCTGGCAGCGTGTAACAATAGTTTGCTCTTGGAGTCTTCATATTAATGAACCTCTTGAAAAACAAGGGTATCTGAAATTGCGATAGTAGTTAGAGTCAAAGGATGACGTTGTGACTTCAGTTCCTATGAGAGAAGAGTTGTATGTTGGTCCACACTAGGATAACTTCAAGCAAGGGAAGAGATGATCTTCGGAAAGATCTTCAGGGTCTACGGATACGAGCGAGAAACTCGGAATCCGCCCTAGGACTTTAAACACGGCACAGGTGTTTGAAACCCACACAATCAACCTCGTGTGACCGAGGACCCTGAAGACGGAATTCTATGGGAGAGTGATCGGCGCCTTTGCGGGGTTCTGAGGACCCTTGAAGTGAAGTATGTAGCTTTGAGAACAAAAAAAATCATTGCCATGGGAAGGAGAATTGAGAGTTGAATGTGCTGTAGAAGTGTAGTTGGAGGATTGATGGTGATGGATACATGTTGGGTTTACGGATTGATTGGCGTGTCGAGATCACGTGCAGTCATCAAGGTAGCCAAGCGTTTTGCTCCTCCCACTGCTCTCTCCAATCCATCAACACCAAACATCCATACCTTCACTCCGTTTTTGGTTAATAATGCATTTCGCCATCGTATCGCCATGTATCTCATCGCCTCTGATTGGACGCTTAGGGATATGCCAAGGGCGGCGGCACAATGAGCATCTCCTGAAACTACCCCTCGACTGAACGATCCATTGCCATTTCCGAAACATCAGCTCGGGGATTTCGAAGCTTGTCTTTAGAAAGGCTTGTGTCAGTATGAAGCCGTAGAATTGCCCGGGAGCATTCCGAAGAAGTCTCCATGGACAAGTACCTATGGTAGAGCTCGTATTGGTGTCGACAGGACGAAGGGTCGCTCCCAGGCATGGTAACTTGAGGCAACAACGACAGCAACCGATTCTATGTCTCTCTTCGACAGCTCAACATGTTGGAATTTGTAGCGGGACACGGGATGATCAGACAAGCCTAGGCCACGGGAAAGAGGGAAGTCAAGGTGAGCCGTGAGCTTCGTGCTGATCGAGGAGGGCTTGGCTTCTATAAGACCAGCTTCTGACCACGTCGACATAACCTCACCGAGTCAACTAACCATTTACATCAGCAACAGGAATTCTTTTCTTTCTTCCCTTCTTACTCTCCTTTGCGGAAGCCTTCGGCAGATTCACTCTTTCTCTGCTGAGACCTTGCCTGCAACCATGGCCAGGCACGGCTCTCCTAAGGGGCTTCCTTGGGCTAAGCTGGTCGCCTTACACTCCTTTCTGGTGGCCCAAGCCCTTGCTGATTATGTCACTGTTGAAGTGGCAGTTACGAGATATCACGATCTTGGAGATTGTATCGCCAAGTGTTCCACTGGTTTTCCCCAACCTACGGGTCATGCCAACGCCGGAAACGACTCCTACGGCGGTTCGGGCCAGCCACAATATCACGATGCCCATGGAGATTACAAATACCAAGAACCCAATGGAAAACAAGGAAACCAGGGAGGCCAGGATCATCATGGCGACGAAATTGAAGAACACGAGTTCAGTGGCGGCAATGGAAAGCATCAAGGCCACAGCAAACAGAAGAGTCAGGGCACACACGACAGTCAAAATCATTACGTTCAGGAAGACTACCACGACAAGAATGTCACGACTATTCACGGCCACAACTACGTGATCCTCGATGTACCCACTTGCAACGAGGTTGGAGCCACCTCGACCAAGCATCCCGCCTGCGACTCTTGTTACGGAACCGTCTTTCGTTACCAGCCCACCAACGTCCCTTATGCCACAGTTACAAAAACTGAGGGAACAGGCCATCACGCAACCGTCTCGATCCAACACCCCAAGCCTAATTGTCACAAATGTGAGGGTACTGTCTATATCTGCGAGCCTACGGCGGTCCCATACGACCAAGCTATTACGGTTTCCCTCGATGGAGCCAGGCCTAATGATCCTTGCATAACCCTTCCTCCATCTGTACCGGGCGAGCCTTGTACGATTCTTGTTGGCCCATCTGATCAACTCGATGGACATGATACGATTACTCTACCTGGAAGCGGACCGGATAGCCCAATTAGAACCATCGTTCCCACAGGCGCCGACGGACGGCCGCTTCCTGGTTCTTCACCCGTTGTCGTTATTGGAGGGAATGGCGCCGATCCGAATACTTCTGGCGACTCTACCCAACCTCCAACTACTATCTTCCTGGATGGGGCAAAGCCGGGAGATCCTAGCGTGACTCTTCCGCCTTCTATCCCGGGTGGACCTTCAACAGTTCTGGTTGGACCATCTAGCATCATTAACAGTCTCAACTCTGCCAGCAACTCCGATGCTTCGGGCACTTCGGGCGGACTTCCCGCCGTCACCATTTCTCTTGACGGCGCCAAACCCGGTGACCCCAGCATTACCCTTCCACCTTCGGTTCCAGGACAACCATCCACGGTCATCGTTGGTCAAACTGTTCAGGTCGATGGCTTCGGAAGGGTCGAGAATTTCGATCCGACGTCTTCTGTGCCTCCTGTCACTATTACCCTTAGTGGAGCCAAGCCAGGCGATCCCAGCACAACCCTTCCGCCCTCTGTTCCAGGCGAGCCATCTACAGTTTTTGTTGGACCATCTGACCAGATTGATGGCATCGCAAACGTCAATAACGTGGATGCTACATCTACTGTGTCTACCGTTACGGTTACCCTGGGCGGAGCTAAGCCGGGCGATCCCAGCATCACCCTGCCGCCTTCCGTCCCCGGAGAACCCTCTACTGTGGTCGTTGGCCCATCTGATATCATCAATGGCCTTGATACAGCCAAGGGCTCCGATGATCGCAGCACAACTCAAGGCTCTGTGGTTACAGTTTCGCTCAACGGAGCTAAGCCAGGCGATCCTAGCACAACTCTCCAGCCCTCAAACCCTGGCGATCCCACTACAGTGATTGTTGGCCCGCCAGATGCTCTTACGTCGTCTCAAGGCTCTCTGATCACTGTTTCTCTCAATGGAGCCAAGCCTGGTGACCCTAGCATTACTCTTCCTCCTTCCAGGCCTGGTGATCCTACCACTGTTGTGGTTGGCCCAACTGACGACGTACTTGTTGGCGTTGAGGCAATCAACAACTCGGAAGCAGGAGGGGAGACCGGTAGCCCTCAGGTTACCGTTTCTCTTGATGGAGCCAAGCCTGGTGACCCAAGCACCACACTATCGCCATCGAACTCTGGCGACCCTCAAACGGTTGTCGTCGGTCCATCTGAGGATCTCAAGAACCTTGCCACAAACACTGCCTCTGGAGTTGATATTGGTGATGCAACTCAAACTACCGCCCCATCTAACACTGACGGAGAGCCAATCAACGTCTCCCCATTCGTTGCGGCTGGAAGCAGTTCTGGTAGCAATGGCGTGCCTACGGTCACTGTCTCCTTGGCTGGGGCGAAGCTTGGCGACCCTAGGGTCACTCTTTCACCCTCCGTCCAGGGCCAGCCTTTTACAGTCATCGTCGGCCAATCTGGAACCTCGAACCCCCTCAGCACTAGCACTGCCCCTGATGCTGGCGTTGGTGCATCGACCAGAACCGTCTTTCCAACTGACGCCAACGGGAACCCAATCCCCAGTGCTTCTCCATTTGTTCTGGTTGAAGGGGGTTCTATGAGCACTGGGGTGCCTGCGATCACCGTGACTCTAGATGGAGCGAAACCCGATGACCCTCGTGTCACCCTTCCACCTTCTTTCCCCGGAGGCCCATCAACGATCATTGTTGGAACATCTACCCAGTTGGACGGCCTGAGCACGAGCACCGTGCCTGGTGCTGGCCCTGATGCTCCCACTCGTACAATCGTTCCCACTGGATCGGATGGGAAGCCGCTGTCAAAGGCCTCTCCATTCGTGCTCGTTGGAGATACCACTACCTCTGTGCCTACCATCTCCCTGCCTGATCTCAGAACCACATCAACTCAATCGCCCCCTGGTGGTCCCTCTACGGCAGGCGAAGGCCCATCTGACTCTTCAGAAGAACGCCAGAGCTCAATCTCTCCTGCAGCCACGGAGCAAACCCTGGCTCGCACTACCGCGCCGACAGAGACTGGTAGAAGGCCATTTGAGAATGAATTACTTGTGGAAGTAGCAGGAAGACCTGATTCTACTGTTCCAACATCTCTCCCAGAAGCATCCCAGACCGCCACCCGTGGAACAGGTGCTTCGAACTCGAGTGAGAAGGGTGATGACTCGGACAACGGCGACGGAGATGCTACTACTCAGGATGGAAACACTGAGCTTTCAACAACTGCTGACCCGGCCACCTCTGGAGAAAGTGAAACTGGAGCAAGTGGGACTGTTGATCCCACTAGCAACGGCGACCTTCCTGAGTCAAGCCAAGCCACTGGCCTTTCTGGAAGTGAACGGGAGACTCAAGGTGCCGACTCGACAACGAGCGACACGGGTGCAGAAAGCTCACCGACGACCGAGACCGCTGGTCCCAGTGCGTCTTCAGAGGATGGAGATACCAACACCCAAGAAACCGAAGCACCCTCTCAGACAACAGAAGACGCTCTGACCGACAGCAGCAATGCTGGAGGAAGCTCCCCGGAAACTGGACTGGTTCGAGCCCAAGGATCCTTGATACCTGAGGATACGACACAGTCTCCTCCCACATTGGAGAGTGCACCAGCTGAAAGCAGTGGCGTCATGAGCTCCCCAACGACCGATACGGCTGATGCCACAGGATCCATGGATCCCCAAGATACAACCCAGTCTCCTCAAACCACCGAGAGTGTACCGACTGAAAGCAGTGGTGCTACGAACTCCCCAAAGACTGACGCGACTGGTGCCGAAGAAACATCAGGGACAGGCGTAGATGACAATGAAACCAGCCAAAGTCCTTCTGAGGCGACGACAGACACTCTGGCGGAAAGTAGCGGTGCTGCAGGAAGTTCGTTGACAACCGGAGCACCTGAGACTACAGAATCATCTGGCTCTGAGGAGAGCAGTGCCGGCACAAGTCAAGGCCCCTCTCAATCTGAGGATGCTGGTCCGACCGAAAGCTCTGGTAGCGTGGAAAGCTCGCCAACAACCGCCCAGGTGGTTGAACTTGCAGGATTCCCGGAAGATGAGAATACTGCTACCAGGGGAAGCGAAAAGCCTTCTGGAGCGACGAACAGTGCTGATACCACTGAGAGTAACGAAACTGTTGAAAGCTCACCTGCGACTGAGACGACCGCAGCTGAGGGACCATCGACCACTGAGGATGTTGGTGAGACCGAGAGCACCGAACAGCCTTCCCAAACGACGGAGAGTCCTGATCCAACAAACACTTCTGACCTATCAACAAGTTCTGGTGCAGCCGAGAGTTCTGATGCAACTGAGAGTTCTGAAGCAACAAAGAGTAGCAACACAGAAGACACGCCAAATACAGAACTGGCCCAACAACAGGGGACCCCGGGAGTTGTAGAAGACGATGAGGAGACGACTACTGATGCAGCTTCCGATACTCCAAGCGCAACCTCTGAGGCTGGTACAACTGACACGAGCGGAGACATGGCTACCAGTACCAATGGCGCCGAAACGACCGACAGCACTGGCGAGCCTGCAACCCCACCTACCACTGAAGCTACTTCTGGAAGCTCTGCCATGACCTCAGAAGGTGTTACATCAGATTCGGCTTCTCAAGTCTCTGAAGATCCTACCTCAGCCGCCGAAACCTCTGATGACGCTACCTCAGCCCCGGCCTCTGAGAACTCTGAAGATGCCACATCTACAGCTCCAGCTTCCGAAGGCTCTGGCTCAGCTACTTCGGCCACTGAAAGCGCTGCCTCAGCTGCTGAAGCCTCTGGTGACACCACATCAGCTCCAACCTCTCAAGCTTCTGAAGACACCACTTCAGCTGTTGAGACTTCTGGCTCAGCTACCTCTGGTCCAGCTTCTGCAACTTCTGAGGATGCTACATCGACTGCCGAAGCCTCTGACAATACTACATCGGCTACAGCTTCTGAGAGTGCCACGTCAGCTGCTGAGACCTCTGGAGATGTCACGTCGTCTCCAGCTTCTGAAACCTCTGAAGGCGTCGTCTCAGTCGCCGGATTCCTTGAGGATGATACCTCGGCACCAGCTTCTGAAAGCTCATCTTCAGCTGCTGAAGTCTCTGAAAGCACTGAAACTGACAGCCCAACTTCAACTTCTGAAGATGTTACCTCTACCCCACCTTCCGAAGTCACTGAAGGTGCCACCTCTACTGCTGAAGCCTCTGATGATGCTACATCAGCTACAGAAACCTCTGGTGATACCACCTCAGCCCCGGCTTCTGAAACTTCTGGAAGTGCCACTTCGGCTGCCGAGACCTCTGGAGATGCTACCTCAACTCTAGCGTCTGAGGCTTCTGACGATGCCACGTCAACTGAAGCCCCTGAAAATGCCAGCTCTGCTGCTGAAACCTCAGGAGATAATACCTCAGCTTCTCAAGATGCTACTTCAGCTCCAGCTTCTGAGGACCCTACCTCAACTGCTGAGACTACTAGAGATGCTACCTCAGCTGCTGAAACATCTCGGGATGCCACGTCAGATACAGCTTCTGAAAGCTCCGGAGACGCTACCTCAGCTGATTCAACTTCTGAAGACACAACATCAGTTGCTGAAACTTCCTCGGATGCTACCTCGGCCCCACCTTCTGAGAGCTCTTCCTCGGATGCTGAAACCTCCGAAGGCTCTACCGCTGTTGAGAGTGCTACCTCAGGGGCCGGTATGACAAGCACAAGCGGGGACGAGACGAGCGCAACCAAGGAGGCCGACTCAACTGACAAGACTGACTCATCTGAGGCCCCGGCTACAACTGACTCTGCCGAAAGCAGTGCAACACCCACTGGTGGCGATGACAAGGTGAATGTGCAGGGCATCAACGAAGAATCTGATACTGCTACCGAAGCCGTCTCTGAGACTGGAACTGGATCTGAGAGTGCCACTACTGGAGCCGAACAAACCAACACAAGCGGAGACGAGCCTTCCAGTGCTTCTGAAGATGCTCGTCAGACTGACAGTACCAGCGCACCTGAAATTTCGCCGACATCAGATGGACCCTCGGATACCATGTCCACGGAGGACGGCATGTCTTCAACAGCGGGGCTTGATCCGGATGCGACCAGCTCTGGTGATGGTGGCTCGTCTGCTGGAAACCCAGATGACTCTACGACGGCGACTGGTGAAGGAGAGCCTACGAAGGAGACTGAGTCCGCACCAGTGACAGCATCTGAGACAGAGACTGGAAAGGGAGAATCTACTACGGAGGCCGGATCTTCACCAAACGCTGAATCTACACAAGAGACCGGCAAAGGTGAGACAGAATCCGCCCAGGAGACCGGCAGTGGAGAAGCAACTTCTACGCCGACAGAATCCGTCTCGCAGATGGACACTGCATCACCAACAGACTCAGCCTCACAGATGGAGCCTACCTCAGAATCAAGATCACAGACGGACTCGGCCTCACAGACAAAGTCCGGGGAAGAGACTGGTGGAGAAAGCACAGAGTCGGCACCGCAGACGGAAGAAGCAACCCAGACAGACACAAAATTACAGGGAGGACCTACCTCAGGATCAGCTCAACAGACAGATTCGGCATCGCAGGGAGACTCGACGTCACAAACGGAATCTGCCTCGGGAGCAGGTCCAACGACAGACTCAATATCGCAGATGGAGTCGGCATCGGCAACAAAGGCTGATGAGGAGGCTAGCAAAGAAGCCACAGAGACCGGCAAAGGTGATACCGAATCTACACAAGAGACTGGTCAAGGAGGGACTGGATCTACACCTCAAACAGAATCTGCCCAAGGAACCGACACAGAAGCCGCAACATCCGCGCAAGAGACAGAATCTCCGCAAGAGACGGGCCAAGGAGAAACTGACCCCGAAGAGAACGGCGGCAGCGGCAGTGGAGACGACGGCAACGGAACCGGTGACAGCAAAGATCCAGATGACGAGGACGGAGCTGGAGGAAACGGATCTGTGTCTGGATCTGGCTCAGACGGCTCGGGCTCTGGAAACTCAGATCCTGAAGATGGCGGAGCCGGGAGCGGCAGTTCAGGTGATGGAGATTCGGGCGACGGTGACTCTGGATCTGGATCTGGCGATTCCGGGAGTGGATCTGGCTCCGGAGATTCTGGCTCGGGCTCAGGCTCGGGAGACAACGGAGCTAGCGGCAACGGCAGCGGCTCTGGCGGTTCAGGGTCAGGCTCCGGCAACTCTGGCTCTGGATCAGGCACTGGTTCAGGGGGCTCTGATGATTCCGGTTCTGGGTCGGGGAGCGGAAGCGGAGGCAGTCCTAACGGCTCTGGCTCTGGCTCTGGAGATTCTGCCTCTGGTTCAGGAGGCTCTGGTTCAGGCAATGGAAATGGAAGCGGCTCTGGATCAGGCTCAGGAGACACTGGATCAGGTTCTGGTTCAGGCAGCGGCAGCGGCTCAGGTGATTCCGGCTCTGGTTCTAGCGGCTCAGGTTCTGGTACTGGTGGCTCTGGATCAGGTTCAAGCGGATCGGGCAGCGGAACTGGAAGCAGTCCCAATGGCTCTGGCTCTGGTTCTGGAGACTCTGGCTCTGGATCAGGCTCAGGAGATAGGGAATTGGGCGGCAGTGGTTCCGGCAATGGTGGATCAGGATCTGGCGGCTCCGGGTCAGGCGCTGGCGGTTCGGGCAGTGGAAGTGGCTCTGAGTCAGGATCAGGCAGTGGAACTGGAAACGGCTCTGGTTCTGGCAGTGGTAACTCAGGCAGCGGCAGCGGCTCCGGTTCTGGCGGCTCAGGCTCTGGTACTGGTGGTTCTGGCTCTGGGTCAGGCAGCGGAAATGGAAGCGGCTCTGGCTCAGGAGGATCTGGCTCAGGTTCAGGCGGTCAAGGCAGCGGAAGCGGCTCTGGTTCTAGTGGCTCAGGCTCTGGTACTGGCAGCGGCTCTGGCACTGATAGTTCTGGCTCTGGATCAGGATCTGGTGGCTCAGCCAGCGGAAGTGGTAACGGCTCTGGTTCTGGCTCAGGGAACGGAGGAGGAAGCGGAAGTGGTTCTGGTACTGGTGGCTCGAGTTCAGGAAGCGGTAACGGATCATCAGGATCAGGATCAGGATCAGGAGGCTCCGGCAATGGTGGAAGCGGCTCTGGCACTGGCGGTTCTGGCTCTGGATCTTCAGGATCGGGATCAGGCAGTGGTGGAAGTGGTTCTGGCTCCGGAGGTTCGGGTTCTGGATCAGGCGGAAGCGGAAGCGGAAGCGGCTCTGGAGGCTCTGGTTCAGGCTCTGGTTCAGGGGGTTCGGGGGCTGGAAACTCTGGCTCAGGATCCTCTGGATCAGGTTCTGGCTCCGGTGGTTCAGGAGCTGGAAGCTCTGGCTCAGGATCAGGCTCTGGTGTCTCGGGCAGTGGAAGTGGAAGCAGCACTGGCGGCTCAGGCTCGGGCTCAGGATCAAGTGGAGGAAGCGGAAGTGTTTCTGGTGGCTCTGGTTCAGGATCTGGTTCAGGAGGTTCAGGGGCTGGAGGCTCTGGCTCAGGATCCTCTGGATCTGGATCTGGCAGTGGAAGCGGAAGCGGCTCAGGAAGCTCTGGTTCAAGCTCTGGCTCTAGTGGTTCAGGAGCTGGAGGCTCTGGTTCAGGATCAGGCTCTGGTACCTCGGGCAGTGGAAGTGGAAGTGGTTCTGGCGGTTCGGGTTCTGGATCAGGTGGTGGTAGTGGAAGCGGAAGCGGCTCAGGAGGATCAGGATCAGGATCGGGATCGGGATCGGGCTCCAGCGGTTCAGGAAGCGGAGGCGGAAGTGGCTCGGGCTCGGTCTCCGGTTCAGGATCGAGCGGTGGAAACGGAAGCGGCTCAAGCGGCTCAGGATCAGGCTCCAGTGGTTCGGGCAGTGGAAGTGGAAGTGGCCCTGGCGCTGGAGGCTCTGGATCAGGGTCAGGGTCAGGATCAAGTGGAGGAAGTGGCTCTGGATCTTCCGGCTCAGGTTCAGGGAGCGGAGGCGGAAGCGGTTCGGGCACTGGTGGATCCGGCTCGGGATCCTCCGGCGCTGGATCAGGTTCTGGATCGAGCGGTGGAAGCGGGAGCGGTTCCAGTGGTTCTGGATCTGGCTCCGGTGGTTCAGGCAGCGGAAGTGGCGGTGGCTCCGGCTCCGGCTCTGGCCGTGGAAGTGGAAGTGGAAGTGGAAGCGGTTCAGGCCGCTCTGGTTTCCCCTTCTTTGCTTAAAAGACGAGGACTGGGATGGAAGAAGGGCATGCTATGGAGGGGAGAAAAGCAACGGCAATGGTTGCAACTTGATTGTGCACTTATAGTTTCTTATAACCTTAATAATCTTAATTCTTCACATCAACACATTCGCGATCAATCTGACTTAAGTGCAACAGGACTAAGCTGCTATGATCAACTGTGACCTGTCACTTGTCCCCCTCCAAGTACATGTTATAGCCAGTGAGTTCGTAGGAAGGGGCGGTTGTCTCTTGGCCCTCGCTTCAGGACATGATATCTCTCCGTGGCATCATGATTGGATGAACGATGAGGCGTCAGATGAATGATAATGTGTTGAAAACTCCAGGTGACTATCGGTAGGGGCTTGACTGACCCTTCTTCGCATCTCCTACTATAGTTTCTGAGTTAAGTATATGTTTCACTGCTCGTCTGTGTCTACCTATAAGTTCCTCAAGAGAGCAGACAAAGACGACTCGTTAGCTTGTTGCTCGCTCTTTACCATCTTGAACGGAGGCATTCATCCAACTGTCCAAGATTGTCCTGGAGAACCAACGACTACTGAAGCCACCAACCACTTGACGTGTCACTATATACTGAACATCCCTCGGCCGTCATGGTCTCGTTCCGGGTCCAACTGGTCAACATGCACAAGCTCACTTGCGCAAAGTGCGGCTCGTCAGCCAAATCAGACGAAAAGTTTCGAAGTTGCGGCGCCGTCAGCGTTTCTTGCTCTGCCAAGGGGTGTATCCAGAGCGTGAGGAAGGGAAGGGTTTGCCCGAGCTGCAATACCCAAAACTAGGTGAGCAACTTTGTGGTGTCGTTTGGATTGTCTCGGTCAATAGGCACTTGACAGGTATCACCCCCAACGTTTAATACGAAACACCGCCCTACGGATGTCGTCCTTTCGAGGATCGCCGTACCATGTTCCGTCTATAGAGTGTTTTCCCTTGGTCGCACTGCCGGCCCAAAATTGCCCCGGATTATGTCCAGGGGAGAAACCTGTCTCATCTATCGACTATCTCTAAGCTTAAACTTGAACGTTTCCCGCTATCACCCCTGCAGAACCATGCAGCCATCCCCGTGTGGGCCGAAACAAGCCACCGACGCAAAGATGCATCTTCCGGCCCTGGCATGGCATGTTTTTGAGGGCATCCCAACTGCCGACTTGGGCGGTACGGTTACGACACGTGGGATGCGAGGGGTTTGTTCAGCTTGGAGATAGCGTTGCCAAGAAGGGATCGTCGCTCAAAAGAGGATGTTGATCTTGATGATCGGCCGGGTGGTCGGGCGATGAAACTACGACCTTCCGATTTTAAACGGGGGATGCTTGCAGGGAATATTCAAAGAGGAAGCTTGGACGGGAGAGCTGAAAAAGATTGACAGGGAGCTGGACGTGACTCTGTGACGCCGGTGGAGATTGGGGATCATGGCTTCATGCTGAAGAATAGAAATGATAGTGCTTGATCATCTTTACTGGCTGGCGACGAGACACAAGTGACGGCAACGGAGAGGCAACCCGTGTTGATCAACACGAAACAAGCGGGCGGGATTTCTTGTGATGCTGCGTGGAACATGTAATGATGATGATGATCGTTTTGTGGCTTAGAAAGAGGGCAAGCTCATTCGAGGAGACGAGTATAAAAAGGCCATCCATTGCCCAGCAGTTGTAAGTACATAAAGAGTAGTACATCACCAAGTCTCACACCACCGACATTTTACCCTACCCATTCACAAATCACATCATGCGCTTCACAAATCTTCTCCCTCTTCTCCTCCCCCCAGCCCTAGCGGCCTCCAACGAGCCCTGTTACGGCCCCAACGGCATCGCCGGCGTGTGCATCACCGATGCCGCGTGCACCTCGGCCGGCGGAACCTCCATCTCGGGAGCCTGCCCCGCCGACGCCGCCAACATCAAGTGCTGCTCCAAGCCAAACTGCGCAAACGGGGCGTCGGGGAACTGCCGCTGGACGTCCGACTGCGCCGGCAGCTCCGTGACAAACCAGTGTCCCGGCCCCGGGCAGATGCGGTGCTGCTCCGCTGGCGGGTCCGGGTTCGGTGGGTACCCGGCGCCGAATATCCCGGCTGTCGGGGCTTGTAAGCAGGTTGCTGTCGACGGTGCTAAAAAGGTCGTTGCGGCTTTTCCTGGCCGTGTGAGGGAGATTGGATGCAAGAGGGATTGCGCTTGTCCTGGATCGTCTGATCACTGCTGTGGACTGGCGACTGATTTCATGTGTGCTGATGGCGGTGGTGTAAGTGAACCTCGTCTCTTCGCGTTGATGTGATAATTAACGTGTGAATAGTCCGCTACTCTCTCTGGCAAGGAAATCGCCGAGTGGTGCATGAGGAACCGCGCCGCTCTGAACCTCAAGTACGTCATCTGGGGACAAAAGATCTGGACCACGTCCGTCGACGGGACGAACAAGAACTGGGAGAGCTGGCGAACCATGGAGGACCGCGGCGACCTGACTCAGAACCATTGGTGAGTTGACATTATTACATCAGTAACAAAGTCTAATCTGTCATGCAGGGACCACGTCCATGTTTCGTACAATGGTTGAGTTTAAGTGTGAGTGAGCGATGCTGAAGCGAGGAGTTGGAGTTGGTGGTTGCTGGTCGTGAGTGAAGCGGGCGTCGACGAGTGAGAAGTTAGAGCGAGTTATTGAAGTAAGTTAACCTCATTGCATACTCCGAGGGCAGATCAAGGCAAATCTGGCCTTTGGGCATGCAATGAGTTTAAATTACTTCAATGACTCACGATAACCCGGTCCCCTTCTCGCTTGTCTGCTTGTATTGAGCTATAGCCGCGAGAGTACAAATATGTCCTTGATCAAAACTACCACCGTCGCTGCCAAGTTGTTGGCTCCATTGTATACTGGTATCTCATCACTCCCACTTTTCCAAAACGCCGTCACCCAAGAATAGCCGCCTGCCAGATAGTTCGACTCCCATCTCGAGCCCATGTAAATGCTCATGTTTTTTCCATCTAAACGCCAAATATGCATGCTCCTTTTTGAAACCGACCTACAATCTCCAAACCATGCCATACTATTCCCCAAATGCCTCGCTCACCACTTCTCCTTCGTCAGGCGTCACCGCCAATTCGAGCAATTCGTGCGCCGCCTCGGCCGTTTCTGCATCAATCCCGGCTTCCAAAACCAAATCCTCTTCTGCAAATGTGAGCCGTCCAAGCGCGAGAAGATACCGCTGGCTTCCGCCGCAAGCTGCCGAGAGCTTTGGGCCGAAGTCGGCAATATTGGCCGTCTCAGGACCCGTCACAAGAGAGTGAATCAGGAGAACACTTTGCGAGATAATACGATAGATGTTTGTTGAAGTCGCTTCATCCTCGCTGGACCTGCATTTTTGGGAGGTCTGCGGCAAAATGGTGGGCGGAATTGGCTGGTCGTACAACTCGTCAATGCTGGTACTTAAGCAAGTAACCAGCCGAGGAAGTGCAAGATTGTGAGACGCAAGCTGGATAGCGCCGAAAGGGTATCGGGCAAAAGACCGAAGCGTCCTCAGTGCCGCCAAGCGAACGATATGCTTCTGAGCCCGGGTTGTGACTGACTGGGGATAGTCATTAAGCTTGGCCGAAACAAAGTTGATCATGGCATAAGCCACATGCGGAGGGTCTTGATCATCCGTGATAGGCCCAATCGAGTCGGGTAGTGAAGATACAGCAAGCAGTTCCAGCATCCCAAGCATATCAGCCAGCTTTTGCCTGGGCCCCATGAGAAGAGAGATGGGGTCGAGGGACATGCATTGCCAGAAGAGCGCCGCCTTGGACTGGCTTGGGTCTTCCGGGTCGGTGGCGGTAGAACAAGCGAGGGACGTGGTGTAGAGCAGAGATAGAACGTCAACTATGTTGATATGCTCCTCCATGGCGAGATATTGCTCCTTCTTGAGCAGCTCTTGCTCTGGAAATCGGCTACGCCACGTTGCTAGGTTGCAGATTGTCGCGTGGACTGGGGGAGCAAGGTTCGGTATAACATGGGGAGCCACCTCGGTAGCGTGAAGCGAGAAAGTGAATGATATGAGAGCAATCAGATACTTGATAGGCTCCCACAGCTGCTCCTCGATACAACGGTTCCAGATTCCTACCATCAAGTTTGCAAAGTCCACCAGTTGTTGCATGGGGCGTAGTGGATTTCCCATCAGAGGGATCTTCTGGAAGATGATGGCCGAAAAGGATGTGTCTGGATCTGAGGCAAAAGAGAACCGGGACAAGATGTCAAAGGTTGGCGGCTGGTTGTGTAGAGTGCTATGATCTAGCACAAGTTGCAAGAACTGGAGACGAATTAGCTGAATTCCAACCAAAGAATTCAAGGTCATACCTCAAAAGGAAGAGCTGGCGGCGCCGCAACCACAATCGGCGCCTGCAGTACAGGGGGCTCAGGCTTGCTAGTGCTGCTGTCAAAACTGTCTGTATGAGTCTCCAGCGCCATGACTGGGCTGTCAATTGTAGGTCGTTTCCTTTTGCCTTTGCTGGGCGTTCGTTCACCCACATGGGGGGCCACAGAGCCAGGATTTCTGCTTCGTCCTTGTCCTTTGCTGGGGCTCAAGACAATGTCCATCTCGTCAAAGCCATCTGCCATCTTCCATGACTTGGACGCCTTTCGGGGGGTTGTGACGCCCGATCCGACCTTTGCAGGGACATCTTTTTGACGAGCTCGGTTGCTAACCTCTCTCATGTCTTGTTGAATAAATTGCAGCTCCGTGTTGGCACTCTGCTGGGCGGCAACAGCTGCCTCAGCAATCCGTTCTTTTTCTGCTAACTGCTCCGAGTTGAGCCTTTTCAAACGGGCCATCTCTGCATCGTGCTGCTGCTTCGCCTTGACAGAATTGGATCGTATGATGGACACCTCACCGCGGGCAGCATGAAGCTCGGTCTCAAGTGCCCGCACTCGCAGCTGGAGTGCTGACAGAATATCGCCATGTTGACTCTGAGACGCTTGAGAAGGCCCAAGGCGGCTCTGAGGAAGAGGAGGTCGGGCAAACTGGCTGTGTTGAGGTGGAGGCAAGTTGGAACTCTGTGTTTGGAACTGGTCCGACGTGTATAGAGGCTGTCTGGGCGGTCCTGCACTCGGGTGGCGTGGGGGAGCCTGCCCTGCTGGACGTCGTTTCACAGGATCAATTGCCGGGTTCCATCGAGGGTTGGGGGGCGGAATCGACCGTCGAGACTCGGGGTTGAGCTGGTTCTGTGACGAGTGAATCTGCTGTTGCCGGGCGCTGTCAATGACAGGTCTTCCGATGGGAACGCCTGCGTCATTGGTGACTTCAGTCGTATCTAAATCATCATCCTCGACCCAAATGACATCTGGAGATCCGTTTCCCTGGCGTTGCGTCGGTGGTTTTGAGGCTGCATGAGCCTGCGTGAGCTGAATAGCATTGTCCTCGAGCTCTTGGAGGGCGTTATCGGGGAGGTCGTCGAGGCCGTCATCTGAGAATTCGTCCAAGTCCATGATTCATGGCGTTTAGGAGGGAAGGGGCCAGCTCCATCGAGCGATAGACTGAAGCTGAAGACCTGGTGCCTGGAGCAAATGGTCCCGTCGCGACCTCTGGTGACAGGGTTGAAAACATCTGAAGACGCGACGCGAGATCACGTGGGTAGTAAAGAAGCTCAATTGCTGTTTGTGGCTGGTGAGCTGAAGGTCATCAGCCACGTTCCTGAGGAACAGCGTGGCGCAGTTTTGTGTGAGTGGGGCTCACACATTCCTGAAGCATGTGAAGAGCCAGCTGCGTCATTGAGGTCGTCAAGCTTGATTTTGGACAACGTTGATGCACCTTGATCCGGGAGCAAAAAGTGCTTTTCCAGAAGACAACCTCAGGTCACGGGGTGTTCTCCCGGAATGAGGCCTCTCACCTCCAGCTCCGAGTGGAAGCATGAACGAGAGCGAGAGCGAGAGCCGGAGAGATGACTTGTGGGGATCATGCTCCTGGTGCCGGATGCTGCGGGCTGGTAAATTACCAGTTAAGCTTGGCGCTTCTCCAATGCCACGAAGTCCAATGCAATCGACACGCGACGTCACCGACAAGAAACCACGTTAGGGTTTAGGTCCTTACTCAGCGGCCGGCGGAGAAGGGGAACAAGACCCCATCGGCCTTTCGGAGAGGAGCCAAAATCAGCAGCTCGGGACCGGGTTGATTGTGGATGTTGAAGTCGAGTTACCGATCACACGGGATATGCTCTATGTCCTGACGGCAATAGCTTCAACTCCGTTGACAGCCATTACAAGCCCCTTTGTCCTTTTCCGTCTTTAAAGTGGCGGATCTGACAACAGATCTCTCTTTGATGGTCTCGCCCTATGAGAACAGCTTGTTTGGGCGGCTCCGTGTCCCACAGTTAATCAGCCCCTGCATCTGGGGCTTGTTCACCGTCTTGTACTCGATAGCAGCCACGGTATTCAAGCGAGATCCGTGTTATAATGGCATTGTGAACTATGTAGCAATGGAGCATGCAAATACTGCGTAGGGATAGTATGCCTGGGCCCAGGAAGTGGCTCAAGCTCGGGAACGAGGAGATACCTGGCCGGCTTTGATGTAAAACCCGACCGATGTGTCCGGCGCAACTTGGCGCCCCAGAACTCCGCTGGAACCGGGACACGTCAAGCCACAGCCGCGGGGGATGGAACAGTACTCCGCTGGCTGGGAGTGGAAGTTTGGTTGAGATTGGGCGGACGTGTT
The DNA here is from genome assembly GCF_026873545.1 of Fusarium falciforme. NCBI lineage: Eukaryota > Fungi > Ascomycota > Sordariomycetes > Hypocreales > Nectriaceae > Fusarium > Fusarium falciforme. Next base: position 1,414,780 of record NC_070549.1, on the reverse strand, counting down.
CCATGCTGTTAGCGCGTGTCCAAGGCTCCAGGAGCGCCAGCGTCAGCGCCCAGCAGAGCACAGTACAGCACAGCGGACACCCACTAACAGCTAGAGCACTAACGGACACTGACGCTTGCAGGTGGGAAAACCCTCCACCCGCTTCTCGGAAATGCTGGGGGGCTAACGTTCACTTAGTGACGGGCTACGCAGCTCGACTTTTCAAAACCACCATTTCCCATCTCCATCATCATCGCCAGATTATCGCGAGAGTGAGCTCACCTGCCCACTCGACAGCGCCCGCAGCTTCCGTCCTCAAGAAGCGCGAACCGCTGACGGACAGCCAGTTACTTCCTTCCTTTTTTCCCCTTCGAGTCGAGCCATCTTTCTGACCGCGGACGCACCCATAATCCTACGTCGTCATTTGCCCACACGTTTCTTTTCAGCAATCTTGAGCTTGTCCCGAGGACAGCGCGACACTGCAACGAAGCTGCGATAGTAGCCTCTTGCTTGGAATTTATTTCAAGAGTACGAGACGAGGCCTTCTCGCGAACGCCCGCTTACAAGTCGAGTTCACCGGAACCTCGACCAACGCCAACCGACGACGCGGGACATTGCAGAGCTTGCAAGCAGCATTTCTGCGACAGAAGTCACCACTAGTAGCAGCAGCGTATCCGAAAAACACCTTCTCAATAGCCATGGCTCGATCAAAGAGAGGGGTTAGGTTCCCCAACCGCAACGGCTCCGACGGACGACGATCCAGCTTCAGCAGTGAGGATGGATCTCCCACCAAGGCCAAGTTCCAGAACCAGGCTCAGCTGGAGACAGTGAACGAGGTGAGCATGCGCAATTGACGGCTGAGACTGGAAGCTTTCCATCGTCAGAGCTCGATCGGCGAGAAGCCACAGTAACTGACTGGTCATGATAGCAAAAGCCTCCCACTCCCGAAGAGAAGAAGACCGAGTACGAAAAGAAGAAGGCCAACTTCATGACGCGCACCTTCTGGACCTTTGTCATGTTCGCCATGTTCTTTACGGCACTCTTCATGGGCCACATCTACATCATCTGCATCATCACGGCCGTCCAGATCATTTCCTTCAAGGAGGTCATCGCCATCGCCAACGTCCCCAGTCGCGCCCGCTCTCTGCGCTCCACTAAGAGTCTCAACTGGTACTGGCTTGCGACGACAATGTACTTCCTCTACGGCGAGACTGTCATTTACTACTTCAAGCACATTGTCCTCGTCGACAAGGTGTTGCTGCCTCTGGCGACTCACCACCGCTTCATCAGCTTCATTCTCTATGTCTTTGGTGAGCATCCAATACACGTATCTGAATTGCCGACTCTAACCGCCCACAGGTTTCGTCTTCTTTGTTGCTTCCCTTCAGGCAGGCCACTACAAGTTCCAGTTCACCAACTTTGCTTGGACACACATGGCTCTCTACCTGATTGTGGTCCAAGCCCACTTCATCATGAACAATGTGTTTGAGGGCATGATTTGGTTCTTCTTGCCCGCCGCTCTGGTCATCACCAACGACATCTTTGCTTACATCTGCGGCATCATGTTTGGCCGCACCCAGCTCATCAAGCTGTCTCCCAAAAAGACGGTCGAGGGTTTTGTCGGTGCCTGGATCATGACCATCCTCTTTGGCATGATCCTTGTCAACATCATGATGCGATCCAAGTACTTTATCTGCCCTGTTAACGACCTTGGCGCCAATGTCTTTACCGGCCTTCAGTGCGATCCTAATCCCGTCTTCCTTCTCAAGACATACGAGCTCCCTCAGTTCTTCTTCCTTCCTGACAACACTCATTTCTCGGTCACACTTGCTCCCATGCAACTCCACGCCCTCAACCTCGCCACTTTTGCTTCGCTAATTGCTCCCTTTGGCGGTTTCTTCGCATCTGGTCTCAAGCGCACCTTCAAGATCAAGGACTTTGGCGACTCCATTCCCGGTCACGGTGGTATCACTGATCGCATGGACTGCCAGTTCATCATGGGTTTCTTCGCCTACATGTACTACCACACTTTCATCGCCATCCACAAGGTCAACCTTGGCACTGTTCTCGAGACTGCTATTACCAGCCTGTCTCCTGATGAGCAGGTTGAGCTTGTGAAGAGCATGGGTCACTATCTGCGGAATCAAGGCGTGCTACTCGAGGAGGTGAGTATTCGTAGTTCAATCTTTCATGGATGATAACTAATCTCGTGACAGGTCGCCGATTGTATCGACAAGATCATCCCCGTGAAGCGATGAGCTACTTCAACACATTGGGCCATCTTTCCCACAGGCATCTTTTTGTTTATTCTTTATCGGGCAATACTTGACACCCTCTTCCTTCACTCACATTCTCAGCATTTTCTTCACATTTGTGAAGCCAAGGGCTTGGAAACCACGTTCCGGAGTATGTACGGTTACCTATTCACGCAAGCATGAATTGTAATATTGGGTGGGCATTGGACGACGAGGGGCTCGGGTCCAGGGTTGCGAGCACAGTTATTATCTTTGTAACGAGCAATTAATGTCAGCGGTTCTGGTCATGGACGGGTTTTTGGGATATAGACTCCTTTGTCGACGAGAGTCGAATCGTCCAGCGCCCTGATGGGAAAATACGAAAAGCATTCAACATCCATACTAACTATTCCTGAAGACGCCTGGTCTTACCCGTTCCTGTTGCCGTCTACCTGTACCTGTACCTCTAACCTGTTTCCAGTTCCACGATGCGCCGTTGTAACCCTCAACCGTTTCAGAAGATGTGGCCTAGACCACGGCTGACAGCTCAAGTGTTCGCATACCATCATGGCATGCTTACAACTTGGTCTCCCATCCGCCTTCAGCCTCAAAGATTTCACCGACCGCTTTGCCGACGTCGAGAAGATGACGATCACGATATCGTGGCGCTACCAGGGACACCCCGATAGGCATGTCGTGGGCGCCCTTGAAGCCGGGGACGTTGAGCACGGGCGTGTGCAGGGCCTATGTCCATGTTAGCTCTCCTGGCAAGACGAGAGACAGAGCAAGGGGGACTTGCACTCCAAATACAGCAAAAGATGTGACTCCCCGTGCTTTCGAGACCAATAGGAGCCTCATCGGGCACGCTCGGGGTGATGACAGCTGCGTACCGTCCAGCTATCTCATCAAACTTGGGTCGGAGGGCGGCCATGCCGTCAAACGCCTCCAGGTGCTCCTTGCGGGTGAACCCATTGATGTTCTCGACATGGTCAACAAGAACCTGGTTGATGTGATCCTTCCCGACACGGTACTCTGACAAAAATGCGGTGCCGCCTTCGCAGTGAAGGACCACGCGATGCCATTCCGGGAGGTTGTCGAATTCTGGCGGAAGGTCGACCTCTTCGACGATGGCGCCGTGGGCCTCAAGAAGGGCGGCAGCTTTGGACAAGGCTTCTTGGGTGCCAGGGCCGGCAAAGGGCCACACGACTGTCTTGCAAATGGCGAAACGCGCACCTTTGACGCCTTCGAACACGGTTGCATGCTCCTCTTTCTTGTCATCCTGGATGCCGAAAACATCAGCCAAGAGCGCGAGGTCATCGACACACCGAGCAAACCACCCCAGTGTGTCAAAGGTCAGGGAGTAGATCTTGGACCCCTCGCGGGAGACCGAGTTCCACGTGGGCTTGAGCCCGTAGATGCCGTTGAACGAGGCAGGCCGGATCATGGAGCCGCCGGTCTGGGTACCCAGGGCGAGGGGGGCCTGGAAGTCGGCGACGACGGCGCCGGAGCCGGTAGACGATCCGCCGGGGGTGCGGAGAGGATCGTGGGGGTTGCGGGTCTTGGGACCGACGTGGACGGCAGCGAACTGGGCGGTTGTCGTCTTGCCTGGGGGTGGGATTGTAAGTGGGAATCCCGAGTGGATGGGGAAAGGGAGTTACCAAAGATGAGAGCGCCTGCATGACGAAGGGTGCGGACTGAGGCGGCATCAACCTCGGGAAAGCTTCCTTCGTATAGGGACGAGTTATGTTGGGTGGGCATGTCTTGTGAGGTCAGTTGATATCCCCTTTTGGTGCTCGGTTGGCTTACCCTTGGTGTAGATGACATCCTTGACCGCAATAGGCAGTCCATGGAGGGGACCTCGCCTCTTCTTTGGTACCTCGTCCAGGGCCTTTGCTTGCTCGATCACCAGATCTTCGTTGAGATGTGCCCAGGCCTGTACTTGATCGTCCCGAGCCTTGATCCTCTCGAGCAGAGACCTGGCGTAGTCTTGGACCGAGAGCTCATCAGCCTGGATTTTGGAGAGGGCCTCGGAGGCTGTCAACCGCCACGGCTCTGCTGTCTTGGAGGGTGACATCGTGTTGATTGTCACCTCCCTGTTTGGTTCTGCTGAGATGGAAGAAGCTAACTTGACGGATGGTACAGGTGAGTTCCTGGTATGGATCGCCGGAGTGCTTTGAATCAGTTGTGAATCGATACACGAATCTCTGCCGTGTATTTTCTTGCTGTTAGTAGCTGCAAGTCATAGCCTGACGGTAACTGGTAATGTTGCTGACTCTTGGCAGTGAGCCTGACCGAGATGCTGCGGGAACTGCGATAAATAGAAGCAGGCGGCGGTTTAACAACTCGCCCCAAGAGTGCTTCTTTCTAGCTCCCAAGACTCGGGCACTAATGTGATCCGGTGGAGGCGGACTTGAGGATGGGCCTATGAGCAAGGGTTCCAAACTCTATCAAGCAAGCGTAAAATGGAGGGCCTCAAGGCTCACTCTTGTACTCCTGCACTAATGCAACCCGGGCCGAGCTGTCAGGATGGGGTGAGCATGTGTCGATGGAGGTGGTGGCTGTCAGTGACCTGCGAAACGAAAGGACTGGCAGGTGGTGGTGACCAATGGATGATGGCGAGTCTGGCTGGTGTCAAGAGATGGGATGAATTCTGATTTAAGCGAGAGATGAGGTGGCGGATGGAATGGAGAGGAGTCACGGCATAATGAGGAGACGGGGGGAAGACAAGGACAAGGTCTATCAAGGGAGTGGAGAGAGAGAGGCAGAGCAGAGCTGAACAGAGTCAAGGAGAGAGGCCCGGCGGATGACCTCCGAGTGCGGTGTGTGGATGGAGGGAGGCATGAAACATGGATCCAACGGACGGGGAATCAAGCCGGGCCAGAAGATTCGGAAGGGCTGACCAAGGCTGTGCTGTCTGTGCCTGTGCCATGGGGATGGGGATGGGGATGTACACGGCTACAAAGGTAGGGAGACGTTTGGTTAGCTAACCTAGTGACGACTTGGGATAGACTCGGGTCTTGGTACCCGGCGATCCGAGTTGACTACGGACCTTTTCTAGCGGCGCATCGTTTCTTCTGGAGAAACAATTTACAAGAGCATACAGGGTTCGATGCATGAGACAGACGTCACGGGATAGGCGGGACAGAAAGATGAGGTACTATGGAGTTGATGTTGAGCGTTGATCGTCTCAATGTTGTTGTTGCCCAACGCCGCGAACCAGGATCGCGGGTTAGACGGCGCTTGACCTGTCATTTCTGCCGAGGCGATGGGAGATGCGAGTTGTGAGACGCGGGATGATTGGATCTGGATCAACCGGACAGGGTCTACGCTCTGATTCTCGAAGCCTGTGCGAGCGGAGAGGCATCTCAACCTTGTCAATGATGGGCAGGGCCATGGCGGTCACAAAGGATCCTTGGAAGAGGGGAGGGGGGGGCGAAGAGGACTAGTTTCCGGGCTATCCAATGTCGTCGGAACCGAAGCATTCTTGCTTTCTTTTTCCCACGCCGCTAGGACAGGATTGCATTTCTCCCCTCGGCGGTGAGGCTACAGAGAAGAACAGAGTTCAGCCTGGATCTTTGAGACTTCTTTTTTTTTCTTTCTCATTCAATATTGAAAAAGGTGGCGTTCTCCACAAGCCATGTGGACAATGAGGCAAGAGGTTGCGAAGTCGGTGAGGAATTTCGGTCTGTCTCTCGTGGCGAATGCGAAGAATGTGCAACTCCTGACCGAGCAGTCGGGATACTACCTCGATGAACTGCAGGTACGCACCACTCACCGGGGGTTTGTTCGCTTGCCGCGGCAGCAGAAAAAAAAAGAGTGAAAGAGGGGGTGGTTTGATATGATCGGCGGGTTTTTGAAGTCATATCTTGGAGAGAGTCTGGGGTGGGCAATGCAAGCCGCCTTGCGATTTTCCGATTGTCTCCTGTGAGCTCGGGGTTTTCCAAAGACAAGATGAATGAATGAACGATCTAGAACGTTTCGAATAAGGAGAATTGTTATCCTATCGGTGACATTTTTACCCCTTGGCCTCACTCCAAACGCCCTACGGTGACACGTCTTTGCTAGGATCGGCCATAATTTCCACATTCATCCTCAAGTCCTTTTTTTTTCTTGGGTTACGCTTACCCCAGGACATGGATTGAAGTCCAGGTGATCAAGACGTGTGTTCCCCTCAATTCTCTCTCTCCTCCCCCGGCCAAGTCTTCTACTCTATCGTAGACAGAACCGGGATGTGGGATTCTTTGCATCGTGACTTGGCAATGTACGACAAACAAGGCGAAAAAAAAAGAGGATGCGAGCTTGACGAGGGGCTGCTTGTCATTTATGACGGTCTGTTGCCTCACCTGATATCAGCTGGTAAAGCGTACGTCATGGGCCTCGTTCGCTTATTTCTTGGTGTGTGTGAAGATGAGGTTTTTGTTTGGGTTATCGTAAGTCATATCATCTGGACGTGTCGCTGGCCTCAAGAAGAATTTCTTGGCCATTGCCAAGAATAAGTTGTTGATAAAGATAGCATTGATGAAGAAGCAAAGGGAAAGAGGAATGTTTCTGTGATACGGCATTTGTCAGAATTGGTAAGTCTGGCTTTCAACACATGTGCGCTCTGGATCCTTATCAATATCATAATTGCAGTGTCATCTCTATATCTCATAGTCAATTAGGTCTATTCTAACAGGAGAAAGAATGTCTAACCTCTTCACTTCCGCCTTATTCCGATGCTGCTGCAATTATGCCGTCAAGGCACTTCAATGCATCTCTAATAGCAGACATGCCCGGCTCATCATCCTCGAGGAAATAAAACGTCTCGAATAAATGGTGCAGACCATTTGCCACAAACAGCCTCACTTTGTCGTCGCCGAGGTATTCTCTCACTTGCTCGGCAGAGTTCAGAGGCACATGCAGGTCTGCGTCTCCGTGTATGAGAACGGTAGGTGGCCAGTTCTCGACTCGTCGTCTGTTGCTTGGGTCCTTTGCCCAGGTATACCCGGCATCGATCTCTCCAACCAAGTCGAGCCAGGCGTTCTTGTAGATGTAGTACTCGTAGAGGTGGCCTCTGGGGTGCTTGGGCGGATCTTGAATCACCGGTGCCTGAGGTGCTTTGTAGTTGGGGTTCTTTGATCCATCAGGCAGCAGCTTTTCCAGTGCAAAGCTTGCGATGCTTCCCACTTCCTGCTTGCCGACTTCGATTGGTCTGCTGATGAACTCGGCCACGTCTGCATCCTCGATGGGCTCTGGGAGGAGGAGCGTCGATGAGTTGTAGAAAGGATGACGAAAGGTGTGAAGTCCGCAAATGCCCAGCAGAGCGACAGGTGGTGGCGAGCAATTATTTATGACCAAGGTAGAATTAAAGAAACCTAACAACGCTTATAAGCATCTGGTTGAGTGAAGCTATCGTGATCTTTGACTTACCGGCACTAGCACCTCCCAATATGACTGGCCGCTCTTTTCCATCCTTGACAGCCCATGATCTTGCAAACTGATATGCCGCCGAAACATCATCGACAAGACCTTGCGTTCCCACTTGAGGCATGAGCCGGTAACTGGCGCTGATCAAGGTCCATTTCCGCTGGAGACAAGCCTTGTGCATAATCTTAGACAGGTGCCACTTTTCGGAGACGAGTTGAATGGAACTCACCTGTACGAACCATGGGCCGATAAACTCGCGACCCCAATCTGTAAGTCCTCCTGGATGAAAGTATAGAAAGACGTGCGTGTCAGAGGCGGCGTCTTGGGTGTAGACGTCGCATTCAAGAGGGAGGCCGTGGTGGGCGAAGACGTGAGTGGATTTGGTGAGCATCGTGAGGGAAATACTAGGATGGGTTGTTTTAGTGGAAGAAGTTGACTTTGCTCTAAAACTTCAAGGTCAAGAAGGTTACGAATCTTTAATGATTGTTGGTGAATTAGACGGCGTGATAAATCCCCGATGCTTACCATTTGCCTAAATAGCGGTAAAATAGGCACAGCCTGAACTCGCGTTACGATATCCAACTCACAAATAGGCACCAGACATTCACACAGAGAAAGGATCAGTCATATGCCCTGTTCAGCGTGACAATTGTCATTCGCGGGCCTTTATTCATGGCTCCCTCATCACTCAACTCTTTGAGTGACGAGCAAGATCAAATTGCAAAGCCCTCAACTAGAGGGACATGGGGGTATGAATGAGCAATCTCCTCTTCGCCTCCAATCGTGGTATATAAGATACAAATATTACCTGAAAGTATAATGCTTGTCATGTCTCAAAGAACAAAATATCCTCTCTAACTGCGCTTCTCCTCGCTGGAGCCCTCAACGCCCTCGCCCGCCTCCATCGAGTCACTCTGCTGAGCATCGGTGCTTTCCAGCAGCACGTTGGGGGCATATGGGATCTTGCCCTCGTCGCGGCGCTTGGGAGGGATCATGCAGTCGAACCAGCGAGGCACGAGCACGCCGAGGCCGATCAGGAGCAGGCAGATGTGAGCGATGGCGAAGCCGAGGATGTGAAGGGGATCATCGCGGAGATCGTGGAACGCTGGGTAGGCGAAGCCGTAGATGATGGCGAGAATGGGGGCTGAGATGAAGCGGAGGAGGATGGGCCAGAATGAGGGGATCTTCCAGTTCTTTCCTGTTCCAACGATGACGTTGAGATCTCTTCGGAGTTGCTGGCCCTGTTTTCAGTTAGCGCGGGTTCTGAGAGGAGTGATGCAAGTGTATGACTTACCGAGTAGAAAGCGAGGTACCAAAATCGAGTGAGATACACGTTACCAAAGACGCGGTTCAGAGCCGCGCTCCTACCAATGGTCCTGCGAATGAATCCCTTCTCTTCAGTGAACTCAAGAGCTGGAGGCACAGAATCAGGTGTCTTGCCGATGATGGCAGAGATGACCGAGCCAGCAATAAAGAGACCAAAGCCAACACCTGCACCAGCTTCAGGGCTGACAGCGTGGGCAATGGCAACGCCAAGCACCATACCACCATAGTATCCAAAGTTCCAGATGAAAAAGGCAGGAGTTCCGACCTGGCCGGCAACGTCCCTCCACCGGTAGAAAGTGGTTGAGAAGGCACACTCGCCAAAGACGACAAACACCAGGGCCACATCGTTGATCCAACGGTCTACACCAGTCAAGAGGGCGTAGCCGAACTCGGTGCAGTAGGGGAGTGAGACGAGGAATGAGATAATGACGAGACCTGTGACAACCCACTCGCGACGCATCTTGATGTTGGTGTCCATGACGAGAGTGACGACTGCGTCAAGCATGGCAAATGCCGAACTGTATCCGAGAACCATGAGAGTGAAGAAGAGAGCAAAGGCCCAGAAGTTTTGACCAGGAAGCGTGGTGATGGCGGTTGGCAAGGTCAAGAAACCGATGGTAAAGGAACCAATTCTCTCGCCGGGGACAGGCATCATGTTGAGGTAGCCGACAACACCGAAAGCAGCAAAGGCGGCAAAGCCTTCGAATAGGACGTTGCTGGCGACGATCAGGCACGAGTCCATGACGGCGTTGGAGTGTTTCTGGTTGTAAGACGCATAAGAACTGAAGTAGCCGAAACCAACACCTGTCGAGAAGAAGACTTGGCCAGCGGCTGTTTGCCAGATATCACCACTTGCGAGCTTCTCACCATTCCACTCGCCAAAGTACAGCTTGACGCCGCGGCCAGCGTTGGGGAGGGAGACGGAGCGACCAACAAGGATGATGGTCATGATAACAGGTAGTCCCATGGTGAAGTAGACGACACGGCCTGTCTGACCAATGCCACGGAAGATTGAGATCCAAACCAAGAACCAAGTAAAGGCAGTCCATCCCACAGTCTCGCCGATCAGAGCAATACCAGGATACTTGACGTAGTCCTGCACCGAGTTGAATGTCTTGTTGCCGGGAATAGCGTCGACGTTCTGGACAACGTCTTGGTAGTAGTACTCTTCAGCTCGTCCTTCCCACGGCAGGGGATTCTTGAACGAGTTGCGGAAGTAGATCATGATCCATGAAAGGTTGACGACAAAGTACGGGCCGACGATGAAGCCAATGTATAACAGACTGAAACCCAAACCCTTAAGACGACGGTTGACATTGTTGAAAGCAACAACAGAACCTCCATGGTAGGCCTGGCCGATGCTGACCTCGAGAATCAGGGTCGGGATGGCGATGAGGAAGACGCAGAGGAGGTAGGGAATGAACCACTGGAGGCCGTTGTTGTTGTAGACTTGGGAGGGATACCGAATAAGGTTTCCCATGCCGGCGCAGCCACCCATGGCCGCCAGCAGGAAAGAGGCCCGCGAGTTCCATTGATCACGTCCGTCCTCAGAGGTCGAGGGGGGAGGCGACAGCCACTTGCCGACCTTTTTGAGGATCGGGGGGACTGCCATTGTTGGAGTATGCAGCAGTTGAAGAAGGGGGGGGTTTCTAATCTTCCAAAGAGAACCTCGAGGAGTGTAAGCTCGAGCTCACATGTCACTGAAGCAGAAGAAGGTTTCAGGGACACATACAGGAAGCTTCAGCGTACAGGTAAGGTACAACTTGGTTGAGGAATTAGGGTTCGTTCAAAGGCTCTTCCTGCATGCGCTCAGGGTCCAACCAAAGGAGAAGAAGATTCTGAGGAGAAGCGAGGACCCGAGAGGCTGGGACACAATGTCGATACTTGGATCCATACGTGGACAGAGTCGTCTTTTTATTCCAGACAAGACGGGACGGGTGTAACATAACGTGGGCCAAGAGAGCAGCCCAACACATCCTCATCCAAGGATCGGGGCATCGCGACAGGTCCCGTTGCAACAACGACCCAGTAAACATGGCAAACTCCTCACATCAAAGCTGGACAAAGGATTGGCTTGCCTGCCAAAAGATCGACTCGGCGACATGCCGGGATGACCCCCATCACAGCTCTTGGCGAGTCGCTCCTCTCACTCCTCCAGAGGGTGCGTTTCTTTAGTCGTACGAAACGACTCTGCGAACGGGCGGACACAAACGGGGGGAGAGGGCTCCGCTGCCAAGATTGCCCAGCATCTTGGCGCTTCATACCGGGGGTGGAGTTTTGTCTCCGCAGGATTTTTTGTACGCTGCTGACCTTTGCCTCGACGATGGAGGGCATCACCGAGAGCCGTTCGACGAGCCGCGACGGGGACGGTGAAGTTCTCTCCCCGGATGAGGCTCTGGTGAACGGGGCCGGAGGAGGAGATCTGGCGGAGCGGCCACACGGAGGTCACACGGTCGAATTAAGCATAACGGCGATAAACACAGCCTATCCTATTTCCCCATTCCTCTTCTCCAACTGGGCCGCCGGCGAGCGACATTCCGCCAGGGGGCAAGAGTGAAAGGTACAAAAACTAGGCAGAACCATAGCGGAACATCGGGCGGCAGCGGCGCGCGCGACTCGAGAAGAAGGGGGGCAACCAGCTAACAACAAGGGCATTGCGCCATAAACAGGGATCCTGATGTTCCTCGAGGGTGTGGGTAAGACGACGACGACGACGGGTTCCCCAAAGCTGCACCTCCGGGTCTCCAAAAACCTCGAGGATTGCGTTTTCCCCCCCAGGAGGTAGCTCTTTTTTTGGGTTGCCTTCCCCATGGATGATGGATTGCGGCTGAAGAAGCTGATCCTCCTCGCCAAGAGACGAACGGGAATATCGAATCAATCACGCAATGCGCCTCTGATGCAGTAGATATCACATGTTGGTCGCGCGGCATGGCCGTGAGACACTTTTGCTTCGAGATGGGGGTCAACAAGTCTACCCTTACAGATGGAGAGGTCAGGTAAATTAGAAGAGTAGCCAAACAACAGGCTTTCTGTACGTAAGATGCGATTGTCATGGGCCCTGTTTGTGGTAACAGCCCATGATGACCTGAACAGACGTCATTGACTGCTTGCACAATTCAGGCACAATATTCTACCGTGTGTGATTTACGTTGGGTTTACTTGATGAGGTGGATATCTCTCTTACCCACTCTTTCTGGATCTTTTCGAGACTGAATGATTAACTACTGACTCGTATACTTTTGTACAAATTCTTTAATCTCCGACTTTAAACAAGCTTAACCTTTTGGTCTGACGCAGGAACTTGAAAGTCAAAGCGGGCCCTCTTGTTCTACCCAGAAGCTCTTTCGCCAAGCGATCACCGTCCAGGCATCACCATTTCAGTCTTGGCGACACCCGCAGGTTGGATGAGGGATTGCAACATCTCCCGCCAAGAGCCACCCGTTTTCAGCGACTTGCCGCGGGGAGTCCGGCGTCGGCGCCTCCGGGTTGTCGGCGGGCGAAGAAAGCCATCGGGGACTTGATCGGCGCCATGTCCAAGGGCAAGCGGATGCAACGACCAGAGTAAGATTCAATCAACGCGGGACGAGGAAACGGGGAGTTAATGAATTGTCATTCCCTACTCCGACGAGCCGACGGTCTTGGCTACACACTATTGATGGGGTAATGAGGCGATCAACTCCCCGAAAGGAGTAGTTCACGATCATTCTGATGAATCACCTCGGGGGTGCCACAGTTATCCCTCGCTTGGGGAACCGTTGACACCACATGACGGATGAGGCAGCAGCACGCAATAGTCCTGACGGATGGCGACGAACCACGAGATTTCCCAGGGGTGCAAAATTGCTTCCTCAGAGGCGAGCTCAGCCTTACCCCACGAGGACACTTTGTTGCGAGTGCCTCTCTCAGACGTATAAACTGCTATATGCCATTCCTTATTCGGTAAGAAGTGTCGTGCCGTGGAAACATGCCGGGGATGACATCCTAGCGCCACAGCCGGGATCTTTTCACTCCTTGTCTCTCTGTGCGCGGGAGTGTTGGTCCTCTAAGATCGGGTACTCAGGCATGTCGAACCGCTTAGCCTCAACTTTGTTTGGACTCTCTCTTGACCACATTTACGAGTAAGACCAGTTCTAGCCGACGTGTTTAGTACGTGCCAAACCATGCTATGATGCGATGCTTCTGGTGGTTTCACTAATGTCATTGTCGTGAAGCTTGACCTTGTATGGACCTGTCCCGAGCACCAGGAACCCAACTGTCGGGCTTGGCACTTGATGTAACGTTGTGATGGGATCATGGATCAAGAGGTAATCGCCATCAAGCCAGTTCATCTGTGCAAGCACTTCTTGGTCACTGATTTCCTGGATAGACACTGGCTCCGTCCGGTACTCGGTCGGGACTTGATCTTAGAAGCCACTGCCAATATCAGCCCATTGCAGATGTCCACAAGGCGCATGTCCTCAAGACTTGGCCGAGCCACTTTTTAATGAGGACGCATCACTTGCTTACCCCTGGTCAGAAGCTAAAGATACGCAATGTATCTTGTGGATGGCGAGAGTGACATCGATATGCTGATACTGAGCTAAGCTAGGGTATCCAAAGTCAAACACATGGGGGTATTCGCTTTCTGAGGTGCTTCCATGTGTATTTGCAAAGCCAGTTCCTTACTAGGCGAAGAGCCTACTACCAGATGATGATGATGGAAAAAATGCAGCTATTCGACTGAACATCTTACCAAAGTGAGATGATCTCACTGTTCAGAGGTATTCAGGTCGACCGACGAGACGTAAACCACAGACATCACACAAAGAAGCAAGGTCTTGATGATCGTACAACCCTTCCAACTTGAGCTCAAAAAGAAGAGAAGGGCAAAAAAGAAGCCATGCAATGCTCGTAATCAATCGTTTATATAGGAACAGCCCGATGCGGGGGTCGAACCCGCAACCTTGAGATCGCGTACTCATACCAGAGCAACTTTGTTGCTTAGGCATTCTAAGAGTCTCACGCTCTACCGATTGAGCTAACCGGGCGTGGCTCTGATTGGATGAGAGGAGAAGCTTGCCGGGACGGCTCTCATTCATGGACAGGCAACTCCGAGAACACTGGTCTTCGAGTGAACCAGGAGAGAGAAGCCCTCGGGGTATCAAAGGGCAGATCTGATCATGACCATGAACCGGACGGTTTTGCACTCGAGGAGATGAACCGAGAACCATCAAGCTCCTAAATTGTCGTGAAAAAAAAGCCACACCAATACCCCATCTCCCCAAATTCATGTACTTACGGTCTCTTAGGCTTGAACAGATTAGGTTGGTGATAATCAGCGTGTTGAAGATGACATCTGGACATGTCTTGTAGGACAGCTGGAAGCCTTGTCAGGTTCATGATCCCGTTGTAATACGTTACCAAATGATGTTTCCATGTATGCATCCCATTGCCATCAGCAAAGCCTTTGACATGATCTCGACGCTGAAATGGATCCCCTGGTAAATTGTAGCTGAAGTTATCCCCAAACAAGGTGCCGAATCAAACGTTGCTTCTGACCGGACCCTTGCACTGCAATTTTAACTACGTACATGCCCTCAGCTTCTGTTGAAGGATTGGCCCAATCCAGAATGATGGCTTCGTAAGGCTGCCAGGCATTGTTGCCTCGAACCTGATGTGTAAGCAATAGAACTCCAGACTAACCTACTGCAGTGTGGGCCACAGGTTGTGATATAAATACTTGGGGTGAGTTGCCATCTTCGTGAGGGTCAGAGGGCCTGTCGTTAGTTCTTCAGTCTCATGATGAATCTCAGTGACGTTTGCCGGGGATATAATGAGTCAACCGGGAGGCCCTTTTGAATTGGATCTTGAACAGTGCGTACATGTATTGCACTTGACCAATGTGTTTGCGCATGTCATATCGTGCCTATCATACCTGTCTCTTCGTTAGGCTTCCTAGGGAGGAAAGTTGCAACTGAGCTACTGTTCGAGGTGCCTATCGAGTGACGAATCTTTCAATGGGCCATTAGGAGCATCTTGTCTGGTTTGAGACCAACTTGGGCGTCTTGTATGCCGGTCTGTTGTGCTTCTGGTTCGCAAGCTGCCAATCATGTCAAGGCTCCCTTGTGTGATCATCACAAGACGCAAGACTAGTTCCGTAAATGTCGTGTTTAAAATTCAGCAAAAGAGTGCATCCTATTGTTTATATAGCGCCGATTACCCAATGCTATCCTTTGTCGGCCCTCAACTTCATCGCTACACCGTAAGATTTTGGTATCTCCTCCGCTCTCCAACATCCTCAACGCTCCAGGGCCATGTATGCATGTATCAAGAAAGACCAAACCGCTGCCTTTTTATCTAAAGAGTCTTTGCTTTCATGAAAATCGGATCCAAGTCGTCTAAAAGTCTCTGCGTCGACTTGACTCTCCAGTCACGCTCTCCTCGTACTCTGTCAATCTCAGAGCCTCCTCGACGTCGTTGACAAAGTGTCCCTCGCCGCCCGCTAGCTCCACGATGCCGCTGCTCAGCATCAGTCGCCAGACTGGGTGGTCTCGACGCTGAGGGCATCTCGAGAAGAAGACGCGCACTTTTCGGTCGTGGTAGTTGCGCACGATCTCGGTCAGAACCTGAGTGCCCGAGCCGTCCATCGATGTGACACCGTGGATGTCAAAGATGACATTGCGGTTCATGTCAAGGCTGCGAAGACGAGGAAGAGCAGGATGCGCCTTGGATGTGCCGTAAAGCTCCAGCCTGCGAAGACGCGACTTGAGCTCGCCAGTGTTGGCAAAGGTCAGAGGCTCGGGAATCTTGACAATCAGGCAGCCCTCGACAAACTCCAGGCTGCTTCGCTCTCCCTCAGCATTCTCGAACCGGTTCGTGCCAGGGATGCGACCCAGAATCTGAATGCGCGGTCGAGTGCTATGCTTGATCACCATCAGGATCGACAGTCCCACGCCAAACGCCATACCCAGAGTCAGTGAGTAAAACATGGTCGCCAAGAAGATGATGGCCATGAGGCCCAGTTCGGTCCAGCCACGGATCTTCAGGAAGAAGGTGATGTCATGGGGCGCCTCTTCTATCAGCGACCAAGCCACCACGGAGATCATTGCTGACAGGACTGGTTTCTGGAAGGTGTCAGCATTGTTTAGGTAGCAATGGATCGTAGCATTGGCTACGTCAGTAGGGGACTTACCGGCAGGTAGTAAAAGTAAGGCAGGAGGAAGAATATGGAAAACAGCGAAATGATACTCAGGAACATGGAGCTAGCAGGACTCTTACCACCAGTACTCTTGTTCACCTTGCTTCGTCCATATCCGCCAAACGCCGGCAAGCTCATGAAGCAGCCACCTACCATGTTCGCGATTCCAAGCGCAATAAGCTCTCGGTTAGCGCTGAGCTGAATGCCTTGGATAGTCTCACTGGAACCCAGACTCTTGGCCGCAACAGAAGACTCGAAGAAGCCCAAGAGAGCAATCAGGAAGGATGTCGACATGGCACTTCGGATGTGAGGCATGTGTTCCAGCTTGAAGGGCCACTGGAAAGCGAGAAGGTTACCGTTGGCGGCCTTGACAGTTCCCAGAATCTCAACACCCTTGTTCTCCCAGTCGAGCTTCCAGCACAGAATGGCAGACACGACAACGACAAAGAAGCGGTCGGGAACGTAGGCGACTCCGGGAAACCTGGGCTGGAGGCGATTCTTTGTTTCACTAAAACCTGGTTAGAGGCATGTCAAGTCTCAGAGCCACCAAGCCACAACTTACCGACAGATCATGATGAAGAGAAAGCTGATTCCAGCAATGGCAAAAGTCAACCCGTGAGCTTCGTGGATGTTGCGAACCATGAACTGAATCTTCTCGACAGGGCTTCCATGGCTCACGCCCGCCTTGTCGGCTAGTTTAGCGAGTCCAAGTTCGGGAATCAGCTGGTCGACAGCAATGACGAAGCCGATGGCGCTGATGAAGCCGCGCAGGAACGGCTTGCTGAGCACGCTATCCAAAAACCCAAGTCTTGCGAGGCCGGCAATGAGAACCATTGCGCCCGCCATACCGGCAACAATACCGCAGATCTGCGCATGCAAGAGGTCGTCCTCCTCGTCATCTCCCGAACTGACGTTTTGTTTCACCACGGTTCCAACAAGAAGCGAGCCAGCAGCTTCGGGGCCGACAACCATCTGTGGGCAAGATCCCAGTAGAGCGTAGATGAAGGGGTTGAAGACGAAGGCGTAGAGACCGTGGATCGGAGGGACGTGGGCGAGGTTCGCGGCGAGGGAGAGGGCCATGGGGAGGTAGAAGGAGGCCATGGTGATGGCGGCCACCAGGTCGCCACGGAGGTATGAGAGCTTGTACTGGCGCATCCAGTTCAAGCAGGGGACGTAGTATGCAAGATACCTAGGAAACAAGTTAGCAGGTTGCTACAAAGCACAGAGTATATGCAGGCACTGACATGAATGCCGTATCCTCGAAACCAGCTTGCTCAGCAAGCACACTGCTGTGGCCCATCTTCTTGGTGCGCATTCGCTTCTTCAACCACCGTTTCCAATCGTCATGCCCCACGATCGTCGTGATCGCACTGTCCAGCACTGGAATGTGCGTTCCCGAAGCCCCAGTATCACTCCCATCCTCGTCGGTGCTCTGCATGGTCATGGCAGGACTCGACGGCCGCGGGCTAAAGGTGCCATGGCTGCAGACGCCTGGATGCGCCGGGTGGATGCTCGATCGACGGTGGTTCGTGGATGTGGTGTTGTTGCCCTGCATCAGAGGGGTCGACTCGCTCGCAAAGATCTCGCTAATGGCGGCTCCAGAGGCTGGACCAGGCGAGGTGGGAGGCGAAGCCATGGGGGCAGAGCTGCCGTTGCCATTGTCGCTGTCAGATCTGTTCTGGGCGCTGAGAGCCTGGCGGAGGGCACTCGGCTGGGCAGGACGGTGATCGGTGTGCGAGTTGGTGCGACTGTGGGAGGGTCTCACCATGATTGCGAAGTCGAGTGCGTGATGATGTTTTTAGAAGATGCTGGGTGGAGGAGTATGGGCAATATCAGACGCGTCTATGCTGAATTGTTATCACAACACTGCAGGGGAATTGCACTGGATGGATATTGAGGCCGTTTGCGATCCAATGCTTCAGCCGACAGTCGTCGACAAACACGGGCCGACTTTTGACTTTGACGACGACGGGAAGAACGCAGCCGACGATGACGAGAAACGCATCGAGCCGAGTCAGCAGAACGGGACGGTTGGAAGTCAACAATCACGCACGAGTCACGGGGGAGCAGAGCAGAGCAGAGCAAAGCAAAGAGGAAGCCAGCGACAAGAAGTAAGAAGGAAAAGAAAAAAACAAAATTTCAGGCTCGCTAAGATGAGGAGGTACCTGCCCAAGGACCCCATTCCAAACCAAGGGTCCTTTTTTCTTTGCCTTTGCCCTCTGGCGTAATCATCAGGCAGTTTGACCATCTCAGATCCCAACCCGTCTCGCCCAACCGGCCAATCACGTCCAACCGTTGGAAACCCTTGAAGGAAAACTTACCCACCCGCTGCAGCACATGCATCTCGGTGACATCAGGGCGCGCCGCCCGTCCCCAGGTGACCCCCCGATCCACCCAGCGGTGTCTCCTCCAGTACAGGCGTTCCAGCGAATGTGGGCGAATGGCTGGGCCCGTGTTGTTCAGCGATCCCTGCTGCTTGTAGACGGTGGAGGTTGGAGGTGGTGCCGTGGACCCGACATCGGCCGCGGAGGATCAACGCTTTCAACACGAGGTGAGCCGCCCAATGGCGTCGACCTGGACGTCGTCTCTTCAACTGCAACAGAATTGGACAATTGTGCGACAGGCGAGAGTTGCGGTGTGACCTAACGGCTTCTGTTTCGCTTCCGCTACATCTCACCGAGGCATCTCCATCATCTAGATTCGGTAATCTCGCTCACTGAGATGAGATCAAACTTGACTCGTGGCTTTATCCAACGTGATATATGCATTCATGAGGTCCAAAATAGGTGGCTAAGTATTGATAGTGTCACAGAATAAAACATGCTCCTTTTCCCTTACACCTGCTCGTTAACGAACAAGCCCGCCATGCCCTGTCCAGTACCAATACACATGCTCGTCAGGAGAATCTTCTTCTTCTGACGCCTCAACTCGGCCAGACCTGTCACGATCTGTCGCGCACCTGTCGCGCCCAGTGGGTGACCCAGCGCGATAGCACCTCCGCGGGGGTTCAGCTTGTCCGATGTGAGACCAAGCTTATCTTGGCAGTAAACAGCCATTGAAGCGAAAGCTTCGTTGATCTCCACGACATCAACGTCCTCAAGAGAGATGTTGTGTTGTGTTAGCAGCTTGGGAATGGCAATGCTGGGTCCGATGCCCATGATGCGAGGTGCCAGACCAGCAACAGTAGAGCCGACATACTTGGCCATGATGGGCTGGCCAAGCTGCTCGGCAGTAGATCGCTTCATCAGTAGCAGAGCGGCAGCTGTTTACCAGTTAGTAACATAGCAATTTGAGGCTGGAATTAGACATACCTCCGTCTGTGATCTGACTGGCGTTACCGCCAGTAGTGCATCCGCCCCATTGAGGGAACGCCGAGCGAATCTTGCCGAGACCCTCAGCAGTGGTGCCCGGTCGGATACCCTCATCCTTGGTGAGAGTAACCTCCTTGACCTCACCATCGGGTCCCTTGACCTTTGTTGTGATGGGCACAATCTCGTCGTCAAACCAGCCCGCCTTCTGCGCTGCCTCAGCCTTCTGGAAGCTCTCGGCGGCATATTTATCCATGGCCTCGCGCGTGACGCCAAAGTCCTTGCTGACGTTCTCGCTCGTCCATCCCATGGGCTGCATGCAGTCGACAGCCTCCTGGCTCTGTGATGTGACAGCCTCGTCGAAAGGCTTGTCGAGGGCGTCGCCGCCGACCGTCATTTGCTCGGCGCCAATGGCAATACCGATCGAGATGGAGCCATTGGTGATGGCGTGGGCAATGTCGGCCGTGGCCTTGAGACCAGAGGAGCAGAAACGGTTCACGGAGGAGGCGGCGGTCGTGTTGGGGAAGCCGGCGGCGAGGGCGGAAGCGCGGACCTTGTAGGCAGCTTTGGCATCGGAAACCTGCAATCTGTCAGCCATAGTCTTCAGATAGCATGCAATGCGCCTTACGTTTCCGAGGCAGATATCCTCAACCAGGGCAGGATCCAGATGGGACAGCTCTCGGACCTCCTTCAGGAGAGCATAGAGCATATACTCCAGACTTGTGTCCTTGAAGCCACCCTTCTTGGCCTTGGTGAGAGGCGTTCGGATAGCGAGGGTGATGACGATATCATCGGGGTTCTTGGATTGACTGCATCGCAAGGTCAGTCAGTTGAAGCTAAAAAGTTAGGATGGACACCGACATGTTGCTAATGGATGACCCAGGGGCCAGGTGTTTTATGATGGAGCCAATTCGTTCAACAGCCATTTTGGATACGGGGTGAAAGTGATAAGGATGATTGAAGATTAGGAAACAGAGGATTCTCAGGGCCCTTCTTGTTCTTGTTCTTGTTCTTGTTCAAGTAGGAGAAAAAGATGCCGAGGCCAAGTTCATCATGGGAGGGGTCTGGGAGTTTCTAACCGCTATTCACCCATCAAACGGCAAGCTGTCGCGGCACTCGACGCGACCTGTTGTGGGGCCAGCCGAGGCAAAAGCTGGCCGTGGTTCCTCGGGATGCGGAGTCCATCCGCCGAAACTCCGGGGTCAGCTTTTGCGGGGGATGGTTGCTGACATAATCGGCTTTGACGGGCCTCGGCATCTCGGCGAGCAAGCCTCCGACTATCAGGTCCTCCATTCCAAGACGCTGTCTGTTGATACAATCAAGCTGCGACACCATCATCCAGCCACCATTATGTGCCTTCTAGCTCTTCTCAACGACTTTTCGCCTTGAAAGCTAAGCACTGGCCCTTGTCAACAGCTTCGCCGCCGAGCCGGTCTCGCTACAGAGGGATGTTGGCTTCTCATGGCAAGGAGGGCGTCTGCCCTTATCCGAATTTCAGGGACTGGAATTTACCCAAACCTAAACGGCAAGGTATCCGTCGACAGCGTCTTTTTGTGGCCAAAACAGCCTATCTGGCCAAGGCCCCGACCCTCCATCAATCCCACTGTTGTTGCCTTCTTTTCGGAAGACGGATCTTGCTCATGGCCATGACCAGAGGAAGTCCAACTCACACGCACAATGACAGGGACATCAAGTGTGTCAAAAGGCGTCAGTGGGCTTTAGGGACTTTTTAAAGCTCGCGACAAGAGCCAGAGTCCAATTTTGCTACCAGCTCAAGCCTTGCGGGTTCCTGCGTGGCACGCATGGATGGCTGAGATCCAGTCCAAGGACTTGCCGAAGTGTGTCACTTTGCCCTGGATCAGGGACCATCCACTAAAAGTCGTCTGTCAAATGCATAGGCTTTCTCTGGCGTTCCTAGCGCAGCCGACGCCACTGGTAAATCTGAGTCCACGACGCCTCTGTCTTAGCTTCACGAACAATGCCTTCATCCGGATCAATCAGACCAACCGGTGAGACAGGGACCTTCACGTCTGTCCCTTTCTCGGATAGTTGCCACGAGCCGGTGAAACTCTTTGGTCTGTCAGGTTTGAATGGCAGACCCAAGAAGTTTTGGGGTTTGAGCCATGATCCGATTTATTGAGGCCATCGCCCTCCATCTTGCCATTCTTCGTCTCTCTTTTAACATATCACTCGTTCTCTTGAATCATTCATCTGTTTTTTTCTTCTCTCTTCACTCTCTTTTTCTCTTCGACAAGTGACATTGTGGTATCACTATTCACTTGGCTTAGACCCTTTTCCGGCGCAACTAGTCACGGCCCTGCCGACATTTGTTGTATCCCAAAGACGGCAGCAACTCGGAACAAGACTAGAAAACCGAGGATAGCTACCCCCAAAGCAACTAGCAGTGGTCGAATGGACCGATCTGGACCATAGAAGGATTGGTCTTAAGAAAACAGCAAGCTCCTGGTTGGCCCTTATCTAATTCTCGCCGTCTGCTTCAACCTTCAACCTTCGTATCGCCCTTCACAACAGTGGCTATTCATACCCGGATTTTGTGCTCTCACTCATTCTCGCAATCATTCATTATGACCTCAAAAAGGGCTCTTCTAGCGATACTCCTGGCAGGATTGACATCTGCCACACCCAACGGAAAGCGAGGTCTAGTCTACACCGCCGACAGGAATGACCCCGAAGACGACAAGATCTGGGTCCAAAATGGAAGTGATATCACATGGTACTACAACTACGCCGACTACCCGTCGCCCGTTTACGCCGACATCCCCCAGGAGCAGTTCGAGTTCGTGCCGATGATGTGGGGAGTTGGATCCGACAGCAGCGACACAAGCTTCCTCGACAGCGTCCAGAACCGCATCAAGAGCGGTACCAACATTACGCACGTCCTCGGCTTCAACGAGCCCGATACTACCAGCGACTTTGGTGGGAGCAATCTCGACCCCAAGACCGCCGCTGAGGCCTGGGTTGCCAATTTTGAACCCCTGGGTCGGATGGGAATCAAGCTCGGTCTGCCTGCGTGCACCGGAGGTTGGAGCTCGATGCCCTGGCTGAAACAGTTCCTCGGGAACTGCACTCAGATTAAGAACAAGGCAGGCATCAAGGGAAACTGCACATGGGACTATCTTCCTGTCCATTGGTACAGCAATTTTGAAGGCCTCGCCTCTCACATCGGGGAGCGCCTCGCCGAGTAAGATTCACCACTCTCCCCTGTACTAGATACAACTAATAGTATGTCTGTAGATGGCCCAATGCCGAGATCTGGGTCACCGAGTACGCCTACGCCCATCAAGATCCCGGTCCGACTGACGCCTTCTTCAGGCAAACGCTAAAGTGGTTCGACGAGTCCGACTTCATCGGCCGTTATACTTACTTTGGTGCCTTCCGCTCTGGCATCTCCAACGTCGGCCCCAACGCCGCCCTCCTCACAAACGACGGCGGCCTGACGGATATTGGTGCAGAGTACCTGGGTCTGAACACGACGGGAGAGGATAGCGCGGCCCCTCCAGCAGTGAACTTGCCACATGTAGGATTTATGGCGCTGGTATTAGCTGTGGTATTGAAGATGGTGATGTAAGGAACTGGTCTCGGCGGACTATGGTGTTGAATGGAGTTTCTGGAGCCTTAAACTGTTGTTTTCGCACATCAGATATTTTCTGTCATTTGTTAGAATAAAAAGCTTGTGTACTACGGAACTTGACGAAACACTACACTACAATCGTTGCTCACTGGAGATGGTATTCACTGGCGATGGCCCTTGGAGCTTCTGTCACGTACCTAAGATGTAGCGAGTACATGCACCAAGGTTCCTTGTATCGAAATGTTCATGACCAGAAACAGCTACCATTGGCATGATACAAACAAAGAACTACAGAACTCTGATTCGAATTCTTACAAATCTCACGGCTTTGGATCCTTATGAAATTGAATGTGTCTTATCATGAAGCAGTGTATTCGCAACCAGCCTTCCATGCTGGAGCGGGGGATATCTAGGTTCTCATCGAACAACATAACTACAAAAAACAAGTGATATCAATAGTCATCAACTTCCGACATATCAACAGATGCACCATTCCTCCTCAACCATCAAATCTTTTCCCAGCTGATGCATCTATTCTCACTCTTTCTCTCGTACTTTTGATGCAATCCTCCACATTACTCTCATATTAATACCATAACAGTCGTAAAAGATTACGCCTCGGTGGCCGCCAGGCCTTGAGGCACGATATGGCGATCGACAGGACCTCGCGAAACGCTTCGCTTGCCAAGGGACTCGCCAGTGTCCTTGCGGGAGAAGGATGCCCATGTCTTGAAGCTGGAAAGGGACATGGTTCGGCTGAGTTTGTTGCCATCCTCGCCACCCTGGCCCCAGACACCACGACGAACGGGAGCATCCTCGAGAAGGTGGTAGTGTCTCTTGATCATCTTCCAGAGCTCGATGCCAGCGACAAACACGACAGTGAAGCCGACGGCCAGAGCCCACTCCCAGGTGATACCAGTGTGCTTGAAGAACTTGTGGTTGATGACGGGGATGTAGACGACGGGGAACACGGAGAGACCACCAATGATGACGGACCAGAACAGGAATCGGTTGGAGTAGATATCCTTGAAAACGGGGAACTTGCTGTCGTCATCAGGGTTGAGGCGGAAGATAGAGCGGCGCAGACTCTTGAACTCCCAAGCGGAGATCAGGATGAGCCATGTCAGCTCAGCAAAGGTAGCGGCACGAGCCTTGAAGACAGGGATACACTCCTCAGAGTACCTCTGGTTGCACTCCTTACCCAAGTCGCCGCCATTGGCACCGTAGATGATGATGCAGAAAGTGCACATGGTGCAAGCGCCCATGATGCAACCATAGACAATCATGTCGATAATGATCTGGTTGGTAAAGACACCACGCTTCTTGTCTTGCGGGGGCTTGCGCATGATATCCTGAGCAGCAGCCTCACGACCGAGTCCGAAGGCAGGGAACGAGGAGGTCGCCATGTTGATCCAGATAATCTGCAGAGGCGAAACAGGGAAGACGGAGAAACCAGAGCTGTCGACAAAGCCAAGGCCAGCAACCAGAAGAATAACCTCGCCCACGTTGGAAGTAAGCAGATGCAGAACAAACTTCTGGATGTTGTCAAACATGCGGCGACCCTCACGAATAGCAGCAACAATCGAGTTGAACTTGTCGTCGGTGAGCACAATCTTGGAGGCAGACTTGGCGACATCGGAACCAGAACCCATGGCAATACCAACATCAGCGCGAGACAGAGATGGGGCATCATTGACACCGTCACCAGTCATGGCCATGAAGGCACCGCGGCGGCGAAGGGCATCGATCATGCGGGTCTTGGTGTCGGGGGCGCAACGGGCAACAACCAGAGGAAGTTCCTCAAGGGCGTCGATCTCTTCATCAGTCATGCGATCAAAGTCGGTAGCCTTTTGGACAATCGACTGGGCGACGTGATCCGGCAGGATACCAAGGTTTCGGGGAATGATACCGACCTCCTTGGCGATGGCCTTGGCAGTCTCGGGGTGGTCACCAGTAAGCATGTGAACGCGGATACCAGCGTTGGAGCACTCTGCAATCGAGGGCTTTGTCTCACGTCGAGGAGGATCGTAGATACCAGCAAGACCAAGGAGAGTGAGACCCTGCTCCACTTCGGCACGGAGCTTCTCATCTTCAGCGGCGGAAGAGGCCTGCTTCGCAGTGAAGCGACCATGCCAGGGACGGTAAGCAATAGCAAGAACACGCTGACCTTGAGATGCAAGGGCGTTCATCTGGTTGAGAACATTCTCCTTCAGCTCCTCGGTGACAGGCTGCTGGTTATCGCCAGTGCCAACGTAATCGCAAAGGTCCAGGACACGCTCGACAGCACCCTTGGTGAATACCAAACTCTTCTCAGGCTCAATGATGGAACCAGTCGCATCCTTAGGGGCATCATAGATGACCGACATGCGCTTGATGGAGCTGTCAAAGGGGAACTCGGCAGTCTGCTTCCAGCCTTGACCCTCGAGGGTCTTCTTACCAGCATTGAAGCGATGGGAAAAGACCTGAAGAGCGATCTCGGTAGGCTCGCCGGTTGTCTGCCACTTCTCCTCTTCGTCGTCGTAGCGAACAGTGGCCAGGTTGCAAAGGGCAGCAGATAGCAGGAAGGCTTGGAGCTCATCCGTCATCTCACAATCCACCTCGGGGCTAGCGGCCTCGGCGAGCTTGGTAGCCTTATCCTTATCTTCGGGGATATCAAACTTGAGGACAGCAGCACTTCGCTCGCGGTCGTAATCGCGGGGGGCCTCCTTCTCCTCCGGCTCGGACTCATCTTGCTTGGAGTAGGTGACCTTGCCCTTGGTGGGATCATTGGGGCTCTGAGACTCGCGGACAGTGTAGATGTGAGACGAGGGAATCCAGACCTTGCGGACAATCATGGCTCCCTCTGTCAAGGTGCCGGTCTTGTCAGAGCAAATGTTGGTGACTCCTCCGAGGGCTTCAAGAGCGGAGAGATCACGGACAACGACGTTGGCCTTTCGCATGACAGTGACGGCGACGACCATGGTGATGGTCAAGACAGCGACAAGCGACTCTGGAATGATAGCAATACCCAGCGAAGTCGCATAGATAATCACCTCATTCTGCATGTTAAACTTGTTGACAGCAAACACGATAATGGCCAAGATGACGGCACAGCCAAAGAGCACATAGGCGAGGGCGGAGAGCTTCCTCTGAAGAGGTGTACCCTCGGTGAGACCCAGAAACTTTCCAATGACATCGTAGATACG
Organism: Fusarium falciforme; assembly: GCF_026873545.1. NCBI lineage: Eukaryota > Fungi > Ascomycota > Sordariomycetes > Hypocreales > Nectriaceae > Fusarium > Fusarium falciforme. The sequence goes on along the minus strand of NC_070549.1, from coordinate 1,388,573 downwards.
CTTGGAAAGACCGACGACAGGCTGTCGCTTACCATACTTGCGCCAGTTCATGGAACGACCTGCCTTGCGCTGCTTCTTGGAGGTAGAGGCCGCGATCTTACCGACTTCAGTGACCATACCAGTAGCAGTGACAATGCCACGACCACGGCCCTTTCGGACAATAGTAGTAGCGTAGGCCATGTTGACACGGTCACCGATGCCAATCTCATCCTCAGACTGGACAAGCTTCTCCGTTCCAGGAGCAGTGATGTTGTTATCGGTGATCTTTTCGACGGGGATGGATTCGCCGGTAAGCTGACCTTCCTCGCAGGCAAGGTTCATAGCTTCAAACAGTCGGAGATCGGCGGGGACGGTGTCGCCCATCTTGAGGAGAACGATATCGCCGGGAACGACCTCAGGGCTTCACAAGGTTAGCATTTGGAGCTTCGCGAAAACCGCAAGAAACTTACTTAGAGATGACCTGTGTCTTTCCGTCGCGGAGAACCATGGCACTAGGAGAAGAGAGAGCTCGGAGAGCATCCATGCGCTTCTCGGCGCGGTACTCTTGCCAGAAACCAATGGTGACGTTGAGAACGATAACGAAGACAAGCACACCACCTTCGATGTAATCTTTGATACCAAAGCTTAGAGCCATGGCAAATGCGAGGACCTATTGGATCAATTAGTATCACCACATGATTGAAGCGAAAGCGAAAGACGTACAATAATCATGGCATTGAGCAATTGCTTGGTCAGAATGCTGTACCAAGGGATTGTGCCGCCGACATCGAGCTCATTCTTGGGGTACTTCTGCTGAGCTTCGGCGACCTGCTGGCTGGTAAGGCCCTTGTCAATGCTGGTGCCAAGGGCCTGTGCCGTCTCCTCGACGGAGAGGAGGAACGGATGCTTGGGGTATTCCGCCGCCATGGTCACAGGTTCGGAGGGGTTACCAGGACCAGAGGGACGTTGGAGGGGAAGGAGGGGAAACCTTGGTGTCTTATACTTTGGCTCGGGGGGTTATCGCGACAAATATGCTAAGGTGTTGAGGCTTGAAGGTTGTAGAGGATATGTAGAGGTACAGATAAGGTACCTAATCCGGCGTCATCCACGTGGAGAAAGATGTGATGTACAGAGTCTCGGCTAAGGAAAGAGCGATAGACTGACTTTCCAAGACAAAGATTGAGGAAAGTAAGTACGACCGAGAAAGTAGGTACTTTTGACTTGAAGTTGACAGAGGAAAGAACGTTGCGAAAGGTGCGGGGGAGGGGTCATATATACTTTGCAACCCTCCCTCCGTGTCCGAGACTCCATCGTTCCTTGAATCGATCAAAGACGCTTGATGAGCTCCAAGGTCCTCGGAGCGGACCTGGGCGCCGGGACTCTGCGAGTCGTTGCCAGGCCCGGAGGTCTTGGCGGGTCCCCACATCCGAACGCGAGGACAGGTTAGAGCCGCCACCGGCCAAGATAATCGCCCTACCAGGATGCAGGGTGCCAGGTGTGGGTCTCTGTTTGAGGAGGCGTGGTGGTATCAAAACGGTCGGCCGTCTCCGGGGTTCGGTGCTGAGGGCGTCGGCAAATCCGTGACGTCAAAGGGAGAACACGACCAACCGTCTTTTACGCTTTGCTTGCAGTATTACCTGCGGCCTTCCGTTTGACATATCTCAGCATCTCCCGCAACGACAATCAAGCCGGCAATCACATCACTGATGCTCGCACTTATCGGCAGCCTTCACTTCAGACTTGTCACAATCTCCCCTCCCTTCGGCCCTTTCCTCCATCCGGGTGGCGTTACCTTGAAGCAACGGTACGTACCTCGACAGAGAGCGTCCGCGACCGGTGAGAGGGTATGTCGAGCGTCCGTGGTGGTGTGCGTGGTGGAGATCTTGGCATCTTGGCATCTTGGCGGGTTGGGCAAACATGGCAGTCAAGCCAAGGGCAGACCACAAGGTTGAGGGCAAAGGGGGAACAGAAAACACGACAAAAGACACTACCGATCAACCTGTGAGGTCATTGGTGTGCATCACGGGTTGGAGCATGGGGTGCTTGCGGCGGCACGGATCCTTCTCCAAGCATCGTTCGTCAAGCTTGACCCATTGCGAATATCGGCATTCCCCTTGCCGTTCTCAGGGTCATGGGCTGCTGGCAGATGCGTTGCAACGGTAGATATCGTCATCGTTGTCGGTTGATGTCTGCCTTTGATCGAATTGGAAACCCGGTCCGATCTCCTGGTCCAGCTGACGATGAGCCTCCCTCATGACCAGTCTTTCGAGTTGACATCTCCGATGCGGACGGGCAAGACCGAGGCCCTGGATGGAATGGCCAATGCTCCCCCTCATATCCAATCTCTCCACGCAGGTCCAGCATCTGAGACCGCAGCAAGCTGCTATCTCAGTTTCTCATGCCCAGCCGGCATCTCACCACTATCCAAGACTTGAGCTGCCAGGATGCACATGCTCCCGCGGTGTACAGGCTAAAGGAGCTAGTGCTCAACAATCCGCCACCTCACCGAAAGCCTAAATGAACCAAGGTTCAGCTGGTTCGACACGCCTTGGCGCCCAGCCGCGCGTGCTCTTGGCGGTCGTCGCAAGAACCTCTGTATGGCGAAAGCTACCTTGGCGGCTCTTGGCGCTTGCAGGATGACGCCTATCCAACCGAAAGCTCGTACTCTGAAGCAGATATGCAGAGCTGAACAGATTCTCCCCCACGCATTGATAACCCAGGAGCAGCAGCAGCATATCCTGATCGTTTCCTCCTTCAGCATCTTCTGCGTCTCTTTTACGTGGGGTCCAGAGAAGATGGAGGGGTTCTGAAGTGGTAGCAACGTGAACAGACGACTTGAAGTTCCCTTGGCAAAGCTGCTCGTTTCTGGAATGAGTCTAGAGGCGTCTTGGCCATGTGCTTTTCACGCTCCTTCATTGGCGCGATGCAACATTGTGTGGATCGTCGCCCCCCGGTCTGCCCCTCCTCCAAGACCTCCCAATCCTGCGCTTATGTCACTTAAGGTTCTGGGCAAGTGTGACGCCTGCGCTAAGCTTATCGGCTGTTTACACCAATCACAATTCACAATTCTCCTCCATTGTCCAATGAGATGACAGAATAGGGGGCATATGGAGAGGACCTTTCGAGCCACTCCTCACGAAACCGGCGCCTCTTGGCAGTTCTGGGCAGATGGTGCACTCATGTTACGTCTTGGAAAAGGAAAAATGGGCATGAAATTTTTTTCTCTGGTGTTTCGCTTTGGTTGAAACAGTTCCCAAGATGATATGTCTGGTGTCCCAACCGAGTTCCCTCTCTCTCCCTCCACCTTTTGGTCACACCCTTTTTAACAGGGGGCCTGTCGCTTATCATCAACCGTTCATCCGCGTGATCATTAGTCCCCGGTTCATAGACCGGGCAGTGCTTCTTGAATTTTCCATTTCACTGCCGTCATCGCCGCTCGGTCTTGCCGACCCCGTCTTTCATCTCCCCTGTCAACAACCATCATCCTCCGGGTCTCCGCCTCCGCTTCGGCCTCCACCCTCCGCCCCTTTGCCCCACCTCCGCTAGCACCGGGCGTCGAAATCGTACGAGTCACGTGCTCCGCCGCGGGGCCCACTTTCCTCTCAGCCCCCGTCCCGCCCAAAAGGCAACAGCTTGGCTTTGGCGCGCAGGTGAAAAGTGGGGCGGGCGTCCTCCTCCGAAGCGCGAGAAGAGCCGAGGCAGGGAGGTCAAGGGGAACTCCGGCGTCCGGAGGCGGAGGTTATGCACGGCTCCGGGGTTTGTGACTGCTCGGTGTGCTTCGGACGAGGAAGCCGACCATTCACGGACCGGGACAGTAACACATGGCGGGGCTGTTATGCAAGCCATTGTGCTCTTCACTCACAGGCCGAACAGCTGCTCAATAATGTTTGAACTTGTGTTGAGGCTAGAGCAGGCGTGCAGATTACTCACGGCAGCTTGCATTCCGTCTCTCTTGCTATGCAGTAGATACACGTATCCATCTCTCTGTGCAGCATGAAGGCCTGAGGAGAGAACCTTTTACCCAGTCACGGGACGTATTGGCCCTACAACTCTAGCACGTTTTTACGCCACAACACGACTGAAACCAGTCTCTGGATACCTCATCCTAGAGAAAAGACTCAACCATAACAACCCAGCAAGGGGGCCTCAACTAGTACTCGGCTTATTTCGGAGTTTCGTCCCCAGGAAAAGCCATCTAGAACTTTGCTAATCTCAACACTATCCCTGCGATCACGTAACACCTGGCCTCACTGGGTCGTATCGACATGTGGCTTGCTGCTACCCCGGACCCCACGTCCCCCAGCGGCAGTCCGGGGACAAGATTTTTGTCCTCGTGACCTTGCACGAGAGACTGCTTACAGAGCGGTCGAGACATGGAACAGTCATGTCTGTGAAACTAGAGCATGTGGAATGACTCGTTTATCATCGTGTCTATCCTCTGGGGCCAGAGTTTTTTCTCGCGGCTTCCGCGATTGACTGTCAATACAGTTACGAGCATCCAGGCATACTATTGCGGTGATCTTCACACACACTCACTCTCGAATTGTCAAAAGAGAAACTCTTAGTCAGAGCGATGGTGGAGAAATAACAACACCAGCGCCCGTTGACCTTGTCCGCCAAGCTTCAGCGCCATTGGATGCCGACCTGTTGGTTGAGGTGAAGTCGGAGCACATCAGAACCTCGCGGTGTGGGCCAAGAAAACCGGTTGAGGAGGAGTCTTTGATGCAAGATGACACATTTGTCTCCTCTGAGCTGGTGGTTATTACGAGTCTTGGGTGTATTTTCCGTGGAGAGTGCAGATTTTGCCGTTGGACAGAACGGCACGCAACGTTGGCTCACACGGATTCGTTCCATCTCCCTGCAGTCTCTGGCTCTTGTTGTCTCCTCCTCAAAATAAGCGCCAAACGAGACGAGAATCGACGAGGATCTTCCACGATGGATGCATTACATCGAAGCCCCGCTCTCAATTTACACATTTTGACATTTCCCCCCTCAAGCGTCCCAGCCACTTGTTCGATACCCAATGTCTGCTTTTTTTTTTTTCTCTTCCTGCATTAACTACCAGAACCCACTTGTAGTCATTTTAACCAACAGAGACGTCCGGGGTCATGTCCCGAGCTGCTGATAGGTCTCCACTCGCATGACATGAACGGCTCAGAAGCTGGATATCCAACCGGGACACCGACTGCGGGAGACGGTAACACGTAGGAGATCAGTACAACCAACACGAGGGTCGAGGCCTTTCGGGAGCAGATCCAATCATCCCTGCTCTAGATCGGATCAGTGGCCAAGCAAAGCCGTGTCTTTGCATCTTAGATTGCCGACGGCACTGCGTGCTCATGTCGACTCCTTTCGCCAAGACCGGGCTTCAATCACCTAACCACTGTTCCCTTCCCCTGGACGCACAGGCAGGCATGCTTGGTTCAGCCCAATGCCTAGGTTGAAGCCAAGAAACACAACGTCCGCGAGGCCCCAGGGTTGAGGCCCCTTCTCAGCCGTCCAGATCTTGCAAGACATGCGAAAATCCCTGCCCGTGCCGCGAGCCCACCGCCTATCTGAACTGTCCACCCCCGTGATCCTAGCAACTGCGGCCTGGTGGATATGTCGTTGGCCAAGAGCCAAGGCCTCTCGGGATACCACACCCTAGACAAGGCCAAGACACCAACTCAACATGGGCAAAAGCAACGTCTTGCTAGCAGGTTTTGCACCCTTGCACGGCAGACGGAATACTTCGGAAGGTTCTAGCAGATTTAACTGATACCCCAAACCAGGTCCCATGCAACCATGGCATCCTTTAGCGATGAATGAACTGATGTTTAGCTACATGGCGTTTCTCGATGCAACTGTCCAGTAGGGCCTCAACGAAAGTCGGAGAAACTCCGAGATTGCAGAGATAACAAATGTCTTGGCGATTGGACCGTTAATGAACTCTGTATCTACTACTTCGAAGTTGCCTTCGTCTCTTGGCCTTCACCCGTTAGTACTTACCCCGGATTTTCACTGCGCAAGCTCTTCTTGTCCTCTCCTTAATGCAGCCAAGAGCAATCTCGTCCCAGATGCGGGTCAGTGAATAACACAAGACATTACAACTTTCGCCCCAAGCCTAGCTCCGTCCGAAGATCTCGGACCCGAGCGCTAATGGCAAGATAACCGACCTAGGTTCTAGGTTCCAAGCCCGGGCATGCGAGATTCGAGCCTGACTGCAGGGTGGGTGGCATAAGCATCTTGGCAAGGAGTATTGGCATCTTGGCCATGGGAGCAGTTGGGTCTTTAGTGGGCGGAAGACTTGGGTGTAAGTCTTGGCTCGGAGGAGAGGTGATGGAAACGAAATCGCAAAGGGGAGATGCGAAGATGAAGAAATCTGGACCGAGGGTAATTTCGGTTACGGATTCAGGAGAGAGAATATGTCGGGTTTGATGGTATCCTAGGAAGCATCTGGAAGTAGATTGAGAGCAAACCAAGACTCGATCGCTTCGCGTCACGCTTGGGGTCTTTCCTGAATCTTGAGTACCCTGGATTCACTGAAAACTTTATGGTCATCACATCATGCTTTTTGGCTCAAACTCTTCAGTTAGGGACGAAAGGTTGTGATAAGTCTAGATTCTAATTTCTTGATATCTGTAGCCCATGCATGGGTCAGAATAGTCAAGTGGCAATGAGATACGTTCTAACTTCAAACCATGTTGATGTTGGTGTTGCTCCCTAGCCTTGTTTTCATGTCAACACCCATCAAACAACTACGCGCTAGTGGGTAGATGTTCAGTAAATACGCTCTATCTTAGCGTAAGACTATCACATGGAAGCTTAATCATCATTGGTATTGCCTTTCTGAACTTGAAGAGCAGATAGTACCCCAGTTAGGCTTAGGGTAGGGAGCTCTACGATCTTTGACAACTGATTCGTTGTCGGAAATGGATCTGTATGGTTATATAGGGATAAATAGTATCGGTACCTGGGACGGTGTATCGTTTTAGGCGGCATAGATCTTCACCTTTGACTACTACCGAGGCTTTCATAGGCTAACAATGGGAGATAAAATATCATGCAGTGTTCAGTCGAAGCCTGATTTATCAAGCTGTTTCAACTAGAGCCATGCATGTTTAAGGCTGCACTGGAGGACGAGTATATGGATATTCAGAAGTATTTGACCTTCGAAGTCAAAACTGATTTGAACTTTGTCAAGTAAATCTAACCGAGGTGCTTATTTTCAAGCTTCCTTACTGTCCTAGATATCACCGTCTCACATAAACACCTTCCTCTCGCTCCCGCAACTATGCACCTTCTCTGCACCTCTGGCAACGTTGGCCCATCTTGCCATGTTTCTCGATATACCACGCTTGCTCTTAGGATTGACACTAATGGTTTCGTGTTCCGGAACATCATCGACATTCAGAGCAAGGTTTGCCGCTGCGAAACCCGCTGCCTTTGCGTTTACCAGCAAGGCCTCTTTGTTGATATTGTTAATGTCATCACACGAGGTGTGGTAGCATGCGTCTTGGGGAGCTCCTGCGCCAGTGAATATGCCGGACGAGGGGATACCGAGCTCGAGAAAACCGATGTAGTCAGATGAGCTTCCAAAGGGACTGTATATCATGTCAGTACTTGCATCAAGAGCTTGGAAGGTGTAACTTGCGTGTACTCGGCAGGGTAGCCCTGGTCTCTCAAGTATTCAAAAAGAAAACGAGCCCCAGTCTTGTGTGCGTCCGAGTCGGCATACACTATGTAGTATGGCTGTGGAGAGGCAATCATGTCGTAGTTGAAGTAGAATCGGATCTTGCTCGCCTCTTCTTTAGAGAGATTGGAAGCATAGTGAAAAGAACCAATCATCCCACTCTCTTCTGCGCCCCAGAATGCGAAACGAACCTTGTTCTTTGTCCCTCTGTACCTTTTGAAGGATTCGGCGATGCTAAGCAGTGCGGCAACACCACTACCATTGTCGTTGATGCCAGGGCCTTCTTGAATGGAGTCGAGGTGAGCGCCGAGCATGATGATGTTGTCGGCATCGCCCTCCTTCGTGTCGGCAATAATCTGCCAGGTTTCTCGATCCTCGGTCAAGACGTCGATGGACAGGGCAACCTCCAAAATCTCCCCCTGGTTAATACGCTTCACCCAGGAAGCACCTTGATCATAACTAACGACTCCAACAGGCGCAAGTTTTCCAAAGTTCTCTGCACCGAGAGAAGCTGATCCTCCAGTCTGCTTGGGATCATCGTTGATGATGATGGCAGCCGAGGCACCATTGTCCTTGGCAAACTTGAGTTTGTCGGCAAAGTGGCATTTTCCACGTTTAATCAAGGCGATTTTTCCCTTCACGTCGATGTCATTCCATTGATCCTGGAAGCAGCCGGAGCCACGCTCGTCATCAATTGGAACGAGAGCCAAGGGGGCGGTGACTCCCTCGGGAGGGGTGGCGTGGTTATACTGCAACGAGATGACTTGGACATCATCTCCGCCAGGGCCCATCAAAGTGATATTTCGAGTATGAGAGAATAGGTGTGTGAATGGCTGGACAGTTATGTCGAAGTGGTTACCACAGCCTAGGCGAGCGAGAACAAAATCGAGTGAGGCGTTGTAACCGGGGAGCCCGAATGCTCTGTTGCCATCATTGTCCTGCGCAATCTTGTACAAGTTTTGCAGAACATCTTGCAAGCTGAAATAGAGTTCAGTAGTGAACAGAGATGACAATCAGATAGACTCACTCTTCCGAATTGATACTAGCTGCCACTCGTTCAGGAGTCAACGCCTTTCTTGCAGAAGCTCCAGTCGCCAAGGCGATAGTGGAAAGGAGATTGCTGAGCTTCATTTCGTATAGTAATGATTTACGAAATAGAGCCGAGTCCCAAGTTACACAAGATACCCCCACTAGACATGAGATAGTAATCAAATGCCGGGTAATGATGCCTTTTAATATTTTGCATCATCTTCGTCAGGTCGATTTGCGAGATGTAAGCTCGCATTTCGAGACAAGCCCCGGGCTCTCTATGAGTGCTACAGATCATAAAGCTACATTCGGTTATGCTAAAAAGTGGACGAAGTCCGAAGTCCGACTTTGTCACTCAGCCACAGCACTCTATGTTGTCACCATCAGCTTCAAGTTATCATTGGCGATCTTGAGGCTTAGATCTCCTGATCAGAGCGAGCCGACCAGTGAGGAGCTTAGTAGCTTTTATCCTAGCACATGGCAATTAACCATCCCACGTAATCAAATTACCGGCGTTGGATCAAGACGCTTGATCCTAGTTTCGAGTCCGACACAGTCCGAGCAGGCCTATCAGAATCAAGATAAGCAGACCAGTTGTCATGACAAGCGAATTTGGCAAGTCAAAACGTTACTTCATACGCTAAGAAAGATTCTGATTACAAAGAGTCAAGAGTGAGACCGGCGGTTTCAACACTCTCATCAGCCTTCGTCCGACGCTCAAGCCAAGACCCATCAGCCCTTCGGAATATTAAACACGCAAGCCAAGCCCTAGATTATACCCAAAAACTCAGAGTAAAGGCAAGAAGAGCAGCTCCAACGCAGCCCTTGGCTACGTATACTCTGCCTGGAGCTGCCGAGTCGTCCGACTCAGTCTCCTTGGGCTTGTCAGTCGTACGGCTCCCCGTGCTTTCCGAAGAACTTCGCGTGCCGTTCGCGTCCTTTGGCACACTGGGCCCATCCGGAGATCCCTTGTCCTCTGGTCTATTCCTACTGTCGCTCTCAGAATCGCCTGGCGCCCCGAGGCCTTCCCAGTCCTGCCAGCTGTCACCGTCCCACTCGCGATGCCAGACCCTACCCCGTGAATCTGCCGCAAAGACGCTCAGTCTATCCTTGTCCCGACTCACAGCGACAGGCGGGCTATCAAATGGACCACCGAGGGAGTCCCATTGAGATTGCCAGCCGTTGCCATCCTCGAACGACAGATGCCACAGGTCGCTGTCTTCGCCTATAACAAAGAGATCCAATCTCCCTGTGCCCCAGCTCACCACCGCCGGCGGGCTCACCCAGTTCCCACCGAGATTCAGGTACTCGCTCCAACCGCTACCGTCCCAGTTGCGCGTGTACATGGCAAAGTCGGTTCCCAGCCCAAAGACGTCGATGCGATCGGGACCCCAGGATACAGCCGCCGGCGCAGAGGTGAAAACTCCATCGAGGCTGTCCCAGTCCGACTGCCAGCCGTAGCTGTCGCCATCGAAAGAGTGGTGATAGAGCTTGTCGCCGCCACCAATGCCAAAAATATCGAGGCGCTTCGGTTCCCAGGAGGTGACGGCGAGTTCTGATATCACGACTCCGCCAAGGTCCTCCCAATCAGTCGTCCATTTCGCGCCATCCCACTTCACACGCAAGGGTGGTTAATGAAATGTGCGATAAAAGAGCTTGACAAAACTTACCCATTGGTGATACACAGCACGATCGCTGTCTCCTCTCCCAAAGACGTCCAGTCGGTTCTTTTCCCAGGCTACAGCGGCGAAAGAACCCGTAAAGGTTTTGGTTCCAAGCTGAGGCCAAGATTTACCCCAATCCTCCCCGTTCCACGAGTTGTGCGCCAAATGATCCGTCTTGCGGTCCCTCGCAAAGGCATCAAGCCGGTCAGGTCCCCATGAGACCAAGGCGGGCGCGGCAGCAGCGAAGGAGCCGCCTAGCGAGTCCCAGTCGCTCTGCCAGCTGGATGTGTTCCAGCCCTGGTGGTACACAGCATTGTCAGAGCCGACGGCGATGATGTCCACATGCGAGGTGGAATAGGCGGCGGCGGCCAAGAGCTGCTTCGTGATGGAGACGGGCATATTGGGCAGCAAGATGACTCTGCAAGCAGCTTCTTGAAGGTCAAGGATACGCGTTCCTATAATTTACGGAGGACATGCCGAATGGGCGCTGTGGCGCTGACTATTGGGGTCACGTTGGGGGCCAAAGTCCGTATATTGGTCGCAATGGAAGCCTGGTCCTTTCATTTTACCACATGGAGTTGAGTGAATGGCCCCCGACAGCGCCATAGCCATTAAATGAGGGGCTTTGAGTCTCATAAAGTCCGGTCGTCCACGGAAGTCCGTCGGTGCATCTCGGGTCCTATCTATCTGCCACCTTGGCATGGGAAGTCACGATCTCCGTCCTCTAGCTTCTGGGTACCAATCACAGGCATCTATTAATAGGATGCCGTAATCTGAAGGCTGCCTAGGCCGGAGGCTCCAGAAGCTCCGTTACAATTACTAATGTTACAGTATGTAGCTGTCAGTTGAGCTCTTACATTACCCAGGTTTTCTGCTTGGTGCTATTCTTGAAATGATGTCGCCCTGGCATAGGTACTGTAGCACTCTATTCATTTTCATTAGCAATAAAATGATGAACAAAAATACCATCATCTCAGCCACAATGCTCTTCACACCGGTATTTTCATGTGAATATAGTAGCTAGACCCGGGAGCGCACCTTCATATGTACTGGCATGCCCTCCTTGACCCGTGGTGGTCCATATCTGCCAACTTGATAATAACGATCGCCCCAAACAGTGGGGTCTGTCTTCGTATCTTTATTTCTTCTAATAAAAAATGTTAGCAGCATACGGTCAGGTCAAAGCTAGAAACTTGCCTACTTCGATCCCACTCATCTCACGAACAGTCAATGTCGAAACACCTCGCCGTCATAGCCATGGCCAGCTTGATCTCAACCAGGGCAAGGTGCTGTCTGATGCAGTTTCTGGGGCCTGCAGAAAAGGCTCGCCAGGCATTGGGTGGCGGGCAACGAGGATCATCGGTGTCTGTGACGAGGAACCGCTCCGGTACAAACTCGTCGGCCCTATGCCATATTTCGGGGTCTCGATGAATGGTAGGCACGCCGTCCCACGGACCAAAGTCATCAGCCGGCAGGTTCTTTCCTTCGAAACCAGGACCTGAGCCTGGAGGACCCGTAAGGAAGAAGCCAGAGTCGCCATGACGTATGGTGCCAACGTTGGTGTGGACTTGCATCGACTCGCGGACCACCGCATGTGTGTAGGTCAGCATGTTGACTCGAAACATCATCCTGGAAAGGGTATCTTCCAAAGCAACTGCGAGCGGAGATGGATTCCCTCTTTGCTCGTGCAGACGCATGTTCCTATTCATTTCGTAAGCATTCCTTTTGCTGAGTCAATTCTAGGAATCTTCCCATTACGCATACTAAAGAATAAAAGCCTGTACTTACAAGAAACCGACGCTGATATCCAAGGTGAGATTTCTAGTGGCGTGCTCCAGAAGAAACAGGGCCCCCCCCCGTCTCACCCCTTCCTGCCCTACGCTTCAAAACATTGACGAATTCTTCAACTTCTTCCACAATGTCTAGGATGCGTCTATAGTTGTACAAGACATGCAGCCTTTATTGGCCGGGTTGGAGAGAAGGGCTGCCTTGTCAGGCTGTGAGCCATCAGGCACTGCTGGAAACTTGGAACATGCATCAATCAGGCCGCCATTGATGCAATGTGAAATAACCTGGCGGCGCACAGCCTTACCATTTGGTCCCAGAGATGCTTGGCAAGAACTGGTCCCTACCGGGATCGAGATGGAACCGGGGGAAGTAGGCCTGCGATTCGTTTACTGTTACTGGATGCCAGGCCTTGAGGCTTGTCTAGGGCCATTATTACCGTTCAGAGCATTTCTAGGCTGACATGACCTGTCATGTCGTTCTCCCTCAGAGGCGTCATGATGATCAAAAACAATACCTCTTTTCACAGGTGACACACGCACAAGTTATTCTCGTGGACCATCACAGATCAGCCGCTTCACACCGATTGTGCTCAGATCAAATCTTGGTATTGAGAAGACAGGGTCGCGTAAAATAGACAGTGGTCATAACTATCTAGTGACTATCACACTTGTATCGCAGAGTTTAACCTTGCTGCCGATAGAGAAAACGCATGCTTCTTCAAACCCCACTGGCCATCTATGAATGTCACAGCTCATCTAGGTCCATCACCAAGCCAGCTTTTCACTACCGCACTCCATTGCTCGACAGACTGTTGGACCAAGTTAGAGGGTTGTTATCCGGATATGGGAAAAGGATTGGTCTTACTTCCTTCTGCCTGCATGTATGCCGCGCTTCTGCATTGCTGGATGGTAGCTGGCTTGATGTCTTGTCCTTGAAGCTTTTCCTTCTCAAGATGTGCGTCGACCATGTCGGCAATCTTGGCCTGCTCATCTAGATGATCGTCAGCTAAGATGTCTCTATTTGGATGCTCCACGAACATACATCCACCACCAAGCGCGTCAAAGTCTGGGCCAGTGAGCTTGGTGTAAATGCCTTCGTGTTGATGGACCATGGCTTGAATTTGATCCTTCAAATTAGCCTTTGCACTGCTGTCAAAAGCATGTGCATCAGGCTTCTTGGTCGAGTATACGTCGCATCGTACCGTTGTCTGCCCGACAGAGTCTGGAGAGTATGTGACCTGGTACCAGATTGGACTACCAGGCTTTGGAGATACAATAGTCAGCGGTCCAAGACGCTGCTGGTCTGTAGACACGGAGTCTTTGGCAAAGAAGAGACGAGAGACGCCCTCCGTTGCAGGTGTTTGAAAGGTATGTTGGGTGTCATTGGCTAGACATGAGTCAGCACATTGCCACAGCTCGCTTCATTTCTCGTATGGGTGTTGACAACATACCTATTACTTTCCAGTTGAAGTTTCCCTGTACTTCCCAGCTGTCAATAAAGTGAGAGCTTTGAGTGATACCGGCAAGTTGAGAAGTCTTGTTCAAATGTGACAGTTCGCCTCCAGCTGGTTCACTCGCACTCATGTTGATGTAAAGGAATCCACCATCATCAACTCTCGTGTGGATAGCAAAGAGCCCGTTCTGGCTCTTTTCAAAACCTGGGACATTATCGAATTGAGGTGCCTTTGTGAGCTGGCCCGTTGTATCGTAACTCCATCCATGGTATCGGCAACCGAGCACAGTCGAAGATCCAGATGCCTTCTTGGCCACGGGGAAAGCACGATGGCGGCAAATATTGTGGAATGCTCGTACGGTGCAGTCCTTTCCCAGCATGAGGAGGACACGGAAGCCCGCAATGTCAAAGGCGATGTAGTCCCCGGCCTTGACGAAGCGACTGCGATGGCTTACGCAGATCCAAGTCTGTCAAGGTCAGAGCGGGCCTCGACGGGATCCAAGAAGGCTCACCTGGCTGAAGATAGCACGCTTCTCGATTTGAAATCTTTCAGAATCTGTCCACCACCCTGGGTGAAGATCGGGCCACTTGGTGAGGAGTGGGACATTTGCAAGTGTCGTCGATGTAGGGTTGAAGAATGTCCCGTAGAACCAAAACAACGACGCAGCCAAAGCGAGGGCAGCGCCGCATAGGACGTAAGGGGATATATCGATCGACACGAGCATTTTTAATGTATAAAAGAGTGATATGAGAAATAGGGTGATGTCTTCTACTCTGAAAACACGCCCGTAAAACTTTATAAGCCAGCAGGCCTCGATGATGCCTCTCACCGTTTGGCATAACCCAAATCGGCCAACCCCACCGCAGCAGACAACAACACCGCTACTGCATACTAATCAAGTCCACGATACTTTTACAAATCATATGAGCCGGCATCCCTCTGTAGGAAGTCTGATCCCAACGGTGTGCTAGGACCCTTGGTCACGGGCGATCAACTATCCGTAGATCTCCGTTGCTTCCCGTCCGTGGCGTTATCGATGAGCCGAAATAATGTCCAATGAGGAGTTCTGAATACCTGGGATCAAATTTCCTCATTTGGATGGCTTCTGGTCAGAGTTCTGATTGGCTGCGGATGCCCCGGATTAAGCCCCCTAAAATGGTTGCAGATGCAGAGCGATGGACCGCCCTTCTTTATCAAGAATAGCGCATGGGAAGGATTCTACGAGATAAGGTTGTATCTGGAAAAGAGTTGCGTTCGTTGTGATGGCCGTTTGGATTTATTGATTATATATTCATCGTCCCGATCATGGCTAGAGCTTTGTTTAGCAGACAACATTGTCATCACAAGTCCTGATCAAGTTCAAAATGGCTTGCCAGACAACACTTCCCGCCTCGTGGTATACCAGCAAAGCCATCTATGGTCTCGAGAGGCGAGCCATCTTTCTCAAGGTTTGAAACTTTTTTCTTCTGCTGTCTGAAGAATTTCTAACTTTTACAAGAGCTGGATTCTCCTGGGCGCCGTCACCAAATGGCCAAACGCCCAAGAAGACTATCGCTGCGAGTTGGCGCAGGTCAACTACACTATTCGGCGGTCTTCTGCTGATTGGAAGACCATCAAAATCTTTTCCGACTCTGTACGCTTGACATGATTCTCCTTGAGTAAATTGCCCCATGAATGCTCTAACCTTTTTGTCAGGGTTCGGAGATACGCAGCTACTTGACGACAGGCGGCCTGCTCTTCATGACCTTGTCCGACGAGACAGTCAGCTTCCAGGAATTCTTCCCAGGCCTAGAAGAGCTGATCAAGGACTGCGACTTTACAGATCTGCCCCTTCAGCGGCCCCTCAATTATGTCGGAAACTACAACTGGAAAACCCTAGTCGATGGATACCAGGAATGCCTTCACTGCGCCTATGCCCACCCCGAGTTTTCCAAAAAATACACACCCACCACGTACAAGGTCATCAACAGACACAACTACTCTCAGCACCTCGCGGGTCCTTGCTCAGCCAACGATGGTTTGTTTGTTTACCTGTTCCCAAACTCGACCCTGAGCATCTACGGTGGCGGCATGACCTCATGGCGCGTGTGTCCGTTGGAGGAGCCTGGCAACAGCGTCATGGAGTTTGATTACTATCATCCTGCACCTGCCGGCTCCGAAGAGTTTG
Organism: Fusarium falciforme; assembly: GCF_026873545.1. NCBI lineage: Eukaryota > Fungi > Ascomycota > Sordariomycetes > Hypocreales > Nectriaceae > Fusarium > Fusarium falciforme. The sequence continues at coordinate 1,372,821 of NC_070549.1, read as the reverse complement.
AGGATTATTACAAGTTCACTCGCCAAGTCGCCTTGGAAGACATGGAGCTCTGCGAAAAGACGCAGCAGAACCTCAACATCGGTGTCTACACCGAGGGTATTCTCAACCCGAACAAGGAGAATGGTGTAGTCTGTAGGTTATTTCCAAAATAATGGTGTGATGAAATAGAAACATGCTAATCCCGTGCGTCAGACTACCAGAGCCGAGTGCTAGAGATGTGCTCTGCTCAGTTCGAAAAGGACAGGCTCAAGTCCAACGCGCCACCGCCTCAACCTCTGGAGTCTAGCACGGCTCAGGTCGCGGAGGTGTCTTGAGCCTAAAATTGACACGGTTTCTTTAATGAGGATGATGACATTGTCATAGCTTGGACTCGGTGAGATTTAGAGTGCGGCGTCAGTCTTTCAGTAGCGCGTTGCATGTCTAGAATGCACCTTTTACATGCCGCCCCATGACTTCGTATAAGGAACCTGTGTGAAACCCGGTGATAAGATATCAGTCATAGCGCCATCGAGCCCCCCCGCACTAATCCTGAAGTGGTAACAGTAGCCGTCGTTACCCCAGTATGACTTGATAGCCATATCTTGTGATCAGTAGAGTATAAAGAACGACGGCGGTCACCCTCCCCCTCTTCTCATAAAACATCTTCTTTACAGCCAAGGGTGTTTGCTTCCTCTTTGCCCGTCCGCTCAAGGTGAATACGGTGTTTGGGATGAGTACGACCTCGGCCGCTCAACCTGGGATACAAGATGATGCAACCTCCACGTCAGCAGCGGCAGCAAACAGTAGAAAACCCCCGCGGCGGCTTTTACCTCAGAGTTTCCGTGAGGAGGCCCCCAGGCAGACATTGAAAAAGGCCAAGCATGAAAAGAGTCGGCATGGTTCGTGAGTGACTGGAGGTTATCGGGGTCACGGCTGACGGCCACAGGGTGCGTGACTTGTAAAGCAAAGAGGAGGAAGTGCGACGAGCTCAAGCCCTCATGCTCGCAATGTCTTCGAAGACGGGTTCCTTGCGGTGGTTATAGTTTGGATTTGATATGGAAGGAAATCGAGAAACCCGACCAGACAAGTTACTTTGCACGCAAGAGTAAGTCAGATAGGCAGTACTGGATGCTACATACTGATTTGATAGCGACCAAAACAAGACAACTCCAGACGGTTCATTTTCATCAAACTACATTATCCGATAGACCACAAGAAAGAATCAATTCTCCACTCCCATCGTCGAGAATATCCGAGGACCCGGAATCCAACACGATGGAGGTTGTGGCTAGCCCAAGACCCCAGGACGACGATATCCTCCAAGCGCTCGATTCTCCCGCTGCTCCCTCTCTCGGCATATCATTCAGTCCGACGGAACAAGTCGCAGACTTTGATATGCTCTTCCTGGACCTCAATGCCATCGTGGACCCAAAAACAAACATGACAGAGGAGAGTACCGAAGCCGTGTTGCCCAACTTTCTTGATCTTGCATCGGAGAATCTTGGCGCGTCCGACATTCTTTCTGATCAAGACCCGGATGTGCTGGATTCTGCCGAAGACTCATGGATCTCGGCCCTGAATCTAGCTGTGAGCCCTTCGCTTCAGCTAAACGGACATGGCCTCTTCAACCTGTACCGGCAACCAGCAATCCGAGACAACAGCCCAGAGAGCATCGCTATGCTCTATAACAATCGTATATGCGAAATCCTCTACATCAAGGAAGACCCGACCGGGAACCCATGGCGCAAAGTGGTCTGGCCCCTGGCAAAGGATCACCCTGCGCTGTACCACGCCATCGCCGCCATGACATGCTTCAATGGAGCCAAGTGCCTGCCTCGACTACGCGCTGAGGGGGTGAGGCATTTGGAGAATAGTATGGGAAAGCTCTCGGTCGAGGTCAACGGTAGCATGCGCCTCGAGGTGGCCCTCATCGTCACGCTTGCTCTGAGCATCGCCCAGACTTGGTACTACCCTCGCGCATCTAATGGCATCAGCCACATCAACAAGGCGAAAGACCTTCTTCAGCAAGGCCTCTCTAAGGATCTCGCGTCACGACCTCTCGAGGGTAATCTCTGTTTGAGCTTCCTCGCCAACCTCTGGCTCTACATGGATGTCCTCACGAGAATTACCTGCTCCAATGTCCAGGCTATGGACTTGGACCTCATGACTGCTTGCAGCTCGACAAGTCCTTGCCCCGAGCCTCAGGTTGACCCTCTCATGGGATGCGCCGGGACACTGTTCCCGTTGATTGGCCGCGTCGCCGATCTTGTCCGACGTGTTCGCAAGACGCAGGATAAACTCAACTCGCCCGTGATTGTCGCCCGAGCCGTGGATCTAATGATGGCCATCGAGTGCTGGACTCCCTCCATGAGCTTGGAGGTCGCAGGGGACGCCGAGTCCTTGACCCCAAATGCTTCAGACCTGGTGCAGACGGCAAACTCCTACAAATGGGCCACACTGCTTCTACTATATCAGGCAGTACCCGAACTCCCCATCCGCTTCTCTTTTTCGGAAATGGCGCGCAAGGTGCTTGTGCTCATCGCCACAGTTCCACTTCATTCCCGGGCAGTCATCTTCCACATCCTACCCCTCATGATAGCCGGTTGCGAGGCAACAGAGGCAGAAGATAGAGATTGGATCCGTGACAGATGGAAATCGATGACCATTGGAAATTCATCTGGGATCGTGGACAGGTGTTTGGAGTTGACGTTGGAGGTCTGGAGGAGGCGGGACAGTTATGGGAAGCACCGTCAATCATCTGAGGGATCCAACCACGGAAGGACGGGTAACTCTCTTTTCTCAGCAGGATCACGGGATGCTGGATTGGACTTTGAGCAAGGTATGGTTTCTGAGAGCGGCTTTGAAAGTGATTGTGCATGTATGCAAGAATGGGAACCTTTCACATCTTTCCTCCTCTTCGACTCAACTGCTCTAACTCAACAAGACGCTTCAGGACTCAAGACGGACGCCAGGAACTACACGGTAAAAAGCAGGTTGCATTGGTTGACCGTAATGGAAGAATGGGGCTGGGAAGGTAAGTCGGCTGATTAACTAACTTCTTTTTCATGGCTAAACTGTTCCAGTAATGCTGGGCTGAGCGATCAAGGTTTATCTGATTATCTGGAATGATGTGCAGGGAAAGTTGAGGTGTTCAGGAGGGATAAAACTGTCTTTCTTTAACCTAGATCCTCTCTATTTCTTCACTTTACTATAGCGTTTTGTTGTTTCCAGTCTAATCTGAATTCTAACTACGAATCCAATGGATACGTCCAAAGATCAAAGTTGTCCTCGAGGCCAAAATCACCGATCCCTGCGAATTGATTCAAATCATGGCTGAACCCGAACCCTTCAAACTCGGATGCTGGTCCAAATGTGCCATCAGCTCCAGCCAGGATAGATGATGCAATGTCCAACTCCGGGAGATGAAGCGCGTCAGGTTGGCCTAGGGGAGCTTTGGAAATGTCGGCCGAACACTCCTCGGCCGGGTTGGTCGCAAACTCTTCCAAACCGCGTACAACGGCGCTGGTCTTGTGTAAAAGGTTATTGATGACGACCGCCGCGCTCGCTGCCACCCCAAAGAAGCTGCCCATCTGCTCTAGGACGTTGATGCTGCTGGAAAGGGCCTCACAAGCAGCTGGAACTATGGAACTGGTCTTGGAGTAGGCCAGGATAAATCCGACTAACGTTATGGCCGCGTTCCATTGATAGTTGAACGGCTCATACCAACCGTCAAGGATATCATGGTCCCTGTAGATTTGGTGCAATACATGCGTTATCGATATTGCGTGTCGAGCGGCAGTTCCAGCCACAAAAAGCATCGTGGAAAATTTCGAGGGTATTTCGTCAATATGAATCCCTTGATTATAAGGTTCCCTCACTGACTTGAGCGAGAAGGCTATGCATGAACGGCCAAGTGTCAGAAGGGAGTCGTGATATCCAAGCTCCAGCATGAGGCGCTGCCGACGCAACCAGAGTGGTGCAAAAGGCTCAATATCAACTTCAGACAGATCTGTTGAGAAGGGCATGCCACTCCCACGGCGCTCAGTCTTGAGTGCGGTAGGGACTGTCTCAACCCACGCCTGTATATCCTCCACACCGCCCTTGAGAGTCTTGGAAAACTCCTCAACAATGGCGCTCGAGTTTCCCTTCTTTATGGAAGCACACTTTTGGTGAAACCTGTCAAAAACGGCCCGAACTAGCATCATAAGCCTAGCTCTTTGCACCGTGTAGCTCCGCCACGCCACATGGCCGGAGTGAGGCTCCTGATCCTCTCCCGGTAAGGAACATGTTGTCCGGGACATGTCAGTCCCCCAAGGTCGGCCCAGTCGGATGCAGAGCCTGGTTTCAAACACAAACAGAGTCCACCACATCTGCTTCCTTGCCTCTCGTTCCTTGAGGGGTAGCTCTGTAGATGGTTCGATGTGCAGCCCAAGTGCGTGCGCAGTGCAGATAGAGGCACCAATCATGCTTTGAGCCATGTTCTGATAGGATGCGTTACCGAGATAGACGGCAGACCAGAACTGACACTGAAGGGTTGTGAGAGAAGGTCTCTCCAGCTCGCAAGCCAGTAGGGCTTGGGCGCGTCGGTAGAGCCAACGACCCGCGATAGTAGCGTCGCGGATGTCAATCTCGGCCTTAGACTCTACTTGTCGAGGAAGAGATGTGACACCAAACTGCATGCACAAGGCCAAGACAATGTCGACCAGGGCAGATGGTTTCCGGGTGGTTTGGCCTGGGCCACCCCAGAGGGACTTGTAGTGCGCCTTGAATTCAACCTGATCGAGAATCTGATAGCAGCAGTGCCAAGAATCCCAGAAGAGGTCGAGGAAGAAGGCCTCCTGGGTTGCTGTCAGGTTCTTTCCAGACAATGTGCTCTCTGTCAACCGCTGATGGCATTCCGGGACCGCCTCTGAGCCAACCCCTGCTTCAGGCTCTGCTTCTTGAGAAAATACGGCATGAACGAACGATCGGCTTGCAGAGTTGGGGATCAGTGTCTGGGGGCTCTGGGCTTCTGGGGATTGGTGGTAAGATTGGAGATGGAGGTTTATGCGGTGGATGAAGTAATATGCCGATGACTGTCCGTAAAATTGAGCAAGGGAAGAAGATGGCTCCGTGGGTTGGGTAGTGTCCAGGTGAATTCCGTCCTCGTTGCAAGGATGTGGGCTTGAAGCCTGGTCGTCTTCGTCGTCACAAGCATGGTGTTTGTGTGTATCCTTTGACTCAGTATTTGTACCCTCAAGTTGACTCTCGAGCTCTTTCACACGCCCCCGTAATGTTTCGATTTCCCTATACAGCCCAGGTCAACTCAAAACATCAACATGCTACTTCGTTCCGTTCAGTCCCCATACCTCATGGCGCGTGGGAGGCTCCATCCTTGGTCAAGCCTCCCGCGGCTACTGCATTGCCACCCTCTGGCCAGACAGTTCCGGCACGGATGACTCGTATCGCATTTGATTCTATGGATTCGGCATAGATCGCAAGCCCGAGCGACCTGGTTCCTTTTTGGCTTGGACGAGACACTTGGAGAGGTCAAAGACCCTGTGGGTTTTGACGAGGCAGGAAAAGCCCCAAACATGCCTGCTGCCAGTTGGTCTGGCTTGACGAGGGCCGATGACTGTTCTATGTTGGAGATCAAAGAGGTAGAGTTCCAATCGTCAGCGCTAACCTCCGAGGCCAACGCTTATTAATTGCTCACCGTAAGTCCGTAAGCACTATTTCCGAGACGAGACGTTGCCCACTTGTTTCTTGATTATATGTTTGTCGGTCTAAGTAAACTCGTTTCTGGGTAGACTATGGCGACGCTTTTAGTCGTCCTGGGCTATAGGGTAACAAATCCATTAATTCGACAGACTGCTTAACAGACCCCCAGAGCTTTGGCAATCTCCTCGGCCACTCCCTTGGATGACGCTGGGTTCTGCCCTGTGATAAACTTGCCATCGACCACAACCTTTTCCGCAAGGGGACCCTCGGCAGCCTTGACGTATTTGCCGCCACTGACTTGACCCAGCTTATCCTCGAGGCTAAAGTCCATGTCCTCTGTAAACTGGAACATTTCCTCGCCCACATTGTCAAATCCAGTGACCTTCACACCCTTGAGTAACGGCTCGCCTGCAGCAGTGGTGGCGTTGACAAGAGCTGCAGGGCCGTGGCACACCGCCGAGATGACTTTGCCTTGCGAGTGAAAGTCACGGAGCAGATCCTTTGAATGCTGGTCATCCGCGAGATCTACCATAGGACCATGTCCGCCCGGATAGAAGATGGCGTCAAACTCCGAGGCTCGGCCAGCAAAATCAGACAGCTTTGTCGTATTTTCCCAGACTGAGGTGTGGTTTTCGAGAAAATCCTTGCACACCGAGTCATCCTTGAAGAGATCAACAGATACCGGGTCCAGAGGCGATACTCCGCCCTTGGGCGAAGCATAGACCAGCTCGACAAGAGGGTTGAGGACGTGGAAAGGGTGTGCGAGCTCAGGCTTTGTAGTGTTAGCATGGACCCTTATCATAATGCATGGTTTGTGATTGAAAGCATGCTCAAATCAAGACGACGACTTACCAAATACCAGCCAATCTGTTTGCCGGTCTTGGGGACCTTGTCGGCCGAGGTAAGGACAACAAGAACCTTGGGCTTTTGAGTCGTCATTGTGTGCGAAAGATATGAAATCCTAAACAGTTGACTAGAAGGTGTGATTTGCGGAATTGGAAAACGCACGAGATGCGATACAAGAGTTTGAGTATGTTGAATCGAGATGCTGACAGGTTTCCATCGAGTTCTTATACACGGCTTCCTTATGAGAGGGCTCTTACTTGCTAGAAGGAGCGCCGGAGTGTGGCATCAACTCGTTTCAGCTCTTTCTCATATCACCTATCATCATTCCCAGACCCTTGTAAGGATTCGTTGACGTGGTTGGCTTCTCACTTTCTTTCCGCTCAACTCCGGTGCTCCTTTGGGTATTGTGGGGCCACACTCCTTGATCCCCAGCACCTTACTCTGTACTCAGACATGACATCAGGCGTAGTCCGTATCGAGGTTTAGAAGAGCCCGTCGTCCTTGGCATGGAGTTCTTTGTATGCAATAAGTACAGTAGCGAAGAAAAAAAAGAAAGAAAGAAAGAAAAAAAGAAGAAGCAGTGTCTAGCGTGTAAGGGCCAGTTGAGTGTTTGATGAGAGCATGCAGAGCAGGTTTGGTACTGAAGTTGACCCAGCTTGGAGTTCTCTTTGACCAATCAGCCCCCTTGAGTGTGGGTCTTCAACCTTCTGGCTGTAGGTAGTTAGACTGTACGGTTCTTAAGCTTGAGTTAGAAAATTACAAAGGTGGAAGTACTTCTTGACGGGATATTTCTTATCTGACTGACAGGAGTCGTTCCGGAGAGGATAGCAAGCAGACGCTAGGGGCAATCGGAGAATAGGGCAAGAACAAAGGTGACAAGGTCCAGGCGCAGGCGTTGAGGCCACGGCGTGGTTGCTTCAACTATGTGGGCCTGCTGTCAAGTCCACAATCTCACCACGGGCCAAACCAAGTCTGAAGGGGCCCCGCTTCCACCAGTAGAAGCAAGCCAGCATAGAGCCTGGGTGAGCTTGGTCATATTTTGGATGTTGTAAGAGGCAAGTTTGAGGCTTGAGGGAAATTTTAGGCTGTGGTTAGCTCGACAACTGAGCACGTGGACGGGGACACGATGTTCAATATCAAGGGGGACGTTTTTGGATCTGGAGGGGCCGAAAACGATACCCTCCACGATGCATCATCACCAGGGGGGGTTCTGAAAACCGATACCCTCCATGATGCATCATCGCCAGGGGGGGGGTGCTGAAAACCGACACCTACCAAGCATAAAAGGCCCTTCGAATGGCATTCAAGGGCGTTTTCGACCGAAATCATGTTCTTCATCTCAACCAGCTTTGTGCCATTCCATATTCATCTTGCAATCAATTAGAAGTCCACCATGAACAACACCAGCAAGCCTCAGTCATCCCAATTCCAGTCTCTGGCCCCTGCTATGTCCCAGCCCCAGCAGCCTCGGCGGTTCCCCACCACCGGTGCGAATCATCCACCAGAACATCCCGCCATGGCTAGGCATGTCACTGCTGTGGGCGAAACCGTCACGGCGTATCGAAGGTCTGCCAGCCAGATCTATCAAAGGCAGCGGCTATATCAGCAGCAGCAACGGGTGATTCGCCAGCATGCCACGGTCATCCAGACCCAGACGCTAGCCTCAGCTCGAGTGACAGCGACGGCTTCAGCCACTCAAGCCACACCAGCTCCAGCCCTAGCCTTAGCCTCAGTGCCCCAGGCCCACAACACTGGCTGGGCTCGCACGTTCAACCGCCATGTGCGCTTGGACAATAGAGGATCAACCGTCTCCTCTGCTTTGCGTGCCAGGCCTGCCGGGCTACACATTGTTGTAATTTTCCGTTTTGATCGCGATGGGAACCTTCGCGGCTATTCCTATGTATGGGGAGGTGTTGCCTCAGGACATAGGCTGCTTACAATCTGAGGTCCTTGAACGAGAGAGGTACCCGGAGGGCACGGGATATGGCGGGGTTCTTTTTCCTTCTCTTTCTTTTTCATCACTTGCGACACACTGAAAAAAGCGAATAAAAAAAAAAAAGATCTCTTTCATAAGTAGATAGGACTTATTGAACATTTGTTGTTAGAAACAGCCTGCCCGTTCGACTGCCCGCGAGTCCATTGCTAGCTTCCTATTGGCTGAAGTGACATAAACGGCCTGGCGTCTGTTGGTTGGCCTCCCACACCACCCTCTACGGCACGGGGGAACGAGCAAAGATTCAGAACCATGGTCACTAAAGGCCTCCAGCAACATGCACGCGCAACATTTTAAGAGAATTGGCAAAAAAAAAACATACAACAGCGGGGATTTGCTGGTCGTCACCGACCCAACTACTAATCCGCCCCTCACTGGCTTATCTATGGGAGAGCGGACGGGATCCCGAGTTCTCCAGTGGGTATGGTCGTATGTGCTAGAGTGCAGTGGAGATGAGGACTATAACAGAAAGAAGCCCAGTTTGCCTCCTTGGCAACTTAACCATGGCATATTTTAGGCTCTCGTTAGCTCTTATACTTTTAAAACATATGGTTCTTCGTTTGGAACAGCTAGGATCATATGCCAAATCAACCTTGGTGCTATGAAGTACACATGTTTTAACGACCGGTGGTCGCCTCATCGATACTGAATGTCCTTGGCAACAACGCCTCAACATTTTGGTGACGCAAGTGGCCTTTTGTCTAGCTATAGCGGGCGGCACGTAGCGTGTCATGTTTCCGTTATATTGCAACTCTACGATTGTCGTCATTAGTTTCCGAAGTTGCCGGAAGCATGATACAATTCCCACAACTTACAAGTCCAAGTAGGCGCTCAAGGTTTGCATAAAGATATTCGCCACCAATGACATGGAGGGTGCCATCTCAGAACAAAGTTTCGATACACATTCACATGTCTGATATATTTTTCGGTGTTAGGCGATAAAGTTGGTGACATGGTGCATAAGCGATGGTGTGGATTCGTGATCATCATCAAGTGTGGGCGTATTGGCGTATCCGCCGGCATTAACGGAGACGACGATAATAAGTCCGCATCATGATGATTTATAAATAACGCAAAGACATGCTCTTCTTTGATGCAGAAAAGAAGGGTAAACTCCACCCATCGCACTCAAATCTTTATCAAAATGGCAGCACCTGTTTGGTTCATCACTGGAAGCTCCAACGGTTTTGGCTTGTTGCTGAGCTTGCGTGCTCTCCAAGCCGGCCATCGAGTCATTGCAACAGTGAGGGATCCAGTGCGATCCTTTGAGGCCGTCAAGTCAATCGAGGAAGCCGGGGGCAAGATCATTCAGCTCGACATGACAGAATCCAAGGCGAGCATAACCAAGAAAATTCAGGAGGCAGAAAAGATATTCGGAAAGATTGACTATCTTGTCAACAATGCCGGATACTCTGTCTTGGGTGTGATAGAACTGTTTACGTGAGTCATCGAGGTCTTGCATAATGGCATGATTTTAACAGGGTGATTAGGGAGGCGGAAGCCGAACAACAAATCCAAACCAACTTCTTTGGTCCATTCTATGCCGTCCAGGCTGTTCTACCTGGCATGAGGGCTCGTCGCTCAGGGACTATTGTCAACGTCAGCAGCGTTGCAGGGCAGGACGGCAACCCCAGCTGCGGACTCTACGCGGCCAGCAAGTTCGGCCTCGAGGGCTTCACCGAGGCGCTATCCAAGGAAGTCAAAGAGTTTGGCATCGACGTCCTCCTGGTCGAGCCCGGTGCATTCAGGACAAACTTCCTCGGCGCCAGCATCAAGAGCGACACTTCAGCCGAGCGGGCATACGCGGGGACCGCCGTGGACGAGGCGCTCAAGAAGTTCAGCGCCGCTACGGGGAAGCAGCCCGGAGATCCGAAGAAGGCTGTCAACGTCATCTTTGAAGTTGTCACGGGCGAGGGAGAAGCGGGACACCTAAAGGGCAACATCCTGAGGCTGCCGCTCGGTAGAGACGCCTTCACCCGGATCCAGAACAAGGTTCATTGGGTGCAACGGGACCTTGATGCGAGCATCGCGGTTGGAGTTGACACAAGCCTGGATGGTGAATGAATTGCACAGGTTAATGATTATCAACTGCACTTAGCCAACTAGTCCGTAGTTTTAGTCTATGAAACGCCATGGCCGTATCACCATTTTATCTCTTTTGGGAAAGCATAGCCATCCTTGTAGTACCAATTGTGCAGGAATTCAAACCTCATGTTGCTGATTACCTTGGCAGCATCCAGGCTGCCGTCATAGTACCATCTAGGGGGTTTCGCGCAAGGCCGTCGGCGCCTCTTGGTGACCCTGCCATCTAGTTTCCCCCCGCTACTCTTCCTGTCGTACAACCTTGGATCAACAAGCGAGTAGAGCCTGTTTCGAGATGGGAGACTTCTCAGATTATACTTCAACCCGTCATCCCCCCCAGGTAGCGAGAAGAAGAAGCGTTGATGGCTGGGGTTTTCGTCATTCCACATCCCCACCATCTGGTCAAATTCTTCATAGTCTTTGCGGCTGAACAGAAGAGTCTCTAGTTCCATGGCAGACTCCATCTCGGGTGTGAGATGTGGATTCAGCTCGGGACTGGTGATGAAGTGCGGGAACGTGATGGCGGTGCTAAAGTCGGCCATCTTGCCGTTGATGAACTGTCTATCAGCGACGTCCAGCCTGATGATGCCAAGCTGCTGCATCTGTATCACGTCCTTGAGAATTCTGCGCAGAGTTCTCATGCTCAGCTCTTTCTCGGGCTGGCCGAACTCCTTGACGATGCCCCGGATTGGTGGTGGCCTGCCATCTTTGCCTGGAAACCGGCCACGCATATCCATGCCCTCAGGGAACAAAATGTTGCCGTTGAATTTGATCCTGTGATCTTTGAACTGGTTCATCATGGCCCGTTCGTTCGCGTCTTCCAACAAAAGATAGCCAAAGCACCTGTTGGCTAGGTGTTCGCAGTCGGCTTCCCTGAGGCGGCCGTAGGCCCGACATTCACTGTTGAACGGCTCCGCGTAGTTGGCAAGAGAGGCGAAAGCGTCTCTATCGTCCGAGTCCCATTTGTTTACCGGGGATGGCCAATCATCGTCGTACACGAATCTAAACTACCCAAAAGTCAGCTGGTACCTCGGTGTTGCAGCTTCGAGGGCACTTGCAAGTTTCAGGGCGTAGATCTGGCCCAAGATTCTGACCTTGAAGACATGCGCATGGGCACCCTCTCCAATATACTCGAGGAATTCTATCTTCTGAGGACCTTGAAAGTCAAAAGGCTCCAGCTTGGGACCGTCGCAGTGCGGGAGCGGCACCAAGTCGAAGGCAGACTCAGGCCAGTCTGGATACATGGCGAAGTGGATGAGGCGTGAAATTAGAGTAGAGAGAGGTGAGGTCGTAGCTATTCAAGGAGGGCTCAGTGATCTTAACACGCTGGGCGAAAGATGAAGAGCATGTTCCCGTCTTATATCTATATACCTGGCCAGCCAAGGCATCTTGGCTATATACACAAAGAAAAAGATGGGTTGCAAAGAGCTGAGCCACGGATTCTATGAGTAAGCCCCTATGACCAATAGGATGATAGATACCGCAAGAATAAACCAACTAGTGGGCGATTTGGAACAAAGACTCCTTTCATTGCTCATCAGACGGCTTTCAGCATGGATGCACGCTTGCCAGCAGGGAGTCCGGCTGTGCCAGGCAGGCAGATAAGGCGAGTCCAAACAGATTACAAGTATCCAGTTTCTCCAATGTGTTTTCAAAGACTCAATAGCCAGCCCTATGTTTGGGATCGCTCAACGGTTGCCGGGACGAGGCCGTCCGCCCATAATTAGTGGCAAAAAGACAGTTTCATTTCTCTAAACTAAGAACAAAAAGCAGCAACTAGTCTGCTTCTAAATCGGTACATGCATAGAATAACACACGGGTCTAAAGACAATCCTCGCTCGCGGCAACGCCCCTTCACCCTCCACAATGAATGGGGCTCCAGCACTGAACCCTTCCTGCGTCGACGTTTGCGGGAAACTTGGGTAAGAATACAAGTTGAGAACCGCTAGACAAGGGAGTCTAGCATCTCAACGGGAGGACGAGAGAGTACCTCCAGGCCAGGCTCGTTCGCGTGCGAGTTGAACATCGTCCCTCAACCCCGACCACTTGGGCTTCCTTGACCACGGAACGGTGGTGGTGAGCCGACATTCGCCATTGCCAGCATGCAAAGCCACCAGAGGGCTAGGTCAGTGGTGAGAACCGTGCTGTCGTACTGGGACCAGGGGATGGGCATAATGGCCACCTTCAGCTCCGCGGTATTCAGATCAAACCGGCAAACAACCTGTTCCTCATCCGTCTGGATGTAGCCATATGGTGTACCAGCGAGTTGACAGGCGTTTGCGAGCTGCCTGAGAGGCCAGATGTGCTCTACCTTGACCCCATTCTCGAGCTGACTCGCCACGGCACGCCCGCTCCACTTTGAGCTTGACCTCGCCAGGCCAACCACGAGGCGGGTTGGCCCAGGGTAATTATCCAGCTCGATGAGATGGGTTACCCAAGCTCTCCGGTCCCCATCCGACACTATGACAGGGGCCGAACTGTCGGTTGCCACGACCCTGTGGTTCAGAACGATTCCACGATGAAGTTTAAGGTGCTCCTGGGCAAACTGGAGAGTCTTCTTCAAAACCCCATCGTTCCATCCAACTAGATAGTTCATGTCCTCCTCTTTGGTGAAGGAAATCCCACCAAGGGCCTGATCAGATTGAGGGACTACGACCAGTTCTTCTGGGATGGCGAGGTCGAGGACATGACCGTAGCTTGCGTTAAGGTTAGGTAGGACGAATTCGTCCCAAATACGGATTCCGGAACTGTCTAGCTGTGGCCACCCTTTGTAGACAGAATTTATTCCTGGCTCGATGTCGCAAGGCACACGACGTTTCTGCTGGGTGAGGACGTGTCTCAGTGTTGTCAATCGACTAGACATGGTGGTAGTCGGCGATGGTAAGAAGCTGTTCAGGCTGGGTTGTGGATGGAGAGGCAGTTTTCCAAAGAGTAGATGTCAGAATGCAGATGTTGGGGGGTTGAGTTTTCAAGTGCTTGGCTGGGTGCTGTATGTTGCTTTTATATGTTTAGATAGTTTAGTACCCAGGTATATGCCTATCAATCTGTAGAGCCTATTGAGAGGAGGCCGCTTCCTGAAACGAAAGAACAGCTGGGCTCACGACGGTGGTCTGCATAGCAAGCCATTCATACAGATCAAATAGCTAAAAGCCAAGCTTAGAGGCATCTGATCAGTGGCCCTAGGTCTTTGAAGCACAAGGAGGTATCTTTGTCGAGCCCCAAAGAGAGTCATGTTGGTCCTGTGCTACTTATGCAACCTTTATCTGCTGGAAAACCTACTCTGCATTCGTTGATCAATGAAGCCTATATCAATCTATTGGTATCACTCCCTTGAGTGAAGCTATCTGCACTTCTTGATCAAGAGTCATGTTCTCAATTTCCCCAAGACACCGGCATCAACTAAGGCCCGTTCGTGCTATAGGTGAACGATAGGTTGTTTGTTTTCCATAGAGGTAGTAAATCATAACGAGTGCCAAATACAAGGATTCCTTTGAGCTTGTAAGAAAGACTCAAGGTACGCCCAGCCAAAGGGAGGGAAAAGGGCACTTTTGACGCAAAACTAACAAAGAGGTTTTCATTACAGCTCCCTCCCGGGAACGAACCACAATAAAATGGCCTTGTGCGTCCACCTGGTCCACCAGCTCCTCAGCTGCCACCGTTTCTTTGTTGAGCAATCAACGTACACAGCATTCCATTTAGTGGGCGTCACAGCAACATGTTCAAGGCGGATTGAGCCCTTCCAGCGAGTCCCACCCCGATGCCCATGCCTCATTCTTGGGCGCGCCTGGTGCCAGTCACAACGAATACAGCCCATCATGGTAGACAGAGAGAGATGCAGTGAATAAATGAAGCAACGGATTCAACTGGAAACCTCTGCTCTCAGCCGCGTTGAGACGCAAATCAGGCTTTCCACCCTCGTATGAGCATTCGTGATTGTGTTCTTGTCACTGATATTTATCATTAGTGATGCTCTGTTTGGTATAGGCGGTTGTCAGTCTCAGTGGGTGGTAGTCTACAGAGAATCTGAATAGATGGCGGCCAAGGTCATGGATATAGAACCAAGTAGTTGATCACATGTTCTAACAAGACGACTAAACACTCTGCTGCTGCAAAACATGCCGTCTAACACCGAATATCGCGAAACTCACATCATGACTTCCACAGTCAAGCCCATCTTCACCAACATGATTCCCGTCACCATGGTACGCGATGCATCTGCTTTCCGCAAGGCTATCTCGACACTCTACGGCGGCGAGTAGGTGAGCACTGAACAAAAAGGGTCGGACTTTGTGGTGACAGTGTCCCGTGCGACACCTGTCGACCTGAAGGAGAAGCTGCAGGAGGACAAGGTCTTGCGCAGCGATCAGGAAAACTGCGGTATTCCAAGAAAGGTTGCGGAGAGAAGAGGGAAATGGCAGAACAGCGATCAATGGTTGATTTATTTGGATCCGCCCGTATTCGCGATGCTGACTGTTTTGTCGCTAGAAGCCTAGAGCGTTGAGAAATAGGCAACATGAGCAAGGTTATCATTAAACAGGAAGTGGATTTGTAGATCTGCCTCGGCCGGGCTCTATAATCAAAATATTCTATTGCATCTAACTTCCGAGAAAACACTTCCCGCCCGGTGTTTGAAGTGTACTGATAACCACGTTATGGGTTCGAACTGAAGACAGTTCGACATGCTGTCCTTGATCTAAGGGGAGGTATTATGATTGCGCGTGCACAATGCCCATCTCAGTTGTTTGAAGCAGATGAACCTGTGCCCTGATATTCGCGGCTGTCGAGACTTCTAGATCTATGAGCCCATCCAAATTACTTTCCTGGACCCTCCTCTGAATAAGAGTGGATCTAAGTAATTAGTATCAATGAGCCCACACGTCGAAGCGAAGGCTAAGCTTACCTGACCAGCCACTTGAAGCCATTCCTCCATACTCCGAATATACGGGTCCCCAGTAGCATCGGCGACAGTCTCGTGACCCCAAATAACCATTTCATCAAATTCAGACGTGACCTGCATGGTTCCGACCGGCTCCTTCTCAGCCTCGTCGTCGTCGACCACAACGACCGGTTCCTCTGCTGCAGGCTGTTGCTCCTTGTCTTGCCTTCTTTCTACCACGACGCCGCGGCACTGCTCTGGCAGCTTGACAGTCTTGCCATGGAGTTTCCGTCCCCGAAAGTATGCTAGCTTAGTGCCATCTATGAAAGCTTGTGAGTTCAGAGCTCGTCGAATCTTCAAGGGGTAGGCACAAACCTTCGGCAGTGGTGGGCGACCAATAAGTGGAAACGTCAGGAATAGGGCCATCGTGATGGATACGGCAGGGCAACAGGTTCGCCACGGCCTTGGCCTTGTTATCATCAGACTTTATCGAGAGAATTGGTTGTGACATTTTGAGCTGGCTGGTTCGGTGGACAGTCGAGGTTCAAGGGAGACGCGCCGAGACGCGTAAAGGGTTGTTCCAGGGACTGGGTTAAGCTTATCTAATCTGATAAGAGATAAGCCGAATCGGGCAACCATCTCAGGGACCAGGGGACCACCCTTCGAGATCGGCCACCGCATTGACATCGTCCATCTAAGAAGAGGCCGATTCCTATGCACTCTGCGTGATGGCACAGCGCATCTCGACATCTCAGCATCGGCTCTTGCATTCGCTTACCATTTCCTCTCCTCTGTGACTTGCTGGAAGAAAACGAGGTCCACCTATCGCATTCGCAATCGGTCTTTTCGGAGTACCGAAGAAAAGTCGATGACATCAAGACTGATCGATCTGGCATCCACTTCGTGCGCCCTCCATCGGGAACTGGACCTGTCATGGAAGCGTTCTCGTATTAGCTCGATGCAGTTGGTGATTTGATCCAGCCCCTGATGTTTTGTCCTGCTCTGCAAAGTACTCAAAGTATCCCTCTCAAGTTGTTACCTCTGTTGATACCGCGTTGTAGTTGTGAAGCCAAGTCGTAAGGGTTGCTTACGACGGCAGCCAGACAGCCTCGGCGTACCCGTTGAATATCAACGGCTTTTGCGGTGACGCTCACATCGCTACAAGCCTTTGAAACATACCAAGAGCCTTGAACAAAGATAACACACTAAACCCTTGCTCTCGCCAAGATGATTGCTGCTGCTTGTCCCCGTCAACTAGCCCCGATCTCTGCCGTCCCTGCCGGCCGTGCCAACATCTCCCAATGCCGCACGGTTTATCGATGAGCCGCCGACATGCACGATGAGCCCGGACAGCCCGATCCATGTCAGGAGTAGGGGTCCAGGGCTCTACCGTCAAGCAACTGATTAACTCACCCAAGGCCCCTCATGGCCTCGAGATGGATGTCTTGTCCCCCCGTGCCAGCTGAAGATTGACCTCAACTCTCTCATCCATACTAAACAGTCCGCTTCAGTTCATTACCCGAGTCTAAACACACACAGAAGCCTCGACTTTCTTCATCTCTTGACTGCAGGTACAGCTCAAGACTAGACAACTCCCCGCAGCCATGGTTCGAATGGGTCTCTCATTACCACCTCTTCCCCCCTCAATCAGCAAACCCGTCTCCCGCGGTGCTGAAGCTGTCCGTGGTTCAATCGGCAGCCTGACATGGGGTCCCGCGCTGGCCCTTGCAAAGCCGGCCATTCAATCCGTCCTCTCGCGCATCGAGACGGGAACTCTCCTTCTGGTCGACGAGCCGGCCGAGACCAGATATGTCTACGGCCAAAAGCTCTCGGGCAAGCTGGGAAGTCAGCCTGATGATACTGGCTTGCCGCGAAGGGCGGATACTGTTCCACGCGTTGAGATCGTGGTCAAGGATGACGCTTTCTGGATGCGCCTCTTCTTATTTGCCGATATGGGGTTCGCAGAGGCGTATATGCTGGGTGATTTTGAGTGTAAGGATTTGACATCCTTCTTCCAGGTAAGTTGCTATCGACAACAGATATCAGCATGGGACTAACACAATTCCAGCTATTCATTGTCAACCGCGAGCAAATGGACAATGGCACAACTTGGATCTCAAGTCTGTCCTCTGCAATTTCTAGCGTGGCTCGTTCAACAAACACCCTCTCGAATGCACTCCTCAACATCTCGGCACACTACGACATCAGCAATGACATGTTTGCAGCCTTTCTCTCACCAGACATGACCTACTCATGTCCCATCTGGCAACGCCATCGTGGATTCGGCCAGGAAGAAGAGTCACTAGAGGAGGCTCAGATCACCAAGCTATGCCGTTTTATTGACGGGGCCAGAATCTTGTCAACCGACCACGTCTTGGAGATTGGTACCGGATGGGGCTCGTTCGCCATCGAGGCCGTGAAGAGGACCGGGTGTCGGGTTACCAGCCTCACTCTTTCTAAGGAGCAGAAGATCTTGGCCGAAGAGCGCATCGATGCTGCAGGATTCAGCGACAGGATCGAGGTGAAACTGATGGATTATCGAGCACTCCCGATTCCCGAAAAGCCATATGACAAAATTGTATCGATCGAGATGTTGGAGGCAGTCGGTCAGGAATACCTTGCCACATACTTCAGCTGCATCGACAAGCTATTGAAACGAGATGGCGGAATAGCCGTATTCCAGTGCATCACAATGCCCGAAGGCCGTCACGAGGCCTACTCCAAGACAGAAGAGTAAGTCTAATGAAAAGAACGCCATTCCACCCGCTAATGTGTTGCAGCTTCATCAACCACTACATCTTCCCAGGCGGATACCTCCCATCAATCACACAGCTCTTGAATCACATCAGTGAGCAATCCCAAGGCACACTCATCGTAGAGAATGTTGAGAATATTGGCGGTCACTATGCCAAGACGCTGAGGCTGTGGAAGGAGAACTTTATGGAGAGCTTCGACGATAAGATCCGACCAGCTTTGATGAGAGAGCACCCCGATATGACCCCTGAAGGAGTTGAAGTCTTTCGCAAGAAGTGGGAGGTGAGATATCGCCAAGATATTTGTGCATTTACGGAAGCTAATTTGTTGCCAGTACTACTTCACGTACTGCGAGGCTGGGTTTGTGACCAAGACTTTGGGTGATGTGATCATTACTGTCGGTCGAGAGGGGTCACTCCAGTTGATGGACGGGATTCCTCTGTGAGAGTGTGAAGAAGGAGGAGGCTGAGTAGTAAGGGTAAAGGCCTCTTTGGGAGGTAATGAACGATGCTGCATGGGTATCTAGACAATCTCATAGCGTGGTGTTGATGGGCGATACGGCATTGATCACCCCCTTCGTTTCTTCTTGGATTTGTTCCCCTTTTGTCCTCCTGATGTTGGTTTCGGCGCAAATCGATTGGCATGGTCCACGTCGAAAGCTGACTTGTGTTTCCGGAAGAGCAGCATTGTCGCTCGCGCATCCTCAATACTGGAGTGTGCCCCTTCTTGTATCTCAACTCCCAACAGCTGCTGCGCGAGGAGTCGCAACGCAGGTTTCCTCCCATTGCCATACTTTTTGAAGCCTGGAAACTTGGCCGTGTCCCGAATATCTCGAGCTGGATGGCTCAGGATGAGTGCTTCGAGGTCGTGTTTGAGGTCATGTCCGATCAAGATGCGGTCCTTGAGAAGCTTGTCGATGTCGGCTTGGACCTCTTCAAAGTCCCTAGCAAATCTCATACTCTTCGGACTAATCCCACTCACAACCGTGCGCCAGTTCGTGACCTTTTCCTTCGGTTTCACGTATGAATCGTAGATTTGACGCCCGTGAAAGTCGACTATACTAACACGAGCGAGAGCTGACTGGTAACCACCAGGACCAACACCAACCATTTCGCAGTCGATGGCAATATATTTGCCAATGTCGATCCCTTCTGTAAGGCCATGATTGATCTTGTCCTTTGCCGATGCGAGCATCATTGAGTTGTCCTTGGCTCCGAGGTTATAGGCCTCTGCCAAGGCTTCGGCAGATATGTCGTTATCTTCCGCCCATAATGCGAGGGATGTTGAAGTCCCAGTTTGTGAATCGTCTTCAATCTTTGAGCTGTGAACGCCACCCATTTGCCCTTTAGCCGTTGCGTGTGGTCCCTTGGTCTTCTTTTGTGGCTTTTCAGGGGCTTTGTCGACCTTGGGCTTTTTGGGTGCTGGTTTGGCCGTTGTTGTATCCGATTTCCGCTTCAAGGACGGCTTTGAAGCTGATTCGGTCTTGAGTTTTGCCTGGAGCTTTTTCCAGTTAGATGATAATTCGGCCATCCTCTCAACGAGTAAGGCGATCGAGGTTAAGTACCGCAGTAAGCTGGTTGCGTTGGTGTAAGTGGTTGATGAGAGACGGCTTGCAAGAACGGCAGGCTTTGCAGGTGATGAGGCTAACGGGATTTATGCAGCTGACGAAGAATTGATAAGCCTGACTTATGCTCACCGCCTTTGCGATAAGCGCCCAGTTCCATATTCTGCCATGCCCCTCCAGAAATAATTCCTCTCGCTCCATCATCGCGACAAGCTACCACGCGACAGCGCGACAATCATCAAAAAGGCGACCACATCAGCCCTTTTCATCATGGCTGGCGGTACCCCTGGCGGAGAGGCCACCGTAGGGTCTGGCGAACCTCGACTAAAAGGCCACGCGACACCCGAGACGATAGCAACGGGATGCATTGCCTGGGTCGAAAAGGAAGGTCAACCGCGACGAGCCGAGATCCTTAGTATCAAGACAACAAAGAGCGGCAAGCAATTTTACTGCAATTTCGATAACTTCAACAAGCGACTGGATGAATGGGTGCCTGTGGCGAGGATTGATTTTACCCGAGAAGTCGAGTGGCCAAACCCAGACAAGGACAAGCCCAAGGACCCCAAGACCAAGAAGGCGTCGGCCGCTCAATCGAAGAAGCAATCTAAGAAGGCGCAGAAGCGCCTAAGCAAGAGAGAGCAGTCTGTGGCTTCAGAGGCGAACACGCCGCATCCTTGGACAGGTAGGTAACCCCTGGTCTTCATCAACACATGCGACTGACAATTGGTTGTTTTGAGACTTTGCAGATTCCCAAAGTCGACAAAAGTCTTCCTCCCTTGGCCCCGATGGCGACAGTCAAACGAGACCTAGCGTCGAAGGTGGCGCGACACCCGCTGTCGATGATATGGACATGGACGAGAAAGAGACGGAGGTCAAGAATGAGCCAGCAGAGTTCAGTCGCGAGGTCGAAATCGAGAAGCTACGAACATCTGGATCAATGACGCAAAACCCAACCGAAGTGTCGCGAATTCGAAACATTTCCAAGGTGCAATTTGGCAAACACGATCTCTACCCATGGTACTTTTCACCATACCCTGAGGTCTTTAACCAAGAGGACGTCATCTTCATCTGCGAGTTTTGTCTGAGCTACTACGGAGACGAAAAGGCGTTTACACGACATCGACGAAAGTGCACGCTCCAGCACCCCCCAGGAAACGAAATCTACCGAGACGAAGCCATTTCCTTCTTCGAGATTGACGGCCGACGACAACGAACATGGTGTCGCAACCTGTGTCTGCTGTCCAAGATGTTCCTGGACCACAAGACACTCTACTATGACGTAGATCCATTCTTGTTCTACGTAATGACTACACGGACGGAGAAGGGATGCCATCTGGTTGGGTACTTTTCCAAGGAGAAAGAGAGCGCAGACGGGTACAATGTGGCCTGTATTCTGACTCTACCCCAGTACCAGCGCAAGGGCTACGGACGACTCTTGATTCAATTTTCGTACGAGCTCTCCAAGATTGAGGGGAAGCTTGGGTCTCCAGAGAAGCCACTGTCGGATTTGGGTCTCTTGAGTTATCGACAATACTGGTCAGAGAATATCCTCGAGCTTCTCATGGGTTACAACGAGCGAGAGGAAAAGGTGACGATCGAGACCATTTCCTCAACGCTGGCCATGACGACCCAGGATGTGGAGCATACTCTCCAGGCGATGCGGATGCAAGTGTATCATAAGAGCGACCACAAGATTGTGATACCAGATAAGCTGATTCAGCAACGGGAGAAGTCAAAGCTGAAGCGCAAGCGGATAGTTGATCCTACCAAGATTCAATGGAAGCCGCCAGTGTTTACGGCATCCAGCCGGACGTGGGGATGGTGATGTTATATTGGTGTTGGGTTTAGGTAGATCATGATGGCGAATTAGTATTGTCGATAGTTTCTGAATGATACCCCTTGTAGATTAATTGTGCTCGAATGAAAGGATTTCGGAGCAGAAGAAATAATCATTGGTGAAGTTGCAATGCAGTTGGGTCAGTAACCTTGTTCAGTGCTCCAAGGTAGAGCTACCCCAGCTCCCGTGCAAGCCCCACGTCGCCCCTACCTCTAGCTGTCTCATCCTACGTAATCAGTCAAGGGATGCGACAACACCAGATCAACCAGTTCAGCACCATCAACTCAGCCTCTTAACACCATTTCCCTAATCCTCACGACCTATCCCGCGCCGATCCGACTCAGACCTATCTTGCCCTAATCACACCTACAACCCGGATCAAGATTCTTCGCAAAAACGTTCCCCAAGCCATGACGCTCCGGTTGCTGGCGTCGAGCTTGCTGGGCTTGAGCGCATCGCTCGCCAGCGCCAGCACCGACGGCAATCAGAGACCTCTCTCCGACTATGCGCATTCATGTCCTGATTATACGCGATACGCTACATATATCCAGTATGCACCCATGCTGTCTCTACCGCCGCTGCAAGCTGACGTTGCTTCCTCAGTCGACCCTTGAGCACCGGCCCTAGAGCTCTACCCTACCAACGACCGAGCCCCAAATGTCGGACCTTTCAGTCACCAGCGATCGAAAAGGTCATCGAGGATGTCACATCACGCATGACAGACCCAGATCTGGCGCGCCTCTTTGAGAATGCATTCCCTTCGACGACGGACACTACGGTCAAGTTCCACACCAAGGGCAAGTCAGAGACTGGCTTCTTCCGCATGGGAAGCTTTGGAGGATTCCACGACGACGAGGCTTGGCAAGGACCACAGTCCTTCATTATCACCGGCGACATTATTGCTGAATGGCTGCGAGACTCGACAAATCAGCTGAGACCCTACCAACCCTTGGCCAACAAAGACACCGCTGTCCATACACTACTCCTAGGCGCCATCAACACGCAGGCCGAGTATGTTATCGAGTCGCCTTACTGCAATGCCTTCCAGCCACCGCCCATCAGCGAACTACCCATCTCGTCTAATGGCCAGGATGATGTCGTGCACCCTGCCTACGAGCCACAGGCCGTCTTTGAGTGCAAGTACGAGCTGGATTCCCTCGCACACTTCCTCGCCCTTGGCAACGACTTTTACGAGCACACGGATTCGCTTGAATTTCTAAACAAGAGGTGGTATCGCGCTGTTGACACGCTGCTGGGCGTGCTGGAGCAGCAGTCCAAGTCGACGTTTGACCCCGAGACGGGCAAATATCGACGCAACGAGTATACCTTCCAGCGTCGCACTGATCTTGGAACAGAGACGCTGAATCTGAGAGGTGAGGGCAACCCTCTCAACTGGGGAACTGGATTGGTCCGGTCAGCGTTCCGTCCCAGTGACGATGCTACGATTCTTGGCTTCTTCATCCCCGCCAACGCTCAGATGTCGGTGGAATTGAAGCGAACGGCTGCACTCCTCACGAAAGCTGGCAAGACAACGCTGGCCAAGACGCTGGAGGAATGGAGCCAGAAGATCCGGGACGGCGTGATGGAGCATGGTGTGGTCAAGCACAAGAAGTATGGCGATGTATTCGCGTACGAAGTGGACGGGTACGGATCGACAATCCTCATGGATGATGCCAACTATCCTTCGTTGTTGGCTCTTCCCCTGATGGGATTCTGCGACGTGGATGACCCGATATACCAAAACACACGGAAGATGCTACTGGACAAGGGTGGGAACCCTTACTACTTGGAAGGAAAGGCCTTCAAGGGTATTGGAGGTAAGACACCAATGGTCTCGCAAACTGTGGCATACAGCAACTGACCTTCTAGGCCCTCACATTGGTTTGAGGAACGCATGGCCAATGAGTCTCCTCATCCAAGCCCGAACCACGAGCAACGAGACCGAGATCAAAGAGTGTTTGGACCTAGTGCTCGACTCGGCCAAGCTAGGTCTGGTCCACGAGAGTATTGATGTACAGCATATTTCGCAATACACGAGAAGCTGGTTCGCATGGGCCAACGGTGTTTTTGCATCAACGATTCTGGATCTCGCAAAGAGAAAGCCGCACTTGATATTTGGCGAGGGCGTCGAACCGTATGAGATATGATGGGCAACGGATGGGTGAAGGTTTAACCTGTACAGCAGATGTATTGAACGAAATCATGCATCCATTGATTGGGTGGATTGGGCGTACTTGGCATACGAAGAAAAGCAGCATGAATAAATGAGGCCGGCTACCTACTGACAAGAGAGAGCTACTGTCTAGGCCTGAGATGCAGGCCGAGATTTTCGAGCATGAGGAACATGTTCGTGGTCCGGACCGGCTAGCTATCACCGGCTTGTCTCGAAACAGAAAGTACTGGCGAACAGCCCCATTGCAACAAAGACCAATGACCTTGTAGGATTCAACTATCGCCATTATGTGTCACAAGCAACTAATCTTCTCTCCCCCCCACGAAGTTTTTGTAGTACCCCAGATTTCGTAATTATCGACCTACGTAATTGGTGTTCCTCGACAATTGGCAAGCAACTCCGAGAAGATCAATCATGGATCCCATGCGGGACGGAAGAGGTCCACAGTTATCCGCCCTTTACCATCCATCCGCTCGGTTATTCAAGACTTGAAGAAGGGAGGGCCATGAACCTCTTCCAGCCGGTCCGACATCGCTCTTACTGCTGGATGGGCAAAAGCTGGGCTGGATGCTGTACAACGCGGAGATCAGAGACATATATGACGTTGGGCCGCAGCCCTCATTTTCTCAGACCTTGTTACTCCTCAACACCATCATCAAGCATCGTGACCATGGCCCCCGCGACCCATGCCTCCGAGTTCCCCTCGAACCCCGACTCGGGCAAGCACCAGATCAACCTCATCCGCGGCTGGCCCAACCCCTCCCTCCTCCCCACCGACCTCCTCTCCTCGGCCGCCCAGCGCAACCTCGCTGACCCCTCCATCTACGTCCCCGCGCTACAGTACGGCGCCGACGCCGGCTACCAGCCCCTGCGCGAGGCCCTGGCCACATGGCTGTCGGAGCACTACCGCGTCGAGCGGGACCCGGAGCGCATCTGCATCTCGGGAGGCGCCAGCCAGAACGTCGCCTGCATCCTGCAGAGCTTCACCGATCCCAACATCACCCAGGCCGTGTGGTGCGTTGCGCCGTGCTACCACCTCGTCTTTCAGATCTTTCGCGATGCTGGCTTCGAGGGGCGGCTGAGGGCGTTTCCCGAGGATGAGGAGGGCGTTGACATTGAGGCGTTGGAGGAGAAGCTCGCCAAGTTTGAGGAGAACCCACCAGAGGCCAAGGTAATGATGATATCAAGAGCTTGTAGATACTTGCACTGACATGCACTACAGCCTCGCTTCAGTGACCCAGGAGAGTATCGCAAGCATTA
This sequence comes from Fusarium falciforme, assembly GCF_026873545.1. Taxonomy (NCBI): domain Eukaryota; kingdom Fungi; phylum Ascomycota; class Sordariomycetes; order Hypocreales; family Nectriaceae; genus Fusarium; species Fusarium falciforme. Next base: position 1,347,757 of record NC_070549.1, on the reverse strand, counting down.
CCGCCACATCATCTACGTCGTGCCGACATGCTCCAACCCATCCGGCAAGACAATGTCCCTGCGCCGTCGTGAAGCCCTCGTGCGGTTGGCGCGCAAGTACGACGCCCTCATCATCTGCGACGACGTCTACGACTTTCTCCAGTGGCGCATCGACAGCGACCCGGCCAAGATCGCCGAACACCTGGGTCCGAACGAGCACCCGGACATGCTGCTCCCGCGGCTGTGCGACATTGACCTCGCCATGGGTCAGGCGGAGAATGACCCCCAGGGGTTCGGACACGCTGTGAGCAATGGTTCCTTCAGTAAGCTTGTCGGACCTGGTGTGAGGACTGGCTGGCTTGAGGGTTCGCCTGCGTTTGCTCGGGGTCTGTCGCAGACGGGAGCGACTCAATCAGGAGGCTCACCGAGTCAGTTCTGCGCCTCCATGATGGCCGACTTGGTCCAGTCCGGTGCCCTCCAGGAGCGCCTCGCCACGACACTACGACCCAGGCTGCAACATCGACATCGCGTTCTAATGCAGGCGATTCACAAACACCTGGCTCCTCTCGGCGTTGGAATCCGTGAGGCTGGGCTTGTCGATGGGAGTGTGTACGGCGGCTACTTCGTATGGCTAACGCTTGGTCCTGGCGTGTCTTCAAAGTTGGTAGCTGATGCTGCCATTGCCGAAGAGAACCTGGTTGTTGGAAACGGCACCATGTTCCAAATACGTGGCGAAGAAACATGTGCGAATCTCAACAGCGCCGTCCGGTTAACGTTTTCCTACGTGCCCGAAGAAGACCTGGTTGAAGGCGTCGAAAGGCTGGCGGCAGTGCTGCAGAGGGTAAAGGCTGATCCAGCCAAATACAAGGCGTTGAACGGGGAAACCGACGCTGTGAAAGCTCATAAATATGTGTAATATATTATCCGCCATGCTGTCTATTTCACGTCTGTCCCTGACTCTGACCATCTTTCGCCTTTTATTTCTTGGAGAAGAAAGACATGATGTTTCCTTGTCCCTTTGGAGCAGGCTTCTTTGCCTTGGATCCTGATGATGACGGGGTTGGAGTTGGCGCTGGCTTCTTTGCCGGCTTCGGAGCCTCCTCCTCTGAGAATGATTCCCAGCCTTCCTCTTGAATCGTGACTTGAATAATGGTTAGCATCTGAGCCTATAGTTTGACCACTCAATTATAAACTTACCCATGTACCCCTGGTCATCGAGGATGCGCTTCTTCTTCATTACTCGTCTCTTTCCTCTTCTGCGCCCATCACCGCTGCTCGATATCACTTCCGAAGGCTTCTTATCCTTGGGCTCCTCAGGTTCCGGCTCAGGTTCGGGTGCCTCTTCCATCTCTTCGTCTTCCTGCTCCTCTTCCTTGTCTGAATCTTCCTTGTTGTCGTCCTCGTCGTCGTCCTCCATCATTTTCCGCAGGGCATCTTCGCGTTCTTGACGCTTTCTCCTGATTTCCTCAGCATCCACCGCAGGCTTTGACTTGGAGGCAACAATATCAGAGTCATCAGCTTCGCCGTCATCTGAGAGGGCCATGGAAGTATCCTCCTCCTTGGGAGTAGGCTTCGGCTTGGGTGGCCGTGCAGCTGCCTTGGCGAATGATTGCATAATGCTCCCTGCCATGCCCTTCTTCGCGGCTGGCTTCTTCGAGCCACTGGGAACCGGCGTGCCCTCTTTGGATGAGGGAGCTGATGCCTCCTTCTTGGTCGGCTTGGCCTCCGCTGCCTCTGATTTGGCTGTTGACGGTTCCTCCTTGACCTTTGCAGCTGGCGCCGACTTGGACGAAGCGGGTTCTCGCTTCATAGCTTGTGAGGTAGCTGGGGGAGGAGCCTGCGGACGGCCCTTGCGATCTCTCTTTCGAGCTTGAGGGTTGCTGATGATCCCATACTTCTTCGATGCCGCAGAAGCATCTTCTTCTTTTGGGTACTCTGATAGCTGTGCTGAAACATCTGACAAGAGGGAGAGGTCCCTTTGGGGATGAGGTGCAAGGCTGTAGACATGAATCGAAGTGACTTGTTGGTAGTCAGCCAGGATATCTTTGACAAGGTTAGTGGACGATCATTGAGCTGTACTCAAAGGTTAAGCTACCGCTGAGCTCTTCCTCCCTAGCAAGGGTCATGGTCGTGACGGGCACCGTCTCAGAAAAAGTCTCATTCTCGGGCGCTGAGCTTGCCATCTCGACATCTCCATCAGACTCCTGATTGTCTGAGCTCCTGATGCCATAGACAAGGTAGGTTGCGTAGACCGAGTTGGCCCGCGAAGCATTCTGGTACTTGTGAAAGTCATAGAGCATCCTAAGAAGCCGTCAGAAAAGTGAACCAGCTTGTTCTTCTTCTGAGCTTACTCCTTTGCAGTGTTCACATGAACATCCAAGGCTCTGCTGAGGACGCGATATGTGATCTACATCATGTTAGCCCTGCCATCGGCCGCAGAAAAGGGACTCTATCGAGAGCATACCGGTCGCTCCTCACTGAGCAGGCGATCTGCCAAAAATTTCCTGTGCTCGTCCATGATTCCGCGAATTGAAGTGTAGAACTTCTTCTCGTCGATCAGGCCAAGCAAGAGGAAGAAAAGGAAAGAATTTGGACAAGATCCGTGTTACGACTTGACCATGGAAATCGTGGTATCCCCAGAGACGCCAATTGCAGGACGCGTAGAGTGGACGCGCTCTCACGTGCAATCAGGCCAGGAGTGGAAGGCGCGACCCCCTTTAACTCATATTTATGTCTCAATCAGATGGTTTGAAATTGCAGAAACCATACAAAAGGGGGTTATCTACATAACGGTTTCCTCAGGCTTGCAGGCGTCATTCTAGGCATCGCGTCTAAGCGCGACAACCTGATTTGAACCAAGTCTTCTTCCCCGGGCAACCCCTCCTCGTATACGAAATTCCTTGTCACCTCATAGGATTGATGCATAAAACATCCAGGGGCTCCGAACACTCGATCGATTCACCGGACCAGCCGTACAGCCAAGCTTCATGGCCAACCACGATGTCCCCGATTCGACAGACTGGCTGTCAACGCCGCTCGCAGGGATCGCCGCTGTTGAAAACGCCCTTCGCTGTCAGGTGTGCAAGGACTTTTTCAAGACGCCCATGATCACGTCTTGCTCCCACACTTTCTGTTCGCTATGCATTCGGAGGGCCTTGTCCAACGACAGCAAGTGTCCGCTCTGTCGCGCATCAGAGCAGGAGCTAAAGCTGCGGAGTAACTGGTCAATGGAGGAGGCTGTGGAGGCCTTTGTGAAGACCAGAACAGCGGCTTTGGAGCTGGCGCGGAATGGGGGAGCGGCGAATGCTGGACCTAAACGAAAGGCCGAGAACGATCACCACGAGTCAGACGATGCGCCAGAGGGCAAGCGGCCACGGACATCAACTCGACCAAGAAGATCTCAAACCAATACACCTTCATATTCGGTACCTACAGAAGAGGACGAGGTGGTGGAAGTGCCAGATGATGATGACGACTACGTACCAGAGCTTGGTAAGATCAATATTGTTCAGAGTAGGCAAGATGGAACACTAATCATGTCAACAGGGGACGGTCTTGTGGCTTGTCCCGTCTGTCAAAGTCGGATGAAGGAGTGGCAAGTATTTAAGCATCTCGAAACTTGCACAGGCGCGAAACCTCCACAAAGAAAAGCCGGAAGCAGCTCAACCTCGTTTGGCAGCCAACAGCGCCAGACAAAGGCCCCCGAACGACTACCGACGATGAATTACTCGATGTACAAAGACCAAGCACTGCGCAAGAAGCTAGGAGATCTCGGCATCTCAAACCAGGGCCCTCGCATGCTGCTCGAGCGCCGGCACAAGGAGTGGGTGACACTGTGGAACGCCAATTGTGACGCAGCAAAGCCAAAGAAACGCAGCGAACTGCTGCACGATCTGGATGTTTGGGAGCGAACACAGGGAGGAAGAGCCCCAACGACTGGCCGGGCGGCGCAGAATGCCGCCATCATCAAGGACAAGGATTTTGACGGTGCGGCTTGGGCGGCGAAGCATGACGACTCGTTCAAGGATTTGATTGCGAGCGCAAGGAAGAGCAGACTCGAGGCGAAAAAGAAGGCCGAAGAGGCTGCGAAGGAGTCGAATTCTGAGCCTCCTTCGACAAGCCAGGAGAAGCCGTTGAGTTTGGAACAAACACCATCACAAGCGCCGTCGTACGAACAACCTGCGGTATCCTCAAGCGCGGGCCTAATAATAGATCCAAGCCTGGCACCAACTGTCACTCAGCAAGAGTACTCAAACGCGGTCAATTCGACAGCCGCTTACCTGCCGGCTCCAACGACAGTCGCGGCGGTGACACAGGCGCCTTCAGGGGTTCCGGAGCCATACTATGCGCAGAACCCCTACCCTTACCACACTGACATTCACCCGCATATCCCCTATTCTGCATCCCAACCTTACCATACTACTCCCTCATACCACCAAGACGCGGGAATGGGGAATCAACCCTTATACTACACTCCAGATGGGCCAGCCCAACCTTATACATGGCCCCAGCACCCAAGCAGCCAGCCTTGACAGATGGGCAGTACGCCAGCGCAGTGAGCTTGGGCGGAACATAGAAGAAGGACGGTGCATCGAGATACCATTTGATGATATAAAGACGTGGGATAAAAACAAGGCATAGACTCTAATGAACAATTGGCCCCCGTGGCTTTACATAATAGCCCAGAACGCCCCGGATATCCTAGATGTAGTGATCATATACGCACGTGAATAGTTGGACTCGCAATGAGTCCCTTCCCCCTTCTTCCTGGCTTCCCCTATATCGCCAGGTTTGCGATTCCAGTTTCCGACGTCGGCGTCCGAGCCTTTTCGCGGATCTCGTCGGTATCTGCTGGCACCGCCGGCAGCGCGTCGAGCTTCTTCTGTACCTCGGCCGCCTCCTTCTCCTCCCTCGCCTTCTGCTCCTCTGCCTCCTTGAGCCGTGTCTCCTTGTCCTCCTTCTCGCGCTCCTGTGCCTCCATCGCCTCCAGCTCGTCGTCGAGCTCGCCCTCGTCCACGACTGCGCCTGTCGACTCGGCCAAAATGGCGCCCACCTCGTCCGTCGAGGTCATCTGCTCCCGCAAACGATCCATAACGGTGTCGACCCGGTCCGCGCTGCCTACCTGGGCATTGAGGCTGGCCAGCGCATCAGTCGACGTTTCCATGACCTTGACGAGCTGGATGTTGTCAGCGGCCTGCTCGAGCTTGGCAGCCACTTGTTCGAGTTGGTTGAGGGTGGCGTAGCGAGTGGCGAGGGACGACTCGGCGAGTTTCTTGGACTTCAGGGCTGCAAGAGCGGCGATGCGGTTCTTGCGGGTGACAGCGTCCTTGGCGGTTTGTGCAAGCTCGTCAATACGTGTGTTGAGAAGATCAGTCTGATGCTTCAGACTTTCTGTCACTTCCTTGAGGGAAGCAATAGCGGCGTCTTCCTCTGTGATGCCGCCCTGCTCGCCGGATCCCTTGATCCGGATTGTCTTTCCGTCATATTCGATAACTCCCTTATCGCGCGAGAGGAACTTTAGCAGCACATCCAGGTCCGTATCTGTCAAGCGCTGGTCCTTAACCAAGGCTGTTGAGAAGGCCTTTTGGAATTGTGCTTTGCTAAAGACGCGATCAAACCTTGAGCTTCTCTCTGCCATGAGGTCGCCCAGCTCCTTTGCCGCGGCCTCGACGTTCTTGACTACCACATACTTGCCAGTCGGCAGTTTATCATCTCCCCTAGATGGATCCACCACTCCGAGCTGGCGCAGCGTCCAGCCCATGAGATTCCAGGGAAGACTTGACCAGCTGCTTTGGTATATGCTCTGTTGTGACTTATCAAAGTCGTTAAGGGCCATGAAGTCTCGTCCAGCGGTCGCCTCACGCACGACGGTACCTAAGGCCAGCGGCTGGCCAAACTCCTTCGACTCGAGGGATCGTAGTAGTCCGTCATCGAGATTCAGGACAAAGTGGTCGGGCTCCGAACCGCGGTGGGAGATGAGGCCTCGAGCGACAAGGTCGGAGAGTGCCTGGCGCCAGGCGGAGATGTTTGCTTGGTAGCCATCTGGGTTCAGAGTGCGCTGGGATCGAAAGTCCGAGTATCGTGCGGGCAATCTCGACCTAAGGGAAGTACACGGTTAGCAAATAAATTCCATTTATAGCATGTAGGACAAGTAAGAAGGGCGGTTACTACCTTGCGAAGCTGGGGTCATTTTTAATGAGGTAGTCGGCGAGCTCGCCCATGACGGAGTCGGGCACGGTCAGATGCGCCGGCGATAGTGTTTAGCAGAGCTGAGATCTCAAAAAGAGAAAGGTGGCGTTTCTAGAAAGCTCTGCTCATAAAAATCGCGGTCCCTAATTGTTGAAGAAAAAAGTCGAGGTTGCAATCAAAGGGTGAGAGATGACGACACATGTGACGCCGTGAATGGGAGATGGATCATTTGTTGGTGGTGGGATGAAAGTGGCTTGCTTGTCGTCAGGGACAATGGCTGTTGGGGTTTAGTGGCTTGATAGCGAGCCATCGCTTATCGGTTAGTGGCCAGGGACCAATACAACACCAAATCCAGCATCACGACTTACAGGCACAAGACATTCAAATAGAGTCAATCGATTAGCCAGTGTGGTTGAAAACTTGATTGAATTCATTGACAGGTTTCCAACACGATGTAGAAGAAGCACAATCACTTCAAACTTTGATCCATAAAAACGCCCGTCACTCTGACAACACCATCCAACCTCAAACACCGATGCTATGGTCTGTATAGGACGATGCCCTTAGACAAGTTTTAGATAAATCCTCAAACAAGCCTTAGGGGAGCCCTCATATGAGTTCTAGAGAATCCCTTAGACCCAGAAACGCCCCCATAGTTTCCCTCTGTTCCATCTAGGAAACCTCCGAGAACTGAGTGAATTGGATCTGGCCACCATTCTCAGCAGCATCTATGCGCTGTTTGTACAAAGCCTTTGCAAGCTTGTACGCCTCCTCGGCTTCCTTCATCTCGATCTCAGCAAATGCCTTGGCTTCAGCGATGAAGCGGTCATCTTTGTCTGTAGAGCTGTCTGGGCCATCAGCGGCGGCACTTCGACCGACCCGCTTCAGGGTGTTCTCGGGAGTAGTTGTGGAAGCAGAGCTAACCATTGTGGCGGCAACAGCAAGGAGTAGAGTGAAACAGTTGATGATTCGGACCATTGTTGTGGTGTTTTGTCGGTCTCCAGTTGTGAATAGAGAGTCAAGTTAGGTAGTAGTTGTGAAGAGTCAAAGATGAAGTCGTGATGAAGTGTTGGTGGAGTTGATAAAGTCGATGACTGGTGATTGATGATAGAAGTGGTGAGAGAAGTTGTAAAGAAGAAGAAGAAAACTGCACTCCTAGAGGGATGGATGGGAAGATATATATACACGAGGCTCCATGTTTGGGCTCTGGGCGGCAATGTTTTCCCATGTCTGGATTGACTTTGTTGAGAATCGTTTGAGCCAAACTTTGGTGTTGATACTTAACTTCAACTTTGATGCAAGTGACGAGCGCCTCCCCGGCATGATCATATCCCCACCACGAGGAAGTCAAAGTATCTGCCTCATAATCTTCGTTCATATACAGTTCAGTGCCTTATTTTTTCCTCAGGCCATCCTTAGCTACTCACGGTTCAATTCCAGCCCTCTAGAGGTCAAAACCTTTGGACATGAAAGCAGGAGGTAGTCCTCCAGCACAGCTTCAGATGCCATACAGGCACGCATCCGCCCTTCTATGGGTCAATATAGCGTAAACTCGACAAGAGCCCCTTTTCTAGTACATCGAGAAGAGTTCATACGACACTAATTTTTCTTCTCACAGGTCACATTCACATGACCAAGCTTTGAGGCTATGCAAATTATCAGGGGAACTTGGCAGCACCGTTTTACTAACTCCCCGAAACCTTAAACTATGATTGAATCCGCAGTCTTGAAGTTAAGAAAGAAGCTTGATGCCTTTCTACCTTTTAAAAAGTCTTATGCGGATCTAAGGCATTTAACAGCCCAAGCAGTGATGGGATCGGATTCATCTTTCAGGAAGTTGACGACGGGAAAACCTCACATCCCAGACTGCATGGGGGAAGAAATGGTCCTGCTCGTGATTCTTTTCATCAAAATCTCATCAATGACTCGAAAATTAAGCATCGAACAGGCAAAGAGTCACGATGCCCCTCCTCCACTCGGTGTCCGAGGCGCCATGTGGCCGTTGAACAACAGTTTGAACAGTTGATATCTTTGACTTTCGGAATCAAATGGGGCTTAGACATCCCCCTTCTAGAAACTACTCTACCTTCCAAACGACCTTGATAGGCGTAGTCTAGCGGAACAATTGTGCAGGGAGTGCTCAGTGGTGGCAACGCCCCCAAACCATCGACTTGGGGGCCACGTTGTAGAGTCTATGCCAGATCACCACAGCAATAGTTAACGTTATATATGCTAATAAATAAAAACCTATCAATTCCTTAACCTCAAGTACGATGGAAATATCGTGGATCATTATTCCAGGCTCCAGCCGTGCTCCCTCAAATTCACACCCCAACAACCCCAATACACCCCCAACCCCACAACCTGGTGCCTCAATGACGTCCGCAGCAACGCAACTGGACCATGTCCATCAAAGGAGGGGCTGAGGGGTCTTCTCCTCACCCAGCGGCTTCTTCGTCACTTTGGCCGGGGATAAGGCAACCTACACAACATGTGATAGGCCAAAAATCCCTGTCAAGCAACCCTGACAGCCAATGTTCCGAGGCCATGATTCGCGGGGTAAGAAAAGTGCGCCCTCTCAGTCAAACTCCAACAAACGTGTAACTCGAGTTCGTTATCAAAGTACCGTCGCTAACAATTCCCCCTCCACTATTCCGTGTGTATCCTTCCAGAGCCGAAGCACAGCTTTGCTAAGATAACGACCCGTAGATACCTGCTAGCCTCAGCAAGGATCTGGATACCTTGACAACCTCGTCCTGTTCCTCTCTTGACTCAGCGTTTTCTGACTCCTTGTCACGTTTATCCCAATCAATTGAACCATTCGCGGCTCTCTCTCTCATCTCCATCAAATCACATCATCCTCACTCTTCTCCACCTCCTCACTCGGCCCTAGCCCGTCCGAATGAACACCACCCGTCGTCTCTTCACCACTGCATTCACAACCCTCAACCTCTCGCTCTCACGCCCGACTTCACTCTCACCTCTTATCCGTCCCCTCTTCACCTGTCGCACAATGGCCTCCTCCGCAGCTGCCAAGCGCCTCGCCGGCAAGACCGTTGTCGTCACCGGCGCCTCCTCCGGCATCGGCCGCTCCACGGCTCTCGAGTTTGCCCGGACGGCGCCCAGCAACGACCTTCGGCTCATTCTCACGGCTCGCCGCATTGATTCACTCAAGGAGCTCGCTGATCAGATCAAGAGTGAGGTCGGTGATGGCGTCAAGGTGCTGCCCTTTAAGCTCGACGTGAGCAACCCTGCCGAGATCAAGGGCTTTGTGAGCAACCTGCCCGAGGAGTGGAGGAACATTGACGTCCTCGTCAACAATGCGTAAGTCCCCTTTCTCGCTCATTACTCAGATGGGTAACTCATGCACCATAGCGGTCTCGTCAAAGGTGTCGCTCGGGCTCCCGAGATTGCCGAGGAGGACATTGGCATCATGTTCAACACCAACGTCACCGGCCTTATCAACATGACTCAGGCCATTCTCCCCATCTTCCTCGCCCGCCCCGACGGAGGCCATGGCGACATCATCAACGTTGGCTCCATCGCCGGCCGGGAGCCCTACCCCGGTGGCTCCATCTACTGCGCCACCAAGGCCGCCGTCCGCAGCTTCTCTGAGAGTTTGCGAAAGGAGCTGATCGCTAGCCGGGTCCGTGTTATTGAGATTGATCCTGGCCAGGTTGAGACTGTAAGTCGAGCTTCCATTCATCAAGTTCCCAATTTGTTTCTAACAGACCTCTAGGAGTTCTCTGTTGTGCGATTCTACGGAGACAAGTCCAAGGCCGATGCTGTGTATGCGTAAGTTAACTCTCGCCAGTCCTTCACAAGACATCGTCTTCAGAGAATATCAAGAGCTAACCATCCTTCCAGGGGATGCGAGCCCCTCACTCCCGACGACATTGCCGAGATTATCGTCTTCACGGCCACCCGTCGGGAAAACGTGGTTGTCGCCGATACCCTCGTCTTCCCCAACCACCAGGTAAGAAACCTCGCCTCTCAAAGTATCACAAAATGGCTGACACCTGTTAGGCTGGCGCAGGTATTCTTCACCGAAAGGGTGCTTAAGTTAGATAGACAAAACAAGACAATAGAATCCAAGTATAAAAGTGCATCAGATAAGTCCCAATGTCATGTCAAGGACGGAATATCATTGTATATTCATATTCGTAAGTTTAAATCAAGGGCTACCACTATCGGACAATCTACTCGTCCCAAGTGTATCTTGAGAATGGCATGCCATTAGGCAGTGGCCAAACAGTCAAGCCCTCTACATTTCGCCGGAGCTCACATGAATGTTCGAAAAGTTCTCTTGCCCAAAACCCATTTGCCCCCGAAGGAACAAAAGAGACCACGAATGGTCTTGGGTCACAGGCCTTCTAAGATCGATAAAGTTTCATCTTCCAACGTTCCGTTAAGAACCCATTCTGGGGTGAATCGGGCCCTTGCCGTCAACAAGTGACAGCACCGCTGGGTGAGCATGTAGCTCGGTTTCATTCACATCAGCACAACTAGAGGCGGACACTGTCACGCGCGAGAGACTCCTGCACCAACAAGACCGGGAAATAGTAGTCGTGATTCGTCACCTACTTTGCTTTTGTTTGTAAGCCCTCAAGGAACGAAGTCCTGCTCAGGGCACCAACGGTTCCTTTCCCCAGACGCCTCGCTAAGAAAAACACTAAAACAATGGCCCTAAGAATATCGTCAAAGAAGTATGCCATTACCCGCCTCAGATTGTGCAGTCGCATCATGGCGGAAGACAAGAGAGCAAGAGTATAGCAGGTTCCATCTGTCTAGTCCCCAGAATGTTGGAACAAGGGCGAGATGGACTCGCCGTAGTGGTTGCGCCGAATGGCCTCGGCCAACAGGAACGAGAGATCGAGTACCACGAGCTTGCTGATGTTGCGTGCCCTGTCCTTATCAATGGGGAAGCTGTTGGTGACAACAATCTGGTGGATGCACTCGCATGCTTGCAGTTGTTCAAGACTGTCTCCGCCAAAGATGCCATGAGTCGCCATGCAGTACACCTTCTTAGCCCCGCCCTTCTTAATCACGGTCTCAGCGGCAGCAATCCAAGAGCCGGCCTTGTCGATCATGTCATCCACGATGAAGACGGTCCGGTTCTTGACGTTTCCAACCAAGGTGATCATGTGCTCGGCGTTGGGGTTTTCGAACGCATTGTCCTCCTCATCAGAGCTTGCTGCCGCGTCACCGGATCCTCCAAGAGATTGAGGCTCGGGGGCGAAGAACGATGACGCATGGGACATGGTCATGGGATCCTCGTCATGTAGACTGACATCGGCGGCGGATCGATCAGGGGAGGGGAAGTCGTCCTCAACAATACGTCCCTGGACCAGGCGGCCATGTGTGACCTCGTGTGCCTTGTGGTCATCATAGTCGGCCTCGCCGTTCACTGATGGCTCGGGCGACCGAGCTGGGGGTGTAACGTTGTCATCCGCGGACTCGGCAAGACTCAGGTTAGAAGTGCGGGCCGACGAGCCATTAACTCGCTTAGGGGAGCCCTGCAGATCCGTCACAATCCGCGAGGTTCGTGGAGGAGTAACATCCCTCTTAGGGGTCTTCTCACGCTCGGGTGCTGGCTCACGAGCACCGCGGTTGGGAATGGGTCGGCTCGATTCCAACGCTGGTTGGCTATCGACACTATGATCGAAGTGTCTCATGATCATACTAGCCGTCATGTTGCTGACACGCTTCCGATCTGTGGTGACGATTCCAAAGTTGAGCTTGAGTGCATCGGCGAGGGACGTGACTCGCTTGGTTCCTCCCGCATTCTTGGAAACAACAACCGCTTCGCGCCAGTTAGGGACGTTGTGGCGGATCCATTTGGCGAGGATGGGCTCGGCATGGAGGTTGTCGACGGGGCATTTGAAGAATCCCTGCATCTGGGATGCATGAAGGTCGACGGTGATTACGTGCTTGACACCAGCAACACCCATCAGGTTGGCAAGCATGCGAGCCGTAATAGCGCCTCGATGGGACTTCTTCTTGGACTGACGGCTGTAGGGGAAGTAAGGGAGGACGGCTGTTGGGCAGCGATGCCAAGTCAGCCTACGGGATCTCAAACGGGAAGAGATAACCACGAACCAGTGACCTTGTTGGCAGAGCCGCCCTTGCATGCCGAGATCATAATGAGAAGCTCCATGATGGAGTCATTGATGCTAGAGCTTCCAGACTGAACGACAAAGACATCCTTTTCTCGGACACTCGTCAAGATTCTGACACTCGTCTCGCCCTTGGGGATCAGTTAGCCTCGAGAGTGTGCATTGAAACGCCATTGATTGATTGGAGACACCAGCGCCCTGGAAGGTGACAAAGGAATGCGGCCTAGGGATGGTGACTCCAGAGGACAATGGCGATAACGACGAGGGGAAGCTCACATTGGAGAACTGAGTAAGCTCGGCGCTGGCAGGTTGCATACCCAGATTCTCACAGATCTGGCCTGTGAGAACTGGGCATGAATTGCCGGCAAAGATCAGCGTGTTGCGCATCTTGGGCAGCCCATCAATCGATGCGTGAGGAGAGGATGAAGCGTGGAAAGATTGAGAGGGAAAGAAGGTTGGGAAAAAGCTGCATTACTCAGGTGGGAAGCTTTTTTTTTCATGGACGCGGTACAGAGCACCGTGCGAGCCGAGCCAAGCCACTTCTGCGCACGGGACCCAGTGTGCGCCGTATTGCTTTTTTTTAGCGGCCGCACGGCAATAGGTTGGGTTACGCAAAGGGTTATCGGCGGCTCTCAGCCAGTCGTTATCTGCGGTGTCATACAGTGCCAAGCACTGTCCTTACAGTTTGCAGTCCCCGCCGTCGGTCACCAAGCGGGGCATTTCGGAAAGTGCGTCACAGCCTCGCAACCGGAGGCCGGAATCCTTGCGATCGCATCCCGCCGGTCGCCTCTGTCGCGTGTGTTGCCTTTAACGGATCGCTCAATGCGTGACAACGTCTCACTTGAAGGTTTTCTAGAAACGGCCAGCATTGGATCTTTCCCTCGAGGACAACCTTACGTTTTAGATTCTCAGCTCCAACGAGAGTGGCACAGCGAGTCCATTAACCACTCTCGCAATGGGCATCCCTCATCTCATCTCTACCCTAGAACCCTATGCGGTTCATGGAGTTCTTGACAACGACCGAGTAGTCATTGATGGCCCTGCATTGGCATATCACATTCTTCACATCTGCAATAGACATGGCATAGTCCAGCCCTCATACCAGCTCCTCGGGGATACCACCATTGCATGGCTAGATGAACTGGTCAGTCGTGGTGTAAGTGTGTGAGTTGCCATTCCTCCAAAGGGAGTCCAAGCTAACTCGAGCAAACCAGTGAAGCCATTTACTTCGACGGCCATCTTCCACGAGCAAAGCGACTAGTCCGGATGGAGAGAATGGTGAAAAGCCTGAATCAGCTCAAAGCATCGCACTCCAAGGACCCAAGCGGCTTCTCTCCGGCCTACTTTTCAACCGCCAAAGAGACTCCCCCAACACTTTTCTCCTCTACACAACCCCTGGGAAAACCATTTCTACCACCTAGTTTCCATGTACCAGCAATTATCGATGCGCTACGGCTTTGCTCCCGCTACACAAAATTTATACATCTCGTCCCTGGCGAGGCTGATGCATACTGCGCCCTACGGCTTTCAAAATCTGGAGGCACAGTTCTCACCTCGGATTCGGACCTGCTAGTACATGATCTAGGCCATGGCCGTGTCGTGTTTCTTCGCGATATCTATCTTGATGGTCAGTCGAGACTGGCATGTGCAAGCTTCTCCCCTGCGCATATCTGCGAGAAGGTGAAGCTCTCACCTACCTCTAAGATCTGTCGACTGGCTTACGAGCGTAAGCGCTCGCCTCACCTCACGCTTCCTCAGCTCTTGCGAGACTGTGCCCAGCCAGCTGTTGACACAGAAGGCTACACCGGGTTCTGTCATGAGTATCTCGACCATGAGACAGCACCATTGCCTGTGTCAACGACAGATGGAGATATCCAAATTGAGTCATTAGACCCTAGGATATCAGAGCTGATCCTACAGTTGGGCAACCAGGATGCCCAAACAAACGATCTGAACGGCGATATGATCTTTTTACCAATCCTCCTTGAGAACCCCTCCCGCGGAAGCGCCTGGGAGCAGAGTACTCCAATTCGCCAACTGGCCTACACGGTTGCTCGATGGATCATCCCCGGCTCATCATCCATCATCCAGGAGTATCGACGTGTTAATACGAGCGTGCAAAAAGGCCGACAAGTGCACATGCTACCCAAAGAAGCTGCAAAGGCGTGGGTTCAAGACCTCACGAGCCTGATATCCGAGGTCAGTGTGGAATCAGAGGATGATGCAGTTCAGGCGTGGCAGATGCTCTGCCTAACCTTGGACATTAGGCATTGTCGCGAGGAAGGCAAGAAATCCCACGTACTGCAGATTCTTGAGGAATGCTCGCAGCAAACAACGTTCAAACGAGTCTCTTGGGACATCATCCACTTCGTTGCTCAGTTGCAGGCGGCGTATTACTCGTTACGCCTTCTTAAACAAATCATGTCACTTGCAGCAGCCGAGGAAACAATGCCAGAGCTACATAACTTGCTTTGCTCCCTCCCGTCCCTGGTTGAGTTTCCAACTATCGAGAGCACCCTAGAGTTTCTGCGAAAGAGCGGCGAAGCGCAGATCCTGAAAACCATCACTAAGCTAGTACCATTACCAGACACAGATCCTGAAGAGCAATCTGGGAGAGCTTCGACACCAAAGAAGCGGAAGGCAGTCAAGCAGCATGGCCGCGGCAAGAAGGCTGGACCTGGAAACACGGCCACACGCAATCTGTTTGATATCTTATCCCACGACACATGAATATGGTCGTAGTCACATAATGTACGTGATTGACTCATTTTCCCTGTTTCCCATGTCACCCGACAATCAAAGTTCAACTATTCCCAAAAACATATCCCCGACCGTTTACCTTGTAGGCGTACCTGCCATCCCCTTTACGCCACTACCATGACCATCCTCCCTAGGTGTACATCAGTCGTCTCAGCATGATTCTCATCTATTCATCCATTTCGTGTCTGTCCGAGTCCGTGAATATCATCAAGTAGCTTTGACAAAGGGCTTTCCTCTTCCTGAACATCATTCACGTCCCGAAGGAGCTCTTCCTGCGAGCTACCATTCCCGGCCAATCGGATGATTCTCCATGCGCGACGGAATTCATCTCGGATCGACACAATGCCATTGTGTGTGACAGTTCGAGCGACGTTGTGGTCCAATTCAAAGGGATCCTCAATAGCAAACAGATACCGGTGCCGGATTTCCTTGAACTCGGTGTTCTTGCTTGCCGTGTTCACTTGCTTAGACTGCACGCCTTCGTCAGATGTGACTTGCCCTTTGGGGGCAGCCACCGGTATAGGCATTTGTTCGGTTTGTGATGGAGGTTGAGGACCGACCCCTTGCGCGTCTAGGACTATGACCGTCTTTGCACCTGTCCAGCCCTTATTTTGCTTGGTTAGCAGCCCGCCTGGTGTACGCAAACTGAGCACGTCTCTGCCCCAGTCGAAGCCTCGGCTTGATAAGGTGCTCAGCATCGTACTATGAGCGTAGTACTCAAAGAAGCCACGGAGAAGATGGCCGATTGTTGCGTTGTTGTGATTTAATTGATTTGCCTGAGCAAGACCCAGTATTTCCTCTTCATTGCGCCAGAATCGGATGTCATGGCCACGGCAAAATGTTGCCTTCTCCCGCTCGACAGGCGACAGCCCTCGTGGGAGTGGAGGAGCCAATTGTTGGAGATTGGGACTGACAAAGGGCTCCGCGATGTTGACCAGGTAGTGAAGGACCATCAATACGTAACCGTAGCTGCTCAGAGTTCCACGGTACCCAGAGTTAATCCCGCGCATTTTCGCCCAATGCTTGACAAACAGCACCATAGGTCGCACCCGTGGGTCCGTGAGAGAGTAACATCGCAAGAGTGCTGTGTTGTGCAGAGCCAAGTGAGCCGAAAAGTTGATATCGCATTGGACGCCTGCGCCCGTCTTAGGAAACTCCAGGCGATCCCGGTATCGGTCACGCGGCTGATTGGGGGCCAACTTGTGAGGGTCGGGGAGGGCCCTAATTCTTGCTACCAGACCAGAGGTTGCAGGTGTAAGAGGAATGATGAAGTCGGTAATCGCAGATGATTCGTTTGACTGTTGGAAGGGGGCTCGGAGTAGGGCGATGTACTCTTTGATATCCGGAATCACGGACTCGTCATAAAGATCCTTCTCTATCGCTCGCTCGAATTCCCATGCCAGATGAATGGCCTTGTGCATACGGATGACGGCTTTGATTGGGACGTCTCCGCCCCGTGAAGCGATGTGACACGTTATCGTCTTTCGAATTTCCTCTTGATGGATGCCATCCAAGTACTGAGTGACCACCAGACGCGTCCAGTTTGAGGCTTCGAGCTCGTTCGCTGGCCGTAGAGCATTGATTATATTCAGGGCTCGGGTAGAGTAGACAATGGGTGCTTCGTGTTGCGCTTGCTCCAGGGTCACAAACTGCACTGAAGGCGCCCTCTTCATCTTGTCAAGAGCCAGCTGAAGTTCCTTGGTGTAGAAGACAGGGTCCACGCCGAAGTTCACCTTGTTTTGAGCCTCTTCCCAGATTTTCATCGCTTGCTCAGCGAGAAGACGAGGTTGTTGTGCTCGCTCCTGGACACCTCTCTCCTCCCAAAGTTGCCGGATCTGCTCACCCTCGATTTGAGTATAAACGCCGAGAAGCGACCGGTTGGATTGCCCATTGTTGACGGATTCAAATTTGAGAGATGGGTATCCGGCTAAGCGACCTCGAAGTTGCGGATCCGAGAGGCCAGCGACGAAGGCCTGGCAAACCCGGTTCAGAATGTCCCAGTCCTGATCTGCAAGATCGCGATAGTTGGACACAGTGGCATCGCGACCACCCGCTCTACGGAGAACGCGCTTTGCCAAACCGTAATATGAGGCGAGTGTATTCTTAGGACCCTGTTTGATATCGAAGCTCTGAGGTTCTGCTGTCGAAGAGGTTGGCGACGTGATCTCAAGAGACGTCGACGTCTTGGTTTCAGGACCAGCAAGACCAGTCTGGTCATTATCGTGATCATGCTCGTCATCTTCGTGAGTCTCGTCAAGTCCGTTTTCCCATTTGAAGCGCTCTTCGAGAAGATCTTGTCGTAGCTTCTTGGGCGGATCCGAGCAAAGCTTGATGATAGGGACTCGAGTGCGGGTTAATAATCTAGCACCCAGGCCAGCATCCAATAAGGCTTTTTCTAGTAAGCGCGGGATCTGAGAGCCGGGAGCGTCAGGTTGGATAGGAGACATTGGGGACAACAGCCCAAGGTCCATATCGGAGGCCTTCGTAGCAAACCCCGAGGATAGACTACCAAAGCATTTAAGCTGGACCGAAAGTGGATCGAACTCTGCTTCTGGGTTTTGCTCTTTCTCACAACGGGCAATAGCCTCTTGGCTGATGGCTTCGATACGGCAACGAAAGGCCTCCTTCTCCGCAATCTCGGATCTCTCGATCTCGGAGTTGGAAACCACCTCAAAACAAAGCCGGTCAAGGAGAGAAGCCTGGGCGCTGATTTCCTCGGGGGAGAACTGGGCGTCGCGCCTGGAGTTGTAGAGATGCATACCACCGCGACTAAGCTGCAGGGGCATAGAATCCGCAGGAATGCCTGGCGGCTGGCCATGAGCAGAACCGTGCGGTCCAATGCCCTGCTGGGGGCCGTTCCATGAACGCTGACCATACGAACCGTTTTGGCGACCATCGTAATGTGTCGTTCTTGGATGAGAATTGGTGTGCATGTGTCGCTGGTAAGACTGAGAAGGTCGTGAGTAGTGTGAAGTCGGACTCTGATAGGGCCTTGCAGGCGGGGGTTGCTGAGGTCGGGGGTCAATGGGAATAGACAATTGAGAGCTCATCTGGCGTCTTTGTGCCTGGTTCATCCGCTTGCGCGATGGCTTGGACGGGGGAGACCTTGTGGAGGGCTCAGTCGGAACGTTGCTATCCATACCATTTTGAGACTTTGTGGCCAAGCTAGGAGCTGTAGCACCCGACTTCAGAGAGCCCTGCACGGGGAGGTTCGAAGAAGACTTGCTGGTAGAAGAATCCTGCAATGGCCCATTGTTGGAGAGGATTAGGTTGCGAAGATGGTTCTCAAGACCGGTTTGCTGGCCGCCGTTGGGCGCGCCAGGCGGCGGTTCTGGACGGTTGGATAGCATCGAGACCTGTCCAATGCAACACGCTGAACAAACGAGTATCGTGAGAGCTTGACAGGATAATGGCTGTCTTGAGTCGACAGTAGTGGGTAGCTTGGAGGCCGGCTTAGATGGTTGACCAGGGTATGGCTAGTCGCTTCTCAGGCAAAAGAACGTCGACACAAAGGTATTCAAAGGTCGAGGACTTTTAGCTCCTTAGGAAGACAAGAAAAGTGAAAGAGATGAAAAAGGGCCTCGCGGCAGCCTGTAGCGATAATTGACTGTCCAGGGAGCCATCCAACTTGAGTGAGGGATCTGGATGGTGGGTGTAAAGATACAGCCGGCTCTCTTTGGCCCATCACCTCGCTTGAGCGGGAAGGGGCAGCCTGTGGCCGGTCAAAGAGGGAGGGGTAGGAAGGGATAGGAAGGGATTGGATGCGGCACAGTCGACGACGCAAGGACGGATGCGTGTGAAATGTTTTGAAAGAAATTGGGAATGAGGCGACAAAGCAATGCTGGATGATGTTCAGCAGCTGTCCCTGTTTGTAGGTAGAGGCTCTGCAATCCCACAAAATGCCCAGACAATTGCCCTTGCCAGTGGACACGGCCGGATACAGTGCCAGACCCTGCGCGCCAACTGTGTATCATGCGCCTCTTATCAGAGTTTCACAGCGGACGTCGGTATGTCACGAGCGGTGTTAGAGTACACAAGCACTGTGCTTACCTGCAGTTCCAATGCTCCACTCAATTGAAATAAAAAGACCAGAGTCTGGTACCGTCAAGAAAAAGCGCAAGCAAATTGACTAGGTAGAGTGAAACGTACAAAGAAAACCGTATCGCCGTGTATGGGTTCCCAAGTGATGGTGGGTCGCCTGATGAGCTTCCCAGAACAAAGACCTTGCCAGTTTGCCAAGGCCAGTGGGAGTCGGTGCTTCCTCGGTACCTGGTTCCCAGCTGGCGCGCACAGCCACCCATCTATTGTGGCTTGCTCGCTTGCTTCGCGCCTTTGTCATCGTCATACCAGCAGCAAGCAACACGACCTAGCGCTCCTCCTGCACCAACATCCACTTGTCAATAGAAATAACTTCCTCCGCCCCCTTCCTGACCTTCGTCTCTCAATCACCGGCAGATCGAGACGACCGCGGCGTTCTCTCCCATCGACATCTTTAGCATAGTCGCCCCAATCCCGACGTGTTTGCTCCGTTGTTTGCGCCCGGCGCAACGCTAGGCTCCAGGCCCAGCCTGACCTGCTGCCTTGGTAGCACCCTCTGCAGAATCTATCATTCAAATCACCAGTAGATCACCGTCAGGATGAGCGCGCCACCACCCGGAGGCCCGTCTGGCAGCGCGCCTGGCCACCCGAACGGCGCCCCGAAACCCCAGAAGGCGAATCCTCTCCGACCGATGCGGAAGAAGCCACGCGCGAATCCCCTTGTTTCGCGAAAGGCCGGACCCAAACCTGGGGCGCAACCGAATGCTGGCTCACAGAATGGAATGAAGCCAAGTACTGAAGAGCGGCGGAAGCTCTATGATGGATGGTCGGAGCCACCACCTGCCCAGTTTACCGACATCGCCATCATGACGACCAAGAAAGCTCTTCTCGACGGCATTCGCTACCACATGATGAAGTTCTCCCAAGCGAAGATGGGCGACAAGCCTATTGACCCATCCGATCAGGACGATTTTGCACGACCCGTCACGCTGCACCGACGAGACGCCCGTCAACCCCCTCCAGGAAGAGCCCCCAAGATAGAAGCTCCCGAAGTGCCACAGGTGGACGAGCAGGAGGCGGAGAGATTGGCCCAGATGAAGGCCGAACGAGAGGCCCAGCGCGCCGTCGACCAGGCCAAGATTGCGCCTGTCGCCAAGGAGGTCAACCCCAAGCGACCCAAGAAGCAAAAAGAGGAGAAGACAAACTTCAACAGGGCCCCGAAAACACAAGCTGCCAAGAAGGAATCCGAGCTACGATACGAAGAGGCCCTTCCATGGCATCTTGAAGATGCGGAGGGGAAGAATGTCTGGGTCGGTAGCTACGTCGCTGCCCTTTCCGAGTCAAATGTGGCTTTCATGATCGATCAGTCGGTCTTCCGCATGGTACCTCTGGAGAAGTGGTACAGGTTCACTTCAAAGCCCCCTTTCCAACCATTCACAATCGATGAGGCAGAGGCGTTGATGGGCAAGAAGGTGGACGTTGGTCGTTGGGTCATGAAAGACGAGGAGAAGAGGGCAGGCCGGCAGGATCTCGAGGCTACTCGGCAGCTTCTCTACGGACGCGGCCCGATGGTCAAGACAGAGAGTGCTACTTTCAAGGCAGCCTCAAGGTCGGAAAAGCTTGAACATGACGAAATCGACATGTCAGGCGATGAGTTCCAAGACGATGACGAGGCCCCTCTCTTTGAAAAGAACGATGATGAAGACACCAAGGACTCCAAGGATCGCATTCGACGCGAGCAACTCGGCGCCAATCTCTTTGGTGAGGGTGATGAGCAGGAAGTCGACAGAGAGCTGGCTGAGGAGTTGAAGGAGGAGATTGAGCGACAAAAGCTTGGCAAGGCGACCAGAAAGGCGCTTATCAAGCGAGACCGAGAGGACATATATGAGAGTGATAACTCTGAGGACAACCCCTGGAGCAGCTCGGTAAGCACACCATAGGTACTTGCTGTTTGTGGACAAAGCAACGCTAACACGTGAATTAGTCTGATGATTCCGACTCCGATGAAGAGGAGGAAGGGGAAGAGGACAAGAAGGACGAAGATAAGAAGGAGGATGACGATAAGAAGGCTGGCGAAAAGTCAAAGGGGTCTGGTACGAAGGGTACCAACACTCCATCCGGAAAGAAGTCTGAGGGTTCGAAGAAGGGCAAATCCCGTAAACGCCCCGGTTCGCCAACCCTCTCCGAGTCTAGTGGGAACGAATCCTCTCGGAAGAAGCTCAAGAAGACTGCCACGCCTGCTGCGGGAAGCAGGGCTGGCACTCCTCTGCCCCAGCGTGCAGCCGCTCAGCGAATGGGCGCCGGATCTGGTAGCGACGGAGAAGCGACGGGTGGTGAGATGTCGGATGGCGCTGTTTCCAGGAAGAAGAAGTTGAAGCTTGTCAGCGGTAGTGCTCGAGGCACGCCGTCGGCATCCAGGGCTGGTAGCCCCATCCCAACACAAGGCGGTAAGCGTCACTCAACCTTTGCAGCAAGTTCAAGCTGGGCTAACATGAATCTTTCAGGTGCCTCTCCCTCCGCCGGAGGCTCTATCATCGAGCCATCCGAAATTCTAGAAAAGATCCCCAACGAAGGCATCG
This sequence comes from Fusarium falciforme, assembly GCF_026873545.1. NCBI lineage: Eukaryota > Fungi > Ascomycota > Sordariomycetes > Hypocreales > Nectriaceae > Fusarium > Fusarium falciforme. The sequence continues at coordinate 1,326,096 of NC_070549.1, read as the reverse complement.
TTATCGGTGATCTGATCAAGCTGTTCCAGCATCGTCTCGGTGACAGACCTGGCCAGATGCCCAAGAGCGAATGGATCCAGCTTGTCAAGAAGCTGTGCGATTATGGTCCGGACAAGCGACTCCGCCGCAGGACTTAGGAATAGGGGAAGCACTGATTCCAAGTCTGGACGGACAGACATTTGATGTGGATTTCGTTTCTCTTCATAATTCGTACCAGCCTCAGGATGTCCCAGCTGAGAACATTTTTTGAACCGTCAGCGGGGGATGGATGCCACATGAGACTGAAACCCTACCAGCGTCCTGGGACGAGATGTAAAGCGCTCAGATATGGGTATATAATAGAATCCGTGTATCAAAAATTATGCCTCTACTCGTCCATTTGCCATGCGTAATCCAGCCCCTTATTTCGTTCTCTCCGGTTGATGGCCTTGAACCTCTCCCCCTCAAATCCGTTGCTACGATCAACTCCATCCCACCGATAGCCCGGCTTGATGCCATAGCGGTTTGGGGGCGCCGCACCAGCGTAGACAGGCTTCCGTTTCGACTTTTTGCCCTTGCCTGGAGCGTCCTTCTTTTCTGCCATGAACTGCATCATGGGATCGTTCCAGCGCTCCTGCTCTTTCAGCTCCTTGTTCATCTCCTCATCGTCGGCCGTGCGAGCAAACGACATGAGCTTAGCATCTTGTAGCTTCTCGCGCCGTTTTCGCGCCTCCTCAAGCTGGACCTCGCCCTTGAGCGCCTCCTTGGCGAGTCGTTCCTTCTCCTCCGCCTCGGCGGCTGCGCGTCGCGCTTCGGCGCGTTTCATGGAGATGTCGATTCGTCGGCCGGTGGCATCGCGATAAACTGTTTCTTCCTCCTTTGCTGATTTGCGGTGTCGTTCAAAGTCCTCGCGTTCCTCTCTTTGGCGTCGCTTGAGTTGCGCCGAGACGGCTGCTGCGCTCTGTAGACCTGCGTGGGTTCCGTCGCTCATCTTGATCACACTCCCACCCTCCTCCACGATTGGCATTTCGTCGTCTTCATCTCTGGCCGCGTCCTGCTCCGCAGCCGCTGATGCGAGGATGGCGTCCGCAGCCGCCGCAGCATCATCCTTCGGAGTTCCTTCCCCTTCTCCAACCGACTTCCAATTGCTTTTCTTGGTTTTTCGAAATTCGGCAGATCTCCCCGTTACCGTCACGGGGGCATCTGTACCCTCGTCATCTTGTTGGGCGCTGGAGTTGCCCCAGCCCGAGTCGTCGTCGTCTTGTATAAGAAGGCCACCGCTGGCGTTATCGCCACGCTTGCGCTTTCGCTTCTTTGATGGTTTCGGGTCGGCGACTAGATATCTAGAGGCCAGATAGTCTGCTAGGTCTGAGGGCATCGTGTGTCGGAATGTGGCAAAGATGAGGTTCAAGTGTTGTTCCCAAGCAACATCAACCTTGAAGTTGCACATGCAGCTTATGCAGGTACTGAATATCACCCTGGCCCCGCTAGAATGATCTGGAGCTCCCACCTGGACCTGGGCGGCCCACGTCTGCGGTATGAGGCAAGAAGGTACGTACCCCGTTCATATCCAGAGTTTCCACATCGTCGCCCGACCTTCACAGACCAAAAAGACCCATGTCCTTTCAAGCTTAAAGACACCTTCAGTTTTCAATATTCGCCAAATGTCCCCTTGCTCTCAGCGATAAGATCATGCCGAGCCGACTCTTGGCCTTGTCAGCTTGCGATTCACCACCCTCCTTCTCGAGCGTCTCTTGAACCCCCCCTCCCTCCGAATTCCGGCCCCGTTTCCTCGACTCCCTGTCTCTTACTCGATAACGTCAGAGCAAGTCGCCGTTCGCCGTCGCCTTCATGCCACAACCTCTCGAAGATGATGTCTCGCCGACGGAACCACTCCAGGCTTTGCCGGTGGCAGCATCTGCTATGAAATTCCCTAAAGCGCGACATTCTACCCCTATCCTCGAGTCGCTGCCGTTGTCGCAATCCGAGACCAACCTGGCCTTTCGACGATCCAACCCCTCTGCCGCCTCACTCTACGCTTCTACGCTATCACCGCCGGGGTCAAGATCTATATCGCCAGCTGGCCGAGGTTCTCCTTCTCGAGTCCTCTCACACACCGTTTTCGACTCCCGGTCCAACCGAATACTCGCCGAGAATGCGGGAGACAGTCCGGCTGAGCCACTAAGCCTGGTTTTGCGGGCATTCGTCCCCCATGTCTCCATTTACACTTCAGAGGATACGGAGGCTTTGATGACGGAGAAGGGGTTCCGTCATGGCCTCTGGGAACTTCTGCGACCGTTTGGCGAGGACGTCCAAGGCAAGATCACTATTAGGGATAGTAATGGGATGAGCCGAGGGGTCGAGGGCTTTTCAATCCGATTTACAAGATTCGGCGACAATGTTGAGCATCCAGACCCCACGGTGTCTGGCCTCAAGAACCCGGCGCCGTCGCAAGGGCAAAATGGTAGCCAGGCAAGCACGTCGCGAGACAAGCAACTCCTGGCAGATGTGGAAGCTGTCGTGGAGAGGCACTTGTCCTATGCGGAAGAATCCTTTGCGGCACCACCACAGCACGGCGTGTTTGCGAATCAAGACATGTCAGAAGAGACATCGCCATACTACGCCCTATATCTGCGGCGGCTGCTGTCTGGCCTCCCCATATCACCCCATGAGACTTTCTCACATCCAGTAGCGTGTGTTATCGCAATTAGCTCGCGGAATCCTAACCCGATTGAAGAGCTGAGGCGGCTATACACGGAGACAAACCAGGGTAGCCAAAGGCTGCCATTGTGGGTGGACAGTGACTATCTACGATACTACGTTCTGGTACACGACGAGGAGAAAGATGACATCACAAGGTCTATGGGACTTTTTGAGCAGATGAAGCGTCATCTGGGCATACACTGCCATCTCCTACGTCTGCGAAGCAGCCAGAGCGCCGAAACAGACGATGACAGCATCCCGCTTCCTCGCAGCGACTGGATGTCTGCTCGCGAGGAACTTGAGGACATCCGGCGGAGTGAAGATGATGAGGACTTTGAAGACCCCACGCGGTACATCTTCGAGTCGGACGCCACCGCTATTCGAACCTTTGTGCGGGAGATGGTGGCACAGTCCATCGTACCTACAATGGAGCGACATGTTTCCATCTGGAATGATCAGGTTGCCTCACGGCGGCGAGGCATCACAGGACGTTTCATGAATTTGTCAAGGAAATGGGCGTTTGGTGGCAGTTCAAGGTCCTCATCGAGCACCAGCAGCTCAAGGGATAATTATAACATGGCTGGGTTCTACTCAGCAGAAGCACCCGAAGCCATCATGCGAAAACTGGCCGATTATGCTTTCATGTTGCGAGACTGGAAGCTGGCGCAGTCGACATATGATCTTTTGCGATCCGACTTTAGCGATTCCAAGGCCTGGAAACATCATGCTGCAGCTAACGAAATGGCTGCCCTGAGTCTCCTTATCATGCCAGTGCAGATGTCATCAAAAAATAGGGCTGAGACGATTGATCAGATGCTGGAGGCTGCCTTTTACTCTTACAACACCCGGTGCAGCTCTCCATATGGAGCCTTGCGCAGTCTAACACTTGGTCTTGAGCTGCTTCGTCTTCGAGGCGGGACCAATATTGATGATGCGGGTCGATGGGGAGTCCGACTCCTTGAATCCAAGATCCTTGGCAGTGTTGGAGATGCTCTCATGAAGGAACGCCTCGCCATCTGCTACGGGTCCAAAGAAGGCGTGGGGAGCTGGCACTGGGGATCACGTCGTCGCAAATCCGCGACATGGAGCGTGCTCAGCGCAGATGCTTGGCTTCAACAGTCAAAGCACATCCAGGCGCGGCGATGTCTGGACGAGGCCCACAGGATGTACTCGACGCTACCACACAAGTCGGGTATAACCAAGTTTGGGGCGGCGGGCGACTTCATGGCGTCGCTGCAGCACAGTCTTGCCGAGTCTCCTGATACGTCAGATAATGAGAATGAGGAGGGAGATGACGATGATATTGATGAGGAGAGCGAGGCGCTGAATGATATGCGTTCGAGGAGGCCGAGTGCTGTATCGGGGGATATGTTTAGAGATACGACGGCTAAGGAAGGGATGGATGATGGGACATAGACGGAATCTAATGACTATCAATCTTCTAAATGACCTTGGGTTTGATCTTGACATGTTTCATAAGACGATAACTTTAACAAGTCTGCTCTTCAAGGTATTCGAAGGCCTTGGTCCACGATATGTCACGGCAGCAGTGATAAGCTAGAGTAAGTATTCACATAGTGAGATTAGTTTTAGTTCATGTCTAATCTTAGCTGCCCGTAATTACAGGTTTGACATATCATAGTCTCATCATTTCATGATCAACCCCCTTTTGTCCATAACAATTACTGTTGATCGGTTTGGGCTCGGCGGCGAGCCGCCTCCTCTCGCACAAGGGCAGCTCGCTGCTCCGCAACAAGCAGTCGGTGCTTTCGAAAAGCGCCGATGGTCGATATGACACCGAGGGCCGAAATGCCAGCTGCCACCTTCATGTCCACTCGGAAAGCCTCTGAGTAGGTGTAGCGGACGGCCGTCCACTGCGAGTCCGAGAGGTAGGAGTCGGGCCCACCGATGGTTGCCTTCTCAAAGGGAGTCAGGATTCCAGAGAGGTACTCCACGATTCTCTGGTTAAGAAGGGCTGACGAGGTTGCGATGCCTAAACTGCCGCCGAGGAGGCGCATCTGGGAGAGGATACCTTGCGCAGGTGCTTGACGAATGATTAGCCCAATACGTTCAAATCACACGATGAATCAACAACGTACCAAAGTCTCGGATAGGCGCCTCGATTGTCGATAGCATGGTGGATGAAGCAACCGTCAAGCCAAAACCCAGACCGCAAAATGTGATGAAACCAAGCAACTTGGCGTCGTCAGGGGCATGGTCAAGAGTAACCAGCAACCCACAGCCCAATGTCATCAAGCAAGAGCCAACGAAGAGGGTTTCAAAGACATAGTTCTTGACAGAGTTGAACTTGCCAGCCAGGATGCTTCCAAGGGCCGCCGCTCCGAGCATTGGGAGCAACATGACGCCTCCAACGAGAGCAGACTTGCCACTGACGACTTGGATTCGCAGAGGGATCGCGTATATGAGCAGCAGATAGGGGAAGCCGATGAAAAGGGTGTTGAGGGCGGCGGTTGTGTACACTCGGTTGCGGAAGAGGTTGATCGGGAAGGCGGGTGCAAAGCGTTCACTCAATCGGTGCTGAATGAAGACCTGCCAGCCGACAAGCAAACCCCAGGCGAGTAGTCCACACAGGAGGGGTGCGATGAACATAGCCGTCTTCCATCCACCGTCAGACGAGGTGCCAGCTGTCTGGAAGGCAAAGATAACCAGGACGGCAGCGGCGATGGCGAGAAAGGATCCAAAGTAGTCGAGTTCCTTCCAGGCACGCCGTTCGATCGTGGGCAGGTGTTCAGCCTTGGGCCAAGTGAAGATGAAGATGACCAGAGATACAAAGCCCACAGGGCCGCTGGGAAGTGTGAGAAGAGTTGGGTGAAGGGAAAGGGGGGAGAACATACTTGATCCAAAAGACCCATCTCCAGGTGGTGTAATGAGTAAGGATACCGCCGAGAACAGGTCCCAAGACACCGGAGAGAGCAACAATCATGCCGACCAGCGCTCCTATGTGCTGGGCCAGGTGAGGGGGGCTTAGCTCCGGGAGGATGATCATGGTAAGGGCATACAGGCCTGGGCGAGTTAGACTAAGGAGCACGGAAAGGAGAGTCTAGAACATACCGGAGCCACCGATGCCCTGAAGAGCGCGAAAAGCGATGAGCTGCTCGAGGTTCTGAGAGAAACCACAAGCCAGAGAGAAAGCGAAGAAGATGATGTAAGCGGCAATGAAGGCATCGCGTCTTCCAATGATGTCGGAGATGCGGGCGAAAACGACGGCGCAGCCCAGGTACGCGAGAGTGTAGGCGAGGGCCACCCAGTTGACCTCCTCCAGGGCCTCAAAGTCGACGCCGATGCTGTAGAGGCTCGTGGCGACGATGGAGGTGTCGATCATGGAAAGGAACAGACCAAGCAGGACTCTTTCACAGGGGTTAGTTGGAGGAAAAAGGATGATTCAAAGGGAGGGCCAAGCTCACCCGAGACTCAAGGTCCAGAAGCGAGCTGGTGGGATCGCGGCCTCGATACGGGGCTCATCCTTTGGAGTTGAAGGAGGAGCAGAAGGACTCTCGGCGGGAAGCACCACTCCAGACTCGCCCTGGTCCTGGACAGAGTCACTCTCCTTGAGATCCGTATCCGTAGACATTGCGTCGAAGAGCTGAAGAGTCGATGTTTTCCTTCAAGTTGGGACTGAAGAGAAGGTGACAGTGCCACTACAGGGTAGTAGAGAAAATACTGCCGCGATGTAAAGTTCAGTTCCCAGGTGATGTAGACGAGCAGATTAGCAGTGTTGGACCAAGTCAATAATATGTAAACGGGGAGTCATTCATATAAGTGCCCAAACAAAGCAGTGAATAGGTAGATTTCGGCAATCATGTGCTTCGCGTTCGACCGTCCAACCCGAGCGTTTGTCATCTAAAGCCGGCTCGTTGAAAGGGGTGATGTCAATCAACGGGTCCCATTTTGATCAAGGAAGGGGCATGGGCAGGAGAAGATCGCATTTGAAGGAGACAGCGTTCGCCTCCATTGTCATTCACGATCCCTGAGGCAGTCAAGAAGGGAAGGGGACGACATCCAACGAATTTCTATTGGCCAGCTCACGCGATCTCGAACATGGAGGTGCGTTAAATGAGGCCTTTGCAGTGGAGTGAGACGTCCGCACTCGCATTCGCCTGACGCCATGCGGCAGCTGCTGCGACCAACACCCACTTTCTACGGAGCAATACCGGAAATATGGGCAAACGGCCGTCTAATAGCGAGATTCTGGGGGCAGCGCTAGACAGAAACCAGTAATTCATTCGATTCGATCTAAGGACCCTGAGTTGAGAGCCGTTGGGGGGGAATCGGGATACAAGAGAGGAGCGAGATGGTATCGTGGCGCTGCTAACTCTACCAGTTTGGGTTTATGAAAGGGAGGCAGCAACTGCTACCTAAGTCTAAAGTTTTCAACAAAGTATAGAGCAGACAGATCTACTGAGATTAGGTAGAATGATTTGCTATAGCCTTCGAAGAAAGACATTGATAACTTTTGACGTGCATGGGCATAGAGTATCGTTCCTTGATGCCAAGCAACGGGACGGACCTCCGTGTCTGCCCCAGATGAAAGCTCGCACTCGCTTGGCACAGACCATGACCCCCAATAAAAGCTGCTACAACAGGCTTAGCGTGTTTTCTTTTCTCACCAACAACGCCACGCGCTAAGCAATTTGAGGAAACAACCCAACAGGCACCAACCACCACGCCCCCAGTTATTCGCACTCACTCACGTCGGCCACGCCTACGAATGGCTTCGCCTAGAACTACAAGCTATCGTCAGCCCGTTGCTCGCACTTGAGCCTCATCCCGAGTCCGAACGGCACTTCTGTTCTTTCGTATCGACCATCATATCATTCCTTGTCGCCAAGGCGCGTTCGGTAGTTGAACAAGCCACACGGCATCTCGGCAGCCCGAGTCCATCTTTCATCCACCTAGACAGCAACGCAACCACATCCTTAACCATGGCCGACGTCATGACCCAGACTCCCCCGGTCCTTCACGGCCCCTCGGAGAAGGAACGAAAGTATGATCGTCAGCTCCGCTTGTGGGCAGCCTCTGGTCAGGCCGCTCTCGAGTCGGCCAACATCCTCCTCGTCAACTCGGGTGCTGGCACCGTTGGTGTTGAGACACTCAAGAACCTGGTGCTTCCTGGTATCGGCCGCTTCACCATTGCTGATCCAGCTGCCGTGAGCCACGAAGATCTCGGCGTCAACTTCTTCGTTGATGACAGCTGGCTGGGCAAGTCAAGAGCTGAAGCATCCACCAACTTTCTCCTTGAGCTCAACCCAGAGGTCCAGGGCGAGTGGTACCCCAAGTCACAGGTCAGTTCCTACCTTGGAATCATTTTCATAGCTAACCTTGCGCAGAATGACTCCTTCAGCCTTCAAGACCTTCTCACCAACGCACCCAAGTTCACCATGATCCTATATGCTTTGCCCTTGCCACAAGACCAGGTGCAACTCATTCATGAATATGCCAGTCACCACAAGACGCCTACCATCGCCGTTCACTCTGTTGGCTACTACTCCTACTTCAAGACCACCTTGCCCGGAACCTTTCCCATCGTCGATACTCATCCCGACGAGGCCGCCACTACGGATTTGAGGTTGCTGGCTCCTTGGCCTGAGTTGACGGAGTTCTCCAGGGAAATGACCAAGGATATTGACAACCTCGACAACCATGAACATGGCCACCTACCTCTAGTGGTCATTCTTCTTCATTACCTCGAACAGTGGCAGCAGGGCCACGATGGGGCCTATCCCACCAGCTACGCTGACAAGACCGCATTCCGCAAGACCGTCTCCGAAGCGATGCGGAGAGACAATCCTGAGGGCGGCGAAGAGAACTTTGAAGAAGCCGTAGCTGCTGTCATGAAACATGTCGTGGTGCCATCTCTCCCCGGTTCCCTTCAGCAAGTATTTGACTATATCCACGAGCCTGTAAGTCCCAGTCACATCCATCTATGATAGCTTACTAACTCGTTTACTAGCACGAAGTCAAGTCTGGCTTTTGGATCATTGCCGAGGCTGTCAAGCGATTTTACTCCGAGCAAGGTCGTTTGCCCGTACCTGGTGGACTCCCTGATATGAAGGCACAGTCCAGTGTCTACATCAAGCTTCAAAACATCTACAAGAATCAGGCTCGCAAGGATGTTGAACATGTCCTCGACACAGTCCGGAGTATCCCTGGTGGCGAGGAAATTGACCCAGCTCAGGTGGAGCTCTTTTGCAAGAATGCTCGCTTCATCAAGCTGATCAATGGGCTTGAGGATAAGACAGTCAAGCTTGATCAAGTTGTCGGTAAGTTCCATCAGGTCGAACGCCTTGTAGTACAGATAGCTGACGTGCCAAACTCGATAGAACAACAACTCGCCAACGATGAGATTGCCGCCGTTGCTGGCCCTGAAATGCCGCTCTCTCTTCTCCCCATATACCTTGCTCTCTCGGCAACCTCTAACGTTACCACCGCTTCTGCCGACGACATCATGGCATTCATTGGACAGAATGCACCTCAGGCCGCAAGTAATGAGCGTTACCAGAAGACGGCCCAGGAGGTGGATCGAGCTGCGGGCGGTGAGCTTCACAACATCTCCGCCGTCACTGGTGGCATGGCCGCGCAGGAGATGATCAAGATTATTACGAAACAGTACGTGCCGATTGACAACACGTGCATCTTCGACGGTATCGACAGTCGATGCCAAGTCCTACGCCTGTGAGGAACGCCACGAGCAACAGGCTGAACAGGATGATGAATGGCCACAAGGTCCTCCCAAGGAGAGCCAAGCCAAGGGTTATGATCAGCGATTCAGTGTGACGAACACTGAGGAGAGGTGCCCTCTCGATGCCCAATGGGCTCCTGTGTGAGATCGATACACGACAGATGCAGAGCAGGAAATGCCAGAGTTGGGACACCTTGACGAATAATGATGAGATAGAATCACGGCGAATGATGTGTGAAAGAATGATAAGACGTAAAAATAAGTTTTTTTAGTATCGCACACGGTTCTAATGACCCTCCACCTGGTCGTCCGCAACATAATGAGTAAACATCCCAGCTACTTAGGTATCAACAACCAACACCTCCCCCCCCAACCACCACCCGCCTCCAAACCAACCGCTGAAAATGGGAAGGCAACACAACAAAAAGAGAGGCCCAAAACTGAATCTGAGAGCAAAAAACATACAACAGCGGGGATTCGCTGGTCGTCACCGACCCAACTACTAATCCGCCCCTCACCGGCTTATCTATGGGAGAGCGGACGGGATCCCGAGTTCTCCGGTGGGTATGGTCGTATGTGATAGTGTACCCTCCACAACCAGCTTATATTCCCCCGCAAGCTCAAGCCGGTGTCATTTTCCGAGGTCGCCATGACGGCTCCTCAAGGCCCCTGTCCGCCAAAATACACTTGCCCGGTAAACGTTGCGCCAGAAAACTGATAGCCGCTGCCTGTGTTGTTGTTCTGGGTCCCTCCTGACGTGCTGAAATGGTTGACAGGGGCTGTGTTGGTAGGCGCCGGGTTACGAGGCATATCATGACCTGGAGACTGGTTTCCCGAGCCCCAAGATGAATAGCCGTAAGAGGGGTTGCTTCCAGAAGTCTGGCCCCCGTAGGTCTGGAGACCAGCATCGTAGTCTCTCGAGGAATAATCGCTGACAGACGAGCCAGGCAGCTCAATCCGCGGTTCCACCAGTGTTGGTTGTGTTAATTGTGAGGGGATGGACGGCCTGATCTGCGATTCCCATCTCGACAGCTCGCCGAGCAGCCTCTTGAAGCCATTATCCTCAACGGAGCCGAACTTGACCATATCTCGGTGGTTGGCGTGGATGGTCGCAGAGTTGTACCCTTCTAGCGTCGCCGATTCCTTGGATACGACTTTGCCAACTACGGGCAGAGGCAACTCTTCGTAGAAGCACATAATCTCAAGTGACCTGCCGCTCTCCCTCAAATCTCGTATCATGGACCAAAATTCTACTTGAATAGACTCGAGGAGCTGGTTGTCTCTCTGCAAGAGGTCCAACAGGGTGACACTGGTAGACTTGATGAGGCCGAGGGCAGAAGCAGGCATCTTGGCCCAGTCCGCCATCCATGATCCCTTGTGAGGAGTGCCCATGAAGATGATGCCTTTGGTATGTTCAAAGATACCACGAAGATGTCGGTCCGGGTTGTTTCGTGAACGGAGGATCGCGGCTTTTAGGACAAGTCCTCCAAGACTGTGGACGACAAAGATGAGTGGACGAGACGATGCACCAGTCAATGCTCTGTCTGTCGTCAAGTCGTTCAACAAATTTGTTGCATGGTCAATAAGTCGATTTGTTGATGCTGGGCCAGACTTTGCGACGACATAGGCGTCGTAGCCATAGGTAAGGATACGGGCTCTTGTGAGTCTGGATGGCAGAAGCGTTTTTGGCCAGGGTTCAGAATGACCGTGGCCTCTCCATGTCTTTTCTCGATTTCCACTTAAACCGTGAATAAAACAGATGTCGACAGTTGCGTCGGGACAATCCCTCAGCACCTTGACTCCATCAGGAAACGACTCTGAAAGTGATGGTTGATCCTCCCGAGCAAGGCTGTGACGGGAGATCTGGAGCTGGTCAGCGACCAGGGTGTTTGGGTTCTTTCGCAGACTTTTGTCAGGACTGAACATGGCTCTGAATCTCCCCATAATTGATGTTGCGTTGGTTGGGGGCCAGAGGGGAATTGGGGGTGAGTAGTAAGATGGTGGTGTTTCAGGCCAGGAAGGGCCCTTATCAACAACAAAGACTTGACAAAGAGGCCGAGGCTCGGCAGTATGTATGCTTAGAAATACCTAGGTCGTCGTCATGATCCGAGGAGACGACTGAGTCAAATAAGAGCAAGACGACGAGCTCGTAACCAGGCTCCATTCCCCGATCCATTGCCGCGTTGGCAAACGGGCTGAGCGCTTATTCAAGCGATGCAGAGGGCGGCAAGGCAGCTTCCCGTACGCACAGCCACGCTCTAAAGTGCAGACATGACTCCCAATAAGGGGCGCCTGAAGACACACTAGCAAGACCCTTGAAAGCGGCTGGGTCAGATGGCTTTGAAAGGGAGGGCGCTTGTTGGGTGATGGATGGTGCCGCTAACAAGACCAAGAACGGGAGCGGGAGCGGGAGGATGGATAGAGGGGACGGACTGGACCGTTAGATAATGCTTAAAACGACGAGGTTAAAACGACGAGTTGGACAATAAAGGAATCAACTACAACAGAAAACAGAATAGTAACAAAGATAACTACAAGGTTCTCGCTCCCATTATTCTCCCTTCTTCCACAAGACTCGTAATTGCCGCCGACCCTGGGTTACGAGGGTGGGTGGTCAGCCCCCAAACCTGGTGTTCAGCCCAACACCAAAGCCACAGCTGAAAAAAAGATACATTTAGATCCCACCAGCTGACTCGCTTCTCAAAAGTACCGGTCGCTTCTCCCAGGGTCATGGTTTGCTTATTTCAACGTTCAGCCTCGGTAGCCCATTTATAATCGCAGTCCCAATGCAAGAGAAAGGCACATTTGTTTCCTGCTTGAGCAGGCAGGCTTTGGCCTTGGACGTGTGTTGTCACGTTCTGTTGATTAACGAGCGTCTATCCTCAATTCAAAGAACCTTCCTAGTCCCCTGTAAGGACCGCTTTCATCTTCTCCAACTGGCGACATCCTAGTAGCCAGCGGCAACTCGCGAGCCCCTCCGATAATCGCGATAACACCAAAGTTCAGCTCCCAAGAACCACCACCAACTAAGCGGTTAAATGGAATACCAGGCCTGGGCTTCCGGGGACGCACCCTCCCATACACACGGCGATATTTCCCATTTCAATACATATGGGGGATACCAGTACAACAATACAGGCAGCGGCAATCAATTTCCCGGGGCAAGTTTCAACGGCCCCGTGTATTTCGGCGACAATGCAAATACCCGACAAGATCAGACCAGAAGGAGTAGAGAAAACGCATTGCTAAAGCGTCTCCACGTTTCACCTTATCAAGATCGAAAAGAACGAAATCCGGATCGAGTTCCCGAGACTTGTGACTGGTTCGTCTCTCATCGTCTCTTTCGAGAATGGAAAGAGAGCCAAACGTCGAGAATCCTGTGGGTTTCTGCAGACCCCGGTTGTGGAAAGTCGGTTCTTGCAAAATACCTTGTCGACCAAGTTCTTCCGACTACACAGTCAAGGACAGTATGTTACTTTTTCTTCAAAGACGACTTTGAGGATCAAAAGAGTGTGGTCAGCGCCCTCAGTTGCATCCTACGCCAACTCTTTCTTCAGAAGCGCAGTCTGCTTTCCGATAGCGTTCTGGACCAATTCGACACGAATGGAGAATTATTCACTAGTTCATTTAGTGAGCTCTGGAAAATCCTCCTCAAAGTCGCAGAAGACGAGCGTGCGGGCGAGATCGTCTGTCTTCTAGATGCCATTGACGAATGCGAAGACCTGGGGAGGTCTCAGCTCACTCAGGCTTTAGTCAAGCTCTATGGTACCAGAAGGAACTTTAACTTGAAGTTTCTCATCACCAGTCGTCCTTATGGCTCGATCCGTCGTGGTTTTCAACCGCTGGAGCTCCCAGAACTACCCATGATCCACCTGAGTGGTGAAAGCGAGGCCGAGATGTTGAAGATTTCCCACGAGATTGACATCTTCATCGAGGCCAGGATACGAGATGTTGGAGCACGACTCAGGCTGACAGAGAGAGAACAACATCAATTATTGGGCGGCCTTAAGCGAGTTCCCAACAGGACGTATCTATGGGTACATCTGACGCTGGACCTGATCGAGAACGAGGTCGACCTCAACAAGACTGGACTAGATCAAATCACTTCTCAGATTCCCGAATCAGTCGAAGCCGCTTACAACAGGATTCTAGCAAAGAGCCGAGACCCCGAAACGGCAAAGAAGCTGCTTCATATTGTTGTGGCAGCAGCGCGACCTCTCACCCTCGAGGAGATGACGCTGGCCTTGACTATCCAACCGAAGCACAAGTCTTACAGCGATATCGAGCTTGAGCCTGAAAAACGCTTCCGCGAGAAGATCCGAGACATCTGCGGGCTTTTCGTAACCGTCATCGACTCGAGGATCTACCTGCTTCATCAAACCGCCAAAGAGTTCCTGGTCCGCAATCAGGCTGTGGGTGGCAATTATGCTGACCTCCCATGGAAACACTCCCTTCTCCCCGAAGAATCACACCGCCTCCTCGCCGAGATTTGTACTCGGCACCTCCTTTTCGCAGACTTTGAGTCGCCTCCCGTCGACAAGGAAGGGAACTCCCCCTCCTTTCTCTTTCTTGATTACTCTGCGAAGCATTGGGCTTCCCATGTTCGCGAGCTGTCAATCGAGATGCAAGAACGCATGACGCCCCGGATATTGAAGCTTTGTACTGTAAAGACGGGCCGTGGCTCTTTCTGGTTTGGAACGTACTGGAGTAGTACGCACTCTGGCGCTCCTCGTGGGTTTACTAGTCTCATGCTCGCCTCCTACTTTGGCCTAGAGAGGGCTGTCAAGTGCTTACTCGAGACGGGAGACGAGGACCTAAACACCCGAGATTATACACATCAACGGACAGCCATTTCCTGGGCCGCAGGGAACGGCTTTGGCGGCGTCGTCAAGCTACTTCTCAAGGACCCCTGGCTTGACTTTAAGCACTACAAGCGTCTGTTCAAGACGAGGACAAAGATCGACCTTCAGGACGTATTCGGGAGGACCCCATTGACGTACGCTATTTGGAGTGGCAATGCAGCGGTAGTCAGGCTGCTACTCAAGGCAGGGGCGCGGAAGAGGTTGGAGGACAAGATCGGGGGAACGCCCTTGTCGTATGCCTTTTGCTCTGGACGTAAGGATATTGCCGACCTGCTGCTCAAGGGGAGGAATCAGGACGACCTAAACGAGGACATCAAGGCACTGCTCTTCTCAGCTGTGAGGATGGGCGACGCTGACGCAGTTGCGCGACTTCTCGAGACGGATAAAGTCAACGCCAGCGCAAACGACAATTTCGGCAACACGCCACTCGACTTTGCCGTCGAGGGTGGTATTGACGCCATAGTCAAACTGCTCCTCGACACGGGCAACGTCGAGGTTGGCGCAGATATCCTCCCCTTGGCGGCCCGGAAGGGCAAGTCGTCCATCGTCCAGATGCTCCTCGAGTCAGGCAAGGTTGACGTCAACGTCAAAGACTCACGGCTCGATCAAGCGCCGCTGTTGCTGGCCGCCAGATCGGGCTTCACGTACATGGTCCAGCTGCTCCTGGACACGGGCAAGGCCGACGTCGACACCAAGGACAGCTGGGGTAGGACACCACTATTATGGGCCGCGGCAAACGGCCACGGGGATATTGTCGAGAAGCTCCTCAAGACGGGCAAGGCCGATGTGAACGCGAAGGACATGGCGGGTCGGACGCCGTTGGCTGTGGCATGCGAGGTTGGTCACAGCGGCATTGTCAAGCAGCTCCTCGCAATAGGCAACGTTTTCCTCGACACCAAGGACCATGAGCACAGAACGCCGTTGTGGTGGGCCACCCACGAGGGCCACGAAGAGGTCGTCTGGCTGCTTGTGGCCACAGGAAAGGTCGACCTCGGCATCAAGGACAGGAACGGCATGACACTGAGGGGGATGACCAACAGCCCCTGGATCAGTAACTACATAGGTTCTTAGAGCTCATGAAGTCTATGATGAGAACTTTCTGGGCTCCAAGGGCCAAGGGCAATTCGATCTGGAACTCCTCTCGAGGCCATGACGAAGTAATCTAGTTTCCAGCTCCATGGTTCCTTATGGCATGGCATCGCTCGCATCAAGTTGTGTCTACACCTGAACATCCGGCAATTTCCCAAAGATTCACATCGGATACATGTCATTCTCGTGAAAGACGGGGTACGGCACCACCGGGACGCAGAAGTCTGCTATATTGCTCATGGTGTGTGAAGCAATCGACCTGATCCGGCCGGGAGAGACACGTCAGTCAATAGCGTAGCGCAGTTGCAAGTGCTTTACCTCGCGGTCATCACAAAGGTCTTCGGAATGGCGTCCTCTACATCCGCACGCAAGTCTTCGGCTTGCAGAGACCGACTTCCAGTCGGCGGCAAGGCTGACACAAAGATGACGGATCAATGGTTTATGCCCTCAGAGCTCTTCATGTGGTAGTCTTGGTCGGGCAAACAAGATTAACCCTCATGCAAAGCTTGGCCCACAGCCTTCACATTTCTTGTTCGTGCAAAAGCTTGGGGGTTGGGGACCTCTGAGGGCAGATCACCTTCCCGAGCGGGCAGCCGGGGAGCTGGTCAAGTGATTGGAGGAGAAAAGCTGGGGTGCAGATCCAGGGGGTCATGGTACGGCCCGAGCATCCCAGACCCTTGACTGCCGGACGGTCTTGTGAGGGCATTGACGAGAGGGACAAGTCTGCACAATTCCCCGATGAGCCGATCAATCATGACATGCGGGTGCTGCTCCCCCCTCGGAGCCCAGTTACCGGCGAAGAGCGAGGGAGAAACAAGTCAAGTCCGGGATCCGTTGGCAGGGCGTTTCATGTAAGTGAGATGCGTCCATGTGGTTTGTGACCTTGGGAGCAAGGGAATGGTGGTTTGGGTGACAAAGGGCGAGCCGACGGTAGTATCGGATGGTCGTCTGGATCGGTATAGCTTCCGCACAATAAGGTAGGACAGGGCTCGCCTGGGCCTCCTGGCCTTGGTCTTGGTTGGGGGCGTTAACGGATCTCGGTACGCTGATCGGACGAAAAGGAAGAGATGTGTTTCTGAGAAGTGCTGGGACTCTTGGACGAAGCTCTCCTTTATACGACCAACGCCTACAAACCCGCACGACGCCTCGATCCTACAGTAGGCATGTTGGTTCTCGCCCAGGTACCCGCAGAGCAATCGATCCTTCCCGTCTTGAACAGCCCACGGCGAAATAGGCAGTTCGAGTGACGGTTCCTGGATAATTGCGTGCAGGACAGGGGTGCCGAGGCTGGCGGGATGTGATAGGGCAGGCCATCACAGTTTATTGCAACCTTCTCCCCTTCATCTCGTGGCCCGAAAGCCGCTCCAGTCATTTTAGCTTTTAGCAAGTATTCCCTCAACAAGACAAATGACCGTACGACTTTGTCTCTCTCGGGATTTAGGGACCAGCCGCCCTGGGCAAGAGGTCAAGATCTCGGTCTCGTGGAACCGCCCAGCCGCCTGCTGCCCTGCCGTCTTGTTCGGGCCGTCAAGTCCATCATGCTCGATATTAACTGGGGTGGATATTGGATGGAGAGATGGCCGCTTTTCAGGTCTCTCCTCTCTGCATGCATGTTGCATGTGTGTATGTCTGTACTTTTGCCACGTTTCTCCCTTGCCTCGCCTCCATACCGCCTCTTCCATCCCAATTTCCTGAGGGGGTGTTTACCGAACCCGAGGCATGAACGGATAGTCATTCGTCCGAACGTCTCGACTTCACGAGCCTCGAGGAGGGGAAGTCCAAAGTGACAGAGTTCCGTATTCGGTTCCTGGCAGGTCAAGCAAGCAACTAGACAAGTCCGTACGAGCCGTGTGCATCCTCTACGCCTAGCCTCGAGGCCCTAATGTCGGCCAACCTCATCTCACAGCCCTCCATCTCGGTCGATTGCCGCCCTTTGCCCATCCCTCGGCGGACGGGTCATCAGTCAACGAGCACAACCCGACCCCATGTTCTTCCGGATCGTCCTCTTTCTCATGCGGTCATTAGACTCCTCGCATGATCCCACGAATGATGAAACCCTTTCATTTGCCCCACGATGCCTTCCCGTTTCTCCGCAGCTCTCCGCATTTGTGACCGTTCATGGCTGCCCACTCTCAAAGTAACATGGCGGTTGCTGCTCCGGATGCCCTGCCTCAACTATCGGCACTACTTAACTCGGATCGCCAGCCTTACGTCGCCGTTGGGGGCCCTTTTCTCACCCTCGTGAGCTCATGCAAGACACTTTTTTTATGCTTGAATGAATGAAAATCCTTTTAAGCCTTTCATAAACTTAGCATTGCGTCTTTGCTGCAACAATGTCGCCCTCGAATCCCAAACTCGCCGCTGGCGGTGCGTTTCACACGTGTAAGTCGACGGGTCCTCCAGAACCATAGCCTCGGTACCCTCTCAGGCCATACCGTCTAACAGAACTCGCAAAAAGTCCAAGGGGTCATCCCCAAGAAGCAGCCCGCTCCTTCGAGTAGCACAAGGCCCAGGGTTGCCGGTGCCAGACGAATAACGACTCCCCATGCCTGCACAGAGTGCAAGAGACGCAAAATCCGCTGCGATGGCAAGCTGCCATGTGGTCAATGCATCACCAGCCGAGCTCCCAAGAGCTGCTCATACGACAAGCACCGACAGCGATTGATTCCGTCCAGAAAGTGAGTTGACCCTTATCAGTCACTTGCAGGACCTCTTTCTGACCTGTCCTCAGAGCCCTCGACACCTTGTCTCAGTCCCTGGAGGAGTGCCGCTCAGTCCTTCGACGCCTCTATCCAAATCACGAGGTGTCTACTCTCCTGCCATTGACCACGCAGGA
The DNA here is from genome assembly GCF_026873545.1 of Fusarium falciforme. Taxonomy (NCBI): domain Eukaryota; kingdom Fungi; phylum Ascomycota; class Sordariomycetes; order Hypocreales; family Nectriaceae; genus Fusarium; species Fusarium falciforme. Next base: position 1,307,927 of record NC_070549.1, on the reverse strand, counting down.
GCTTATCGAGCTCTTGGCCCAACCACAAAGCAGAAGTGACGCTGCTCTACCGTCACCGCCCCTCGAAACCGCCTTTCTGAAGCAAGAGACATCACCCACGCAGTCTGAGCCGATTCTACCACTGCCATCGTCTCTAGAGGCCGATCTTGACACACTGATTGGAGAGCTCGAGTTTGAGATACCACCCGAGCAATTCGAGGGGGAAGGGATGGCCAGTCTCCTCGCCCAACAATCATGGTGGGATTTCAATGCGAAGCAATGGGACTCGGTGCAAGCACCATCCTTCGGTGAAGGTCAGGTATACGGTGCTGGGGTTGCAGGGCCCTCGATTGCAACTCAGAACTCGGTATTCAAGGACGAGCACAGCATCTACAGCTCACTTGGCTTGAGGTAGCTGCATTGTGGAAGATGCCAGATCCATCTTCGCCATAACGTTCTGATTGAGCTTGAGTTACGATGACCCCTGGGATGCAGGCCATACCCCCCAGTTCGACAGGTTCAACTTACTAGATTTGAACGAGTAATAACATTCAATTGCGATTTCCTTTCTCGATAGGTAGCTCGCACGCTTTCCCCATCATGAGCCTTGATTCTGTCCGTCATTGTCACTGATGGAGGAGTGTTCCGAAGGTTCGCTCCTTCCTCCTCTACCTGCGCCTTCCTCACAACGAACCAGCAACATTACTCATCCGCCGGCTCCAGGTTTCCATCAGAGAATGAGTGACCGTCACCTTGATAGACCATCTTCGTTGTTCTAGCATTCCCGCAATCTTTTGCCACCACTCACGGAACAAGAACACACTGCCTCCTTGTCGGCTCAGACGACATGGAACATACGCTCATCTGCAATAACCTCCAGTGCCGGCAGGAGCTCGGAGAGCGCGCTCTAGTAACAACATGCAGGTTCGCTTTCAGAGTCCAGGGTCTGTCCAATGCCTTACTAACACCGCTAATAGTCACATTTTCTGCTTGGAGTGCGCTGAGCGGCTGGGGATCACCGGACAAGAAACGGAACGCCGCAACACATGCCCTGCTTGTCACTCACACTTCAACAACCCCGATGATGCCGTCATTACGAACCTCAGCCCAAGCGAAGAATACAAGACGACCATCCTGAGCGGCCTGAGTCCCAATATCGTCATGGAGTGTACTAGTCGAGCCCTCAGCTTCTGGGCCTACCAAACTACTCAAGACATGTACTACCAACAATACCTCTACAAGACACTTGCAGAAAAGTACTCTGCCCTCAACATTCGACTCGAGAAGACTGTGAGCGATGCAAACACGGAAATTGACGGGCTCCAGCACAGGTTGACGGGTTAGTCTCCATGGTAGATGCTCCAAGCGCCAACAGTAACTAACAAAGAATAGGCATGACGGCAGAGCAGGACGCCTTGCGACGCAAGAACGAAGAGATCGGCCAAGCATACAAAGAAAAAACTCGCAAGGTCCTTCAGTTACAAGAGCTCTATGACAAAGTCAAGCGCAGGGCTGAACTCGATCAAATCCAGAAGGCGGCCTCGGATGCTGTTGACTTGACCCTCGAGACACCATCTCAGCTTAACCAAGGCATTGCAGGAAATAACGGAGTACCCGAAAGCGATAATACTCCTGCGTTCAGCCAGCGCCGAGCCAACGGCTCAGGTATGAACACAGGCATGCCTCGAAGCTACCCAGCCGTCACGAGGGAGAGCACTCTTTGGCCGCGAGTGGGGGGCGCATCTCGCTGTAAGTGCTATCGGGCTATGAGCACTTAACTTATACTAACGCAGTGAAGCTGAGTCCACAGCAACACCGCTTGGAGGCTTTCGTCATCGAGGAATGGGAGGAGTATCAGCAAGGACTTCAACGCCAGTACCTGTCGTTGGGAATATTAGACCATCCACGGCAACTGATTTTGCGCCCCCTCGCAATCATTACCCGGGAATTGGTATAACTTCTGGTATTAGAGTCAGTCAACCGGACAACATGCCAGGGCTGAACATGCACGGGAGGCATTTATAAGCAGACATTTCTGCAGGGGGAGAAAAGATGGTAGTCATATGGAAGCAATTATTTCTTTGATGTATTCACTCTCTTGTTCCTCGAATAGGGGTCGCAGCCCGCCCCGAGAACCTGGCTGAACAAAGGAGCTGCCAGGCAGAGCATTGACATGGTCATGGAAGATACGGTGAATGTTCGATCATCAGGCTTTGTTACCTACCGGGATGGAATGTTGTTCGAGGGCCACATTCACAAGGAACGAGGACAATAATAGATGCCCCGGACATCTTTGGCCTTTGTGGTATTCGGTAAGAAACTCCAGGTCTTTAAAAGGCCCCCATCCTCACACACAAGTCCCTTTGCCTTTTCTTTCTGTATTTATAAATTCAAGCTGATTCTATGGCCTCTTCTTTGCAAGCACATGACATGAATGCCAACTACACTGAGTGCTCAAGGCAACAAAGCCAGCACGTACCCGAGAGTGAACTTCCACCCCATCCACCATTTTCCCAACCTAGATTGCAGCAGGAAATCAGACGCATGGTGGTACCTAGAAAGACTTCTAAGGACATCAAGTCTGAGCAGCATAAATCCATGCACAAGCTCAAGCACCACCGAAAGGTCGCAGGAAGCGACCTACGAGCGGCGTTCATGGCCAACCAACTCAACAACGAACCCCTCGAGCAACTCCTCGAGTCAAGCATGTTTGCGGGGCCCAGAAAGCAAACCAGCAAGCAAGGACGGTCCACAACACCTATGGGAGAGCCACAGTCCAGGAGCCTGGGGACTCATCAGCCAACTTCGACATCACAGCGCGCCCCTCGAGGGACGCAGCACGCCGGTCCTCCGGCATCAAGCCAAGGGCCATCTTTTCGGCAGAGGGTTGAAGCTGCCCTGTATGAATGGCACGGCAAAAGATCCCAGCCTCCTTTCGTCCAAACTTGTAACACCCCATCCGATAAAGTCTTGCACTGGAACAAGTACGGCATTCGACAGCACGCCGAACTAGGGAACCAAACCGATCGTAAATCGGAATGTAATAAGGCACAGCGGGAAGCGCTCTTTCCACCGCCTCTTGTAATGCTCCCCATGACGTGGAATTCTCAGACTTCTTTCGGGGAAGACGAAGAGGTTCAACGATCCGAGACTCGCATCCCCATCGGATGCAAAGGTTGCGAAAAACTCAGAGAACATCGCGAGGCAAACAACACCACTGAAAGGGAACTCACAGAGAGGAATGGGGCCCTCGACCATGTGCATATCCCCTGCAGAAACGCCGGGAGATTGACCAAAGCCTCGATGAAGGGACTATGGTCCTTGTTGCGACACCGCAGGCTGTACCGCAGATTTCATTCCATCCTGCAGGGACTCCACGGAGATGCGCAACCTCTCTTCCTGGGCAAATTCCAGAATGACCATCAGCTCAGCCTGATGGCCAGAAGCAGAGGCTAGGAGCAATAGAGATCAAGATCACGGGACAAAGAAGGGACGACTTTGCTTTTTATGCGCTTTTTTTATGAAGAGGCGTTTGGAGTTGGGAAGACAACGGGTTCGCTTTTGGTTTGTACTTGCTTTGTGAGGGGGTACTTACAGACGGGAAGACGATGATGCCATGAAAGCATGATAACGAAGATATGGAGCTATGCGACCTAGATAGAGTTAGAGCTTAACGAAAAGTCACGATGTAACGACAAACAACGGCATGTCTGATGACAAACGCGATATAGTTTACGATATAATGCAATACACGATTCCATGGTGCATGAGGCTGTCACGGGCAACGTGGTTGTTGGGCATCAGTCATCCATCAGTCGTTGCGATCGATCACGGACTGGCTTCGTATTTGAAAGTCGTGTGGTTGCTAAGAATAGACGTAGACGGGAGCTGCAAGATGCGTGTGAGCCACGTGACCGACGGACGCGATTTTTGGCAGCTTAGAGCTTATCGTCAGCCAAGACCAAGGGGGCCGCGTATGCACTATTGGACGCCACTCTCAATGGAATGGGCTGCTAAAAGTCAAGGGAAAGGGGACAAATCATTGTTTTTTTTTTCTTCAACTGCTGCTTTTTCCCCCTGGACAACAGACAATTTGGCTTATCTATCGTCTTATCGTGACAACAGAGGCCTTGTCTCCATTTCCCTTCCGCGTGCGACAATCTATTCGACACCAATTGCCCGCCCCATCTCGTGTCCTTGCTCAATCCCTGTCACTTCATCATCCTGGCTAATCCTCTTCTGGCTTGTGACTGAGACCGCAGGCCCCTCTCTTCCCTCTCCCCGTTTCTTGGAACGGGAAGTCCTGTTTGCTTTCTTCCTCTCGTTTTCAGCTTCAGACTCGAACTCCCCCCCTTCCTCTCGCTTTTCAAACCCGCTCGCGCATCCTGCATGATGCTCTACACTCGCTTCAACTACTAACACCTAATAATATCTGGTCTCTCTTTTGACCAACCCCTAATTAATCTTTGTCTCCTCCCCCTATGGGACTCCCACTCGCTCCAAACCTCAAACCTCAAAGGTATCGATCCCCCGTTTCGGCCTCGTCGACTCGAACTCCTTGGATCCACCCGTCGTCGTAACACCACGAAGCGTTCGCCCAAAAGATCGAAACGGGCCCGTCCAACGTCCCTTTGCGAACCTCGATTCGACCTTCATCCGCTTTCGCGTTAGAAGCGCCCCCTAATCAAACCTTGAGACACCTTATCACTGTCGCAATCGCTCTAAGCTACCCCAGCGTTGACCCTCATGGGTAAATCATGTTGGTATTTCGATCTCTGCTCCTGGCTTCTAACTGACGGCATTGTGTCGCGCAGCGCAATATGGCGTCGTCCTCGACGCCGGTTCCTCGGGAACTCGTGTGTATATTTACAAGTGGAAGAACCACGCCGCTGCCGTGAAGGATGCCTCCGTCACCCAGCTCAAGACCCTCCCCAAGATCAAGCTCAAGGAGAGCAAGAAGATCCACCCCGGCGTCTCGACCTTTGCTGACAAGCCCTCCGAAATTGGTGTCAACCATCTCGCCGAACTGATCAAGATTGCCCTCGCCGAAGTCCCCGCCGATAAGGTCTCCGAGACACCTATCTACCTCATGGCCACAGCTGGCATGCGTCTGCTACCGAAGCCGAAGCAAACAGCCCTTCTCCAGTCCATGTGCACATACCTGCAAGCGAGCACCAAATTCATCCTCCCCGACTGCGATGCCCATATTCAGGTCATCTCCGGCGAAACCGAGGGTCTATACGGCTGGATCGCTGCCAACTACCTCCTCGGCGGCTTCGATCATCCTGAAGAGCACGATCATGGCAAGAATCACCATACCTATGGCTTCCTCGACATGGGTGGCGCGTCCGCCCAGATCGCCTTTGCGCCGAACGCGACCGAATCCGAAAAGCACTCGAACGACCTGAAGCTTGTACGCATGCGGACACTCGATGGCTCTCCTGCCGAGTACAAGGTCTTTACTGCGACTTGGCTCGGCTTTGGGGCCAACGAGGCTCGTAACCGTTATGTCGAAAGCTTGTGGGATCAGTATGGAGGAAAGACGATCCAGGAAGTTCCTGATCCGTGTATGCCTGTTGGTCTAACAACTACCTTGAGAGGTGATTATGTCGAGGGCAAGGTCGATGAACCAGTACTGGTCGGCACAGGAAAATTCGACGAATGCCTGAGCGTCACGTACCCTCTCCTCGGCAAGGACAAGCCATGCCCGGATCAGCCCTGTTTGGTTAACGGCCAACACGTACCGGGCATTGATTTCGATATCAACCACTTCGTTGGAGTTTCCGAGTACTGGCACACGACACACGGCGTCTTTGGTGGAAAGCATACGGCGTATGATCTCGCCTCGTACCAGTCCATTGTCCACGAGTTTTGCACCAGTGATTGGTCGGATATCGAGAGCGAGCTGGAAAAGCGCAAGAAGTCGCCGGAGAAGAAGGCCGAGGAGGCTCGCGCCGCATGCTTCAAGGCGTCCTGGCTCATCAACATGCTCTACGACGGCATTGGTATTCCTCGAGTTGGTTTGGAGGGTGGACATGGAAACAGCACTGCCAAGGAGACCGACAAGATGGAGGATCCCTTCAAGCCGGTGGACAAGATCGATGGCATCGAATTGAGCTGGACATTGGGAAAGATGGTCTTGTACGCTGCCGGCCAAGTCCCTCCTCAGGGCACAGCGTTGCCTGTTGGCTTCGGTACCAATGTGGAAAAGGGAACGCCAGATGATTTCGAGCACGCTGGTTCGGTTCCGATCGGCTCTCATGCTGGCGACAACGACGATGACGACCTGGACGACATCTTGAAGAAGCCAGGATCCTCCACCACCGGGATTATTGCATTCGTGTTTGTTCTCCTTTTGGTAGCCTATCTTCTCCGCAAGCCCGAACGGAGAAGAAAGATCTTCAGTATGGTGCACCGTCGCCGGCGTTCTGGAAGGCCTGGTCGCTCTCTGGCCAGCAAGCTTTTCGGAAGGAATTCGCTGGGATCATATGAGAGGGTCATGGAGGAGGGTGATCTTTCCGACTTTGAGCTTGGTGATGTCGACTCGGACGAAAACGACCACTCCGATAGCAGCAGCAACGGGTCCCGGAAAGGACGGGCGTCCGGCCTGGCAACCCCTAGCATCGGCCTAGGACAACCGGGGGATCTCCTGCGACCTCCCCTGGCGATGGACCGTGCTGGACTTGTGGTGCGAACTGAGAGCCGGGAAAGACTATCGCCATCCTTGTTGAGCGCCGGGCGGAAGAGTCGGAATGGTAGCCCAACACGGACCAAGAGCCCATTCATGACTCCGTTACAAGAGGACTGAATGGTTTCATATCAAAAATGGCCGGGGTGAGCGTTGGGCAAAACTGCATGTTGTTGGTAGGACTTTGAGATGAACTTTGCGGCGTTTGGGAAAACTGCTGGTACAGGCACGGATCTGGCGTTTGAGGGAGCTCGCATTCTAAAAACTCGTCTTGAAGACGTTGCGGAATCTGTCAATCCTTAGTCTCGAGACGAGTGGCAAAGAGATGGACCTCGTTTGGATATTGGGCAGTCTGCTTTTCCGAGACATCTTGTCAGGGGCTTGCAGTAGGCATGGGCAGCACTTTCAGTACATGGTTGACGACAATAATTCAGTCAAGTGCAAATACATGTTGATTAAGAACAAACATCGCTTAAAACATGGCGCCTTATCGTTACAACAGGTTCCCGTTGTCTGTACCTCCGAGGATATCCATATGATGCCCAACCCAACATCCAACTCTTTCGCCAAGGCCAATATAAAATACCCCAAGTCTCATCAAGCATGACCCAGCATGCAAAAGTCAAAGGCGTTCCACAGATCAGTTCGATTGCTTCTCGAGGAAACTAGGATCTGCGCGAACTCTTGACTCAAATTTGCGCCACCAGTCCTCAAACGCCTTCAGTGGCACAACCTCGACGCCGCCAGGGCCTGCTGTCCCGCTGAAGCTCGATAGGAAGTTGAAGGCGTTCTGGATAATGCGCTGAGCCAGTACGGTGGTGCTGGGCTGACCCCCTGATGAGTTGCTGCTGGCCTTGTTGGCAGCGAGCTCCTGTAGCCGCTGGCCAACTGACTCCTCAGGCTCAACAGACACTCCGACCATGAGGCCGCTCGCGTCACCACCTCCGCTGACCTTGAACATAGCGCTCTCCTTGCCCGGGCCAATTCCGCCCAGGAAGCGGAAGTTGGGGGTCCCGCCAGACTGGGCGGCGGCGGCAACGTCCTGAGCGGTGGCGAGGTAGATGGCGGCGGCGGTGTTGGGAGGGAGGGAGACGCCGGGGAGCATAAAGACGACAATGTGTGAGAAGGACTTTGAGGTGGGGAGGGAGTAGAGGAATGAGGTTGGTGAGGGGGCTGAGGCTGGTTCGGTGATTAAGGGCTGTCCCGCGGGGACGATGCCAAAGAGAGGGCCCGACATTGTGAGTATTATGTGTGAATTGAGAATCAGGCGCGTTCAATTGAGCGGGTTTCGACGGTCCAGGTGCGCGTGGGGGGGGGGGGTGTCGTCTTGTTATCTTGGGGGGGGCTATGTATGGTGTTGAGTTTGTAAGTTTCTTTGTCCTTCTATGGCTGGGTGGTGTGAGACGATTGGTGCGCGTCTTCCAGGGCTCTCCAGAAGGAAGTGGAACTGTTTGGTGACCTCATACCGAATTCTGCCCGCGATGGTCTAGGGTAGGCATGTCTGAGGGGATTGTCTCGGACAACTTGCACTCTGGAGGTGTGTAACAACCGACACTGTAGTAATTCATCCGTATTCACGGTTGCTTATCCATAGTTCCCATAGGTGATGATGTAACCAGGCTATCTTCTGCCTACTGTGTCGTTGGTATTCACCTTGCCAGATTGAGATTCACCGAGGACGTGGGTCTCGGCCATGGTCACGAGTGCCCGCTCATAGACACAATGAAGGCTCGTCGACTTCCTGATTCAGCCTCACCGAGTAAGACAACTCACTACTGGCATATGAATTGGGCGACGAAACTCGATACTGTCACCAATATTCCTGGTCTCATTGGAGATCCGTTCCATGAGAGCAGTTGTAACCTTACCAGGCCTCATCTACAAAAAAGCATCACAAAAAGCCCGCAGGATCCTCACCTTTTCATCACTTCATCAACTCTTCTCTGCATATCAACCACTGCAAGCACACCGAAGCCACTCACGGTTTCACTTGAAAGAGAAAGAGTCTACTCGAATTACACCATTCAGCTCATAGCCCCTTAACTAGTCATCCCAAGCTCTTGAAACCTTGCATCAAAATGGCTAAAACTAGCATCGACTTGATCGACGATGTCGACATGTAAGTCATTCAGCTTTGGCCCAGGAAGGTAACTCACATCGTCAGGTTCCCGTATGCCGATACGGACCCTGATGCGTTCACCAAGATGAACGCTGGTCTCTACACTCTCGTATGGGAAGATGCTCAGGGCAATTATCCCATCGGCTACATCCTCGACCGCGTCTTCCAGGAGCTCCTCAAGGTGCCCGAGGACGTCCGGGGCAAGATGGAGTATGACACAGAGAAACGGACCGTTGCGCTCTTCAAGGAGCCCACAGAGCAGGAGCGCACTCGCCGTGTTGCGGCTCTAGGGGACTACTGGCGCCAGAACAAGACATTCCCCTTGCTCCGTGGCTGGCGCAACGAGCTCTGGCCTGTCTACGGCCGCACTGGTGAGCTCCTGTTTAGCATGGAGCGTGCGGCGATGGGTCTGATTGGAACGATGCGATATGGCGTCCACATGATTGCCTACGTTCGAGATGAGACTGCACCGCATGGCCTTCGGCTCTGGGTGCCTACACGTGCCCGGAACAAGTCAACGTTTCCTAGCATGCTCGACAACACGGTAGCTGGCGGCCTCATGACAGGCGAGGATCCTTTTGAGTGTGTCATCCGAGAAGCCGACGAGGAGGCCAGCCTCCCTGACGAGACTGTCCGCAAGGGCGCCAAGTTTGTCGGCAACGTCACATACATCTACATCACGGACGCAGGGCAGGTCGGCGAGGGCGGCTTTATTTATCCCGAGTGCCAATGGGTCTATCACCTCGAGCTCCCCAGCGACGTGGTGCCCCAGCCCAAGGATGGCGAGGCCGAGAGGTTCGACCTGTGCGACGTCGACCAGGTCAAGGCGGACCTCGCCAAGGGGCGATTCAAGCCAAACTGCGCGCTCGTCACGCTCGACTTTTTCATCCGACATGGCATCCTCACCCAGGAAAACGAGCCCGAGATTGAACAGATCAAACGGAGGGTGCGCCGTGACATTCCTTTCCCAGGTCCACACCAGAGCAACTGGCGCCCGGCTTGAGTCCTGGCAGCTGCGCAACGGGACCGCAGATGCACCATCTTTGAAAGGCTTGTTGGGGGTCCGAGACGTCGGTTCGTTTTGGGTATCATTACAACATGATCTAGAGCTATTGGAATGCAGATGCCTTCGGGCGGCGGTGTAGAGCTAAAGCCTAGGTAGATGGACGGACAGAAGTATTCGGCCAGACTATTTCTTGACAAGCAGATACACGTTGTCGACACGAAGGGGCGTCAGCTTCTTGACGGGGCCCTGAAGTGACATAAGAAGGCCGCCGAACGAGACATAGGCATTGCTGTGTACCGGGAACTGCGGTTAGTGTAACTGGTCCTCAACAGTTCAAAGGCATGCCTGTGTTTGAGATCAACTCACATGGTGTTTCCGTCATATGTCTCCTCAAACTTGTAGATCTTGCCGTGGCAAACATAGTCGTAGAGATCCGCAATCGTCGCCGGCGCATCACCATTCTTGCCAACGTCCCTCCAACCCTTCTCTTCCTCCTTGCTTCCGTCCAGGGACAGCGTCGTCGACAGAACCACGTGCAGCGTATCCGACACGGCGCAGGGGAAGAGCTCAATGTTGATGTCGAGCGTCATGACCGTCTGCGAGTCGCTCGACGTGCACGAGATGCGAGCGACGCGATCGTACTTGGACTGGTCATAGTCGGTCACCGTGAAGGATTCCTCAAAGAGGGTGGCGTCGCCGCTGGCCATTGTGGGCAGGTCGGGGATAGATCTCGAGGCTGAAGGGAACAACGAGAGTTTAGCTCGAGAGTCAGGAGTGTAATCGGAGAGGTTGGCTTTGTCGTCGTCGTCGGCGCAGGGAAGTGAAAAGGTTTGGAGTGGCCCAAAAAAGCTGGTGGGGTTAGGCGCATAAAATCGAGAACTGACGTCGGATCGGATACCTACCAAGCGGGGCGCGCACACAAACACTTTGAAGCTGTTGAAAGCTCACGGTTCCATATAAGCCTTGTGGTTTTTCTTTTCACAGTCAAAACTACTCTATCACATCTGAAACGAGACAGATCAGTTCAGAAGTCATGTCCTTTCGAAAGCGAAACGTCGTGATAGGGTCTTCAGGACCAGCATCACCTGCTGCCCGACAAGAGAAGTCTCTTGCACCGGGAACAAGACCATCTCCGCTAGATGGACGCCTCACAACGTCGACCGGCACACAGTCTCTGGACCAACTCCTGGCTGGCCATGCCGGAATGCCAATGGGAACATCTCTGCTCATCGAAGAGACCGGGACCACCGATTTCGGAGGCGTGCTGTTGCGATACTACGCCGCAGAAGGACTTGTACAGGGGCATCACGTCCACCTGCTGGGCTTTGGTGACGCCTGGCGCAGGGAACTTCCAGGACTCGGAAGTCTAGATGGTTCCAAGAGTAGTGGGAAATCTACGTCGCCCTCGGATGACAAGATGAAGATCGCCTGGCGTTATGAGACACTTGGGCAGCGCAACGTGCCGGCCAGAGGCATGTTCTCCTTAGTCCTGTTCCTCTTTTCTTGCCGACATTCCTCTAACAGGTTGACTCAGATCCTCAAGTGACCCAAGGGCCTGGTCAGACTGCGAGTGTCTTCTGTCATGGATTCAACCTAACCAAGCGGCTTGAGAGCAGCGCCATCGAAGGCCAACTTTTCGCGACACCAGTCGATGGTCCTCTGGCCTCACCAACACAAACTCCTTTTCACAAGTTCATTGCGGACGTAACCTCCAAAATCAAGAACTCGCCTCCTTCGACCATCCACAGGATTGTGGTTCCCAGCCTGCTCTCACCCACGCTCTACAACTCCGCTGCCAGCCAGCCTCGTGAGATTCTCAAATTCCTGCACGCGCTGCGAGCTCTTCTCCGACAGTTCCCAACACAGGTCACGGCGATCGTGACCATTCCTGTCACACTCTTCCCGCGGTCAACTGGACTTACGCGGTGGATGGAGCTCTTGTCTGACGGAGTCCTCGAGCTCATTCCTCTGCAGCACCAAGCCCCAATTACCCGGGAGCCAGGAAGCGAGGATAAAGGCCAAGGTCTCTTGCGCGCCCACAGTCTCCCTGTGTTCCACGAGAAGGGCGGCGGCTTGGAGGGCACGTGGAACCGGGAGAACCTCTCGTTCAAACTCAGCGGCTCCAGTGGGCTGGTCATCACGCCTTTCAGTCTTCCACCGATTGGAGACGAGGAAGAGGCCCCAAAGCCGTCCAAGAAAAATGAACCGAAGAAGGAGAGCCTCGACTTTTGAGCTCAAAGCATCGTCTTTGTTGAAGCAACTCTCGAGCAACAGCTCGCTAAACGTGGAGCTCCCTTGGAGGAGGCTAGGGCTTGCCGCCTTATCTTATCACAAATGCCCCCCAGCTCCACAGCCTAAAAAAATTCTTCCCCTTCAAAAGAGCTCTGAGCTGCAACTCTGCTTCCTTCTTCTTTCTCCTGATCAACATCTCTACTTCAACAGGTATGTACAAACATTTTTATTTTTATTTTTGCTGCGCGCGAAACCATGGACACAATGATTATACACTTATATCTGTCAATCCCCTGATTTTCTGTGACGACACACTATAAAATTACGAAGACGACTTATGATGTTGTCCTTTTCACATTCTTGCGCTTTTCTACCATCGCAACCAGAGCGTCCGCTAACCCGCGATGCTTCATAGATACCATGGCTATGCCTTCAGACCCAGCTCCTGTCCGAATCTCCAAGATCGCAGGGCGCTACCTCATCTTCGACTCGGATGCTGCTGCCCTTCTCCGTCGCAACGAGAACGTCAACGGGACGCTGGCCGGAACGGCGCCTCAGCAGCCGACCCAGAACATCTTTCTCGGTCTGCCTGTCGAGCTCCGGCCAGAGGAGGCCGACTCGCTGGTGCAGAAGAAGGTGGCTTTTCTCGTAGATGACGTAGCTGCCCATCAGGCTGCGCTGCGCAGCCCCAACCCTGAGACGAAGAGGCTATACCTCGACTCGCTCAAGACAAGGAAGCAAACTGCCCAGCAGGTTTTTGCAGAGAAGAATGCCAAGAGAGCCATCGAAGTGGCAGAAAAGCATGGAAGGCCCCGCCCGACCGTCTCTCGAACCACCCCTAGCAATGCAGATGACGATGCTCTCTTCTCAAGTGACCAGCCTGAACCCAACCCGCGTCAAACAGATGCTGCAGTCAAGTCCCTCGGTGTCACGCCGACATCCAGTGGGCCGTTGATCTCCCCTGAAGCAGAAAGGACATACCTTGCCGAGAAGCCGACTACAGGCCCACTCTGTGGCTTCCTCTTGACCTCTGGCTACTACATGACCCCTGGTCTACGGTTCGGTGCCAAGTACAGTGTCTACCCCGGTGACCCTCTGAGATTCCATGCGCACTTCATGGCGAATCAATATGGATGGGAAGAAGAGATTCCTGTCCTGGATATCGTAGCAGGAGGCCGTCTTGCCACGGCGGTCAAGAAGGCTTTCCTAATAGGAAGCAAGCAACCAGGGGATGAAGAGTTGCCAGACGGCAAGATGCGAACCTTTAGTATTGAATGGGCAGCGATGTAAACCTAGTTAATTTAAATGCTATCAATAATGCGTCAAGAGAAGTGACCGCGAAACAAACATGATCTTTCCCTAATTCTCGTGGGACTATGCCACCAACTCCGCTGAACATGTAAACGAATCGAGTTATAAAGAAAACTCCTGGTAATAGTTCCCTTCCTATAGTATAATGCGCACTACTCAAAGTCAACCACTCCATACCAATCCTGCCATGATGGAGCGCAATGGTGACCAACCAAGCTCAAGGAACAAATATCCGGCTGAAACTGATCACCTCCCGACGACAACAGACACACTTGTCAAAATTGTTCATAGCTAGGGAGACACGGCAGTCGTCGCAGAGGCTCAGGCATCGGCAGGGCCAGACGATGATTGTTCGTGGTGAGCTCTGGCACACGACACATTGAGGTCCATCGCTCCCAAAGCCAGAACCGCCCTCTTCCCACGATGTCGATGCAAATGGCTCGGCAGAGCCGGGTTGTCGCCGTGAGAGTAAGAGCTGCTCAAGTAGCCTTTCTTCTTCGTCAGGACTGAGCTTAGTGTGGCGGCCTGATGGCACGGCAGCAGCTCCAGGGTGCAACAAACTGGCCCCGGGCGCCGTGAGGATACGCGTTCGCTGCAGCTGCTCCATTCGGCGATACTTGGAACGTGTCATGATGCCGTCAGTCTGAAGATGGGCTGAGAGCGTCCTTGCTTCTTCTCGCTCCTCTGCGTTTGTCGGATGAAGGAGGCGCGCAAGATCAGAAATCTGCATAGGGCTGTCGACAAACGGGGTGCTTTCTCGAGTAAACCGAGGTGACCGCTGTGTAGGTGTTCTCTGGCCGTCATCATCATCCGACTCCCATTGCTGATAATCATCGACCCCCTCGCCTGTAGTCGATAATGAGATAACACTCGTAGTGTCAAAATCATCGTCATCCGAACGTGGTTCGAAATCGCCGCTTGTGTCGGTTGATCCCCACCAACCGCCCTTGAGCCAGTATTTGTACAAATCTGTGTCCAGGCTTTCCTCGTCTTGGGGGCTCGTACGCCTAAACTCGGCTTCCACATCTGTCGCCTCGTTTCTAGGGATGCGACCGTCGTTATAGGCCGATGCTCCCTTGTTTCGTGCTTGGCTGCGGTGAGAGCTTTTTGTCTGACTCTTAATGCTTTTGGGATGGCGAGCAAGCCGAAGAAGCCAGCCAGGCTGGTATCGGATGCGAAGGGTCGCAAGACACCACAGGACAGACTTCGCTCCTATCCTCGCAATGAGCTTGTTGATGCTGAGTAGAAACTCCAGAGCCATAAGCCAACGGGAACTTCTTTCAGCCGCTCCAATGCCGACTCGGAGACTTCGTTCACCCCGGCTCTTTGGCACCTTCTGTGCGGCACGCTCTCTGGCATACCCATTTGACGCAATCACCGGTCCTGCTTTCACTGGGATCAAGCCGATGGCACCAATTTGGTCGTACCGAGAATCTGGCAGGCCGCTGGCAATGAGCTTTCTCTGCAACTCTTCTGCCTCCTTGAAGCGCTCTTCTTCCAGCCAAGTGTGTCGCTTGAGATTAACCCCTCGATCCTCGTTGAGGTAAACAGCTTCACTAGCCATGGTGATGGCTCCAAAGCCGGTGCGAAGAAGCGCCGTGTAAAAGTCCATTTCTCGAGTGATGCGAATTTCTGACAGAGAAACGTTGGCTTGCATGTTCCCGTGAGCATGGCTGAGGCGCTGGCGAAATGTCATGGAAGCCATATCAGGGCTTGACGGAGGAGACAATGCCGAAAGCAGCAGGGCCAACGAATAGATGAATACGCACATGACGATGCCTATGAGGACAAGAACATGTGGAACGAAGCCAACGATGCAGACTGTCGGGAATCTGAGCAAGCCCTGGGAGGATGGGTCATCAAGGTCAAAGGATATGGCACTCCACACGATGCTTCCCATGAAACACAGGCCCCAAAACCCCGTGCTAACGAGGCGGTATCTCGCTTGCAAGTTGAAGATGCCCAACACATGGCTCGTGATGTGAGTCATGGACGACAAGAAGGCAACTAGGAGTACCTCTGGGGGAGTATTGACACGCTTCATAATCATCGATCGGCTCAAAGCTATGGCACTTCCGAGAGTAGAGGAAGGAGCATCAACCGGACGAGCTTTGGCAAACAGTCCCCAGCCAAGCTGATTGCTAATAGCAGCGTCGGCTTCGGCGAAAGCAAGAGACTGTTCGAAGAGTGTCATGCCAGTCTCGGGAGCAACTGGGCGACCTTGTACGGCACATGAGACAGTCTCGAGGAATTGGCTCAGACAGAATGTCCCAAAGAGGGGCCAGAGTAACGACAATGACCCAGCGAGGTCGCGGGCAGAGCCAGATTCGTCCGAGGGTATCATTCGTACGGCGACACATGCTTCTTCGTCAGAAGTTGAGAATAACAGAGTGGAGCTCAGAGAATTGAGAAACGAGTTGGCATGTGAGAACATGAGGTCGGAGCTCTTGCTTGCATTTCCCCAACGCAACTCGGAGAAGTTGGAGGATGTCTGGCACTGGATGGACTGGAGTAATTGGCGAGCCTGATAAACGAGTAAGACGACTGGTAGAAATCGTAGGAGGAGCCTCGTCGGCCATCGGAGCCGTAAACGTCTTCGAGTGGCAGCAAAGATATGTGTTCGGTTTAGTATGACGGCCATGGCGATGCAGCAAAGGGCCCATTTGCTCGTAGCGTAGCCAAAGACGCTGCCCAGGCCACGAGCGCCATCAACTGATAGACGCGCGGTGGGAGCGATAGCCTCCGCCTCCGCTCCGAGGGCTTCTGAGGCTCCCGCAGCAGCTACAAGAGGTTCCACGAGAGGTTCCATTATGTCTTGAATAGTCGAATCGGCATCGGCCAGAATGGCGCTCGCATCGGCAGCCGCTGGCACGTATCGTGGAGTGTCCGGGACGGTTTGGAGGGTATCGGGAATAGAGATATATGTCCCAAGCTTCTTCACGATTCGGGGACCGGCCCAGACCAGATCCTCGAGGATGGGCGCATATCGGGTTACGTTGACAGTCCAGGCTGCAGGATTATACCATGAACTGGGAATACTGCTGATATTGGGGCCTGTGCCGGCACTCGAGAAGCTCGTGAGGGGTGATGGCGTGGATGGCACGAGCTCTGCGGCCATGGCCTGTAGCGAGGTAATTGGGGGCGAGGTCGGCGATATCGAGATAGCGGGAGGGACGGGTTCAAATGGTGGACGGTTGAGTTTGGTGTTTTTTTTACAAGAGCGGATTGATGGGTCTCGTCCAAGACATTGTGAAGCGTCCTGTCGCCAAGGTGCCCACTCGAGGTCTCTGGATGGTCGAAGTAAAGCGTGCTTCGGCGGCTTTGACTGCTTTGGTCTGGGGTAATGATGAGGCTAGGTACCTCAATGTTGACATTCGAAGCGGAGGTTCGCTGGCAACCAGGGACCCTCGCGAGTGTACCTGCCAGGTAGCGCGACTGTGGCTAAGCCAAAAGTGGAAAGGCCTAGTGCATTTGCTAATGAGTTTCTTAACCCCTTAGAGTTAGCGCCCGGTGGACTCGAACCAAGCGTGAGAACCAATTTCAATCCAGCACACAGTGCACAGTGCATAGAAACAGAGCTGGCCCAAGTGGTACTTACACAATGCCTTCTCAACACCGAGCTTACACTCAAGCACTCTTCACGATGAGCCACCAGCTGGAGGTCGGATTGGTTAAATAGGGTGGTTTAATTAAAATTCATCTCCAGTGGTTACTGGCTGTGATTCTCCTCTTATTTCTTTGCCCAGATAATTATTGTTGCTTCTGTCTTGATTGTGCACAACTGTAGAACTGGTCATGTTGAATCGGAGAAATTGGTCCATTCAGTGTTCCAGTCCCTGAAGGAGCCCAGCAGGATGTCAGCCGTAGAAGACTGATCCATATCCTAGCATGGAACGACACATCAGGATAGCTTGGTGATGCACCCGCCTGATCTCTCCGTGTTGCCCAAGTGGTGAAACGAAGCTGAATCTTTGCTCGCTGGGTGGCGGCACTTCGCTGGCACTGGTGAGGGATTCAGTGTTTTCCAAACCTGCCACACAAAAAGAACCCATCTGTCAACCCGCAAGTACACATTCACAGAGAGATGCTGCCACTGCTTCATTGGCCGCCTTGCTTGCATGCACCGCGCGTGCGACAAGATCCCGATGGAGGTTGGCGTCAGATGATGGGAGGCTGCCCTTCAGCCATAGGTTTGTGATCTCGTCCCGTGCGGGGAGGTATGCAACGCAACAGGCCGCTAGAATCTCCTTGTGCTCTGATGGGACCGGATCCAGTACCATAAGAGGTTCTTTGTCGTCTTGACCGGGTACCAGCGCTGCAACTCCCCCCGAAACTGTATCAACACAGTCGATACCGGCATCAGCGAGCGCTGCCGCTGCGACTGTGATGCATCCACTCAGGACATTCATCATATCCCACTCCTCGCTTCCTTGCTCAACGGCCACTTGTCGGGCTTGGTCTCCTTCGATGATGGTGACGATGACGTCCACTCCGCTCTTGGGCCATCGGTCCGCAATGAGGGCTCCGCGGAGGGCTGCCTCGAGATGAGAGCTTAGATCGCGCTCACTGGCATCGCGTAGATATCCCCTTCTTTGTCGTGTCGCGAAGGGGGCATATTTAACGTGAGTGGACAGAACCATGTGAGGAGAGAAGGGAGCTGATCGTGGTAGAGATCTGGGCCCATGAACCGTACATGTGAGCTTCATGCCTTTGCTACCAGATGCATCTTGAGACTCGATCTCCAAGTATGCTGACCCAGATGCAGAAGCAGTTACCCCAGCCCTCAAGTCTGATTCGGATGTTAGTCCCCTGCAACAGCAAAAGTTATGAGGCATGCAGGCACTCACATTGCGACCGAACACTATTCGGAGGTCGTGTCCGACTCGTGACGGAAAATTCATCTGCCTCATATACCGGAGGTATCGTGACACCTCCAGGACCGTTGATGCGTCGTCGGTCAGCCATTTTCTAATGAATCAATTTTGACCTTCGCAGCTTTCATCGATGCGAGCATGGATTTTGGTCGCTTTCAAGTGAGGCTCTTTATGCAATAAAGCGAAGTGGGTAACACTATCGCGTAGATTAGTCATCCGAGGACCCATCTCTGAAGCCTTCAAATTTTCTCGCCGACCACCATTCAAGCTTGCTCTTCTTCTTTCTCTTCATCACATTCGAGAGCCTGTCTACTCTCCAACGCACACTGCTGACGAGCAAGATTGATCAAAATTCTGACGACCTGCTGAAATATGTCACGGTGCTGATTTGGATTCTACTCAGGCTCTCTTTCGTTGCCAATCGCAAAAGGTACGTCGCGATTTCACGCGTTTTCCTTGCGCCCAAATGATGATCTTTCACACCACTGTTCCCGCGACACCTGAGCGTCTGAACAACATGCACTACCATCTGACCACTACGACATTGCCTACTTCTCATGATCAAACCGACATTTGGTCAACTTGTTACTGACTGGTTTGAAAAGCGTTAGGCAAACTTGCTATACTCTGCCACAAAGTCGACGGGACTCAACTGCCTGCAAGGTTCGTACATTTTTCGCTTTTAGCCCCCACCTGCCCCCTAGTCGATGATGAGAAACCTTTCATTCAGTTCTGCTTCTGAAGCGCTGTGATGACTCCTAAATTACCAAACCAAGATCTCTGATACTTGACTTCACTCTTACTCTTTGCTTCATCTTGCCTCTGTAGCTCGAAGCTAACCTCACACAAGTGCTAGGAACGCCTGAGTCCTCGAACAGACCCGACGCGCCTCAATTGCCAATCTGCTCAGTAAGTCTATCGCGCGAACTTGAGGTGCAAAGGGAATTGTGTTTCATGATGACACAAGTTCTATCCATTCAACGACTTCATCTTGGCCAAGTCGCCCTCCCGCACCATAGGCCCTTCTCGGAGGGCTGATGACCGGTTGTGGAGTTTCTCTTGGGTGTCATGCCGACTCCAGTGTCCGGGGTGCTGGTGGCTCGTTCTGGGTTGTTAGTAGTCAGGGCCGGCTGAGATGACTGAGTAAACTGGCTTGTCTGAATTATCACACTCTTCCTTGATTTCAGATGTGTTCTCTGCTTTTTCCATCAACATCTGACATTCGCTAACGAATGCAAAAAGATTCAGAGAAATTTGACGCAAGTCCAAGCCGCTTGACGTAGACACCTACAGGTAAGTAGGGGTATTCTGTTCTAGCCTCAGTTAGATGATGAAAAATACAATTCATTGGTCTCTTGTCCTATTCTCAGTCCTTGATTCCGTCCATTTTCATATGATGTGAACAAAAGAGCAGTCCATATGCAACCTGATGGTCCAGAGATCGCGATCTCACGTCCCATCTCGGAGTACACTTCTCCACGCCCCGAGGAGTCCCCATCCCAATCAATGATGACCTGGCTGTTTGTGACGTCTGTTGGGTAGAAGTGACATCTTAGCATCCCTGTACAGCGCGTATAAAGGAGATTGCCGTGTAAAGCCTAGATATAATCCTCCACTGTCTAGAGTTTTAGAGCACCCCTGCAAGTGATCATCTTCTCCTGTCATCATGCGCATGTAGTTGAAGAGCAAGACACTTTCTCTATTTACTTAAGGTACACTCTTCCACTCACCTCCCCGAATTAAACCATCTCACGCACCGCCAAGTATCATCTTGGGACAAACTTCGCCCAGGGTGGAGCGTACAGGTGTTCTTGTCAGGGCCTAGTCTCGGATAAGCTGACGTCGAGGGATCCAATCAGAAACTGCCCCACGACCCCTTCCCTCGACTAAAGGGACCAGAACACATGCATTTCAGCGGCCGACTCGCCCTGGCACGCAGCACTTCGTATCCCATTCCCCAAGAGAAACGGTCGGCTTTGTAGCCACATTGCCCTTGCGCAACGACACTCGTTCGACGAAGACTACGACAACGCAACGCGATCGAATACGGTCGAAGGCGACTTCGAGGCTACAAGGAGATCAGGAATACGAGAGCCCACCGTGCGACGTTGAGAGCCACCCGCTGTGCTTGGTAGTCCCTTGGGCATCGCATCCCCTGCGTCGCCCTCCTAACATCAACCACTTTTCTGGGCTTTCCATCAACCATCCTCTCGCTCCGCCGGTCTTTTGCCAGCGCACGACAATCTTGCGTTCGAATTCGAGTGCGATCTAGGGACGCGACGCCCAGCGTCTCCGCGCAAAGGTCGTTCAATGCCCTCCTATGCCTTGCCAACGGCCAACTCCAAGATGATGCCCCGGCACAACGCCGCCGCCTATTCCAACGGCTACCCACGCGGCAACACTTTTGACATCTCTCCACACAAGTAGGTGCCCCTCCTCTCGGCTCATGCAAGCTGCAAGCTACGTCTCTGGGCGTCGCATGCGCATGATTCTGGGAGTCTATTGCTGACCGTTGGATGCTCACCAGGTTCCAACCACGAACATTGACACCCGCTCAACGCCGTCGCAAGAAGCTTCTTGTTCGCCTCGCCGTCGTCGGTCTTATTCTGTTCGCCTTCAGCCTGTGGCTATGGCCGTCCAGCTCTGTCGCCTCCCTCGTTTCCTTCGGCCTTCTCTCGACGAGCGGCACTCCTGAGCTTGAGACAGTTCGATACTACGACTTGACCACAGTCCAGGGCACCGCCCGTGGATGGGAACGTGAGGAGCGCATTCTTCTGTGTGTGCCGCTCCGAGATGCCGAACCTCATCTTACCATGTTCTTTTCCCACCTTCGCAATTTCACCTATCCTCATCACTTAATCGACCTTGCTTTCCTCGTCTCCGACTCCAAAGACCGAACGCTCGAGGTATTGTCAGAGAACCTTGAGGCGATCCAGGCCGACGAGGACCCGAAGCAACCCTATGGCGAGATATCTATTATTGAGAAGGATTTTGGTCAGAAGGTCAACCAGGATGTCGAGAGTCGTCACGGTTTCGCTGCGCAGGCCAGTCGAAGAAAGCTGATGGCACAGGCTCGCAACTGGCTGCTCAGCGCCGCGTTGCGACCATATCACTCCTGGGTTTACTGGCGTGACGTCGATGTGGAAACTGCTCCCTTTACGATTCTCGAGGATCTCATGCGCCATAACAAGGATGTCATTGTTCCTAGTAAGTCAATAACCACCATGTCTTTGCGCAAAGTTTCGCGACACTAACCCATTCCAGACGTTTGGCGGCCGTTGCCTGACTGGCTTGGTGGAGAGCAGCCCTATGATCTGAACTCTTGGCAGGAGTCTGAGACGGCCTTGGCGCTCGCCGATACGCTTGATGAAGATGCTGTGATCGTCGAAGGTTACGCCGAGTATGCTACATGGAGACCTCACTTGGCGTATCTCCGCGATCCATTTGGCGACCCAGACATGGAAATGGAGATTGATGGTGTTGGAGGAGTCAGTATCTTGGCAAAGGCCAAGGTTTTCCGATCTGGTGTCCATTTCCCGGCTTTCAGCTTCGAGAAACATGCCGAAACAGAAGGATTTGGCAAGGTGAGTAACTCGCTCGTCGCAATTTATAGTTTCCGAGATACTGACGTGACTGGCTAGATGTCCAAGAGAATGAAGTACTCTGTTGTAGGCCTGCCACACTACACTATCTGGCATTTGTATGAGCCTAGTGTGGATGATATCCGTCATATGGAGGTTTGTTTCCCCTTCTTCCTTACACCTACTGAGTCCTCTCGATCTAACGCTTGCTGCAGGAAATGGAGCGAGAGCGACTTGCTCGTGAAAAGGAGGAAGAAGAGAAGAAGAAGAACCAACAAAAGATTAAGGAGGAGTACAGTGACACCCGGAATGAGTGGGAGAAGGATAAGCAAGAGATGCAGGATCTGGTGGCGCAGCAGAAGCCTATCAAGGAGCAAGCCAACGCTCCCAGCCGAGACGGTTTGGCCAAACCTCATAAGGGCCAGGGTGATTCTGCCGACTCTGTGAAGGATGCGAGCATACCAAAGGCGGCCAATGAAGAGGTCAAGGCAGTCAAGGGAGAGGAGAAGGCGGTCAAGGAAGGAGGAAAGCCGGCTGGGCAAGAGGCAAAGCCGGCTGAGGGAGCTGCAGCCAATGCGGCTGGCGATGCCGCCCAGAAGGAGAAGGTGGTCAAAGCAGCTGCTTGAGCAGCGTCTGGCCAGCGGAGGCTATGAGCTGTACAATATATGACTTTATGGGCGGCCTTGGGGTTGATTCGGAGGACGCTTCCAGTTGGGCATGCAGGATGTGCGAGGGTAACTACCCTCGAGGAAGTTGTAGAAGGCGTTTGGTTGGGAAATGGTTACTGGTTACAAGCCAACGAAAAGATACAAGATTAATCGCTTGGACATTGCCATATTACTCGACTTGAGAGCAACGTCAGCATGGCCTGGTTTGGACACTCGATCCAACTCTCCCCCTTTCTCAGATATGACCAGCTACCCTGTCGCTCATAAGGCAAGGTCCCCACTAAAAAAGATACGATGAGCTCCATGAACCATGAGCTAAATACTCATTCGTGAATGGACAACCTCTGAACAGCGTAAAGAACCAAGGTTAAGGAAGGTGTTGGACCAAGAATAAAAAGCAACTCGCAGGCTGTCTTCGTACGCACCTATCGGATTGTCAAGGTGGACAGTGAGACTGACATGATATTTTGCGTTTGTTGAGCCTTACAGTACCCAAAACTGTTCAGACTGTACCAAATAAGGGGGTCAGTGAAGTCCCTGGACTGTTGACAGCTAGCCAATCAGCGACATCGCTGGACGACACCTTGGAGAAAGACAGAGCGCAACTTCCACGCGACGTTGTTAGTGGTGCCTTAGCTAGCAGTGTGCGCTACGTAGCGATTTGATCTTCCATCATCCACCCTCACAACTGTCCAGGCAGCGCCCGACCTCCTACCAGCGGTCTCCAAGATTCCCTAGAGAGGACGCGGTCTTCGTGTCTTCTGGGAACACTTGTCTTCTTTTTCCCGCTGTGCGATACTAAATCCAGCCAGTTGGCAGCTCCTACAGAACCTCCGATTCCAACGTTCTCGGCCGCCCCGAACCTGAGCCAATCGCTTGGTCGCACATTTCGACGACCGTTCTCGAGCCCAGAAGATCATGAATCGCGATGAACAGCAACCCGTAACGATGGAGAGCCCTCGGCCCTCTGGGGTTTCCAGCTTTGAGCACCGCACCCTCCCTCCTCGGATGCAATACCGAAGCCGACCCGTCTCTGTCGCAGTCGACCCTGTGTCGTTGGTTATTTCAGAATGCATCTCGATAACTTCCGCCATCCAGAAGCATGCGCGATCACCGCACTCGTCCGTGTCCGCCATTCTTGGAGGAAGCCCCAACCCCGTTCATCTTGGGCCTCCTAGCCCGTCTCCGCGCGGGAGGAGTAAGAGCCCCGCGGCGAGGCTCAGCGACGATGCGTCCCATGATGGCCTCACCAATCGTTGGGGACTGCGCGGCCAGAGAGGCAAGAGCATGCAGGACAACCCCATGATCACTGGCTTTGGAAAGTTGAGGCATGAGCTCGCTGGTGTCAAAGGTGCGTCGACCCTCACAGCTCGCTCCCCCGTCATGATAGGTTGTTGTAGCTAACATTCTGCGTCCAGATATCCGGTCATTTGATGCTCCTGCAATCCTTGCACCGTTCCTGCACGTCATCCAAGCCAAAGGCACCGCCGCCCCCATTACGATTCTGGCCCTCGGCGCACTGAGGAAGTTTCTGGCATATGGCTTCATCTGCCCAGAGTCGCCCCGATTTGCCCTCGCGATGCAGTCCCTCTCAGCCGCCGTTACACACTGCCAATTCGATATTAGCGACTCGGGACAGGTCGAGGTGGTACTTCTTATGATTCTAAACCTTATGGAGGACATGATGTCAGGCCCTGGCGGAGATATCTTGAGCGATGAGAGCGTCTGCGACATGATGGGCCGTGGCCTCGCCATCTGCTCCCAACCACGATTTTCTCCCGTGTTGCGCAGAACCGCTGAGGCGTCCATGGTTAGGATGTGTCAAATCATATTCGAGGACATCAAGCACCTCGAGTTTGAGGCTGGCGAGGACGCCGATGCGTTGGAGCAGCAAGTGGACGACGACCTCGATAGCGTCAGAATGGAGGCCCCTGCCCCTGAGGCCGAAGGTTTGTCCGCCGAGCCCACGAGTTTGGGACTGTCTGGAACAGCGACCCCAGACCCTGAGCGGAGTAGCAGGGAGACAGCGTCAAACTCGGAGACACCTCAAGCCACTGCGAGCGAGCCAACTGAAGAGACGGAGTCTGTTGATCTCAGACCCTATTCTCTGCCTTCTGTTCGCGAGCTTTTCCGGGTTCTGGTCAATTTCCTGGACCCTCAGGAGCGACAGCACACTGACAATATGAGAGTCATGGCTTTGCGCATCATTCATGTCGCTCTCGAGGTATCTGGGCCCTTCATCTCTCGGCACCCTGCATTGGCTGTTATCGCCGAGGACCGCTTGTGCTGTTACCTCTTTCAGCTGGTGAGATCCGATAACATGGCTATCCTTCAAGAATCTCTCACTGTTGCTGGCACACTACTCGCGACCTGCCGTGGTGTTCTCAAGTTACAGCAAGAGCTGTTCTTGTCTTACTTGGTCACATGCCTCCACCCCAAAATTGAGATTCCTCGGGAACCTGGAATTGAGCCATCTCTGTACTCTGGCATCCCACTGAACCCCAAGCCCAACAGTGGGCGATCGACCCCCGTTCCAGTCGGGGAACGCCAAAAACTTGGCTTGGAAGGGGGCGCCCGCAAACCGGATGCTCGTCAGGCCATGGTTGAGAGTTTAGGAGTGTTGTCGAGAATGCCAACATTCATGGCGGAGCTTTTCATCAACTACGATTGCGACGTTGACCGAGCTGATCTTTGCGAGGATATGATTGGGCTTCTCTCGAGAAATGCTTTGCCGGACTCAGCAACATGGAGTACGACAAGCGTCCCCCCCCTCTGCCTCGATGCCCTGCTGCGATATATCCAGTTCATCGCCGAACGGCTGGTTGATGACCCTGTTACTGATGGTTATCCCGATCCGGCCACTTTGCGGGAGCAGAGGCGGAGAAAGAAGATCATCATCAAGGGAGCAGGCAAGTTCAACGAGAAACCTAAAGCAGGCCTGGGCTACCTGGAGGCGCAAGGCATTATCGAGAATGCCAGTGACCCTGTGGCTGTGGCCAAGTTCCTCAAGGGAACTTCCCGTATCAACAAGAAGGTGCTCGGTGACTTCCTCTCTAAGAGAGGCAATGAGGCCATCCTTGAGGCTTTCCTCGATTCCTTTGACTTCTCTGGTAAGAGAGTGGACGAGGCCTTGAGACAGTTCCTCGAGTCATTCCGCCTGCCTGGAGAAGCGCCTTTGATTTCCACCATCGTCGAGTCCTTCTCGGACAAGTACTGCTCCAATGATACCACAGAAGAAGTTGCAGATAAGGATGCGGTGTACATTCTGACGTATGCCATCATCTTGCTGAACACCGACCAGCACAACCCGAACCTGGACGCCAAGAAGCGCATGACATTGGAGGACTTTTCCAAGAACCTCAGGGGAACAAACAATGGCAAGAATTTTGCTCCAGAATACCTTGAGGTCATCTACGAGTCCATCAAGTCCAACGAAATCATTCTTCCTGACGAACATGACAACAAGCACGCCTTCGACTATGCCTGGAGAGAGTTGCTCCTTAAGACTGAGTCTACTGGAAGCCTGATCATTTGCGATACGAATATTTATGATGCCGACATGTTTGCTACGACTTGGAAGCCAATTGTTTCTACCCTGTCTTATGTTTTCATGTCTGCCACGGACGACGCTGTCTTTGCGCGAATCGTCACTGGATTTGACGAATGCGCACGCATCGCCACTAAGTACCGGAACACCGAAGCCCTCGACCAAATTGTCTATGTCCTGAGCCACATGTCTACTTTGGCAACCGAATCTCCCTTCAACACCTCGCTTAATACCGAAGTCCAAGCTGGGGACGGCAGTGTTATGGTTAGCGAGCTCGCTGTTAAGCTGGGCAGGGACTTCAGAGCCCAGCTTGCGACTCTGGTGCTTTTCCGTGTCGTCACTGATAGCGAAGAGTTGATCCGCAAGAGCTGGAAATATGTATGTTTTCCATCTATGGACTTGAAAAAAATGCTAATCATCCCCTAGATCATTCGCATATGGCTCAATCTGTTCACCAACTCTCTGATACCATCCTTCTCCCCGAGCAGTTTGACAGCCATGCCTCTACCACCCATCCCCTTGCAAACCCCCTCACAGGTCATCGATCGAGTGGCACGAAACGCAGAGACAGGCTTCTTTTCTGCTTTCACTTCGTACATCTCGAGCTATGCCGCCGATGACCCGCCAGAGCCATCCGATGAGGAATTGGAGAGCACGCTTTGCACTATCGATTGCATCAAGTCTTGTAAAATGAATGCGGTATTCGACAACCTTGCGTAAGCTTGCCTTTCTCCTTTCCGGTACCCTAATGCTAACAATTATGTAGTAAACTTGATGCGTCGGTTGCCAAGGCAGTGGTGGAGGCCCTCATCGATCAACTTCCAGAGGACTCTACAACGACGGTGATCAGTGTCAAGCATGAGAGCATGCCTGGATCTCCCACAAACGGTCACGTTCCTCCATCAGGACACCTCAGATACGACCCCAGTGTCACCTACCTTCTGGAATTCTGCACTTTGTTGGCAACCAGGGATGAGGAGTCTATCGAGGATATGGGCAAGGTAGTTTTCGACACGCTCCAAGGCGTCCTTCGTGACTCGGGAGAATACCACGCGATCACGGTGTCCCGAGCTGCGTTCTACGCTCTCAAGCTCCTCAAGACAGGCTACGTAGGTGTTGTTGCTGGCGTGCCCCAATCTCACACTGACACCTTCCAGGATCACGACTTTGTAAATGTTCCTTTCTTGCTCCATACCATCTCAAGCCTACCACAAGATGCACTGGGCAAGAACTCGGATCTGGTGTTGCAGGGCCTTGCGCTTTGCATCGATGAGTCTGGTCCCTTGAGGCGTGAAATGATGACATCGCCCGACTTTTGGGCCATCCTTCGCGCCTTAGCTAAACGGCCTGAAGCAGCCGCGCTGGTATTCGAGATCCTTGAAAAGGGAACTACTGGAACACCACCCGCAATCATGGCCGACAACTATGAGGCGGCAATCTCGTTGCTCAACGATTTTGCTTCTGCTGCCAGCCCCAAGCACCCTGTAATTCAGACACGGAGCCCTCGACCTCAGAGGTCGAACCCACCTAAGCAGGACAAGAAACGGTACGTGTCTTCGTCTGATACGGAAGCTAATTCACTAACATGAGATGATAGCCAAGCGGAAGCTGTTGCGAGAGGGTCCAAGGCTGTCAATATGCTGTACAACATGACGGATCGCATTCCTCATCTTATGCAGCAATCTCAGCTTGAGAGCAGTGAAGGTTCGTCATGACTGTCAACATCACTACGAAATGAACTTTGCTAACAAAATTTGCCTAGCTTGGTCAGCGTACTGGTTGCCAATCTTCCAGGCCTTGACAACGCAATGCGCAAACCCTTGCAGAGATGTTCGACAACTGGCCTTCTCCGCCCTGCAGCGATCTCTTCTTTCACCAGAGCTGACCTGCAGTGACCCGAAGGAATGGACTGCTATCTTCGGCAAGGTTCTATTTCCCTTGATCATCCAACTCCTCAAGCCAGAGGTTTTCTCATCTGACCGAGATGGAATGAGTGAGATGAGAGTCCAGTCCGCCTCCCTTCTTTGCAAAGTGTTCCTCCAGTATCTGGTGCTCCTTTCTGAATGGGATGGCATGCTGGATCTCTGGATTAAGATCATCGAGATTATGGACCGCCTCATGAACAGTGGCCAGGGAGACAGCCTTGTAAGTCGAATGAGAATCTCACTGGTCGGGTAGTCACTGATATTGCATTGCACAGGAGGAGGCAGTTCGAGAAAACCTTAAGAACGTGTTGTTGTTCATGGCCAGCAGTGGATACCTGGTTTCACCAAACAAGGATTCCTCTAAGGAGGAGCTATGGTCAGAGACTTGGAAGCGCATCGATCGTTTCCTGCCCGACCTTCGTGGCGATCTTGCTCTAGATGAGCCTGCGGTCGAGGAAAAGGCCGAGAGGAAGAGTGCGGAAAAGAAAGAAGAGCACCAGGAGCAGGCTGAAGAGGGCAGTGACAAGGTTGAGGAGAAGGGTGAAGAGGCCGAGGAAGCGGAAAAGAAAGAAGAGAAGAAAGGGGAGGCAAGCGAGGAGCAGTAAATAATGACCACTGGCGGATAGAAGAGGGTGATGGTATTACCACTATGGTGCTGAGGCGTCTGGATGATGATACGTTGTGATATTAGAATGGCTTAACAGAAGCACGCTGTACAAAACGCATAATAGAACAGCTCTGTTGATTGATAGAATCTGGTGACCTGACCCCTTGTGAACTGAAGTCGTGGAGGCGTTCTGGGCGTTCATGTGACGCGGCTCTTGCCAAGACAAGTGGCTGGTCCCTGAGGTCGCTACGCAACGACGTCATCTGAACTGTGGGGTTCATGCAACATAGCACAGAGCTCGCGATAAGGAAGTTAAAGGTAACCACCGACCATCGGGTACCTTGACGTGAGAATTTGCTTGCTTGCTTGGAAGATATCAGTTTACGTGCACAGTTTACGACTCTCTTGGAACCAGGCAGCTCATCCTTAGGCTCGAAAAGCCCAAAGCACCCTCCTCCTTCGACATTTCCACTCGAGCTCACATTTCCTGGCATTGCATGCAACGAACTCGGATACTTTGGCTATAGTAGTCCGGATTTGGCTGTGGGACATGCCACACGCCTGTCAGGATGTCTGAGTATGGTGTCCCCGACTCGCTCAGCTCAGGGCCCTCGGATGCCCTCCCGACCGTCAGCGACGCGAGCGGTGACGCGCCCGTTTTCCCTTTGCTCCAGAACAATGGCGCCGGAAGCCCTTTATCCTCGGAGGCACCCGGCGGTCCAAACCAGGTCGGGGAAGACGACAACGATGACGAGCCTGCGGTAGCGAAGCCCTTCATGCGGACGACGAGCCCCGACCCTTCTGCACGAACAGTCCCTGATACCTTTGACGACCGAGTGCCCGACCGACTGATATACAAGATGCACAAGTTTAGTCTGTATGAGACGGCGAGTCGGTATTATATCGTTGGCGTCGATGTCAGCGAGAAACGGTACAGGATTCTCAAGATCGACCGAACGACTGAAGGTGCGGAGTTGAACATGACGGACGACAAGATTGTGTACAGTCTCAAGGAGATGAATCAACTGTTGGACACCATCGACGACGGCAACCGAGGAACGGGCGGAATCAAGCTACGCTGCACCACATGGGGACTACTGGGCTTCATAAAATTCACCGGGCCATATTACATGCTCCTTATCACCAAGAAGAGCACCGTCGCCATGGTGGGAGGGCACTACATATACCAGATCGAGGGCACAGAACTGGTTCCCCTAACGCCAGCCAAGTTCAAGCCGGACGCGCGCAACACTGAAGAGCAGCGGTTTCTCGGTATTCTGAACAATCTCGATTTGACCAGGTCCTTCTACTACAGTTACTCTTACGATGTCACGCGCACTCTACAGCACAATGTCATTCGGGAGCGCGAGGCCCTGGCTCAGGGCATCTTACCACCATCGGACGAGGATTTCAACTCGATGTTTGTGTGGAACGACTACCTATTGCAACCAGCTGTCAAGGCTCTCAGGGACCCTTATGACTGGTGTCGGCCGATTATCCACGGATATATCGACCAGGCTGGTGAGTGTACCATGGAGTGCAATATGATGGTTATAAAGGAAGGGCTTACTGACAGTTGGAGGCAGCCCTGTCCATATACGGGCGTACTGCTCATATTACGGTTATCGCAAGACGATCACGATACTTTGCCGGTGCTAGATTCCTAAAACGAGGAGCTAATGATCTGGTATGTGACCCCTTCCTCGCCTATAGCATCAGAGGCTTGAAGCAATCAGTCGGCAGTATGCTCACCACGTTATCTAGGGCTATGTTGCCAACGATGTTGAGACAGAGCAAATTGTTGCTGAGTCACTGACAACATCTTTTCACGCACCTGGTCCCCAGCTCTACTGCAGCCCGCAGTATACCTCCTATGTCCAGCACAGAGGAAGCATCCCGCTTTACTGGACCCAAGATAATACTGGAGTCACACCCAAACCTCCGATCGAGCTCAACTTAGTTGACCCTTTCTACGGTGCGGCTGCCCTGCATTTTGATAACCTCTTCGAGCGTTACGGTGCACCAATCTATGTTGTGAACCTGATCAAGGCCAAGGAACGTCAGCCCCGTGAATCCAAACTACTGGAGGAGTACACGCATGCCATCGATTATCTGAACCAGTTTCTACCCGAGGGAAAGAAAATCATCCACAAGGCGTGGGACATGAGCCGGGCTTCAAAAGTGCGTGGCGGTGATGTGATCGGTAATCTCGAGCTCATCGCCGAGTCGGTAGTCACCACGACGGGATTTTTCCAAAACGGTGACGGTATCACGAGCCCTATGACGGCACAGAATGGTGTTGCCAGGACCAACTGCATTGACTGCTTGGATCGTACAAACGCAGCACAATTCGTCATCGGCAAGCGGGCGTTGGGCCATCAGCTACACGCGCTGGGCATCCTTGAAAACACTGCGGTCGAGTACGACACAGATGCGGTAAATCTTTTTACACACATGTGGCATGACCATGGTGACACCATTGCCGTTCAGTACGGTGGTTCGCAACTCGTCAACACCATGGAGACATATCGCAAGATCAACCAGTGGACGAGTCACTCGCGAGACATGATTGAGAGCTTCAAGCGCTATTACAACAACTCTTTCCTTGATAGCCAGCGCCAAGAGGCTTATAATCTGTTCCTTGGTAACTACATCTTCACCCAGGGCCAGCCGATGCTATGGGACTTGGCCACCGATTATTACCTCCACCATGCCGATCCGAGAGACTGGTCTCTTAGGATGAGACATGACTACATCAACTGGTTCACTCCGGCATATCTTGAAGAGAGGAAGGTCCCCCCATATGTGCGCAAGCGGGATATTGCCCGCACTCACCCCGTCGAATTCTTTGATGATTATTGGCTCGAGTACTATAGACCCTCAACACTCTCATCCTTCCCCAAGATGTTTGCCTATAAGATGAACTCGACCATCAAGTATATTCCCCTCAAGTCGACGCAGGATGGCCGATACGATCTCAGTCCCTTCCGAGTCCGTACAGAGGGTGATGTTGACCACGGCGACAAGAAGAAGCACAAGAAGGAAGCGAGCAAAGGCAACGCGCCAACCCAGATGCCAGGAGACACTAGGGGGGCAGTCAAGAACGGTGCCCCTGAGCCAGCTCCAGGCCAGTCGCCAGCGAAGGTCATCTCGCTCCAACGTTGGTTGCAGCCAGCTCAGGACAAGACTGCTCACCAAAATGGCATACGACTGGATACGACACAGCCCTTGCAAAGACCTGATTCGCCTACAAAGACGAAGCAAACGGCTTTGGAAAAGTCCAAGGCTGCACAGTGGACTTTCACTAAGGCCGTCCACGACTCTCTGAACCCAT